>NC_134354.1:357060528-357721028 GCF_048569485.1 Anomaloglossus baeobatrachus | reverse complement strand
TTCTCGAACGTTTCTAGAACTATCGAGCTTTTGCAAAAAAGCTCGAGTTCTAGTTCGATCTAGAACAGCCCCCAAAATCACTCGAACCCCGAACTGGAGAACCTCGAACCGCGAACCGCGCTCAACTCTAATTATTACATATTTTACCAGTTTTATTCCTACAAAGTGATTTTGATTAAATTAAAGTCTATATTGAATGTGTTACTTTTTTCTCCATAGTTTGGTCTTTTGCTTTTGTATTTATGGGAACTATATATTTTGAAACAAATAGGATTTTTATAATATGGGATTATGTTTTCTGCTAAAATGGTCAATAAAAAAGAAACCCAAAATCGTAGTTCTCTTTGTGATGGAAGCCAAAATGTATTGTCATTTGGCAACGAAACCAAGAATTTCACATATTACAAGTCGATAGGAAATTACTTCAACACCAAAAACAGATTGGTTTTACTGGGGATTGAACGCAGGACCTTCTGCATGTTTAGCAGACGTGATGACCTCTACTCTATGAAACCTGATGGAAAGTTACTGTGTATTGGCTAGCAGAGCAGAATTGTGACTGACGGGGCCTTTTTATTGCTGAAGGAAAGTATTTTTGGCTAATGAAACATTTACAATTTTTATTACATATTTTACCAGTTTTATTCCTACAAAGGGATTTTGCTTAAAAGGAAGTTTACATTGAATGTGTTACTTTTTTCCACATAGTTTAGTTGTTTGCTTTTGTATTTAAAGGAATTATATATTTTGAAACCAACAGGATTTTTATAATATGGGATTATGTTTTCTGCTAAAATGGTCAATAAAAAAGAAACCCAAAATCGTAGTTCTCTTGGTGATGGAAGCCAAAATATATTATCAGTTGGCAACAAAACAAAGAATTTCATATGTTACAGGTTGATGGAAAATTACTTCAACAGCGAAAACGGCTTGTTTTTACTGGGGATTGAACCCAGGACCTTCTGCGTGTGAAGTAGACGTGATGACGACTCCACTATGAAACCTGTGAAATCCTGCAAAGTAATGGCATTTAGAGACGAGTTTTGACCGCCAGTGGAAAAAAAACAATAATTTGTTGTTCTGTTTGTGATGGAAGCCTAAACATCCCGTCATACGGCAACAATGCCGAGAACTTCCTATATTGTAGTTGGAGAGCGTATTTTTTCAACACTAAGAACAGATTGGTTTCACTGGGGATTGAACCCAGGACCTTCTGCGTGTTAAGCAGACGTGATGACCACTACACTATGAAAACTAACGAAAAGTTACTGTGTATTCGCTAGCAGAGCAGAAATGTGACTGACGGGGCCTTTTTATTGCTGAAGGAAAGTATTTTTGGTTAATAAAACATTTACAACTATTATTACATATTTTAGCAGTTTTATTCCTACAAAAGGATTTTACTTAAATTGAAGTTTATATTGAATGTGTTACTTTTTTCTCCATAGTTTGGTCTTTTGCTTTTGTATTTATGGGAACTATATATTTTGAAACAAATAGGATTTTTATAATATGGGATTATGTTTTCTGCTAAAATGGTCAATAAAAAAGAAACCCAAAATCGTAGTTCTCTTTGTGATGGAAGCCAAAATGTATTGTCATTTGGCAACGAAACCAATAATTTCACATATTACAAGTCGATAGGAAATTACTGCAACACCAAAAACAGATTGGTTTCACAGGGGATTGAACCCAGGACTTTCTGCGTGTGAAGAAGACGTGATGACCACTACACTATGAAACCTTCGAAATCCTGCAAAGTAATGGCAATTAGAGTCGAGTTTTGACCGCCAGGGGAAAAAAAAACAAATTCGTAGCTCTGTTGGGGATGGAAGCCAAAACATCCCATCATTCGGCAACAAAGCCAAGAACTTATTATATTGTAGTTTAATTGAGTATTATTTCAACATTAAGAACAGATTGGTTTCACTGGGGGTTGAACCCAGGACCTTCTGCGTGTTAAGCAGACGTGATGACCACTACACTATGAAACCTGACGAAAAGTTACGGTGTATTTGCTAGCAGAGCAGAATTGTGACTGACGGGGCCTTTTTATTGCTGAAGGAAAGTATTTTTGGTTAATGAAACATTTACAACTATTATTACATATTTTACCAGTTTTATTCCTACAAGAGGATTTTGCTTAAATTGAAGTTTATATTGAATGTGTTACTTTTTTCTCCATAGTTTGGTCTTTTGCTTTTGTATTTAAAGGAACTATATATTTTGAAACAAACAGGATTTTTATAATATGGGATTATGTTTTCTGCTAAAATGGTCAATAAAAAAGAAACCCAAAATCGTAGTTCTCTTGGTGATGGAAGCCAAAATATATTATCAGTTGGCAACAAAACAAAGAATTTCATATGTTACAGGTTGATAGCAAATTATTCGAACAGCGAAAATGGCTTGTTTTTACTGGGGATTGAACCCAGGACCTTCTGCGTGTGAAGTAGACGTGATGACGACTCCACTATGAAACCTGTGAAATTCTGCAAAGTAATGGCATTTAGAGACGAGTTTTGACCGCCAGGGGAAAAAAAATAATAATTTGTAGTTCTGTTTGTTATGGAAGCCAAAACATCTCGTCATACGGCAACAAAACCGAGAACTTCATATATTGTAGTTGGATAGCGTATTATTTCAACACTAAGAACAGATTGGTTTCACTGGGGATTGAACCCAGGACCTTCTGCGTCTTAAGCAGACGTGATGACCACTACACTATGAAACCTGACGAAAAGTTACTGTGTATTGGCTAGCAGAGCAGAATTGCGACTGACGGGGCCTTTTTATTGCAGAAGGAAAGTATTTTTGGTTAATGAAACATTTACAATCATTATTACATATTTTACCAGTTTTATTCCTACAAAAGGATTTTGCTTAAATTGAAGTTTATATTGATTGTAGTTCTCTTTGTGATGGAAGCCAAAATGAATTGTCATTTGGCAACGAAACCAAGAATTTCACATATTACAAGTCGATAGGAAATTACTTCAACACCAAAAACAGATTGGTTTCACTGGGGATTGAACTCAGGACCTTCTGCGTGTGAAGCAGACGTGATGACCACTACACTATGAAACTTTTGAAAACCTGCAAAGTAATGGCAATTAGAGACGAGTTTTGACCGGCAGGGGAAAAAAAACAAATTCGTAGCTCTGTTGGTGATGGAAGCTAAAACATCCCGTTATTCAGCAACTAAGCCAAGAACTTTATATACTGCAGGTTGATAGGGGATTATTTCAACACCAAGAACACATTGGTTTCACTGGGGATTGAACCCAGGACCTTCTGCGTGTAAAGCAGACGTGATTTCCACTACACTATGAAACCTTTGAAAGCCTGCAAAGTAATGGCAATTAGAGACGAGTTTTGACCGCCAGGGAAAAAAAAAACAAATTCGTAGCTCTGTTGGGGATGGAAGCCAAAACATCCCATCATTCGGCAACAAAGCCAAGAGCTTCATATATTGTAGTTTAATTGAGTATTATTTCAACACCAAGAACAGATTGGTTTTACAGGGGATTGAACGCAGGACCTTCTGCGTGTTAAGCAGACGTGATGACCACTACTCTATGAAACCTGATAGAAAGTTACTGTATATTAGCTAGCAGAGCAGAATTGTGACTGACGGGGCCTTTTTATTGCTGAAGGAAAGTATTTTTGGTTAATGAAACATTTACAATTTTTATTCCATATTTTACCAGTTTTATTCCTACAAAGGGATTTTGCTTAAAAGGAAGTTTACATTGAATGTGTAACTTTTTTCCACATAGTTTAGTTGTTTGCTTTTGTATTTAAAGGAACTATATATTTTGAAACAAACAGGATTTTTATAATATGGGATTATGTTTTCTGCTAAAATGGTCAATAAAAAAGAAACCCAAAATCGTAGTTCTCTTGGTGATGGAAGCGAAAATATATTATCAGTTGGCAACAAAACAAAGAATTTCATATGTTACAGGTTAATAGCAAATTACTTCAACAGCGAAAATGGCTTGTTTTTACTGGGGATTGAACCCAGGACCTTCTGCGTGTGAAGTAAACGTGATGACGACTCCACTATGAAACCTGTGAAATCCTGCAAAGTAATGGCATTTAGAGACGAGTTTTGACTGCCAGGGGAAAAAAAAAAATAATATGTAGTTCTGTTTATGATGGAAGCCAAAAAATCCCGTCATTCGGCAACAAAGCCGAGAACTTCATATATTGTAGCTGGATAGCGTATTATTTCAACACTAAGAACAGATTGGTTTCACTGGGGGATTGATCCCAGGACCTTCTGCATGTTAAGCAGACATGATGGCCACTACACTATGAAACCTGACAAAAAGTTACTGTGTATTGGCTAGCAGAGCAGAATTGTGACTGACGGGGCCTTTTTATTGCTGAAGGAAAGTGTTTTTGGTTAATGAAACATTTACAATTATTATTACATATTTTACCAGTTTTATTCCTACAAAGGGATTTTGCTTAAAAGGAAGTTTACATTGAATGTGTTACTTTTTTCCACATAGTTTAGTTGTTTGCTTTTGTATTTAAAGGAACTATATATTTTGAAACAAATAGGATTTTTATAATATGGGATTATGTTTTCTGCTAAAATGGTCAATAAAAAAGAAACCCAAAATCGTAGTTCTCTTTGTGATGGAAGCCAAAATGTATTGTCATTTGGCAACGAAACCAAGAATATCACATATTACAAGTCGATAGGAAATTACTTCAACACCAAAAACAGATTGGTTTCACTGGGGATTGAACCCAGGACCTTCTGCGTGTAAAGCAGACGTGATTTCCACTACACTATGAAACCTTTGAAAGCCAGCAAAGTAGTGGCAATTAGAGACGAGTTTTGACCGCCAGGGAAAAAAAAAACAAATTCATAGCTCTGTTGGGGATGGAAGCCAAAACATCCCATCATTCGGCAACAAAGCCAAGAATTTTATATACTGCAGGTTGATAGGGGATTATTTCAACACCAAGAACACATGGGTTTCACTGGGGATTGAACCCAGGACCTTCTGCATGTAAAGCAGACGTGATTTCCACTACACTATGAATCCTTTGAAAGCCTGCAAAGTAATGGCAATTAGAGACGAGTTTTGACCGCCAGGGAAAAAAAAAACAAATTCGTAGCTCTGTTGTGGATGGAAGCCAAAACATCCCATCATTCGGCAACAAAGCCAAGAACTTCATATATTGTAGTTTAATTGAGTATTATTTCAACACTAAGAACAGATTGGTTTTACTGGGGATTGAACGCAGGACCTTCTGCGTGTTAAGCAGACGTGATGACCACTACTCTATGAAACCTGATGGAAAGTTACTGTGTATTGGCTAGCAGAGCAGAATTGTGACTGACAGGGCCTTTTTATTGCTGAAGGAAAGTATTTTTGGTTAATGAAACATTTACAATTTTTATTACATATTTTACCAGTTTTATTCCTACAAAGGGATTTTGCTTAAAAGGAAGTTTACATTGAATGTGTTACTTTTTTCCACATAGTTTAGTTGTTTGCTTTTGTATTTAAAGGAACTATATATTTTGAAACAAACAGGATTTTTATAATATGGCATTATGTTTTCTGCTAAAATGGTCAATAAAAAAGAAACCCAAAATCGTAGTTCTCTTGGTGATGGAAGCCAAAATATATTATCAGTTGGCAACAAAATAAAGAATTTCATATGTTACAGGTTGATAGCAAATTACTTCAACAGCGAAAACGGCTTGTTTTTACTGGGGATTGAACCCAGGACCTTCTGCGTGTGAAGTAGACGTGATGACCACTCCACTATGAAACCTGTGAAATCCTGCAAAGTAATGGCATTTAGAGACGAGTTTTGACCGCCAGGGGAAAAAAAAAAAAAAATTTGTAGTTCTGTTTGTGATGGAAGCCAAAACATACCATCATTCGGCAACAATGCCGAGAACTTCATATATTGTAGTTGGATAGCATATTATTTCAACACTAAGAACAGATTGGTTTCACTAGGGATTGAACCCAGGACCTTCTGCGTGTTAAGCAGACGTGATGACCACTACACTATGAAACCTGACGAAAAGTTACTGTGTATTGGCTAGCAGAGTAGAATTGTGACTGACGGGGCCTTTTTATTGCTGAAGGAAAGTATTTTTGGTTAACGAAACATTTACAATTATTATTACATATTTTTCCAGTTTTATTCCTACAAAGGGATTTTGCTTAAATTGAAGTTTATATTGAATGTGTTACTTTTTTCTCCATAGTTTGGTCTTTTGCTTTTGTATTTATGGGAACTATATATTTTGAAATAAATAGGATTTTTATAATATGGGATTATGTTTTCTGCTAAAATGGTCAATAAAAAAGAAACCCAAAATCGTAGTTCTCTTGGTGATGGAAGCCAAAATATATTATCAGTTGGCAACAAAACAAAGAATTTCATATGTTAATGGTTGATAGCAAATTACTTCAACAGCGAAAACGGCTTGTTTTTACTGGGGATTGAACCCAGGACCTTCTGCGTGTGAAGTAGACGTGATGACGACTCCACTATGAAACCTGTGAAATCTTGCAAAGTAATGGCATTTAGAGACGAGTTTTGACCGCCAGGGGAAAAAAAAAAATAATTTGTAGTTCTGTTTGTGATGGAAGCCAAAACATCCCGTCATTCGACAACAAAGCCGAGAACTTCATATATTGTAGTTGGATAGCGTATTATTTCAACACTAAGAAAAGATTGGTTTCACTGGGGATTGAACCCAGGACCTTCTGCGTGTTAAGTAGAGATGAGCGAACCGGTCGCGGTTCGGCTCGAGTCGGTTCGCCAAACGGGGATCCCGTTCGAGTTCGGTTCGTCGAACGTTCGACGAACCGAACTCGAACCAATAGGCTATAATGGGAGGCAATCACAAACACATAAAAATGCATTATAAATGTACACAAACAGTTAATAAACATTGCCATAACACTTACCGGTCCCCGCGATCCCTTCTGCACTCTGTCTCCTGCCGCTATTCCATCCGATGATGGCTGAATCCTCCCGGTGACTGGCACTGCAGCAGTGATGCAGGACCTATTGTGACGTCAAAATAGCCATGTGACCAGTCACGTGGCTATTATCTCATTGGCTACAGACTGGTCACATGACTATGACACGTCATGTAGGACCTGCGAGTGCATCTCTCCGGTACACGGTGCACATATGTGTATCGCCGTGTACCGGTGACATGCTCTAGCACACGGTCGACTCCCCGTTCCGTTAGGGACCGGCTGACACAGGTTGCCATAGCAACGCAGTTAGCGGTGACGTCACCGCTAACCGCGGCTCCGAGAGCACCGTTGCTATGGTAACGCGTCTGTCAGCGTTACCGCTGTTACCGCTGACAGCCAGCACTGATCACTCACAGAGTGAAGGCTGCACGCTGCTTCCCGACTGTAGTGAGGATTGTAGTGAGGATGAGGTTCCCCAGCCCCAAGTGATGAGCTGGGTAAACTCATCCTCACTACAATCGTCACTACTACTACACTAGAAAGAAAGAAGACAGAAGAGCAGGATCGTGGAGGGCTGACAGGGGGAAATAAAGATGGAGTCTCTAATGTGTCTGTGTATTTATTTCTATTAAAATATTTTTTTCTCTGTGTGGTGTTTTTTTTAACCCTTTATTGGAGATTCTTAATGGCCGGGTCAAACGTGCCTGACATTAAGAATCTCTGGCTTAATACTGGCTCGTAAAACAAAGCCAGTATTAACTCTTGATTACCCAACAAGCCACCCGGCTCCAGGGCTGTTGGAAGAGTTGGATACAGCGCCAGATGATGGCGCTTCTATGAGAGCGCCATTTTCTGGGACGGCTGCGGACTGAAATTCGCAGCAGAGGCGCCCAGAAACCTCGGGCTAACCTGTGCTGCGGATTCCAATCCCCAGCTGCCTAGTTGTACCCGGCCGGACACAAAAATGGGGCGAAGCACACGTCATTTGTTTTTTAATTATTTCATGAAATAAGTGAAATAATTAAAAAAAAACGGGCTTCCCTATATTTTTGGTTCCCAGCCGGGTACAAATAGGCAACTGGGGGTTGGAGGCAGCCCGTGGCTGCCTGCTGTACCTGGCTAGCATACAAAAATATGGCGAAGCCCAAGTCATTTTTTTGGTGGGCAAAAAAATTCTGCATACAGTCCTGGATGGAGTATGCTGAGTAGAGATGAGCGAACCGGTCCCGGTTCGGCTCGAGGTCGGTTCGCCGAACGGGGGCCCCGTTCGAGTTTGGTTCGTCGAACTTTCGACGAACCGAACTCGAACTGCATAGGAAACAATGTCAGGCATTCACAAACACATAAAAACACCTAGAAAACACCCTCAAAGGTGTCCAAAAGGTGACAAACAACTCACAACACAACGCAAACACATGGGAAAGTGACAAGGACATATACTCATGCGAAAACAAAACAGCTGGACAAGGAAAAAGAGGAGGACACACAGATATAGGCATGGCACGCCCTTCTGAAATCATGTAAAACACCGCAAGGTTACTCCAAGCGGAGCCTCCCTTTTTTCAAAAAATTGTGCCCCACACACACCCACCCATTCAGTGGCAGCACTTGTGCCCTAGTTGTACACTTCACAGCTAGATTTGCATCAAGCACATTCAAAACTACGCCATTGTTATCCGTCCCCAGGATGACACCAGGGTAGGTAGCAAAGTCTTTGCTGAACCATGACTTGTTCATCTTGGCTTCTTTAAAAACACATCAAGCAAGGGTTACTCCAAGCGGAGCCTCCCTTTTTTTCAAAAAATTGTGCCCCACACACACCCACCCATTCAGTGGCAGCACTTGTGCCCTAGTTGTACACTTCACAGCTAGATTTGCATCAAGCACATTCAAAAATACGCCATTGTTATCCGTCCCCAGGATGACACCGGGGTAGGTAGCAAAGTGTTTCCTGATCCCAGCTCTGTTCATCTTGGCTTCTTTTAAAAACACATCAAGCAAGGGTTACTCCAAGCGGAGCCTCCCTTTTTTTCCAAAAATTGTGCCCCACACACACCCACCCATTCAGTGGCAGCACTTGTGCCCTAGTTGTACACTTCACAGCTAGATTTGCATCAAGCACATTCAAAATTACGCCATTGTTATCCGTCCCCAGGATGACACCAGGGTAGGTAGCAAAGTCTTTGCTGAGCCATGACTTGTTCATCTTGGCTTCTTTTAAAAACACATCAAGCAAGGGTTACTCCAAGCGGAGCCTCCCTTTTTTTCCAAAAATTGTGCCCCACACACACCCACCCATTCAGTGGCAGCACTTGTGCCCTAGTTGTACACTTCACAGCTAGATTTGCATCAAGCACATTCAAAAATACGCCATTGTTATCCGTCCCCAGGATGACACCAGGGTAGGTAGCAAAGTCTTTGCTGAACCATGACTTGTTCATCTTGGCTTCTTTTAAAAACACATCAAGCAAGGGTTACTCCAAGCGGAGCCTCCTTTTTTTTCCAAAAATTGTGCCCCACACACACCCACCCATTCAGTGGCAGCACTTGTGCCCTAGTTGTAAACTTCACAGCTAGATTTGCATCAAGCACATTCAAAAATACGCCATTGTTATCCGTCCCCAGGATGACACCGGGGTAGGTAGCAAAGTGTTTCCTGATCCCAGCTCTGTTCATCTTGGCTTCTTTTAAAAACACATCAAGCAAGGGTTACTCCAAGCGGAGCCTCCCTTTTTTTCCAAAAATTGTGCCTTACACACACCCACCCATTCAGTGGCAGCACTTGTGCCCTAGTTGTACACTTCACAGCTAGATTTGCATCAAGCCCATTCAAAAATACGCCATTGTTATCCGTCCCCAGGATGACACCAGGGTAGGTAGCAAAGTCTTTGCTGAACCATGACTTGTTCATCTTGGCTTCTTTTAAAAACACATCAAGCAAGGGTTACTCCAAGCGGAGCCTCCCTTTTTTTCAAAAAATTGTGCCCCACACATACCCACTCAGTGGCAGCACTTGTGCCCTAGTTGTACACTTCACAGCTAGATTTGCATCAAGCACATTCAAAAATACGCCATTGTTATCCGTCCCCAGGATGACACCGGGGTAGGTAGCAAAGTGTTTCCTGATCCCAGCTCTGTTCATCTTGGCTTCTTTTAAAAACACATCAAGCAAGGGTTACTCCAAGCGGAGCCTCCCTTTTTTTCCAAAAATTGTGCCCCACACACACCCACCCATTCAGTGGCAGCACTTGTGCCCTAGTTGTACACTTCACAGCTAGATTTGCATCAAGCACATTCAAAAAAACGCCATTGTTATCCGTCCCCAGGATGACACCAGGGTAGGTAGCAAAGTCTTTGCTGAACCATGACTTGTTCATCTTGGCTTCTTTTAAAAACACATCAAGCAAGGGTTACTCCAAGCGGAGCCTCCCTTTTTTCCAAAAATTGTGCCCCACACACACCCACCCATTCTGTGGCAGCACTTGTAGCCTAGTTGTACACTTCACAGCTAGATTTGCCTCAAGCACATTCAAAAATACGCCATTGTTATCCGTCCCCAGGATGACACCGGGGTAGGTAGCAAAGTGTTTCCTGATCCCAGCTCTGTTCATCTTGGCTTCTTTTAAAAACACATCAAGCAAGGGTTCCTCCAAGCGGAGCCTCCCTTTTTTTCTAAAAATTGTGCCCCACACACACCCACCAATTCAGTGGCAGCACTTGTGCCCTAGTTGTACACTTCACAGCTAGATTTGCATCAAGCACATTCAAAAATACGCCATTGTTATCCGTCCCCAGGATGACACCAGGGTAGGTAGCAAAGTCTTTGCTGAACCATGACTTGTTCATCTTGGCTTCTTTTAAAAACACATCAAGCAAGGGTTACTCCAAGCGGAGCCTCCCTTTTTTTCCAAAAATTGTGCCCCACACACACCCACCCATTCAGTGGCAGCACTTGTGCCCTAGTTGTACACTTCACAGCTAGATTTGCATCAAGCACATTCAAAAATACGCCATTGTTATCCGTCCCCAGGATGACACCAGGGTAGGTAGCAAAGTCTTTGCTGAACCATGACTTGTTCATCTTGGCTTCTTTTAAAAACACATCAAGCAAGGGTTACTCCAAGCGGAGCCTCCCTTTTTTAAAAAAATTGGGCCACACACACACACACCCCATCAGTGGCAGAAGTTGTGCCCTAGTTGCAAACAGGATGTTTTGATTTGCATCAAGCACATTCCAAATCCACAAGCATTTACTCTCCCCAGGATGACACAGGGGTAGTAAATTCCTTCTGGATCCATGACTTGTTCATTTTGATGAACGTCAGTCTGTCCACATTGTCACTGGACAGACGCGTGCGCTTATCTGTCAGCACACACCCAGCAGCACTGAAGACACGTTCAGAGACAACGCTGGCAGCTGGACACGATAAAATCTCCAAGGCGTAACTGGAGAGCTCTGGCCATTTTTCTAGATTTGAAGCCCAAAAGGAGCAAGGCTCCATTTGCAAAGTCATGGCATCGATGTTCATTCGGAGATACTCCTGTATCATCCTCTCCAGCCGTTGACTATGTGTCAGACTTGTTGTCTCTGGTGGCCTTACAAAAGAGGGTCTAAAAAAATTATGAAAAGATTCCATAAAATTGCTGTTACCAGCACCAGATACGGTCCTACTGGTACGGGTAGACTGTTGAAGATGACGAGACCGTCCCATGTTTGTCAAGTTACAACTGGGAGATTCACTCCCAGCACCTGCACGGTTGTTTGGCGGAAAAGCCGATCTAAGATCGAGTAACAGCTTCTGCTGATACTCCTGCATACGTGCGTCCCTTTCTATGGCTGGAATTATGTCACAAAATTTGGACTTGTACCGGGGATCTAATAGTGTGGCAAGCCAGTAGTCATCATCACTTCTAATTTTGACAATACTAGGGTCATGTTGGAGGTAGTGCAACAAGAAGGCGCTCATGTGTCTGGCGCAGCCATGCGGACCAAGTCCACGCTGTGTTTGTGGCATAGAGGTGCTAACCGTTCTTTCTTCCTCTGACATCTCCCCCCAACCTCTTTCAACTGAAATTTGACCAAGGTCTCCCTCATCTGCTGAGTCTTCTATGTCCATGGACAGTTCGTCCTCCATTTCTTCATGTTCTCCTGCACCTTCCTCAACATCTCGCCTGCTAACATGCGCCCTTGTTGATCCCTGTCCCCCATGGTCCCATGCCTGGCGCCTTGGTGATGATGAACGTCTGGACCTTGGTGATGTTGTTGTGTCTTGCGCATATGAATCCTCCTGTAGTTCATCCTCTTCCTGTTGTCCCACCCCCTGACTCCGAATAGTGTTTAGCGTCTGCTCCAGCATGTAAATGACTGGAATCGTCATGCTGATAATGGCATTGTCAGCGCTAAACATATTCGTCGCCATGTCGAAACTGTGCAGAAGGGTGCATAGGTCCTTGATCTGAGACCACTCCATCAGGGTGATCTGACCCACCTCTGCATCTTGTTGGCCCAGGCTATACGTCATGACGTATTGCACCAGGGCTCGGCGGTGCTGCCACAGTCGCTGTAACATGTGGAGAGTTGAATTCCAGCGTGTCGCCACATCGCATTTCAGGCGATGAACCGGCAGGCCGAAAGACTTCTGGAGCGATGCAAGTCGCTCTGCTGCGGCGCTTGAACGGCGTAAGTGAGCAGACAGTTTTCGGGCCCTGTTCAGAAGGCCATCTAGGCCGGGATAGTGTGTTAAAAATTGCCGCACGACAAGGTTCAACACGTGAGCCATACAAGGTACGTGTGTCACCTTGCCCAGGCGAAGGGCCGCACCCAGGTTTGCAGCATTGTCGCAGGCTGCAGGTTGAGTGGAGACAATCATTTATTAAACTCGGACCGCAGAGCTGACCACAACTCCTCAGCTGTGTGACTCTTATTACCAAGACATGTCAAGCTAAAGACCGCCTTATGCCGTTGCGCTCTGCTGCCAGTATAGTAATGATGGGTGCGTGATTCCTTCTGCGCAGTGAGAACGCTGGTGGCCTGACCAGGCAGGCTTGGGGCGGAGGTGGAGGACCCAGATGAGGTGGAGGATGCAGAAGCAGTGGCGGAACTTGGACAGACAGAGGATCGACACACAAGTCGTGGGGACGGCAAGACTTGTGCAGCAGACCCTTCACCATCTATCACCATAGTTACCCAGTGCCCAGTCAGCGACATGTAACGTCCCTGTCCATGCTTACTGGTCCAAGTGTCGGTGGTGAAATGCACCCGTTCACACACAGAGTTTCTCAAGGAAGCGGTGATGTTGTGTGCGACATGCTGGTGTAGCGCGGGCACACCTTTCTTAGAGAAGTAGTGGCGACTAGGCATCTGGTACTGGGGCACAGCGACAGACATAAGGTCTCTAAAATCCTGTGTGTCCACTAGGCGGAAAGGCAGCATTTCGGTAGCCAACAGCTTACAGAGGGATAGAGTCAACCTCTTAGCTTTGTCATGGGTCGCAGGAAGTGGCCTTTTATTTGACCACATCTGAGGGACAGAGATCTGGCTGCTGTGTGTAGACGGTGTTGAGTAGGGTGTCCCTGGAAAAATGCAGGTTTGTGAGGAAAGTGCAGGCGGAGACATGATGTTGCCTTCATCCAACGTTGGTGCTATCGATGTCTGAGAGAGCTGTACACACTCACTTGTTTCCCCTTCCAAACCAACTGACGACCTACCAAGCAAACTGCCTGTTGCGGTTACAGTGGTGGAAGTTGTGGATGGAAAAACAGGTGTGACAGCTGTCCCCACAGTCCTAGAAGATGACGAGCGCGCGGATGCCATGGAAGGGGCAGGCGGTGGATGGTTCGCTCCGCTACGCCGCATTGCAGCACAGTGAGCTTCCCACCGGGCCATATGATGTTTATTCATGTGACGATTCATGCAAGAAGTTGTCAAACAGCTGAGGTTTTGACCTCTACTAAGAGAACCATGACAAATTTTACAGATCACATGTTTGGGCGATCTTTTTTTATGTCAAAAAAGGACCAGGCTAGGCAAGGCTTAGAGGCCATGCGACCTGTTGATCCACCCCGAATATTGCTCAGAGGCAGAGTGGTGGTTGAGGATGCAGTTGTAGACGTGCTACCAGTACTCCGACTCTGTCCAGGAAGGCGCAAGGTAACTTCGTCATCAGTTGCATCCTCCTCCACCACCTCTGTTGACCTCCTCAAGGGCCTGACTGTGGGTTGACAGTAGGTGGGATCTAGAACTTCATCATCAATTGTTGTGTTTGCACTCCCCTCCCCCTCAGACCGAACCTGTTCTTGCCCTGACCGAATATTTAAGTTGTCATCCCAATCGGATATCTGCGTCTCATCTTCATCGGTATGTTCCTCATTGTCTATAACCACAGGTGTTACAGTTTGTGACAAAGGGTCAACATTATGCTCAGAAACTTTGTCCTCACGGCCTGAATCAGAGTCACAAAGGTTCTGGGCATCACTGCAGACCATTTCCTGGTCTGTACTCACTGTAGCTTGGGAGCAGACCTCTGATTCCCAGGCTATAGTGTGACTGAACAGCTCTGCAGACTCAGCCATCTCAGTTCCACCATACTGTGCAGGGCTGATGGAGACTTCAGAGCTGGGAGAAATCAAGTTTGATTGGGATGACAACTCAGAGGACTGGTGTTTTTTGGATGCGGTACTTGAAGTGGCTGAGAGGGCACTTGTTGGACCACTTGAGATCCATCCAAGCATTTTCCTTTTTTGGCCATCATCTACCTTTGTTCCTGTTGTTCGTGTCCGTAAAAAAGGGAGCACATCGGATTGTCCACGGTAAGTAGTAGACAACTTACTTTTGCTGGTACATGGTCTATCTTCAGCAGATGATAATGGAGCTTTGCCACCTTCCCCACATACAAAACCTTTTTTGCCTTTTCCACCACGCCTCTTCCCCTTTCCACCAGCATCTGTCATTTTGCCACTCATGTTGATTGCGACAAGATTGTGCACTGAAAATGTGGTAGTAAAAATTGAGAGGTGGTGTAGATTGCAGTGGTGGTCTAGCTTTATTAACAGCAGAATAATAAAGAATAAATATCCCTGACAATGCAACTACGGCCCTTAAACTGGCAGCAAAAATTGCTAGTATAATGGCTTAGTTATAATGAGTTGGAGTGTGCAATGCAGGTAGAGGTGCTGTAAATGTCTTTGCACTAGTGTGACTAGACAAATGTCCAATAGCCACATTTAGGATGCCACTAGTTACACTGAGTGTTTGCTAGTATAATGGCTTAGTTATAATGAGTTGGAGTGTGCAATGCAGGTAGAGGTGCTGCAAATGTCTTTGCACTAGTGTGACTAGACAAATGTCCAATAGCCACGTTTAGGATGCCACTAGGTACACTGAGTGTTTGCTAGTATAATGGCTTAGTTATAATGAGTTGGAGTGTGCAATGCAGGTAGAGGTGCTGCAAATGTCTTTGCACTAGTGTGACTAGACAAATGTCCAATAGCCACGTTTAGGATGCCACTAGGTACACTGAGTGTTTGCTAGTGTAATGGCTTAGTTATAATGAGTTGGAGTGTGCAATGCAGGTAGAGGTGCTGCAAATGTCTTTGCACTAGTGTGACTAGACAAATGTCCAATAGCCACGTTTAGGATGCCACTAGGTACACTGAGTGTTTGCTAGTATAATGGCTTAGTTATAATGAGTTGGAGTGTGCAATGCAGGTAGAGGTGCTGCAAATTTCTTTGCACTAGTGGAACTATAGCAAAGTCCAATAGCCACGTTTAGGATGCCACTAGGTACACTGAGTGTTTGCTAGTATAATGGCTTAGTTATAATGAGTTGGAGTGTGCAATGCAGGTAGAGGTGCTGCAAATGTCTTTGCACTAGTGTGACTAGACAAATGTCCAATAGCCACGTTTAGGATGCCACTAGGTACACTGAGTGTTTGCTAGTATAATGGCTTAGTTATAATGAGTTGGAGTGTGCAATGCAGGTAGAGGTGCTGCAAATGTCTTTGCACTAGTGTGACTAGACAAATGTCCAATAGCCACGTTTAGGATGCCACTAGGTACACTGAGTGTTTGCTAGTATAATGGCTTAGTTATAATGAGTTGGAGTGTGCAATGAAGGTAGAGGTGCTGCAAATGTCTTTGCACTAGTGTGACTAGACAAATGTCCAATAGCCACGTTTAGGATGCCACTAGGTACACTGAGTGTTTGCTAGTATAATGGCTTAGTTATAATGAGTTGGAGTGTGCAATGCAGGTAGAGGTGCTGCAAATGTCTTTGCACTAGTGTGACTAGACAAATGTCCAATAGCCACGTTTAGGATGCCACTAGGTACACTGAGTGTTTGCTAGTATAATGGCTTAGTTATAATGAGTTGGAGTGTGCAATGCAGGTAGAGGTGCTGCAAATGTCTTTGCACTAGTGTGACTAGACAAATGTCCAATAGCCACGTTTAGGATGCCACTAGGTACACTGAGTGTTTGCTAGTATAATGGCTTAGTTATAATGAGTTGGAGTGTGCAATGCAGGTAGAGGTGCTGCAAATATCTTTGCACTAGTGTGACTAGACAAATGTCCAATAGCCACGTTTAGGATGCCACTAGGTACACTGAGTGTTTGCTAGTATAATGGCTTAGTTATAATGAGTTGGAGTGTGCAATGCAGGTAGAGGTGCTGCAAATGTCTTTGCACTAGTGGGACTATACAAAGTCCAATAGCCACGTTTAGGATGCCACTAGGTACACTGAGTGTTTGCTAGTATAATGGCTTAGTTATAATGAGTTGGAGTGTGCAATGCAGGTAGAGGTGCTGCAAATGTCTTTGCACTAGTGTGACTAGACAAATGTCCAATAGCCACGTTTAGGATGCCACTAGGTACACTGAGTGTTTGCTAGTATAATGGCTTAGTTATAATGAGTTGGAGTGTGCAATGCAGGTAGAGGTGCTGCAAATGTCTTTGCACTAGTGTGACTAGACAAATGTCCAATAGCCACGTTTAGGATGCCACTAGGTACACTGAGTGTTTGCTAGTATAATGGCTTAGTTATACTGAGTTGGAGTGTGCAATGCAGGTAGAGGTGCTGCAAATGTCTTTGCACTAGTGTGACTAGACAAATGTCCAATAGCCACGTTTAGGATGCCACTAGGTACACTGAGTGTTTGCTAGTATAATGGCTTAGTTAAAATGAGTTGGAGTGTGCAATGCAGGTAGAGGTGCTGCAAATGTCTTTGCACTAGTGTGACTAGACAAATGTCCAATAGCCACGTTTAGGATGCCACTAGGTACACTGAGTGTTTGCTAGTATAATGGCTTAGTTATAATGAGTTGGAGTGTGCAATGCAGGTAGAGGTGCTGCAAATGTCTTTGCACTAGTGTGACTAGACAAATGTCCAATAGCCACGTTTAGGATGCCACTAGGTACACTGAGTGTTTGCTAGTATAATGGCTTAGTTATAATGAGTTGGAGTGTGCAATGCAGGTAGAGGTGCTGCAAATGTCTTTGCACTAGTGGGACTATAGCAAAGTCCAATAGCCACGTTTAGGATGCCACTAGGTACACTGAGTGTTTGCTAGTATAATGGCTTAGTTATAATGAGTTGGAGTGTGCAATGCAGGTAGAGGTGCTGCAAATGTCTTTGCACTAGTGTGACTAGACAAATGTCCAATAGCCACGTTTAGGATGCCACTAGGTACACTGAGTGTTTGCTAGTATAATGGCTTAGTTATAATGAGTTGGAGTGTGCAATGCAGGTAGAGGTGCTGCAAATGTCTTTGCACTAGTGTGACTAGACAAATGTCCAATAGCCACGTTTAGGATGCCACTAGGTACACTGAGTGTTTGCTAGTATAATGGCTTAGTTATAATGAGTTGGAGTGTGCAATGCAGGTAGAGGTGCTGCAAATGTTTTTGCACTAGTGTGACTAGACCAATGTCCAATAGCCACGTTTAGGATGCCACAAGGTACAATGAGTGTTTGCTAGTATAATGGCTTAGTTATAATGAGTTGGAGTGTGCAGAGGACAGGAGGGTACAGTGCCAGGATTGTGGGGCTCTGGGTAGAGGAATGGAAGCCTGCCTTTCCATTCCCTCCTAATGGGGAAATGCAGCGACGAAATCCCTGACCTTGGCTACACAGACGCTGTCCCTGTTTTCAGGACCTGTCACCTATGGCTCTGACCCTGCCGGTGCGAGCCCTTAAAAGGACTGATGGAAAGTGCTATCCCTATGCTGTCCAGCACTGTGTATGGAGCGCATACAGCTGTATCAGCGATAGGACTCAGGACGGAGCTGCGCAAGTGATGTCTGACACCAAGGACGCAGAAGAGATAATGGCGTCCTGGAGGAAAATGTCCGGTTTTATAATGCAGGGACATGTGACATGGACATCCTATCACACATGCCGTTGCTTCTCTGGCTAAAAGTCCACTTAGCTGTGTGTGTGTCTGAGATTGGCTGACATGTTGGCCCGCCCCACAAGACGCGCGCGCTTAGGGAAGGAAGACAAGGAAAAAAAAAAAAAAACATTATACAAACAGTAGTGATCTGAAGGCTCTGTTCACGCACACTATACACTGAAATGTCATAATAGTGTGAGTCACAGAGTGACTTACACTATTACAGCGGAAAGCCAGCTAGGAATTAGCTGTCTTTTTTTGCTGCTAGAACCATTCTCGAACGTTTCTAGAACTACCGAGCTTTTGCTAAAAAGCTCGAGTTCTAGTTCGATCTAGAACAGGCCCCAAAATCACTCGAGCCTAGAACTGGAGAACCGCGAACCGCGCACAACTCTAATGCTGAGCCTTGTAGTTCTGCAGCTGCTGTCTGCTCTTCTCCATACAGACAGACAGCAGCTGCAGAACTACAAGGCTCAGCATACTCCATCCAGGACTGTATGCAGAAGTTTTTTGCCCCCTGAAAAAATTATGTGGGCTTCGCCATATTTTTGTATGCTAGCCAGGTACAGCAGGCAGGTACGGCTGCCCCAACCCCCAGTTGCCTATTTGTACCCGGCTGGGAACCAAAAATAAAGGGAAGCCCTTTTTTTATTATTTCATGAATTTCATGAAATAATTAGAAAACAAATGACGTAGGCTTCGCCCCATTTTTGTGTCCAGCCAGGTACAACTAGGCAGCTGGGGATTGGAATCCGCAGCACAGGTTGGCCTGAGCTTTCTGGGCCCCACTGCTGCGAATTGCAGTCTGCAGCTGCCTCAGAAAATGGCATTTTCATAGAAGCGCCATCTTCTGGCGCTGTATCCAACTCTTCCAGCACCTGCCTGCTATACCTGGCTAGCATACAAAAATATGGCGAAGCTCACGTCCTTTTTTTGTAGTTTTTTGGCAAAAAAAATAAAAAATGCTTCCTTGGATTTTCCATTGCCAGTGAAGGTAACACCAAGCAGTGGGGGTTGGCAGCCAGTAGCTGCTTGGATTACCCTTACCTAGCAATACAAAAAATGCAGCGGGAGCCCATATATATTTTTTTTAAATATTTATTTAAATAACTAAAAACAAAATGGGCTTCCCTGTATTTTGATTGCTGGACATCACAGTGCTGTAAAAATAAATCTTTACAAAAATGACGTAGCGCTCCGCGGTATTTTTGATTCTCAGCGCAGATAAAGCAGACAGCTATTTGTTGCCACCCCAGTCTGCCTGCCGTTACCTTGGTTGGCAATCAAAATACAGGGAAGCCCATTAATTTTTTCTATTTAAAAAATAGTTAAAAAAAAAAATGACGTTGGGTCCCCCCATTTTTGATAGCCAGCTAGGGTAAAGCAGACGGCTGTAGCCTGAAAACCACAGCTGGCAGCTTTACCGTGGTTGGGGATCCAATGTGGAGGTCCCCTCAGGCTCTTTTTTATAATTATTTTATAAATATAAATAATTACACAATAAAAGTAGGGTCCCCCCCAAATTGGATCACCAGCCAAGGTAAAGCGGACAGCTGTGGTCTGGTATTCTCAGGGTGGGAAGGTCCATAGTTATTGGGCCTTCACAGCCTAAAAACTAGCACGCCGCAGGCACCCCAGACGTGGCGCATCCATTAGATGCGCCAATCCTGGCGCTTCACCCCAGCTCTTCCCGTGCCCTGGTGCAGTGGCAAACGGGGTAATAAATCGGGTTGATACTAGCTGTAAAGTCACCTGAGATCAAGTCCAGCAGTTTGTGATGTCATGGCGTCTATTAGATACCCAACATCATAAACTGTCAGTACTAACAAAAAAAAAAATCAACAAAAGAAATTTATTTGAAAAAACAGTCCCCAACACATTTCCTCTTTCACCAATTTATTGTAAGAAAAAAAATAAAGGGGTCCCACGACGACTCTGGACCGTCTAGAATATGGGGGGGAGACACTTAGGGAACGTATCCCCCATTTTCTAGGAGTGCGGACCCTTCATGTGAGGAGTGTGGGTGCAATGAATCTGCACTCACTCTCCCCGGGTCCACAGCAGCAGAGTCCATGTCGTAATGGTTGCTACCAAAGCTGCAATGCCCTGCTCATGAGGTAAGGGCATGCCTAATCAGGAGAACTACTGTAGAGGAAGCTCTGCTCACTGGTATATAGGTGCTCAGAGGTAATAATAGATAAAATTAGTGAGTAGCCTCGGCACTCTAAATCTCCCAGACTAAGTCAGTAAGTCACAACGGATAGTAATGCAAAATCACTCTTTATTGGTCCGTATTAAGAAAAAAAAAATTTTCAGAAGCATATATGTTTTTGTCCAAAACAAGTTACAAATGACGTTTCGGCCTGAGCCTTCGTCAGATTGGACTTATCTGCATGTAATTATGAAAAATGACAATAATCAGTATCACATAAGAGTGAGAGAACAATAACATAAACTCGAACAATGTAGAGGTACAATTGGGATGCAGCAAAAAAATTGCAACACAGCAAGAAATGAAACACATGATACAAATGTCATAATACAGTACAAGGACAAAATAGTAATGACAAATATGGGGTCAGAGTAGGCTTAGACAGCTCTGGTACGAAAGAGATGTCAATCATAAAGTAACATGTGCAGTAGCTGTAGAGCTACAGTATGCATTGCAGAGCTAATGGGTAGACTGACCATAGAAAAAGAACGGAGAAAAAGTGGAGAAAAAGTGGATGAATGTGGAGAAAAAATGGATAAAAAGTGGAGAAAAAGTGAAGAAAAAGTGGAGAAAAAGTGGAGAAAATGTGGAGAAAAAAATGGATAAAAAGTGGAGAAAAAGTGGAGAAAAAGTGGAGAAAAAAGTGGAGAAAAAGTGGAGAAAAAGTGGAGCACCCTTTGGTGCCTTTCATGTGGCACTAAGGGGTGCTTAGCTTTGTATTTAGCCAAAAAAATGAAAAAAAAAATGACGTAGGGTTCCCCCTAGTTTTGTAGCCAGCTAGGGTAAAGCAGACGGCTGCAGCCTGCAGGCCACAGCTGGCAACCTCACCTTGGCTGGTAATCCAAAACTGAGGGCACCCCACGCTGTTATTTTAAATTAAATAAATAATTTTAAAAAAAACACGTAGGG
Source organism: Anomaloglossus baeobatrachus (assembly GCF_048569485.1). Lineage (NCBI taxonomy): Eukaryota > Metazoa > Chordata > Amphibia > Anura > Aromobatidae > Anomaloglossus > Anomaloglossus baeobatrachus. The sequence goes on along the minus strand of NC_134354.1, from coordinate 357,699,539 downwards.
GTCCCCCAAAATTGGATCACCAGCCAAGGTAAAGCAGACAGCTGAGGCCTGATATTTTCAGACTAGGGAGGTCCATGGTTATTGGACTCTCCCCAGCCTAAAAATAGCAGGCCGCAGCCGCCCCAGAAGTGGCGCATCCATTAGATGCGCCAATCCTGGTGCTTCGCCCCAGCTCATCCCGCGCCCTGGTGCGGTGGCAAACGGGGTAATATATATGGGGTTAATACCAGATGTGTAATGCACCTGGCATTAAGCCCTGGGGTTGGTGAGGTCAGGCGTCTATCAGATACCCGACATCACCAACCCAGTCAGTAATAAAAAAAAATAGACGACAAACACATTTTTATTTGAAAAAACACTCCCCAATACATTCCCTCTTTAACCAATTTATTAGAATGAAAAACAAATCCAGGTCTGGTGTAATCCAAGGGGTTGCCATGACGATCCACACTGTCCCAGTCCATAAAGAGCAGGATGTTCCCCATTGGCTGGGAGAGCAGTGCAGTGACCTGAGCTAACATCAATGGGTCAGCCCAGGTCACTGCAGGGGATGACAAGTGCTGCTGTCAGCGAGGTACATTACCTGCGCTGATCTCCAGCACTGCTGACAGCCCCTGTCACTAAGTTCAATGACCGCCGCCTTCACAGCCAAGAATCGCGAGAGGCCCGTGACGTCACCGCTAGTCAGTCTCGGGTCGGAAGCGAGAGAAGGTGATGTGACAAGCGGCGGCCATGGAGGACAGTGACAGCGCTGAGGTCGGGATGGCGGGACTTCATCACCGCAGGCAGGGCCGGCTCCAGGTTTTTGTGGGCCCCGGGCGGAAGAGTCCCAGTGGGTCCCATACACACGCAGACACACACACATACACAGATACATACACGTACATATACATATTTAAAGACAAACTCACAAAAATACATATAAACAGACAAATCTATACAGTCATATACACTGACATACATAGATACACATCATACATGCATACATACAGAGACACACACTGCTATGCTGCATACATACATACATACAGACACACACATACTGCTCTGCATGCATACATACATATAGACAGACACACACACTGCTCTGCTACATACATACATATAGACAGACACACACATACTGCTCTGCTGCATACATACATACAGACACACACACACACTGCTCTGCTGCATACATACATACAGACAGACACGCATACTGCTCTTCTGCATACATACATACATACGTACAGACAGACACGCATACTGCTCTGCATGCATACATACAGACACGCATACTGCTCTGCTGCATACATACATGCATACATACAGACAGACACGCATACTGCTCTGCATGCATACATACAGACACGCATACTGCTCTGCTGCATACATACATGCATACATACAGACACACATACTGCTCTGCATGCATACATACATGCATACATACAGACAGACACGCATATTGCTCTGCTGCATATATATATACATACATACAGACACGCATACTACTCTGCTACATATATACATACATACATAGACACGCATACTGCTCTGCTGCATATATACATACATACATACAGACACGCATACTGCTCTGCTGCATACATACATGCATACATACAGACAGACACGCATATTGCTCTGCTGCATATATATATACATACATACAGACACGCATACTACTCTGCTATATATATACATACATACATAGACACGCATACTGCTCTGCTGCATATATACATACATACATACAGACACGCATACTGCTCTGCTGCATATATACATACATACAGACACGCATACTGCTCTGCTGCATATATACATACATACATACATACAGACACATATACTGCTCTGCTGAATACATACATGCATACATACAGACAGACACGCATATTGCTCTGCTGCATATATACATACATACAGACACGCATACTGCTCTGCTGCATATATACATACATACATACAGACACGCATACTGCTCTGCTGCATATATACATACATACATACAGACACGTATACTGCTCTGCTGCATACATACATGCATACATACAGACACGCATACTGCTCTGATGCATACATACATGCATACATACAGACACGCATACTGCTCTGCTGCATACATACATGCATACATACAGACAGACACGCATATTGCTCTGCTGCATATATATATATACATACAGACACACATACTACTCTGCTACATATATACATACATACAGACACGTATACTGCTCTGCTGCATACATACATGCATACATACAGACAGACACGCATATTGCTCTGCTGCATATATATACATACAGACACGCATACTTCTCTGCTACATATATACATACATACACGCATACTGCTCTGCTGCATATATACATACATACATACAGACACGCATACTGCTCTGCTGCATATATACATACATACACGCATACTGCTCTGCTGCATATATACATACATACATACAGACACGCATACTGCTCTGCTGCATATATACATACATACATACAGACACGTATACTGCTTTGCTGCATACATACATGCATACATACAGACACGCATACTGCTCTGCTGCATACATACATGCATACATACAGACAGACACGCATATTGCTCTGCTGCATACATACATACATACTTACAGACACGCATACTGCTCTGCTGCATATATACATACATACACGCATACTGCTCTGCTGCATATATACATACATACATACAGACACGCATACTGCTCTGCTGCATATATACATACATACATACAGACACGCATACTGCTCTGCTGCATATATACATACATACATACAGACACGTATACTGCTCTGCTGCATACATACATGCATACATACAGACAGACACGCATATTGCTCTGCTGCATATATACATACATACACGTATACTGCTCTGCTGCATACATACATGCATACATACAGACAGACACGCATATTGCTCTGCTGCATATATATATACAGACAGACACGCATACTACTCTGCTACATATATACATACATACAGATACGTATACTGCTCTGCTGCATACATACATGCATACATACAGACAGACACGCATATTGCTTTGCTGCATATATTTATACATACATACAGACACGCATACTACTCTGCTACATATATACATAGATACATACAGACACGCATACTGCTCTGCTGCATATATACATACATACAGACACGCATACTGCTCTGCTGCATATATACATACATACAGACACGCATACTGCTCTGCTGCATATATACATACATACATACAGACACGCATACTGCTCTGCTGCATATATACATACATATAGACACGCATACTGCTCTGCTGCATGCATACATACAAACACACACCTTACTCTGCGGGGCCCACACACGTGGCTCTGGGGGTCACACACGGCTCTGCGGGGCCCAAACACGCACGGGGGGCAGGGAGGGGCGGGGAGGGAGTGATGTCCCACATACTGATCAGCTCACGGTGCAGATGGGGCCCACACAGCGCCGGAGGGAAGCGATGTGCTGGGGGTCGCTGGCAGGCACTGTGACTCCTTCATCTGTGCGACCGAGCAGGACGCCGGGCGGTAGCTCCGCCCACAGATGATGCTCAATGCAGGAGAACACAGTGAACGCTGTGGTCTGCGGGCCTTAAAGGGCCGGCAGCCACAGTTTCCAGTGCCAAGGACTGCTGCCCTTGGGCCGACCGCAGGTAAGCCGAGCGGGACCGTGTGTGTGTGTGTGTGTGTGTGTGTGTGTGTACATGCCGCGGGCAGGAGGGGGCGGAGCGAGCTGAGCGGGGAAGTGTGGGCTTCCTGCACGTAACTAGGATAAACATCAGGTAAATAACCAAAGCGCTTTGGTTGGATACCCGATGTTTATCTTGGTTACCAGCTTCTGGCAGGCTGCCAGCGATGGCTCCTGCTCACTGTAGCTGTAAAAAGCCTTGCTTTTTGCTGCTAGAACCGTTCTCAAACGTATCTAGAACTATCGAATTTTAGCAAAAAGCTCGAGTTCTAGTTCGATCTAGAACACCCCCAAAATCAATTGAACCGCGCTCAACTCTAGTGTTAAGCAGACGTGATGACCACTACACTATGAAACCTGATGGAAAGTTACTGTGTATTGGCTAGCAGAGCAGAATTGTGACTAACGGGGCCTTTTTATTGCTGAAGGAAAGTATTTTTGGTTAATGAAACATTTACAATTTTTATTATATATTTTACCAGTTTTATTCCTACAAAGGGATTTTGCTTAAATTGAAGTTTACATTGAATGTGTTACTTTTTTCTACATAGTTTAGTCGTTTGCTTTTGTATTTATGGGAACTATATATTTTAAAACAAATAGGATTTTTATAATATGGGATTATGTTTTCTGCTAAAATGGTCAATAAAAAAGAAACCCAAAATCGTAGTTCTCTTTGTGATGAAAGCCAAAATGTATTGTCATTTGGCAACGTAACCAAGAATTTCACATATTACAAGTCGATAGGAAATTACTTCAACACCAAAAACAGATTGGTTTCACTGGGGATTGAACCCAGGACTTTCTGCGTGTGAAGCATACGTGATGACCACTACACTATGAAATCTTTGAAATCCTGCAAAGTAATGGCAATTAGAGACGAGTTTTGACCGCCAGGGGGAAAAAAACAAATTCGTAGCTCTGTTGGTGATGGAAGCTAAAACATCCCGTTATTCGGCAACAAAGCCAAGAACTTTATATATTGCAGGTTGGTAGGGTATTATTTCAACAACAAGAACACATAGGTTTCACTGGGGATTGAACCCAGGACCTTCTGCGTGTAAAGCAGACGTGATTTCCACTACACTATGAAACCTTTGGAAGCCTGCAAAGTAATGGCGATTAAAGACGAGTTTTGACCGCCAGGGAAAAAAAAAAACAAATTCGTAGCTCTGTTGGTGATGGAAGCCAAATCATCCCATCATTCGGCAACAAAGCCAAGAACTTCATATATTGTAGTTTAATTGGGTATTATTTCAACACCAAGAACAGATTGGTTTTACTGGGGATTGAACGCAGGACCTTCTGCGTGTTAAGCAGACGTGATGACCACTACACTATGAAACCTGATGGAAAGTTACTGTGTATTGGCTAGCAGAGCAGAATTGTGACTGACGGGGCCTTTTTATTGTTGAAGGAAAGTATTTTTGGTTAATGAAACATTTACAATTTTTATTACATATTTTACCAGTTTTATTCCTACAAAGGGATTTTGCTTAAATGGAAGTTTACATTGAATGTGTTACTTTTTTCGACATAGTTTAGTCGTTTGCTTTTGTATTTAAAGGAACTATATATTTTGAAACAAACAGGATTTTTATAATATGGGATTATGTTTTCTGCTAAAATGGTCAATAAAAAAGAAACCCAAAATCGTAGTTCTCTTGGTGATGGAAGCCAAAATGTATTGTCATTTCGCAACGAAACCAAGAATTTCATATATTACAAGTCGATAGGAAAATACTTACACCAAAAATGGATTGGTTTCACTGGGGATTGAACCCAGGACCTTCTGCGTGTGAAGCTGACGTGATGACCACTACACTATGAAACCTTTGAAATCCTGCAAAGTAATGGCAATTAGAGACGAGTTTTCACCGCTAGGGGAAAAAAAACAAATTCGTAGCTCTCTTGGTGATGGAAGCCAAAACATCCCGTCATTCGGCAACAAAGCCAAGAACTTCATATATTGCAGGTCGATAAGGTTTTATTTCAACACCATGAACAGATAGGTTGAACTGGGGATTCAACCCAGGACTTTCTGCGTGTTAAGCAGACATGATGACCACTACACTATAAAACCTGACGAAAATTTACTGTGTATTGGCTAGCTGAGCAGAATTGTGACTGACGGGGCCTTTTTATTGCTGAAGGAAAGTATTTTTGGTTAATGAAACATTTACAATTTTTATTATATATTTTACCTGTTTTATTCCTACAAAGGGATTTTGCTTAAATTGAAGTTTACATTGAATGTGTTACTTTTTTCTACATAGTTTAGTCGTTTGCTGTTGTATTTATGGTAACTATATATTTTAAAACAAATAGGATTTTTATAATATGGGATTATGTTTTCTGCTAAAATGGTCAATAAAAAAGAAACCCAAAATCGTAGTTCTCTTGGTGATGGAAGCCAAAATGTATTGTCATTTGGCAACGAAACCAAGAATTTCATATATTACAAGTCGATAGGAAAATACTTACACCAAAAATGGATTGGTTTCACTGGGGATTGAACCCAGGACCTTCTGCGTGTGAAGCTGACGTGATGACCACTAAACTATGAAACCTTTGAAATCCTGCAAAGTAATGGCAATTAGAGACGAGTTTTCACCGCCAGGGGAAAAAAAACAAATTCGTAGCTCTCTTGGTGATGGAAGCCAAAACATCCCGCCATTCGGCAACAAAGCCAAGAACTTCATATATTGCAGGTCGATAAGGTTTTATTTCAACACCATGAACAGATAGGTTTAACTGGGGATTCAACCCAGGACTTTCTGCGTGTTAAGCAGACATGATGACCACTACACTATAAAACCTGACGAAAAGTTACTGTGTATTGGCTAGCTGAGCAGAATTGTGACTGACGGGGCCTTTTTATTGCTGAAGGAAAGTATTTTTGGTTAATAAAACATTTACAATTTTTATTATATATTTTACCTGTTTTATTCCTACAAAGGGATTTTGCTTAAATTGAAGTTTACATTGAATGTGTTACTTTTTTCTACATAGTTTAGTCGTTTGCTGTTGTATTTATGGGAACTATATATTTTAAAACAAATAGGATTTTTATAATATGGGATTATGTTTTCTGCTAAAATGGTCAATAAAAAAAGAAACCCAAAATCGTAGTTCTCTTTGTGATGGAAGCCAAAATGTATTGTCATTTGGCAACGAAACCAAGAATTTCACATATTACAAGTCGATAGGAAATTACTTCAATACCAAAAACAGATTGGTTTCACTGATGATTGAACCCAGGACCTTCTGCGTGTGAAGCAGACGTAATGACCAATACACTATGAAACCTTTGAAATTCTGCAAAGTAATGGCAATTAGAGACGAGTTTTGACCGCCAGGGGAAAAAAACAAATTCGTAGCTCTGTTGGTGATGGAAGCTAAAACATCACGTTATTCGGCAACATAGCCAAGAACTTTATATATTGCAGGTTGATAGGGTATTATTTCAACACCAAGAACACATGGGTTTCACTGGGGATTGAACCCAGAACCTTCGGCGTGTAAAGCAGACGTGATTTCCACTACGCTATGAACCCTTTGAAATGCTGCACAGTAATGGCAATTAGAGACGAGTTTTGACCGCCAGGGAAAAAAAAAAACAAATTCGTAGCTCTGTTGGTGATGGAAGCCAAAACATCCCATCATTCGGCAACAAATCCAAGAACTTCATATATTGTAGTTTAATTGGGTATTATTTCAACACCAAGAACAGATTGGTTTTACTGGGGATTGAACGCAGGACTTTCTGCGTGTTAGGCAGACGTGATGACCACTACTCTATAAAACCTGAAGGAAAGTTACTGTGTATTGGCTAGCAGAGCAGAATTGTGACTGACGGGGCCTCTTTATTGCTGAAAGAAAGTATTTTTGGTTAATGAAACATTTACAATTTTTATTATATATTTTACCAGTTTTATTCCTACAAAAGGATTTTGCTTAAATGGAAGTTTACATTGAATGTGTTACTTTTTTCTACATAGTTTATTCGTTTGCTTTTGTATTTAAAGGAACTATATATTTTAATACAAACAGGATTTTTATAATATGGGATTATGTTTTCTGCTAAAATGGTCAATAAAAAAGAAACCCAAAATCGTAGTTCTCTTGGTGATGGAAGCCAAAATATGATATCAGGTGGCAACAAAACCAAGAATTTCATATATTACAGGTTGATAGCAAATTACTTTAAGAGCGAAAACGGCTTGTTTTTACTGGGGATTGAACCCAGGACCTTCTGCGTGTGAAGTAGACGTGATGACCACTCCACTATGAAACCTGTGAAACCCTGCAAAGTAATGGCATTTAGAGACGAGTTTTGACCGCCAGGGGAAAAAAAAAAATAAATAATTTGTAGTTCTGTTTGTGATGGAAGCCAAAACATCCCGTCATTCGGCAACAAATCCGAGAACTTCATATATTGTATTTGAATAGCGTATTACTTCAACACTAGAACAGATTGGTTTCACTGGGGATTGAACCCAGGACTTTCTGCGTGTTAAGCAGACGTGATGACCACTACACTATGAAACCTGACAAAAAGTTACTGTGTATTGGCTAGCAGAGCAGAATTTTGACTGACGGGGCGTTTTTATTGCTGAAGGAAAGTATTTTTGGTTAATGAAACATTTACAATTTTTATTACATATTTTACCAGTTTTATTCCTACAAAGGGATTTTGCTTAAATTGAAGTTTATATTGAATGTGTTACTTTTTTCTCCATAGTTTGGTCTTTTGCTTTTGTATTTATGGGAACTATATATTTTGAAACAAACAGGATTTTTATAATATGGGATTATGTTTTCTGCTAAAATGGTCAATAAAAAAGAAACCCAAAATCGTAGTTCTCTTGGTGATGGAAGCCAAAATGTATTGTCATTTGGCAACGAAACCAAGAATTTCATATATTACAAGTCGATAGGAAAATACTTCAACACCAAAAATGGATTGGTTTCACTGGGGTTGAACCCAGGACCTTCTGCGTATGAAGCAGATGTGTCAACTTCTCACTATGAAACCTTTGAAATCCTGCAAAGTAATGGCAATTAGAGACGAGTTTTGACCGCCAGGGGAAAAAAAAACAAATTCGTAGCTCTCTTGGTGATGGAAGCCAAAACATCCCATCATTCGGCAACAAAACCAAGAACTTCATATATTGTAGTTTAATTGGGTATTATTTCAACACCAAGAACAGATTGGCTTGACTGGGGATTGAACGCAGGACCTTCTGCGTGTTAAGCAGACATGATGACCACTACTCTATGAAACCTGATGGAAAGTTACTGTGTATTGGCTAGCAGAGCAGAATTGTGACTGACGGGGAATTTTTATTGCTGAAGGAAAGTATTTTTGGTTAATGAAACATTTACATTTTTTATTACATATTTTACCAGTTTTATTCCTACAAAGGTATTTTGCTTAAATGGAAGTTTACATTAAATGTTTTACTTTTTTCTACATGGTTTAGTCGTTTGCTTTTGTATTTAAAGGAACTATATATTTTGAAACAAACAGGATTTTTATAATATGGGATTATATTTTCTGCTAAAATGGTCAATAAAAAAGAAACCCAAAATCGTAGTTCTCTTGGTGATGGAAGCCAAAATATATTATCAGTTGGCAACAAAACCAAGAATTTCATATATTACAGGTTGATAGCAAATTACTTCAACAGCGAAAACGGCTTGTTTTTACTGGGGATTGAACCCAGGACCTTCTGCGTGTGAAGGAGACGTGATGATCACTCCACTATGAAACCTGTGAAACCCTGCAAAGTAATGGCATTTAGAGACGAGTTTTGGCCGCCAGGTGAAAAAAAAAAAATAATTTGTAGTTCTGTTTGTGATGGAAGCCAAAACATCCCGTCATTCGGCAACAAAGCCGAGAACTTCATATATCGTAGTTGGATAGCGTATTATTTCAACACTAAGAACAGATTGGTTTCACTGGGGATTGAACCCAGGACCTTCTGCATGTTATGCAGACGTGATGACCACTACACTATGAAACCTGACGAAAAGTTACTGTGTATTGGCTAGCAGAGCAGAATTGTGACTGACGGGGCCTTTTTATTGCTGAAGGAAAGTATTTTTGGTTAATGAAACATTTACAATTTTTATTATATATTTTACCAGTTTTATTCCTACAAAGGGATTTTGCTTAAATTGAAGTTTATATTGAATGTGTTACTTTTTTCTCCATAGTTTGGTCTTTTGCTTTTGTATTTATGGGAACTATATATTTTGAAACAAACAGGATTTTTATAATATGGGATTATGTTTTCTGCTAAAATGGTCAATAAAAAAGAAACCCAAAATCGTAGTTCTCTTGGTGGTGGAAGCCAAAATGTATTGTCATTTGGCAACGAAACCAAGAATTTCATATATTACAAGTCGATAGGAAAATACTTCAACACCAAAAATGGATTGGTTTCACTGGGGTTGAACCCAGGACCTTCTGCGTATGAAGCAGATGTGTCAACTTCTCACTATGAAACCTTTGAAATCCTGCAAAGTAATGGCAATTAGAGACGAGTTTTGACCGCCAGGGGAAAAAAAAAAAATTCGTAGCTCTGTTGGTGATGGAAGCCAAAACATCCCATCATTCGGCAACAAAACCAAGAACTTCATATATTGTAGTTTAATTGGGTATTATTTCAACACCAAGAACAGATTGGCTTTACTGGGGATTGAACGCAGGACCTTCTGCGTGTTAAGCAGACATGATGACCACTACTCTATGAAACCTGATGGAAAGTTACTGTGTATTGGCTAGCAGAGCAGAATTGTGACTGACGGGGAATTTTTATTGCTGAAGGAAAGTATTTTTGGTTAATGAAACATTTACATTTTTTATTACATATTTTACCAGTTTTATTCCTACAAAGGTATTTTGCTTAAATGGAAGTTTACATTGAATGTTTTACTTTTTTCTACATGGTTTAGTCGTTTGCTTTTGTATTTAAAGGAACTATATATTTTGAAACAAACAGGATTTTTATAATATGGGATTATATTTTCTGCTAAAATGGTCAATAAAAAAGAAACCCAAAATCGTAGTTCTCTTGGTGATGGAAGCCAAAATATATTATCAGTTGGCAACAAAACCAAGAATTTCATATATTACAGGTTGATAGCAAATTACTTCAACAGCGAAAACGGCTTGTTTTTACTGGGGATTGAACCCAGGACCTTCTGCGTGTGAAGGAGACGTGATGATCACTCCACTATGAAACCTGTGAAACCCTGCAAAGTAATGGCATTTAGAGACGAGTTTTGGCCGCCAGGTGAAAAAAAAAAAATAATTTGTAGTTCTGTTTGTGATGGAAGCCAAAACATCCCGTCATTCGGCAACAAAGCCGAGAACTTCATATATCGTAGTTGGATAGCGTATTATTTCAACACTAAGAACAGATTTGTTTCACTGGGGATTGAACCCAGGACCTTCTGCATGTTATGCAGACGTGATGACCACTACACTATGAAACCTGACGAAAAGTTACTGTGTATTGGCTAGCAGAGCAGAATTGTGACTGACGGGGCGTTTTTATTGCTGAAGGAAAGTATTTTTGGTTAATGAAACATTTACAATTTTTATTATATATTTTACCAGTTTTATTCCTACAAAGGGATTTTGCTTAAATTGAAGTTTATATATAATGTGTTACTTTTTTCTCCATAGTTTGGTCTTTTGCTTTTGCATTTATGGGAACTATATATTTTGAAACAAACAGGATTTTTATAATATAGGATTATGTTTTCTGCTAAAATGGTCAATAAAAAAAGAAACACAAAATCGTAGTTCTCTTGGTGATGGAAGCCAAAATGTATTGTCATTTGGCAACGAAACCAAGAATTTCATATATCACAAGTCGATAGGAAAATACTTCAACACCAAAAATGGATTGGTTTCACTCGGGTTGAACCCAGGACCTTCTGCGTATAAAGCAGACGTGATGACCTCTACACTATGAAACCTTTGAAATCCTGCAAAGTAATGGCAATTAGAGACGAGTTTTCACCGCCAGGGGAAAAAAAACAAATTAGTAGTTCTGTTTGTGATGGAAGCAAAAATATCCCGTCATTCGGCAACAAAGACAAGAACTTCATATATTACAGGTTGATAGGGTATTATTTCAACACCAAGAACACAGGGGTTTCACTGGGGATTGAACCCAGGACCTTCTGCGTGTAAAGCAGACGTGACTTCCACTACACTATGAAACCTTAGAAAAGCTGCAAAGTATAGGCAATTAGAGACGAGTTTTGACCGCCAGGGAAAAAAAACAAACAAATTCGTAGCTCTGTTGTTGATGGAAGCCAAAACATCCCATCATTCCGCAACAAAACCAAGAACTTCATATATTGTAGTTTAATTGGGTATTTTTTCAACACCAAGAACAGATTGGTTGTGACACACGTGCCTTGTATGGCTCACGTGTTGAATCTGATTCTCCAGCAATTTTTAAAATACCATCCCGGCCTACATGGCCTTGTGCAGCAAGCACGCTGCTATGTGCTCACTTTCATTCTTCGCACCCAGCAGCTCAACAACTTTCATCGCTCTGGAAGTCTTAGGGTCTGGCAGTTAAACGCCGGAAATGCGATGTTCTGACACGCAGGAATTGGAATCTGCACATGTTGCAGCGTGTGTGGCAGCAGCGCAGAGCCCTGCTGAAATACGGTATGACGTATACCCTTGGCTAACTTGATCCAGAGGTGGTGCAGATCACGCTGCTGGAGTGGTGTCACATCAAGGACCTATGCACCCTTCTACACAGATTGCAAATGTCGACGAAGATGTTTAGCACTGGCAATGCCATTCTCAGCGTGACAATTCTGGTCATCTACATGATGGAGCACACTGTAAGCATTATTCGGAGTCAGGTATTGGTCCAAGAGGAAGGTGAGGAAGTACAGGAGGAGTCATATGCAGAAGGGATAATAACATCTACAAGGTCCATACGGTAAGCGGCACCTAGGCAGCAGTTATGGTGGGGGATAGGGATTAACAAGGGCGCATAGTATCAGCAAAAATTGTTGAGGAAGGTGCAGGAGCCATGAAGAAATGGAGGACGAACTTGCGATGGGCATGGAAGACTCAGCAGATGAGTGAGAGCTTGCTCACATTTCGGTTGTGCGGAGAGGGCAGAGGAAGGAGGCACGATTCTCACCTCTCTGCCACCAACACACCAAGGACTTTGTCCTCCTGGATGCACAAGACACATGAGCGCCTTCTTGCTGCACTACCTACAACATGACCCTCGGATTGTACGAATTCGAAGTAATGCTAACTACTGGGTTGCCACACTGTTAGATCCCCGGTACAAGACAAAATTTGGCGAAATAATTTTTGCCATAGAAAGGGACGCACGTATACAGGAGTATCTGCAGAAGGTGGTAGGGATTCTTAGATCTGCTTTTCCAGTAAACGCTAGTGCTGCACAGAGTGAATCTCAACGCTTTGTCATGGACTGGAGGAAATGGTCTTTTACTTGTCCACATCTGAGGGACCGAGGGCTGGCTGCTGTGCTGAGATGGCGTTGAGTACGGTGTCCCTGCAGAGTTGCACTTTTGGTCATATACCAAATGAGTTGAAAAAGGACAAATGCTGGTGGAAAGGGGAACAGGTGTGTTGGAAAGGGGAAAAAAATTTTGACCATGGGTTTGTTGGTTAAGCAAAAGTAACATTTGATGAAGAAACACCATCTGTTAAGGTGGGACTGGTAGATTTGGATAAGGTGGTATATACTATGTTACCGCTATATAACGAAAATTAATAAGAAAAGAAAGAGAAAGGTATATATCCCCATCAGCAGTCAATGTCCACCGTGCTCCCAGATGGAAAAGGAGAGGTTGGCAACTGGAAGGTTAGGTGGAGGATACAGATCTGTGTGGCTATGAAACTAATAGTTGCCTGAACCGAGTTAGACGCAACTCGGATCTTGAGACTGGGAGCCCTGTTAGCGTCACAGGGTCCACACGCCCACCCAGCCCAGGAACTCCCTGTTAACATCACAGGGGCCATTCAGTACGCTGACCGTGTGCATTGGGGCCACACCTGTGGACAGCAGGCGCATCAGCAGCAACAGGCCTGTTAATGCCACTGGGCTGCACAAGCAGGACTTGTAGGACAGGAGCTGGTCTTAACCGTTCTGCGTTACCAACTGTGGTGGCGGCCTGCATCGACGCCCTATCCCTGCCTACCTCTGGCCTAAAGCCGCAATGGGTTCAACACATGGAGGTGTGGTCTTTCGGAGCATAATAGAAGACTGCGCACCTCCTTGTTGGCTCCAGCCCGTTTTATAACCTGGGTCCGCCCCAAACCAGGGTGGACCACAATGCACCTCCTGGAGACAAAAGCAGAGTGACACGTCATGAGTGGCATAACTAGCGTCCTATTTGGAACCGCAACTTCAATAATGACCTCATGGCTGCCAAGACACAAACACCTCACCAGTAGAGTTAAGCGCGGTTTGCGGTTCGAGGTTCTCCAGTTCTAGGCTCGAATGATTTTGGGGGGTGTTTGAGATCGAACTAGAACTCGAGCTTTTTGCTAAAATTCGATAGTTCTAGATACGTTCGAGAATGGTTCTAGCAGCAAAAAGCAGGGCTTTTTACAGCTACAGTGTGCAGGAGCCATGGCTGGCAGCCTGCTACAAGCTGGTAACCAAGATAAACATCGGGTATCCAACCAAAGCGCTTTGCTTAGTAACCCGATGTTTACCCTAGTTACGTGCAGGAAGCCCACACTTCCCCGCTCAGCTCACTCCGCCCCCTCCTGCCCACGGCATGTACACACGTACACACACACACACAATCTGCACACACACACACACACACACACACACGGTCCCGCTCGGCTTACCTGCGGTCGGCCCGGGGGCAGCAGTCCTTGGCACTGGAAACTGTGGCTGCCGGCCCTTTAAGGCCCGCAGACCACAGCGTTCACTGTGTTCTCCTGCATTGAGCATCATCTGTGGGCGGAGCTACCGCCCGGCGTCCTGCTCGGTCGCAAAGATGAAGGAGTCACAGTGCCTGCCAGCGACCCCCAGCACATCGCTTCCCTCCGGCGCTGTGTGGGCCCCATCTGCACAGTGAGCTGATCAGTATGTGGGACATCACTCCCTCCCCGCCCCTCCCTGTCCCCCCGTGCGTGTGTGGGCCCCGCAGAGCCGTGTGTGTGAACCCCGGAGCCGCGTGTGTGGGCCCCGCAGAGTAAGGTGTGTGTTTGTATGTATGTATGCAGCAGAGCAGTATGCGTGTCTATATGTATGTATGTATATATGCTGCAGAGCAGTATGCGTGTATGTATGTATGTATGTATATATGCAGCAGAGCAGTATGCGTGTATGTATGTATGTATATATGCAGCCGAGCAGTATACGTGTCTGTATGTATGTATGTATATATGCAGCAGAGTAGTATGCGTGTCTGTATGTATGTATATATATATATATGCAGCAGAGCAAAATGCGTGTCTGTCTGTATGTATGCATGTATGTATGCAGCAGAGCAGTATACGTGTCTGTATGTTTGTATATATGTAGCAGAGTAGTATGCGTGTCTGTATGTATATATATATATGCAGCAGAGCAATATGCGTGTCTGTCTGTATGTATGCATGTATGTATGCAGCAGAGCAGTATACGTGTCTGTATGTATGTATGTATATATGCAGCAGAGCAGTATGCGTGTCTGTATGTATGTATTTATGCAGCAGAGCAGTATGCGTGTATGTATGTATATATGCAGCAGAGCAGTATGCGTGTCTGTGTGTATGTATATATGCAGCAGAGCAGTATGCGTGTCTGTCTGTATGTATGCATGTATGTATGCAGCAGAGCAGTATGCGTGTCTGTATGTATGCATGTATGTATGCAGCAGAGCAGTATACGTGTCTGTATGTATGTATGTATATATGCAGCAGAGCAGTATACGTGTCTGTATGTATGTATGTATATATGCAGCAGAGCAGTATACGTGTCTGTATGTATGTATGTATATATGCAGCAGAGCAGTATACGTGTCTGTATGTATGTATGTATATATGCAGCAGAGCAGTATACGTGTCTGTATGTATGTATATATGTAGCAGAGTAGTATGCGTGTCTGTATGTATGTATATATGCAGCAGAGCAGTATGCGTGTCTGTATGTATGTATGTATGTATATATGCAGCAGAGCAGTATGCGTGAATGTATGTATATATGCAGCAGAGCAGTATGCGTGTCTGTATGTATGTATGTATATATGCAGAAGAGCAGTATGCGTGTCTATGTATGTATGCATATATGCAGCAGAGTAGTATGCGTGTCTGTATGTATGTATATATTTATGCAGCAGAGCAATATGCGTGTCTGTCTGTATGTATGCATGTATGTATGCAGCAGAGCAGTATGCGTGTCTGTATGTATGTATCTATATATGCAGCAGAGCAGTATGTGTGTCTATGTATGTATATATGCAGCAGAGTAGTATGCGTGTCTGTATGTATGTATATATATATGCAGCAGAGCAATATGCGTGTCTGTATGTATGCATGTATGTATGCATGCAGAGCAGTATGCGTGTCTGTATGTATGCATGTATGTATGCAGCAGAGCAGTATGCGTGTCCGTATGTATGCATGTATGTATGCAGCAGAGCAGTATGCGTGTTTGTATGTATGCATGTATGTATGCAGCAGAGCAGTATGCGTGTCTGTATGTATGCATGCAGAGCAGTATGCGTGTCTGTCTGTATGTATGTATGCAGCAGAGCAGTGTGTGTGTGTGTCTGTATGTATGTATGCAGCAGAGCAGTATGTATGTGTCTGTCTATTTGTATGTATGTAGCAGAGCAGTGTGTGTGTCTGTCTATATGTATGTATGCATGCAGAGCAGTATGTGTGTGTCTGTATGTATGTATGTATATATGCAGCATAGCAGTGTGTGTCTCTGTATGTATGCATGTATGATGTGTATCTATGTATGTCAGTGTATATGACTGTATAGATTTGTCTGTTTATATGTATTTTTGTGAGTTTGTCTTTAAATATGTATATGTACGTGTATGTATCTGTGTATGTGTGTGTGTCTGCGTGTTTATGGGGCCCACTGGGACTCTTCCGCCCGGGGCCCACAAAAACCTGGAGCCGGCCCTGCCTGCGGTGATGAAGTCCCGCCATCCCGACCTCAGCGCTGTCACTGTCCTCCATGGCCGCCGCTTGTCACATCACCTTCTCTCGCTTCCGACCCGAGACTGACTAGCGGTGACGTCACGGGCCTCTCGCGATTCTTGGCTGTGAAGGCGGCGGTCATTGAACTCAGTGACAGGGGCTGTCAGTGTGCTGGAGATCAGCGCAGGTAATGTACCTCGCTGACAGCAGCACTTGTCATGCCCTGCAGTGACCTGGGCTGACCCATTGATGTTAGCTCAGGTCACTGCACTGCTCTCCCAGCCAATGGGGAACATCCTGCTCTTCATTGACTGGGACAGTGTGGATCTTCATGGCAACCCCTTGGATTACACCAGACCTGGATTTGTTTTTCATTCTAATAAATTGGTTAAAGAGGGAATGTTTTGGGGAGTGTTTTTTCAAATAAAAATGTGTTTGTCGTCTATTTTTTTTTATTACTGACTGGGTTGGTGATGTCGGGTATCTGATAGACGCCTGACCTCACCAACCCCAGGGCTTAATGCCATGTGACATTACACATCTGGTATTAACCCCATATATTACCCCGTTTGCCACCGCACCAGGGCGAAGGATGAGCTGGGGCGAATCACCAGGATTGGCGCATCTAATGGATGCGCCACTTCTGGGGCGGCTGCGGCCTGCTATTTTTAGGCTGGGGAGAGTCCAATAACCATGGACCTCCCTAGTCTGAGAATATCAGGCCTCAGCTGTCTGCTTTACCTTGGCTGGTGATCCAATTTTGGGGGACCCCTACGTGTTTTTTTTTTAATTATTTATTTAATTTAAAATAACAGCGTGGTGTGCCCTCAGTTTTGGATTACCAGCCAAGGTGAGGTTGCCAGCTGTGGCCTGCAGGCTGCAGCCGTCTGCTTTACCCTAGCTGGCTACAAAACTAGGGGGAACCCTACGTCATTTTTTTTTCATTTTTTTGGCTAAATACAAAGCTAAGCACCCCTTAGTGCCACATGAAAGGCACCAAAGGGTGCTCCACTTTTTCTCCACTTCTCCACTTCTCCACTTTTTCTCCACTTTTTCTCCACTTTTTATCCATTTTTTTCTCCACTTTTTCTCCACTTTTTCTCCATTTTTTTCTCCACTTTTTCTCCACTTTTTCTCGACTTTTTCTCCACTTTTTCATCACTTTTTCTCCATTTTTTCTCCATTTTTTCTCCACTTTTTCTCCACTTTTTCTCTGTTCTTTTTCTATGGTCGGTCTACCCATTAGCTCTGCCATGCATAGTGTAACTCTACACCTACTGCACATGTTACTTTATGATTGACATCTCTTTCGTACCAGTGCTGTCTAAGCCTACTCTGACCCCATATTTGTCATTACTATATTGTCCTTGTACTGTATTATGACATTTGTATCATGTGTTTCATTTCTTGCTGTGTTGCAATTTTTTTGCTGCATCCCAATTGTACCTCTACATTGTTCGAGTTTATGTTATTGTTCTCTCACTCTTATGTGATACTGATTATTGTCATTTTTCATGATTACATGCAGATAAGTCCAATCTGACGAAGGCTCAGGCCGAAACGTCATTTGTAACTTGTTTTGGACAAAAACATATATGCTTATGAAAAATTTTTTTTTTCTTAATACGGACCAATAAAGAGTGATTTTGCATTACTATCCGTTGTGACTTACTGAATTAGTCTGGGAGATTTAGAGTGCCGAGGTTACTCACTAATTTTATCTATTATTACCTCTGAGCACCTATATACCAGTGAGCAGAGCTTCCTCTACAGTAGTTCTCCTGATTAGGCATGCCCTTACCTCATGAGCAGGGCATTGCAGCTTTGGTAGCAACCATTACGACATGGACTCTGCTGCTGTGGACCCGGGGAGAGTGAGTGCAGATTCATTGCACCCACACTCCTCACATGAAGGGTCCGCACTCCTAGAAAATGGGGGATACGTTCCCTGAGTGTCTCCCCCCCTTATTCTAGACGGTCCAGAGTCGTCGTGGGACCCCTTTATTTTTTTTCTTACAATAAATTGGTGAAAGAGGAAATGTTTTGCGGACTGTTTTTTCAAATAAATTTCTTTTGTCGATTTTTTTTTTTTTGTTAGTACTGATAGTTTATGATGTTGGGTATCTAATAGACGCCATGACATCACAAACTGCTGGGCTTGATCTCAGGTGACTTTACAGCTAGTATCAACCCGATTTATTACCCCGTTTGCCACTGCATTAGGGCACGGGATGAGCTGGGGTGAAGTGCCAGGATTGGCGCATCTAGTGGATGCGCCACGTCTGGGGTGCCTGCGGCCTGCTATTTTTAGGCTGTGAAGGCCCAATAACTATGGACCTTCCCACCCTGAGAATACCAGACCACAGCTGTCCGCTTTACCTTGGCTGGTGATCCAATTTGGGGGACCCTACTTTTATTGTGTAATTATTAATATTTATAAAATAATTATAAAAAAGAGCCTGAGGGGACCTCCACATTGGATCCCCAACCACAATAAAGCTGCCAGCTGGGGTTTTCAGGCTACAGCCGTCTGCTTTACCCTAGCTGGCTATCAAAAATGGGGGGACCCAACGTCATTTTTTTTTTTAACTATTTTTTAAATAGAAAAAATTAATGGGCTTCCCTGTATTTTGATTGCCAACCAAGGTAACGGCAGGCAGACTGGGGTGGCAACCCATAGCTGTCTGCTTTATCTGCGCTGAGAATCAAAAATACCGCGGAGCGCTACGTCATTTTTTTAAAGATTTATTTTTACAGCACTGTGATGTCCAGCAATCAAAATACAGGGAAGCCCATTTTGTTTTTAGTTATTTAAATAAATAATTAAAAAAAATATATATGGGCTCCCGCTGCATTTTTTGTATTGCTAGGTAAGGGTAATCCAAGCAGCTACTGGCTGCTAACCCCCACTGCTTGGTGTTACCTTCACTGGCAATGGAAAATCCAGGGAGGCATTTCTTATTTTTTTTGCCAAAAAGCTACAAAAAAAGGACGTGAGCTTCGCCATATTTTTGTATGCTAGCCAGGTATAGCAGGCAGGTGCTGGAAGAGTTGGATACAGAGCCAGAAGATGGCGCTTCTATGAAAATGCCATTTTCTGAGGCGGCTGCAGACTGCAATTCGCAGCAGTGGGGCCCAGAAAGCTCAGGCCAACCTGTGCTGCGGATTCCAATCCCCAGCTGCCTAGTTGTACCTGGCTGGACACAAAAATGGTGCGAAGCCTACGTCATTTGTTTTCTAATTATTTCATGAAATTCATGAAATAATAAAAAAGGGCTTCCCTTTATTTTTTGGTTCCCAGCCGGGTACAAATAGGCAACTGGGGGTTGGGGGAAGCCGTACCTGCCTGCTGTACCTGGCTAGCATACAAAAATATGGCGAAGCCCACATAATTTTTTCAGGGGGGCAAAAAACTCCTGCATACAGTCCTGGATGGAGTATGCTGAGCCTTGTAGTTCTGCAGCTGCTGTCTGTCTGTATGGAGAAGAGCAGACAGCAGCTGCAGAACTACTAGGCTCAGCATACTCCATCCAGGACTGTATGCAGAATTTTTTTGCCCACCAAAAAAATGACGTGGGCTTCGCCATATTTTTGTATGCTAGCCAGGTACAGCAGGCAGCCACGGGCTGCCTCCAACCCCCAGTTGCCTATTTGTACCCGGCTGGGAACCAAAAATATAGGGAAGCCCTTTTTTTTTAATTATTTCACTTATTTCATGAAATAATTAAAAAACAAATGACGTGGGTTTCGCCCCATTTTTGTGTCCAGCCGGGTACAACTAGGCAGCTGGGGATTTGAATCCGCAGCACAGGTTAGCCCGAGGTTTCTGTGCGCCTCTCCTGTGGATTTCAGTCCGCAGCCGTCCCAGAAAATGGCGCTCTCATAGAAGCGCCATCATCTGGCGCTGTATCCAACTTTTCCAACAGCCCTGAAGCCGGGTGGCTTGTTGGGTAATCATGAGTTAATACTGGCTTTGTTTTACTAGCCAGTATTAAGCCAGAGATTCTTAATGTCAGGCACGTTTGACCCGGCCATTAAGAATCTCCAATAAAGGGTTAAAAAAAAACACCACACAGAGAAAAAATACTTTAATAGAAATAAATACACAGACACATTAGAGACTCCATCTTTATTACCCCCTGTCAGCCCTCCACGATCCTGCTCTTCTGTCTTCTTTCTTTCTAGTGTAGTAGTAGTGATGATTGTAGTGAGGATGAGTTTACCCAGCTCGTCACTTGGGGCTGAGGAACCTCATCCTCACTACAATCATCACTAGTGTAGTAGTAGTGACGATTGTAGTGAGGATGAGTTTACCCAGCTCATCACTTGGGGCTGGGGAACCTCATCCTCACTACAATCCTCACTACAATCGGGAAGCAGCGTGCAGCCTTCACTCCGTGAGTGATCAGTGCTGACTGTCAGCGGTAACAGCGGTAACGCTGACAGACGCGTTACCATAGCAACAGTGCTCTCGGAGCCGCGGTTAGCGGTGACGTCACCGCTAACTGCGTTGCTATGGCAACCTCCGTTAATGACCGGCTGTGTCAGCCGGTCCCTAACGGAACGGGGAGTCGACCGTGTGCTAGAGCATGTCGCCGGTACATGGCGATACACATATGTGCACCGTGTACCGGAGAGATGCACTCGCAGGTCCTACATGACGCGTCATAGTCATGTGACTAGTCTGTAGCCAATGAGATAATAGCCACGTGACTGGTCACATGGCTATTTTGACGTCACGATAGGTCCTGCATCACTGCTGGCAGTGATGGTCACCGGGAGGATTCAGCGATCATCGGATGGAATAGCAGCAGGAGACAGAGTGCAGAAGGGATCGCGGAGACCGGTAGCTGTTATGGCAATGTTTATTAACTGTTTGTGTACATTTATAATGCATTTTTATGTGTTTGTGATTGCCTCCCATTATAGCCTATTGGTTCGAGTTCGGTTCGTCGAACGTTCGACGAACCGAACTCGAACGGGACCCCCGTTCGGCGAACCGACTCGAGCCGAACCGCGACCGGTTCGCTCATCTCCACTCACCAGTCATCGTCTGACCATCAATAATGAGGTAACAAGTCATAGGGGCGGGCCTCTGCAAGCCATTTGGGAGTGGCCTGGCCACATCGTCAGGACACCTGATGCCCTGTGGTCTATATGGCTATATGGGCCCCCCACATCAGGGGCAGGTTCAAAGAGTTCATTACCGGACCTAGTCTCTGATGCAGTAAGTGCCTGAGCATGCTCAGTTGCATGAAATAGAGTCTGAAAAAAGACTATCAGCTTTAGCATGGTGTCTAGGCACAAAACAGGACTTAGACCCGGCACGGAATGCAAGTACCTGTGCAAAGAGGCTTTTCACACTAAGTGTGGGAGCATGCGCTGTATCCCGAAATGAAGACTTAGCGTAAGGAATGGCACAGTCAGGCTGAGCATACTCACTAGGCGAAACACTGGAGTTAGGCTGCGGCTGGGGTAAATCGGCACACGCATGCGCACTAGCTGACTCTCCACACTTAGACGTGGAGGAGAAAGCAGCCAGCTGGACAACCCGAGGCACAGGCCTAAATGGCAGCTGATGCCTGGGCGCAACTGAAACCGCAGCAGGCTGCTTGCGTTTAAGGCGTCACATTTTTGTAAAAACAAATAACATCAAAAAGAACAGGTGTACTTCTTCCCATGGATAATCTGATATGATCCCTTTTTTCATGGACACGACCATCGCTAACAAATGTAGATGAGGCCAAATCAGCAGCTGCTTCAATGGATCTGAATTGCTCCATAAAGTGGCCTCTCCTCCACCCCAATTTCAAGATCCCAAATACTCCATTCCTCTGTGGTGTCAATCCAATCGCACTTGCTTCCTAACAGCTCTCAAGTTTCCACCAGCCCTGCTGAGTATGGGGTGACAGAGATGGTTGAGTTTTCATAGCTGTTCAGTCGCACTATAGCCTGGGAATCAGAGGTCTGCTCCAAAGCTGTAATGAGTACAGACAAGGAAGTTATTATTATTTTTATTATTATTAATTTATAGACCACCATTGATTCCATGGTGCTGTACATGATAAGGGGGTTACATACAGAATACATATACAAGTAACTATAGACAGACTGGTACAGAGGGAAGAGGGCCCTGCCCTTGCGGGATTACATTCTAAAGGATTTTTGGAAGGAGACAGTAGGAGTTGTTTAGGTTGAGCGTCAAGTACGTATGGTGGTGGTGTCATTGAAGGTTATAGTCATTTCTGAACAGATGAGTTTTCAGATTCAGTTTGAAGCTTGCGTGTGTAGCAGATAATCTAACGTGTTGAGGTAGCGAGTTCCATGAGACAGGGGAAATGATCTGCGCAGATAGCCTGAAGCTTTGTGACTGGGATCCAGGCCCCGATGAAGAAGGTGCTGAGCCTAATCTACACCCTCATTTCCAAAAAGTAAATCCTCCTGGTGGAGACAATGGGGAACATGATGAGGAGCACAGATACCTGATTGGAAGGACAACTTTACTATTCGGTCAAAGCAGGAAGAGGTTGTCTCGGAGGACTCAGGACGAGGGGAATGAAAACACACAGGGTTATTGATGAGGTTGGAGACAATACTTACTGTCAAACCAAAGTCAGCCAGTCGATGAAGTCAGCAGAGGAGGTGGAGGAGGATGCTACTGACGACGAGGTTACGTTGCGTCTTCCTGGCCAGAGACAAAGTACTGGAAGCACGTCAACAACTGAATCCTGGACCACAATTTTGACTCTGAGCAGAAGTCGTGTTGGCTATGCAGGTCGCATGGGCTGTAAGCCTTTCCTAGCCTGTGAATTTTTGGACATCGCAAAGGATCACCAAAGTCATGGAATCTGTAAGATTTGTCAACAATCTATAAGTAGAAGTCAAAAACTCACACTTTTGAGTACTTCCTCCATGAAGTATCACATGGATATGAATTGACAGCGTGAAGGTGTATTGCTCAGCTTTAGCAACTGTCAACGCAATATGCTTATTTGCCATTCATTGCATGCATTGTTGCAGACTACACACAAGGGGCTGCTGTTTTTTTGGATCTGCCTTTGGTCACTATAGCAATAGAAAATTGCTCTTCGGGGGTGGACTTGGAGATGCTGTCTATGAACAGAAGGAAAAGCTAAAGGTGTGTGTTACAGCAAGGAGCCACCGCGGAAGCACTTCGTTCAATTGTGAGGGGAGAAATGTTGTACTTTGATGATGAGCACTGTAACGTCAGTGAGCAGCATCCTGTGCCACAGACCAACATTCTTACGGTGCTGTCTATACTGTTTACCGTGAGAGGAGCGTAAAGTCTGTATTTCTGGCAACTGGACATCACAGTACCCGGGTACGGTAGGCTATGCCCAGACAATAATGCGGGCACGCAACACTTTGTTTTATTAGCAAAACACATATCTGTTCTGGGTAGGCCGACTATATAGACAATAAGACTTGCTGCCTCTGCACTGTCAAATTGTCACATACAGTTTAAATCATAGAGGGACAGCAACACATGTTTGCATTGACTGTTGCTTTTCAAGATTTCCATGACTGTGTTGCAGAGCTGTGTGGTTTGCATTCACACTGTTATCATCTGCATTATCTGTGAGGCTTCAGCTAACAAGGGTATTCAGGGGGGGGTCATGTGTTTTGCTATGTTTAGGTAGATAACTTGGAAGCTCTTGTGATGCGCCACTGGTAAGTCGTGTTCGCACACACACACACACGCACAAACACACAATTACTTCTACACAGAGGGATTAGCAGGTAGTAGGCAACAGAATAGATTGTTCAATTATTTTAATTGTATGCATGGTTCTTATTGTTTGTTTTGGTAAAGTTAAACAATCATTTATCAACACAACTGCCTAGAGTCCTTTTCCTTTTGCCTGGTTTTGCTGCATACTGGGGAGCCCACCCTGTACACGACTTAAAATGAAGCATAAGTCGCAATGTGAATTTCACTGTGCTACAATGCGGCCTAGCGTGCCTGTGCAACCACCGCCTGCCCCATCAAGTGCATCTGCATGCTCTTCATCCTCTGTGACTGTGGGCACAGCAGTCACACATGGTTTTTCACACTGAACTTCCACTCCTTAACCCGCAACAGGGAGTGTGATTGGCAGGTCATCACTTGTTTTGGAAGTGGAAACAGAAGGTATTGTTGAGCTGTCAGACATCGAGAGAACCATCATTGGATGCAGGCTACATTATATCCACGCCTGCACCTTCGTCACAGATTGCCTGGACTTCCTGCAGTTAATAATTGCATTCCAGAAATGGAAAGGAGTGTAGAATGCACATGTGTTAGACCTTGCTTGGCAGCAAAGGAACACTAACTTAGTATTCCAGACAATTTTAGGAAGGCAGAAAAAGAGTCAGCTCTTTGTGCAAATTAAATAGCGTGGCAAAAGTGGACAGATGGGTACAGTGGCCGTGCTCTGTGGGTACCAGGCCAGTAAAAGAAGCTTCACTTTCTATCCCTCCTAATGATCAAATGCAGCAAGGAATTCCCTGAGTTCTCTATAAAATTAGCATAGCAAAATGTGCATGAGGGTAGAATGCAGAGGTGCTTGAGATTGCTTGGCACCAGTGGCACAATAAAGGAGTCCTACAGGCATTTTTTGTATACCACTAAGTTGCAGTATTTTTTGCTATCATTATAGCTTATTAAAAACAGAGCAGGAGGGTGTCATGCAGAGGTGCTAGAAATAGCTTGGCACTAGTGGGGCACTAATGGAATACAACAGCCAGTTCTATGATGCCACTAAATGGCAGTATTTTTTGCTATCATTATAGCTTATTAAAAACAGAGCAGGAGGGTGTCATGCAGAGGTGCTAGAAATAGCTTGGCACCAGTGGGGCACTAATGGAATACAACAGCCAGTTCTATGATGCCACTAAATGGCAGTATTTTTTGCTATCATTAAAGCTTATTAAAAACAGAGCAGGAGGGTGTCATGCAGAGGTGCTAGAAATAGCTTGGCACCAGTGGAGCACTAATGGAATACAACAGCCAGTTCTATGATGCCACTAAATGGCAGTATTTTTTGCTATCATTATAGCTTATTAAAAACAGAGCAGGAGGGTGTCATGCACAGGAGCTAGAAATAGCTTGGCACCAGTGGGGCACTAATGGAATACAACAGCCAGTTCTATGATGCCACTAAATGGCAGTATTTTTTGCTATCATTATAGCTTATTAAAAACAGAGCAGGAGGGTGTCATGCAGAGGTGCTAGAAATAGCTTGGCACCAGTGGGGC
Organism: Anomaloglossus baeobatrachus; assembly: GCF_048569485.1. NCBI lineage: Eukaryota > Metazoa > Chordata > Amphibia > Anura > Aromobatidae > Anomaloglossus > Anomaloglossus baeobatrachus. The sequence continues at coordinate 357,673,381 of NC_134354.1, read as the reverse complement.
ACTAATGGAGTACAACAGCCACTTCTTGTATGCCACTAAATTTATTTAATTTTTGGTAATATAATGTATTAGTAACAATGAGTTTGAGTGTGCAATGCAGGCAGACGTGCTGCAAATATCTTTGCACTAGTGGGACTATACAAAAGTCCAATAGCCACGTTTAGGATGCCACTAGGTACACTGAGTGTTTGCTAGTATAATGGCTTAGTAACAATGAGTTTGAGTGTGCAATGCAGGCAGACGTGCTGCAAATATCTTTGCACTAGTGGGACTAGACAAAAGTCCAATAGCCACGTTTAGGATGCCACTAGGTACACTGAGTGTTTGCTAGTATAATGGCTTAGTTATAATGAGTTTGAGTGTGCAATGCAGGCAGACGTGCTGCAAATGTCTTTGCACTAGTGGGACTAGACAAAAGTCCAATAGCCACGTTTAGGATGCCACTAGGTACACTGAGTGTTTGCTAGTATAATGGCTTAGTAACAATGAGTTTGAGTGTGCAATGCAGGCAGACGTGCTGCAAATATCTTTTCACTAGTGGGACTAGACAAAAGTCCAATAGCCACGTTTAGGATGCCACTAGGTACACTGAGTGTTTGCTAGTATAATGGCTTAGTAACAATGAGTTTGAGTGTGCAATGCAGGCAGACGTGCTGCAAATATCTTTGCACTAGTGGGACTAGACAAAAGTCCAATAGCCACGTTTAGGATGCCACTAGGTACACTGAGTATTTGCTAGTATAATGGCTTAGTAACAATGAGTTTGAGTGTGCAATGCAGGCAGACGTGCTGCAAATATCTTTGCACTAGTGAAACTATACAAAAGTCCAATAGCCACGTTTAGGATGCCACTAGGTACACTGAGTGTTTGCTAGTATAATGGCTTAGTAACAATGAGTTTGAGTGTGCAATGCAGGCAGACGTGCTGCAAATATCTTTGCACTAGTGGGACTAGACAAAAGTCCAACAGCCACGTTTAGGATGCCACTAGGCACACTGAGTGTTTGCTAGTATAATGGCTTAGTAACAATGAGTTTGAGTGTGCAATGCAGGCAGACGTGCTGTAAATATCTTAAATATCTTTGCACTAGTGGGACTATACAAAAATCCAATAGCCACGTTCAGGATGCCACTAGGTACACTGAGTGTTTGCTAGTATAATGGCTTAGTAACAATGAGTTTGAGTGTGCAATGCAGGCAGACGTGCTGCAAATATCTTTGCACTAGTGGGACTAGACAAAACTCCAATAGCCACGTTTAGGATGCCACTAGGTAAACTGAGTGTTTGCTAGTATAATGGCTTAGTTATAATGAGTTTGAGTGTGCAATGCAGGCAGAGGTGCTGCAAATTCCTGTGCACTACTGGGACTATACAGAAGTCCAATAGCCACGTTTAGGATGCCACTAGGTACACTCAGTGTTTGCTAGCATAATGGCTTAGTTATAATGAGTTGGAGTGTGCAGAGGACAGGAGGGTACAGTGCCAGGATTGTGGGGCTCTGGGTAGAGGAACGGAAGCCTGCCTTTCTATTCCCTCCTAATGGGGAAATGCAGCGACGAAATCCCTGACCTTAGCTACACAGACGCTGTCTCTGTTTTCAGGACCTGTCACCTATAGCTCTGACCCTGCCGGTACGAGCCCTTAAAAGAACTGATAGAAAGTGCTATCCCTAAGCTGTCTAGCGCTGTGTATGGAGCGTATACAGCAGTATTGGAGATAGGACTCAGGACGGAGCTGCGCCAGTGATGTCTGACACCAAGGACGCAGAAGGCAGATAATGCCGTGCTGGAGGAAAATGTCCGGTTTTATAATGCAGGGACATGTGACATGGACATCCTATCACACATGCCGTTGCTTCTCTGGCTAAAAGTCCACTTAGCTGTGTGTGTGTCTGGGATTGGCTGACATAATGGCCCTCCCCACTAGACGCGCGCGCTTAGGGAAGGAAGACAAGGAAAAAAAAAAAAATTGGCGATCGCCATTATACAAACAGGAGTGATCTGAAGGCGCTGTTCACGCACACTATACACTGAAATGTCATAATAGTGTGAGTCACAGAGCAGAGTGACTTACACTATTACAGCGGAAAGCCAGCTAGGAATTAGCTGTTTTTTTGCTCCTAGAACCGTTCTCGAACGTTTCTAGAACTATCGAGCTTTTGCAAAAAGCTCAAGTTCTAGTTCGATCTAGAACAGGCCCCAAAATCACTCGAGCCTAGAACTGGAGAACCTCGAACCTCGAACCGCGCTCAACTCTAATTATAACTAAGCCATTATACTAGCAAACACTCAGTGTACCTAGTGGCATCCTAAACGTGGCTATTGGACTTTGCTATAGTCTCCCTAGTGCAAAGATATTTGCAGCACCTCTGCCTGCATTGCACACTCAAACTCATTATAACTAAGCCATTATACTAGCAAACACTCAGTGTACCTAGTGGCATCCTAAACGTGGCTATTGGACTTTGCTATAGTCCCACTAGTGGAAAGACATTTGCAGCACCTCTGCCTGCATTGCACACTCAAACTCATTATAACTAAGCCATTATACTAGCAAACACTCAGTGTACCTAGTGGCATCCTAAACGTGGCTGTTGGACTTCTGTATTGTCCCACTAGTGCAAAGATATTTGCAGCACGTCTGCCTGCATTGCACACTCAAACTCATTGTTACTAAGCCATTATACTAGCAAACACTCAGTGTACCTAGTGGCATCCTAAACGTGGCTATTGGACTTTGCTATAGTCCCACTAGTGCAAAGATATTTGCAGCACCTCTGCCTGCATTGCACACTCCAACTCATTATAAATAAGCCATTATACTAGCAAACACTCAGTGTACTGTCACGCTCCCCGGGTCCCGACGTCGTTCCTCACTCACCGCTCCGGTCCCCGGGCCTCCTGCCTCCCGTCACACGTCCTCCTCGGCACCGCTCCCTGCTCTCGCCTCCGGCACCCGGGCGTCGCGCATGCGCATTAGGGCGCGCGCGCGGTCACTGACCTCCTCTTTAAGGCCCAGCACTCTCTAAACAGGATATTGCATCAGCCAGGGTCAGGTATATTAGGAGCTTCCTGCCTGGAGGGCGTCGCCTGTTCTACGTGTTTAGCAAGCTAGTGTTCAGGTCCCCGTGTTGCTTTGCCTTGTGCTTTGCCCTGTATTAACCCTGTCTTTCTCGCAGAGCCTGCCCTGCCACGCCAGCCGCTCCGAACCAAGTCCATCCCTGGACCCTGACGGTGACTTCGGCGGATGTTCCACCACCTCTGCAGCTCCGCCAGTCTCCAGTCCCTGGCTCCGTTTGGTGACCCGTCCCATCGCTCAGCAGGTTCTGGATCCCGCCTGACCCTACAACCCGGCCTCGGACCCTGAGCTTCGTCACCCGGACTACCGTCCAGAACTCCGTGTGCTCAGCGACATCCACCTTTCCTGCTCCTCTACGGACTGTCTGGCTACCAATAGTGCTTCGGCTGCCGTGCATCAGGACCCTCTGGCGGGGTGACCAGCCTGGCTGCCTCCTCAGAGGGAATCGGTGTACGGTCCAGTGTTTCCACCACCCGGACGTAACAGCTAGAACAGGCCATGGATCCCGCCGAAGCACTAGCGGCCTTGCAGCAGGAACTCGTACGACAGCGCGAGACCCAGTCCCGCATGCTGGCCTTTATGTCCTCTGTGGATACCCGCCTGAACACGCTACAAGCAACGGCCACGTCCTTGGCGTCTCCGGCTTCCACTGCACAGTCCACGGCCGCAGTTCCCGTGGCAGCCTCCTCAGAAACTTCCAAGCTTTGTTTGGCCTCACCACCCCGGTACGCCGGTGACCCCAAGACCTGCAGGGGATTCATAAACCAATGCTCCCTCCATTTCAAGCTGCTGTCGCACCTTTTTGCCTCTGACCAAGCCAAGGTCGCGTTCGTGATGTCCCATCTAGAGGGGGAGGCACTGGCCTGGATGAACCCCTTGTGGGAGAAGGAGGATCCGGTAACTACTGACATCCAGGAGTTCCTGCAGGCTTTTCGTAACACCTTTGACGAGCCCGGACGCGCCTCCGCCTCTGCCTCTTCCCTCCTCCGGCTACGTCAGGGGACTCTGTCGGTGGGCCAATATGCTATTCGTTTTCGCACCTTGGCTTCGGAATTAGGGTGGAACAATGAGGCCCTAACCGCCGCCTTCTGGGAGGGACTCTCGGGTCGTATTAAGGATGAGCTGGCTGGTCGTGACGTGCCTTCCACCTTGGATGCCCTGATTGCTCTAGCGACTCGAGTGGATCTTCGCTTTCAGGAACGATCCAAAGAGGTGTCCCGCGAGAGGCGTCCGATAAGGCACTCCTCCCCACCACAGAAGTCCATCGCTCCCCAGTCGGCGTCACCTGGCGCGTCTAACGTCGAGCCCATGCAGATTGACCGCCTGAGGCAGTCTGAGCAACGCAGAGCAGAACGACTAGCAAAGGGTCTCTGCTTCTACTGCGGTGATGGCACACACCTACTACGCTCTTGCCCCGAGAAGCCGGGAAACTCCAAAGCCTAGGCTTGGCAGGAGAGGCCACCCTAGGTGCTGGGACTCTCTCAAACTCCGTTACATGGACTGTGCAAGTGACTACAGAAGAGACCCGGTTCACGGCAGAGGCATACCTCGATTCCGGAGCAGCAGGCAACTTCATCCAGCAGGCCACGGTGGATAAGTACCAGGTGCCTGTTCTCCCACTAGAAAAACCGCTGGTGATCGCCTCTGTAGATGGGAGACCCCTCTCTGACACCGTCTCTCTGATCACCAAGCCTGTGGAATTACGGATCGGTGCCCTGCACACCGAGAAGATCACCTTCTACGTCCTCCCGCGCATGTCCCATCAGATCCTGCTGGGACTCCCATGGTTACGGGCACACGAACCGTCGGTCAGCTGGAGTACAGGTGAAATTACCCGATGGGGCCCCTCGTGTCACGAGAGATGCCTGAAATCCATCCAGCCCATCCGACAACCTCCGGTTCCAGAGTCTCTACCAGGACTGCCTTCGGCCTACTGGTCCTTCTCGGACGTTTTTGATAAAAAGGAGTCAGAGGTACTACCGCCTCATCATCCCTACGACTGTGCCATCGATCTACTGCCTGGAACTACGCCTCCTAGAGGAAGGATATTGTCACGCTTCCCGGTTCCCGGTCCCCGCTCTCCGGTCTCCGTGGCCCGCCCCCCGGTTCCCGGCGGCGTTCCGTGCTCACCTCTCCGGTCCCGGTTCCATCTTCCTTCCCTGCACCCTCCATGCGTCCTGCTCCCCGCTCCTGGCGCTCCTCTGCGACGGACACACAGCCGGGCACTCCTGCTTCCTCCTCACCGCTCCCTGGACTGGCTTCTGGCACACAGGCCTCGCGCATGCGCTTTAGGGCGCGCGCGCGGTCACTGACCCTCTCTTAAAGGGCCAGCACCCTGAAACAGGATATTGCTTAGACTGGTACAGGGTATATAAGGTTTCTCTTTCCTGGTGGGCGGGGCCTGTTCTACGTGTTTAGCAAGCTAGTGTTCAGGTCCCCTATAGCTTTACCTTGTGCTTTGCCTGCATTAACCCTGTCCTGTCTCGTAGAGCCTGTCCTGCCACGCCAGCCGCTCCGAACCACGCACATCCCTGTACCCAGACGGTGACTTCGGCGGATGTTCCACCATCTCTGCAGCTCCGCCAGTCTCCAGTCCCTGGCTCCGCTTGGTGATCCGTTCCATCGCTCAGCAGGTTCCGGATCCCGCCTGACCTTACCACCTGGTCTCGGACTCTGAGCCTCGTCACCCGGACTACCGTCCAGAACTCCATCCACCATTCCTGCTCCCCTACGGACTGTTGGACTACCACCTGTGCTTCGGCTGCCGTGCACCCAGACCCTCTGGCGGGGTGACCTGCCTGACTGCCATCTCTAGGGAAACCGGTGTACGGTCCAGAGGGTCCACCACCCGGACGTAACAGCTAGAACAGGCCATGGATCCCGCCGACGCACTAGCGGCCCTGCAGCAGGAACTCATACGACAGCGCGAGACCCAGACCCACATGCTCAACTTCATGTCTTCTGTGGATACCCGTCTGAACGCGCTACAAGCAACGGCCACACCCTCGGCATCTCAGGATTCCACCACACGATCCACGGCCGCAGCTCCCGTGGCAGCCTCCTCGGATGCTTCCAAGCTTCGTTTGGCCTCACCACCCCGGTACGCCGGAGATCCCAAGACCTGCAGGGGATTCATAAACCAATGCTCCCTCCACTTCAAGCTGCTGCCACACCTTTTTGCTTCTGACCAAGCCAAGGTCGCCTTCATGATGTCCCATCTAGAGGGAGAGGCACTGGCCTGGATGAACCCCTTATGGGAGAAGGAGGATCCGGTGACCACGGACATTCAGGAATTCCTGCAGGCATTTCGTACCACCTTTGATGAGCCCGGACGCTCCGCCGCCTCTGCTTCATCCCTCCTCCGGCTACGTCAAGGGCCTCTGACGGTGGGCCAATATGCCATTCGTTTCCGCACCTTGGCCTCGGAACTCGGGTGGAACAACGAGGCCCTAACCGCCGCCTTCTGGGAAGGACTCTCGGGTCGCATTAAAGATGAGCTGACTGGTCGTGACGTGCCTTCCACCCTGGACGCCCTGATTGCTCTAGCGACTCGCGTGGATCTTCGCTTTCAGGAACGATCCAAAGAGGTGTCCCGCGAGAGGCGTCCGATACGGCACTCCTCCCCACCACAGAAGTCCATCGCTCCCCAGTCGGCGTCACCTGGCGCGTCTACCTTCGAGCCCATGCAGATTGACCGCCTGAGGCAGTCTGAGCAACGCCGAGCAGAACGACGGGCAAAGGGTCTCTGCTTCTACTGCGGTGATGGCTCACACCTGCTACGCTCTTGTCCTGAGAAACCGGGAAACTCCAAAGCCTAGGCTTGGTAGGAGAAGCCACCCTAGGTGCTGGGACACTATCAGACTCCGTTACATGGACTGTGCAAGTGACTACAGAAGAGACCCGGTTCACGGCGGAGGCATACCTCGATTCTGGAGCAGCAGGCAACTTCATCCAGCAGGCCACGGTGGATAAGTATCAGGTGCCAGTCCTCCCACTAGAAAAACCGCTGGTGATCGCCTCAGTAGATGGGAGACCCCTCTCTGACACCGTCTCACTGATCACCAAGCCTGTGGAAGTACGGATCGGCGCTCTGCACACCGAGAAGATCACCTTCTACGTTCTCCCACGAATGTCCCATCAGATCCTGCGGGGACTCCCATGGTTACGGACACACGAACCATCGGTCAGCTAGAGTACAGGTGAAATCACCCGGTGGGGCTCCTCGTGCCACGAGAGATGTCTGAAAACCATCCAGCCCGTTCGACGCCCTCCGGTTCCAGAGTCTCTACCAGGACTGCCTTCTGCCTATTGGTCCTTCTCGGACGTATTTGATAAAAAGGAGTCAGAGGTACTACCGCCTCATCGTCCCTACGACTGCGCCATTGATTTACTACCCGGAACCACGCCTCCTAGAGGAAGAATATACCCCTTGTCCCCTGCCGAAACACGAGCTATGTCTGCCTATATTACCGAGAGCCTGGCAAAGGGGTTCATTCGGAGGTCCTCATCCCCTGCCGGAGCAGGGTTTTTCTTCGTTAAGAAGAAGGAGGGTGATCTGCGCCCTTGCATTGACTACCGGGGTTTAAACCAGATCACCGTCAAGAACAAATACCCTCTGCCGCTTATCCCCGAACTATTCGATCGGCTCCGAGGAGCCCGTATATTCACCAAGTTGGATCTCCGAGAGGCCTATAACCTGGTTCGCATTCGCTCTGGAGACGAATGGAAAACCGCATTCAACACTCGGGATGGGCACTACGAGTATTGTGTCATGCCCTTTGGTCTGTGTAATGCTCCAGCAGTTTTCCAAGAACTGGTGAACGACGTGTTCAGAGATCTCCTCTACGTCTGTGTCGTGGTATATCTGGACGACATCCTGATCTTCTCTCCGGATCTAAAGACCCACAGAGAAGACGTGCAGCTAGTTCTCCAGAGGCTCAGAGAAAACCGTCTGTACGCCAAGTACGAGAAATGCATCTTCGAAAAGGCGTCCCTTCCCTTCCTGGGTTATGTAATCTCGGACACTGGTCTGCAGATGGATCCTGAGAAAGTGTCTGCCATCATCAACTGGCCTCCTCCTTCCGGACTGAAGGCTATCCAGCGCTTTCTCGGCTTTGCGAACTATTATCGGCAATTCATCCCGCATTTCTCTGCTCTGACTGCGCCTCCCTCTGCCTTGACTAAGAAAGGAGCTAATCCTAAGGACTGGCCCCCGGCGGCCGATGCCGCGTTCTGCTCCTTGAAAAAGGCATTTGCTTCTTCCCCGGTTCTCCATCGCCCAGAATTGAACCGACAGTTCACCTTGGAGGTGGATGCCTCTTCCTCAGGAGCCGGGGCAGTGTTGATGCAGAACTCTCCCTCCGGCAAGATGGTCACGTGTGGATTCTTCTCCAAGAGCTTCTCGGCACCCGAACGCAACTACACCATCGGGGATTGGGAGCTACTGGCCGTGAAGCTTGCCTTGGAGGAATGGCGCTACCTCTTGGAGGGAGCAGTATACCCTGTAATCATATACACGGACCACAAGAATCTCGAGTACCTGCGGTCTGCCCAAAGACTGAACCCACGACAAGCCCGCTGGTCCTTGTTCTTTGCTCGATTTGACTTCCAGCTCCATTTTCGGCCTGCGGACAAGAACGTGCGGGCAGACGCCTTGTCCAGGTCCTTCGTGCCCGTGGAGTTGGAGGAGGAGACATTCCAGCCCATCATCAACCCCAGCAAAATCATTCCGGTGAACCCTGTCGCTTTAACTCAGATACCCCCTGGGAAAACCTATGTCTCAGAGTCTGACAGACAGAGAGTCCTACACTGGGGCAATGCCTCGAAGATCGCTGGCCATGCTGGTCAGAAGAAGACTTGGAGTACGATTGTCCATCACTACTGGTGGCCGTCCCTCCGTAAAGACGTCTCAACCTTCGTCTCGGCCTGTCCGTCCTGTGCCCGGAACAAGACACCCAAGCACCTACCGTATGGACGTCTCCTGCCTCTGCCCATTCCTTCTGTTCCGTGGTAACATATCGCAATGGACTTCATTACGGACTTACCCTTATCCTCCGGACACACAGTCATATGGGTTGTGGTGGATCGTTTCTCAAAAATGGCTCACTTCATCCCCATGGCCGGGCTGCCCTCTGCCCAGGAGCTAGCTGACTCCTTCATCCAACATATATTCCGATTGCATGGCTTTCCCACACACATTGTGTCCGACAGAGGAACGCAGTTCACCTCGCGCTTCTGGAGGGCTCTCTGCAAACATCTGGGAGTATCTCTGGACTTTTCTTCGGCCTACCATCCTCAGTCGAATGGGCAAGTGGAACGGGTCAATCAGATCCTGACCTCCTTCCTGCGCCACTACGTTAATGCCCATCACGATGACTGGTCCACGCTTCTTCCTTGGGCTGAGTTCTCCCACAACCATCACATCAGCGAGTCCACCTCCAGCTCTCCATTCCGAGTTGTTTACGGACTTCAGCCTTCTGTCCCATTGCCTGTATCCTCGGTTTCAGATGTCCCCGCAGCAGATGCTCTGGTCCAGGACTTCTCAGCCATATGGAGCTCTGTCAAGACCTCTCTTGAGCGCGCTTCTTTGCGGATGAAGAGACATGCGGACAAACGACGCCTGGATCCCCCGTGTTTCTCCCCTGGTGATCTGGTTTGGCTTGCATCCAAGTATGTCCGATTGAAGTTGCCATCGTACAGGTTGGGTCCTCGTTACATGGGGCCGTTTAAAGTCGTCAGCAAGATAAATGCAGTCTCCTACAAGCTGCAGCTCCCGGCCACGATGCGGATACCCAACTCCTTCCATGTCTCCTTGCTCAAGCCTGTTGTCTTTGGTCCCTTCTCCGCTGATGTCGGTACTGCTCCTCCTCCCATCGCTGACGATGACATCTATGCGGTAAGGGATATCGTGGCCATGAAGACCGTACGAGGTCGGCAGTATTTCCTGGTGGACTGGGCGGGGTATGGTCCCGAGGATAGATCCTGGGAGCCCCGGGAGAATGTTGGCACTCCTCTGATACGTGCCTTCCTGTCCCGGTTGCGGGGAGGGGGGCGTGGGGGAGGGGGTACTGTCACGCTTCCCGGTTCCCGGTCCCTGCTCTCCGGTCCCCGTGGCAGGGTGACCTGCCTGACTGCCATCTCTAGGGAAACCGGTGTACGGTCCAGAGGGTCCACCACCCGGATGTAACAGATATACCCCTTGTCCCCTGCTGAAACACGGGCCATGTCCGCCTATATCACCGAGAGCCTGGCTAAGGGGTTCATTCGGAGATCTTCGTCCCCTGCCGGAGCAGGTTTTTTCTTTGTCAAGAAAAAGGAGGGTGATCTGCGCCCTTGCATTGACTATCGGGGATTAAACCAGATCACCGTAAAAAACAAATACCCTCTGCCACTCATCCCCGAACTATTCGATCGTCTCCGAGGAGCTCGTGTATTCACCAAGTTGGACCTCCGTGGGGCTTATAACCTGGTTCGCATTCGCTCTGGAGACGAATGGAAGACCGCATTCAACACTCGGGATGGGCACTACGAGTATTGTGTCATGCCCTTTGGTCTGTGTAATGCTCCAGCAGTCTTCCAAGAATTGGTGAACGACGTGTTCAGAGATCTCCTCTATGTCTGTGTCGTGGTATATCTGGATGACATCCTGGTCTTCTCTCCGGACCTACAGACCCACAGAGAGAACGTGCAGCTAGTACTCCAAAGGCTTAGAGAGAACCGTCTGTACGCCAAGTACGAGAAGTGCATCTTTGAAAAGTCGTCCCTTCCCTTCCTGGGTTATGTCATCTCGGACACTGGTCTGCAGATGGACCCACAAAAAGTGTCTTCCATCCTCAACTGGCCTCCTCCATCCGGACTGAAGGCTATCCAACGCTTCCTTGGCTTTGCAAACTATTATCGTTAATTCATCCCGCACTTCTCTGCCCTGACTGCGCCTCTCTCTGCCTTGACTAAGAAGGGAGCTAATCCTAAGGACTGGCCACCGGTGGCCGATGTCGCGTTCTGCTCTTTGAAACAGGCGTTTGCTTCTTCCCAAGTTCTCCATCGCCCTGAATTGAACCGACAGTTCACCTTAGAGGTGGATGCCTCCTCCTCAGGGGCCGGAGCAGTGTTGATGCAGAAATCCTGCTCCGGAAAGATGGTTACATGCGGATTCTTCTCCAAGAGCTTCTCGGCACCCGAACGCATCGGGAGCTACTGGCCGTCAAGCTGGCCTTGGAGGAATGGCGCTACCTCTTGGAGGGAGCTGTATACCCTGTGATCATCTACACGGACCACAAGAATCTGGAGTACCTGCGGTCAGCCCAAAGACTGAACCCACGACAAGCCCGCTGGTCCTTGTTTTTCGCTCGTTTTGATTTCCAACTCCATTTTCGGCCCGCGGACAAGAACTTGCGGGCAGACGCCTTGTCTAGGTCTTTCGTGCCCGTAGAGCTGGAGGAGGAGACGCTCCAGTCCATCATCAGCCCCAGTAAAGTCATTTTGTTGGCTCCTGTCGCTCTGACTCAGATACCCCCTGGGAAAACCTATGTCTCAGATACTGACAGACAGAGAGTCCTGCAATGGGGCCATGCCTCAAAGATCGCTGGTCACGCTGGTCAGAAGAAGACTTGGAACACGATTGTCCGCCACTATTGGTGGCCGTCTCTCCGTAAAGACGTCGCAACCTTCGTCTCAGCCTGTTCGTCCTGTGCCCGGAACAAAACACCCAAGCACCTACCATATGGACGTCTTCTGCCTCTGCCCATCCCTTCCGTTCCGTGGCAACATATTGCAATGGACTTCATTACGGACTTACCCTCATCCTCCGGACACACAGTCATATGGGTTGTGGTGGACCGTTTCTCAAAAATGGCTCACTTCATTCCCATGGCCGGGCTGCCCTCTGCCCAGGAACTAGCTGACTCCTTCATACAACACATATTCCGATTGCATGGCTTTCCCGCACACATTGTGTCCGACAGAGGAACTCAGTTTACCTCGCACTTCTGGAAGGCTCTCTGTAAACATCTGGGAGTATCCTTGGACTTTTCTTCGGCTTACCATCCTCAGTCGAATGGCCAAGTGCAACGGGTCAATCAGATCCTGACCTCCTTCCTGCGCCACTACGTTAATGCCCATCACGATGACTGGTCCACGCTTCTTCCTTGGGCTGAGTTCTCCCACAACCACCACATCAGCGAGTCCACTTCCTGCTCTCCCTTCCAAGTCGTTTACGGACTTCAGCCTTCTGTCCCATTGCCAGTATCCTCTTCTTCCGATGTCCCCGCAGCAGATGCACTGGCCCAGGACTTCTCAGCCATATGGAGCTCTGTCAAGAATTCCCTAGAGCGTGCTTCTTTGCGGATGAAGAGACATGCGGACAAACGGCGCCTGGATCCCCCGTGTTTCTCCCCTGGTGATCTGGTCTGGCTTGCCTCCAAATATGTCCGATTGAAGTTGCCATCGTACAAGTTGGGTCCTCGTTACATCGGGCCGTTTAAAGTCATCAGCAAGATTAATGCAGTCTCCTACAAGCTGCAGCTCCCGGCCACGATGCGGATACCCAACTCCTTCCATGTCTCCTTGCTCAAGCCTGTCGTCCTTGGTCCCTTCTCCGCTGCTGCCAGTCCTGCTGCTCCTCTTATCGCTGACGATGACATCTATGCGGTAAGGGATATCGTGGCCATGAAGACCGTACGAGGTCGGCAGTATTTCTTGGTGGACTGGGCGGGTTATGGTCCCGAGGATAGGTCCTGGGAGCCCCGGGAGAATGTGGGTACTACTCTGATTCGTGCCTTTCTGTCCCGGTTGCGGGGAGGGGGGCCTGGGGGGGGGTACTGTCACGGTCCCCGGGTCCCGACGTCGTTCCTCACTCACCGCTCCGGTCCCCGGGCCTCCTGCCTCCCATCACACGTCCTCCTCGGCACCGCTCCCTGCTCTCGCCTCCGGCACCCGGGCGTCGCGCATGCGCATTAGGGCGCGCGCGGTCACTGACCTCCTCTTTAAGGCCCAGCACTCCCTAAACAGGATATTGCATCAGCCAGGGTCAGGTATATTAGGAGCTTCCTGCCTGGAGGGCGTCACCTGTTCTACGTGTTTAGCAAGCTAGGGTTCAGGTCCCCGTATTGCTTTGCCTTGTGCTTTGCCCTGTATTAACCCTGTCTGTCTCGCAGAGCCTGCCCTGCCACGCCAGCCGCTCTGAACCAAGTCCATCCCTGGACCCTGACGGTGACTTCGGCGGATGTTCCACCACCTCTGCAGCTCCGCCAGTCTCCAGTCCCTGGCTCCGTTCGGTAACCCGTCCCATCGCTCAGCAGGTTCCGGATCCCGCCTGACCCTACAACCCGGCCTCGGACCCTGAGCTTCGTCACCCGGACTACCGTCCAGAACTCCGTGTGCTCAGCGACATCCACCTTTCCTGCTCCTCTACGGACTGTCTGGCTACCAATAGTGCTTCGGCTGCCGTGCATCAGGACCCTCTGGCGGGGTGACCGGCCTGGCTGCCTCCTCAGAGGGAATCGGTGTACGGTCCAGTGCTTCCACCACCCGGACGTAACATGTACCTAGTGGCATCCTAAACGTGGCTATTGGACTTTTGTCTAGTCCCACTAGTGCAAAGATATTTGCAGCACCTCTGCCTGCATTGCACACTCAAACTCATTGTTACTAAGCCATTATACTAGCAAACACTCAGTGAACCTAGTGGCATCCTAAACGTGGCTTTTGGACTTTTGTCTAGTCCCACTAGTAGAGTTGAGCGCGGTTCGTGGTTCGTGGTTCTCCAGTTCGCGGCTCGAGTGATTTTGGGGCATGTTCTAGATCGAACTAGAACTCGAGCTTTTTGCAAAAGCTCGATAGTTCTAAAAACGTTCGAGAACGGTTCTAGCAGCCAAAAAACAGCTAAATCCTAGCTTGGTTTCTGCTGTAATAGTGTAAGTCACTCTGTGAATCAAACTATTATCACATTTCAGTGTATAGTGTGCGTGAACAGCGCCTTCAGATCACTGCTGTTTCTATAATGGCGATCGCCATTTTTTTTTTTTTCTTGTCTTCCTTCCCTAAGCGCGCGCGTCTTGTGGGGCGGGCCAGCATGTCAGCCAATCACAGACACACACACACCTAAGTGGACTTTGAGCCAGAGAAGCAACGGCATGTGTGATAGGATCTGCATGTCACATGTCCCTGCATTATAAAACCGGACATTTTCTTCACGAACGCCATTATCTGCCTTCTGCGTCTTTGGTGTCAGACATCAGTGTCGCAGCTCCGTCCTCCTGAGTCCTATAGCCGATACAGCTGTATGCGCTGCATACACAGCGTTAGACAGCTTAGGGAGAGCACATTCTAGCAGTCCTTTTAAGGGCTCAAAGCGGCAGGGTCAGAGAGCCATAAGTGACAGGTCCTGCAAACAGCAACAGCGTCTGTGTAGCCCAGGTCAGGGATTTCCTCCCTGCATTTCACCATTAGGAGGGAATAGAAAGGCAGGCTTCCATTCCTCTACCCAGAGCACCACAATCCTGCCACTGTACCCTCTTGTCCTCTGCACACTCCAACTCATTCTAAGTAAGCCATTATACTAGCAAACATTCAGTGTACCTAGTGGCATCCTATACGTGGCTATTGGACTTTGCTATAGTCCCACTAGTGCAAAGACATTTGCAGAGCACGTCTGCCTGCATTGCACACTACAACTTTTTTAAACTAAGCAATTTTACTAGCAAACACTCAGTGTACCTAGTGGCATCCTATACGTGGCTATTGGACTTTGCTATAGTCCCACTAGTGCCAAGACATTTGCAGAGCGCATCTGCCTGCGTTGCACACTCCAACGAATTATAACTAAGCCATTATACTAGCACACACTCAGTGTACCTAGTGGCATCCTATACGTGGCTATTGGACTTTGCTATAGTCCCACTAGTGCAAAGACATTAGCAGAGCACATCTGCCTGCATTGCACACTCCAAGTTTTTTAAACTAAGCAATTTTACTAGCAAACACTCAGTGTACCTAGTGGCATCCTATACGTGGCTATTGGACTTTGCTATAGTCCCACTAGTGCCAAGACATTTGCAGAGCGCATCTGCCTGCGTTGCACACTCCAACGAATTATAACTAAGCCATTATACTAGCACACACTCAGTGTACCTAGTGGCATCCTATACGTGGCTATTGGACTTTGCTATAGTCCCACTAGTGCAAAGACATTAGCAGAGCACATCTGCCTGCATTGCACACTCCAAGTTTTTTAAACTAAGCAATTTTACTAGCAAACACTCAGTGTACCTAGTGGCATCCTATACGTGGCTATTGGACTTTGCTATAGTCCCACTAGTGCAAAGACATTTGCAGAGCACGTCTGCCTGCATTGCACACTACAACTTTTTTAAACTAAGCAATTTTACTAGCAAACACTCAGTGTACCTAGTGGCATCCTATACGTGGCTATTGGACTTTGCTATAGTCCCACTAGTGCCAAGACATTTGCAGAGCGCATCTGCCTGCGTTGCACACTCCAACTAATTATAACTAAGCCATTATACTTGCACACACTAAGTGTTTTTTAGTGGCATCCTATACGTGGCTATTGGACTTTGCTATAGTCCTACTAGTGCCAAGACATTTGCAGAGCGCATCTGCCTGCGTTGCACACTCCAACTAATTATAACTAAGCCATTATACTAGCACACACTCAGTGAACCTAGTGGCATCCTATACGTGGCTATTGGACTTTGCTATAGTCCCACTAGTGCCAAGACATTTGCAGCACGTCTGCCTGCGTTGCACACTCCAACTAATTATAACTAAGCCATTATACTAGCACACACTCAGTGTACCTAGTGGCATCCTATACGTGGCTATTGGACTTTGCTATAGTCCCACTAGTGCCAAGACATTTGCAGCACGTCTGCCTGCGTTGCACACTCCAACTAATTATAACTAAGCCATTATACTAGCACACACTCAGTGTACCTAGTGGCATCCTATACGTGGCTATTGGACTTTGCTATAGTCCCACTAGTGCCAAGACATTTGCAGCACGTCTGCCTGCGTTGCACACTCCAACTAATTATAACTAAGCCATTATACTAGCACACACTCAGTGTACCTAGTGGCATCCTATACGTGGCTATTGGACTTTGCTATAGTCCCACTAGTGCCAAGACATTTGCAGCACGTCTGCCTGCGTTGCACACTCCAACTAATTATAACTAAGCCATTATACTAGCACACACTCAGTGTACCTAGTGGCATCCTATACGTGGCTATTGGACTTTGCTATAGTCCCACTAGTGCCAAGACATTTGCAGCACGTCTGCCTGCGTTGCACACTCCAACTAATTATAACTAAGCCATTATACTAGCACACACTCAGTGTACCTAGTGGCATCCTATACGTGGCTATTGGACTTTGCTATAGTCCCACTAGTGCCAAGACATTTGCAGCACGTCTGCCTGCGTTGCACACTCCAACTAATTATAACTAAGCCATTATACTAGCACACACTCAGTGTACCTAGTGGCATCCTATACGTGGCTATTGGACTTTGCTATAGTCCCACTAGTGCCAAGACATTTGCAGCACGTCTGCCTGCGTTGCACACTCCAACTAATTATAACTAAGCCATTATACTAGCACACACTCAGTGTACCTAGTGGCATCCTATACGTGGCTATTGGACTTTGCTATAGTCCCACTAGTGCCAAGACATTTGCAGCACGTCTGCCTGCGTTGCACACTCCAACTAATTATAACTAAGCCATTATACTAGCACACACTCAGTGTACCTAGTGGCATCCTATACGTGGCTATTGGACTTTGCTATAGTCCCACTAGTGCCAAGACATTTGCAGCACGTCTGCCTGCGTTGCACACTCCAACTAATTATAACTAAGCCATTATACTAGCACACACTCAGTGTACCTAGTGGCATCCTATACGTGGCTATTGGACTTTGCTATAGTCCCACTAGTGCCAAGACATTTGCAGCACGTCTGCCTGCGTTGCACACTCCAACTAATTATAACTAAGCCATTATACTAGCACACACTCAGTGTACCTAGTGGCATCCTATACGTGGCTATTGGACTTTGCTATAGTCCCACTAGTGCCAAGACATTTGCAGCACGTCTGCCTGCGTTGCACACTCCAACTAATTATAACTAAGCCATTATACTAGCACACACTCAGTGTACCTAGTGGCATCCTATACGTGGCTATTGGACTTTGCTATAGTCCTACTAGTGCCAAGACATTTGCAGAGCGCATCTGCCTGCGTTGCACACTCCAACGAATTATAACTAAGCCATTATACTAGCACACACTCAGTGTACCTAGTGGCATCCTATACGTGGCTATTGGACTTTGCTATAGTCCCACTAGTGCAAAGACATTAGCAGAGCACATCTGCCTGCATTGCACACTCCAAGTTTTTTAAACTAAGCAATTTTACTAGCAAACACTCAGTGTACCTAGTGGCATCCTATACGTGGCTATTGGACTTTGCTATAGTCCCACTAGTGCCAAGACATTTGCAGAGCGCATCTGCCTGCGTTGCACACTCCAACGAATTATAACTAAGCCATTATACTAGCACACACTCAGTGTACCTAGTGGCATCCTATACGTGGCTATTGGACTTTGCTATAGTCCCACTAGTGCAAAGACATTAGCAGAGCACATCTGCCTGCATTGCACACTCCAAGTTTTTTAAACTAAGCAATTTTACTAGCAAACACTCAGTGTACCTAGTGGCATCCTATACGTGGCTATTGGACTTTGCTATAGTCCCACTAGTGCAAAGACATTTGCAGAGCACGTCTGCCTGCATTGCACACTACAACTTTTTTAAACTAAGCAATTTTACTAGCAAACACTCAGTGTACCTAGTGGCATCCTATACGTGGCTATTGGACTTTGCTATAGTCCCACTAGTGCCAAGACATTTGCAGAGCGCATCTGCCTGCGTTGCACACTCCAACTAATTATAACTAAGCCATTATACTTGCACACACTAAGTGTTTTTTAGTGGCATCCTATACGTGGCTATTGGACTTTGCTTTAGTCCTACTAGTGCCAAGACATTTGCAGAGCGCATCTGCCTGCGTTGCACACTCCAACTAATTATAACTAAGCCATTATACTAGCACACACTCAGTGAACCTAGTGGCATCCTATACGTGGCTATTGGACTTTGCTATAGTCCCACTAGTGCCAAGACATTTGCAGCACGTCTGCCTGCGTTGCACACTCCAACTAATTATAACTAAGCCATTATACTAGCACACACTCAGTGTACCTAGTGGCATCCTATACGTGGCTATTGGACTTTGCTATAGTCCCACTAGTGCCAAGACATTTGCAGCACGTCTGCCTGCGTTGCACACTCCAACTAATTATAACTAAGCCATTATACTAGCACACACTCAGTGTACCTAGTGGCATCCTATACGTGGCTATTGGACTTTGCTATAGTCCCACTAGTGCCAAGACATTTGCAGCACGTCTGCCTGCGTTGCACACTCCAACTAATTATAACTAAGCCATTATACTAGCACACACTCAGTGTACCTAGTGGCATCCTATACGTGGCTATTGGACTTTGCTATAGTCCCACTAGTGCCAAGACATTTGCAGCACGTCTGCCTGCGTTGCACACTCCAACTAATTATAACTAAGCCATTATACTAGCACACACTCAGTGTACCTAGTGGCATCCTATACGTGGCTATTGGACTTTGCTATAGTCCCACTAGTGCCAAGACATTTGCAGCACGTCTGCCTGCGTTGCACACTCCAACTAATTATAACTAAGCCATTATACTAGCACACACTCAGTGTACCTAGTGGCATCCTATACGTGGCTATTGGACTTTGCTATAGTCCCACTAGTGCCAAGACATTTGCAGCACGTCTGCCTGCGTTGCACACTCCAACTAATTATAACTAAGCCATTATACTAGCACACACTCAGTGTACCTAGTGGCATCCTATACGTGGCTATTGGACTTTGCTATAGTCCCACTAGTGCCAAGACATTTGCAGCACGTCTGCCTGCGTTGCACACTCCAACTAATTATAACTAAGCCATTATACTAGCACACACTCAGTGTACCTAGTGGCATCCTATACGTGGCTATTGGACTTTGCTATAGTCCCACTAGTGCCAAGACATTTGCAGCACGTCTGCCTGCGTTGCACACTCCAACTAATTATAACTAAGCCATTATACTAGCACACACTCAGTGTACCTAGTGGCATCCTATACGTGGCTATTGGACTTTGCTATAGTCCCACTAGTGCCAAGACATTTGCAGCACGTCTGCCTGCGTTGCACACTCCAACTAATTATAACTAAGCCATTATACTAGCACACACTCAGTGTACCTAGTGGCATCCTATACGTGGCTATTGGACTTTGCTATAGTCCCACTAGTGCCAAGACATTTGCAGCACGTCTGCCTGCGTTGCACACTCCAACTAATTATAACTAAGCCATTATACTAGCACACACTCAGTGTACCTAGTGGCATCCTATACGTGGCTATTGGACTTTGCTATAGTCCCACTAGTGCCAAGACATTTGCAGCACGTCTGCCTGCGTTGCACACTCCAACTAATTATAACTAAGCCATTATACTAGCACACACTCAGTGTACCTAGTGGCATCCTATACGTGGCTATTGGACTTTGCTATAGTCCTACTAGTGCCAAGACATTTGCAGAGCGCATCTGCCTGCGTTGCACACTCCAACTAATTATAACTAAGCCATTATACTAGCACACACTCAGTGAACCTAGTGGCATCCTATACGTGGATATTGGACTTTGCTATAGTCCCACTAGTGCCAAGACATTTGCAGCACGTCTGCCTGCGTTGCACACTCCAACTAATTATAACTAAGCCATTATACTAGCACACACTCAGTGTACCTAATGGCATCCTATACGTGGCTATTGGACTTTGCTATAGTCCCACTAGTGCCAAGACATTTGCAGCACGTCTGCCTGCGTTGCACACTCCAACTAATTATAACTAAGCCATTATACTAGCACACACTCAGTGTACCTAGTGGCATCCTATACGTGGCTATTGGACTTTGCTATAGTCCCACTAGTGCCAAGACATTTGCAGCACGTCTGCCTGCGTTGCACACTCCAACTAATTATAACTAAGCCATTATACTAGCACACACTCAGTGTACCTAGTGGCATCCTATACGTGGCTATTGGACTTTGCTATAGTCCCACTAGTGCCAAGACATTTGCAGCACGTCTGCCTGCGTTGCACACTCCAACTAATTATAACTAAGCCATTATACTAGCACACACTCAGTGTACCTAGTGGCATCCTATACGTGGCTATTGGACTTTGCTATAGTCCCACTAGTGCCAAGACATTTGCAGCACGTCTGCCTGCGTTGCACACTCCAACTAATTATAACTAAGCCATTATACTAGCACACACTCAGTGTACCTAGTGGCATCCTATACGTGGCTA
Organism: Anomaloglossus baeobatrachus; assembly: GCF_048569485.1. Lineage (NCBI taxonomy): Eukaryota > Metazoa > Chordata > Amphibia > Anura > Aromobatidae > Anomaloglossus > Anomaloglossus baeobatrachus. Next base: position 357,652,819 of record NC_134354.1, on the reverse strand, counting down.
TTGGACTTTGCTATAGTCCCACTAGTGCCAAGACATTTGCAGCACGTCTGCCTGCGTTGCACACTCCAACTAATTATAACTAAGCCATTATACTAGCACACACTCAGTGTACCTAGTGGCATCCTATACGTGGCTATTGGACTTTGCTATAGTCCCACTAGTGCCAAGACATTTGCAGCACGTCTGCCTGCGTTGCACACTCCAACTAATTATAACTAAGCCATTATACTAGCACACACTCAGTGTACCTAGTGGCATCCTATACGTGGCTATTGGACTTTGCTATAGTCCCACTAGTGCCAAGACATTTGCAGCACGTCTGCCTGCGTTGCACACTCCAACTAATTATAACTAAGCCATTATACTAGCACACACTCAGTGTACCTAGTGGCATCCTATACGTGGCTATTGGACTTTGCTATAGTCCCACTAGTGCCAAGACATTTGCAGCACGTCTGCCTGCGTTGCACACTCCAACTAATTATAACTAAGCCATTATACTAGCACACACTCAGTGTACCTAGTGGCATCCTATACGTGGCTATTGGACTTTGCTATAGTCCCACTAGTGCCAAGACATTTGCAGCACGTCTGCCTGCGTTGCACACTCCAACTAATTATAACTAAGCCATTATACTAGCACACACTCAGTGTACCTAGTGGCATCCTATACGTGGCTATTGGACTTTGCTATAGTCCCACTAGTGCCAAGACATTTGCAGAGCGCATCTGCCTGTGTTGCACACTCCAACGAATTATAACTAAGCCATTATACTAGCACACACTCAGTGTACCTAGTGGCATCCTATACGTGGCTATTGGACTTTGCTATAGTCCCACTAGTGCAAAGACATTAGCAGAGCACATCTGCCTGCATTGCACACTCCAAGTTTTTTAAACTAAGCAATTTTACTAGCAAACACTCAGTGTACCTAGTGGCATCCTATACGTGGCTATTGGACTTTGCTATAGTCCCACTAGTGCAAAGACATTTGCAGAGCACGTCTGCCTGCATTGCACACTACAACTTTTTTAAACTAAGCAATTTTACTAGCAAACACTCAGTGTACCTAGTGGCATCCTATACGTGGCTATTGGACTTTGCTATAGTCCCACTAGTGCCAAGACATTTGCAGAGCGCATCTGCCTGCGTTGCACACTCCAACTAATTATAACTAAGCCATTATACTTGCACACACTAAGTGTTTTTTAGTGGCATCCTATACGTGGCTATTGGACTTTGCTATAGTCCTACTAGTGCCAAGACATTTGCAGAGCGCATCTGCCTGCGTTGCACACTCCAACTAATTATAACTAAGCCATTATACTAGCACACACTCAGTGTACCTAGTGGCATCCTATACGTGGCTATTGGACTTTGCTATAGTCCCACTAGTGCCAAGACATTTGCAGCACGTCTGCCTGCGTTGCACACTCCAACTAATTATAACTAAGCCATTATACTAGCACACACTCAGTGTACCTAGTGGCATCCTATACGTGGCTATTGGACTTTGCTATAGTCCCACTAGTGCCAAGACATTTGCAGCACGTCTGCCTGCGTTGCACACTCCAACTAATTATAACTAAGCCATTATACTAGCACACACTCAGTGTACCTAGTGGCATCCTATACGTGGCTATTGGACTTTGCTATAGTCCCACTAGTGCCAAGACATTTGCAGCACGTCTGCCTGCGTTGCACACTCCAACTAATTATAACTAAGCCATTATACTAGCACACACTCAGTGTACCTAGTGGCATCCTATACGTGGCTATTGGACTTTGCTATAGTCCCACTAGTGCCAAGACATTTGCAGCACGTCTGCCTGCGTTGCACACTCCAACGAATTATAACTAAGTTACATTGTCAGGGATATTTATTCTTTATTATTCTGCTGTTAATAAAGCTAGACCACCACTGCAATCTTCACCACCTCTCAATTTTTACTACCACATTTTCAGTCCACAATCTTGTCGCAATCAACATGAGTGGCAAAATGACAGATGCTGGTGGAAAGGGGAAGAGGCGTGGTGGAAAAGGCAAAAAAGGTTTTGTCAGTGGGGAAGGTGCCAAAGCTCCATTATCATCTGCTGAAGATAGACCATCTACTAGCAAAAGTAAGATGTCTACTACTTATTGTGGACAATCCGATGTGCTCCCTTTTTTACGGACACGAACAAGAGGAACAAAGGTAGATGATGGGCAAAAAAGGAAAATGCTTGAATGGATCTCAAGTGGTCCAACAAGTGCCCTCTCAGCCACTTCAAGTACCGCATCCAAAAAACACCATTCCTCTGAGTTGTCATCCCAATCACACTTGATTTCTCCCAGCTCTGAAGTCTCCATCAGCCCTGCACAGTATGGTGGAACTGAGATGGCTGAGTCTGCAGAGCTGTTCAGTCACACTATAGCCTGGGAATCAGAGGTCTGCTCCCAAGCTACAGTGAGTACAGAACAGGAAATGGTCTGCAGTGATGCCCAGAACCTTTGTGACTCAGATTCAAGCCGTGAGGACCAAGTTTCTGAGCATAATGTTGACCCTTTGTCACAAACTGTAACACTTGTGGTTATAGACAATGAGGAACATACTGATGAAGATGAGACGCAGATACCCGATTGGGATGACAACTTAAATATTCGGTCAGGGCAAGAAGAGGCTCGGTCTGAGGGGGAGGGGAGTGCGAACACAACAATTGATGATGACGTTCTAGATCCCACCTACTGTCAACCCCCAGTCAGGCACTCGAGGAGGTCAACAGAGGCGGTGGAGGAGGATGCAACCGACGACGAAGTTACCTTGCGCCTTCCTGGACAGAGTCGGAGCACTGGTAGCACGTCTACAACTGCATCCTCAGCCACCACTCTGCCTATGAGCATTATTCGGGGTGGATCAACAGGTCGCATGGCCTCTAAGCCTTGCCTAGCCTGGGCCTTTTTTCACATCGAAAAAGATCGCCCAACTCATGTGATATGTAACATTTGTCATGATTCTGTTAGTAGAGGTCAAAACCTCAGCAGTTTGACAACTTCTTCCATGAATCGTCACATGAATAAATATCATAAGTCCCGGTGGGAAGCTCACCGTGCTGCAATGCCGGCTAGCGGAGCGAACCATCCACCGCCCGCCCCTTCCAGTGCATCCGCGCGCTCTTCATCTTCTAGGACTGTGGGGACAGCTGTCACACCTGTTTTTCCACGCAAAACTTCCACCACTTTAACCGCAACAGGCAGTTTGCTTGTAAGGTCGTCAGTTGGTTTGGAAGGGGAAACAAGTGAGTGTGTACAGCTCTCTCAGACATCGATAGCACCAATGTTGGATGAAGGCAACATCATGTCTCCGCCTGCACTTTCCTCACAAACCTGCATTTTTCCAGGGACACTCTACTCAACACCGTCTACACACAGCAGCCAGATCTCTGTCCCTCAGATGTGGTCAAATAAAGGGCCACTTCCTCCGACCCATGACAAAGCTAAGAGGTTGACTCTATCCCTCTGTAAGCTGTTGGCTACCGAAATGCTGCCTTTCCGCCTAGTGGACACACAGGATTTTAGAGACCTTATGTCTGTCGCTGTGCCCCAGTACCAGATGCCTAGTCGCCACTACTTCTCTAAGAAAGGTGTGCCCGCGCTACACCAGCATGTCGCACACAACATCACCGCTTCCTTGAGAAACTCTGTGTGTGAACGGGTGCATTTCACCACCGATACTTGGACCAGTAAGCATGGACAGGGACGTTACATGTCGCTGACTGGGCACTGGGTAACTATGGTGATAGATGGTGAAGGGTCTGCTGCACAAGTCTTGCCGTCCCCACGACTTGTGTGTCAATCCTCTGTCTGTCCAAGTTCCGCCACAGCTTCTGCATCCTCCACCTCATCTGGGTCCTCCACCTCCGCCCCAAGCCTGCCTGGTCAGGCCACCAGCGTTCTCACTGCGCAGAAGGAATCACGCACGCCTCATTACTATGCTGGCAGCCGAGCGCAACGGCATCAGGCGGTCTTTAGCTTGACATGTCTTGGTAATAAGAGTCACACAGCTGAGGAGTTGTGGTCAGCTCTGCGGTCCGAGTTTAATAAATGGTTGTCTCCACTCAACCTGCAGCCTGGTAAGGCCGTGTGCGACAATGCTGCAAACCTGGGTGCGGCCCTTCGCCTGGGCAAGGTGACACACGTACTTTGTATGGCTCACGTGTTGAACCTTGTCGTGCAGCAATTTTTAACACACTATCCCGGCCTAGATGGCCTTCTGAACAGGGCACGAAAACTGTCTGCTCACTTCCGGCGTTCAAGCGCCGCAGCTGAGCGACTTGCATCGCTACAGAAGTCTTTCGGCCTGCCGGTTCATCGCCTGAAATGCGATGTGGCGACACGCTGGAATTCAACTCTCCACATGTTACAGCGACTGTGGCAGCACCGCAGAGCCCTGGTGCAATACGTCATGACGTATAGCCTGGGCCAACGAGATGCAGAGGTGGGGCAGATCACCCTGATGGAGTGGTCTCAGATCAAGGACCTATGCACCCTTCTGCACAGTTTCGACATGGCGACGAATATGTTTAGCTCTGACAATGCCATTATCAGCATGACGATTCCAGTCATTTTCATGCTGGAGCACACGCTAAACACTATTCGGAGTCAGGGGGTGGGACAACATGAAGGGGAGGAACTACAGGAGGATTCATATGTGCAAGGGACAACAACATCACCAAGGTCCAGACGTTCATCATCACCAACGCAGCAGGCATGGGACCATGGGGAACAGGGATCGACAAGGGCGCATAGTAGCAGGCGAAATGTTGAGCAAGGTGCAGGAGAACATGAAGAAATGGAGGACGAACTGTCCATGGACATGGAAGACTCAGCGGATGAGGGAGACCTTGGTCAAATTTCAGTTGAAAGAGGTTGGGGGGAGATGTCAGAGGAAGAAAGAACGGGTAGCACCTCTATGCCACAAACACAGCGTGGACTTGGTCCGTATGGCTGCGCAAGACACATGAGTGCCTTTTTGTTGCACTACCTCCAACATGACAGTCGTATTGTCAAAATTAGAAGTGATGATGACTACTGGATTGCCACACTATTAGATCCCCGGTACAAGTCCAAATTTTGTGACATAATTCCAGCCATAGAAAGGGACGCACGTATGCAGGAGTATCAGCAGAAGCTGTTACTCGATCTTAGCTCGGCTTTTCCACCAAACAACCGTGCAGGTGCAGGGAGGGAATCTCCCAGTTGTAACTTGACAAACATGGGACGGTCTCGTCATCTTCACCAGTCTACCCGTACCAGTAGGACCGTATCTGGTGCCGGTAACAGCAATTTTATGGAATCTTTTCATAATTTTTTTAGACCCTCTTTTGCAAGGCCACCAGAGACAACAAGTCTGACACATACTCAACGGCTGGAGAGGATGATACAGGAGTATCTCCAAATGAACATCGATGCCATGACTGTGCAACTGGAGCCTTGCTCCTTTTGGGCTTCAAACATAGAAAAATGGCCAGAGCTCTCCAGTTACGCCTTGGAGATTTTGTCGTGTCCAGCTGCCAGCGTTGTCTCTGAACGTGTCTTCAGTGCTGCTGGGTGTGTGCTGACAGATAAGCGCACGCGTCTGTCCAGTGACAATGTGGACAGACTGACGTTCATCAAAATGAACAAGTCATGGATCCAGAAGGAATTTACTACCCCTGTGTCATCCTGGGGAGAGTAAATGCTTGTGGATTTGGAATGTGCTTGATGCAAATCAAAACATCCTGTTTGCAACTAGGGCCCAAGTGCTGCCACTGATGGGGTGGGTGTCTGTGTGGCCCAATTTTTGGAAAAAAGGGAGACTCCGCTTGGAGTAACCCTTGCTTACATTGTTTTTAAAAGAAGCCAAGATGAACAAGTCATGGGTCAGCAAAGACTTTGCTACCTACCCCGGTGTCATCCTGGGGACGGTTAATTATGGGGTATTTTTGAATGTGATTGATGCAAATCAAAACATCCTGTTTGCAACTAGGGCCCAAGTGCTGCCACTGATGGGGTGGGTGTCTGTGTGGCCCAATTTTTGGAAAAAAAAGGGAGACTCCGCTTGGAGTAACCCTTGCTTGATGTGTTTTTAAAAGAAGCCAAGATGAACAGAGCTGGGATCAGCAAAGACTTTGCTACCTACCCTGGTGTCATCCTGGGGACGGATAAGAATGGCGTATTTTTGAATGTGCTTGATGCAAATCAAAACATCCTGTTTGCAACTAGGGCCCAAGTGCTGCCACTGATGGGGTGGGTGTCTGTGTGGCCCAATTTTTGGAAAAAAAGGGAGACTCCGCTTGGAGTAACCCTTGCTTGATGTGTTTTTAAAAGAAGCCAAGATGAACAGAGCTGGGATCAGCAAAGACTTTGCTACCTACCCCGGTGTCATCCTGGGGACGGATAAGAATGGCGTATTTTTGAATGTGCTTGATGCAAATCAAAACATCCTGTTTGCAACTAGGGCCCAAGTGCTGCCACTGATGGGGTGGGTGTCTGTGTTGCCCAATTTTTGGAAAAAAAGGGAGACTCCGCTTGGAGTAACCCTTGCTTGATGTGTTTTTAAAAGAAGCCAAGATGAACAGAGCTGGGATCAGGAAAGACTTTGCTACCTACCCCGGTGTCATCCTGGGGACGGATAAGAATGGCGTATTTTTGAATGTGCTTGATGCAAATCAAAACATCCTGTTTGCAACTAGGGCCCAAGTGCTGCCACTGATGGGGTGGGTGTCTGTGTGGCCCAATTTTTGGAAAAAAAGGGAGACTCCGCTTGGAGTAACCCTTGCTTGATGTGTTTTTAAAAGAAGCCAAGATGAACAGAGCTGGGATCAGCAAGGACTTTGCTACCTACCCCGGTGTCATCCTGGGGACGGATAAGAATGGCGTATTTTTGAATGTGCTTGATGCAAATCAAAACATCCTGTTTGCAACTAGGGCCCAAGTGCTGCCACTGATGGGGTGGGTGTCTGTGTGGCCCAATTTTTGGAAAAAAAGGGAGACTCCGCTTGGAGTAACCCTTGCTTGATGTGTTTTTAAAAGAAGCCAAGATGAACAGAGCTGGGATCAGGAAAGACTTTGCTACCTACCCCGGTGTCATCCTGGGGACGGATAAGAATGGCGTATTTTTGAATGTGCTTGATGCAAATCAAAACATCCTGTTTGCAACTAGGGCCCAAGTGCTGCCGCTGATGGGGTGGGTGTCTGTGTGGCCCAATTTTTGGAAAAAAAGGGAGACTCCGCTTGGAGTAACCCTTGCTTGATGTGTTTTTAAAAGAAGCCAAGATGAACAGAGCTGGGATCAGCAAAGACTTTGCTACCTACCCCGGTGTCATCCTGGGGACGGATAAGAATGGCGTATTTTTGAATGTGCTTGATGCAAATCAAAACATCCTGTTTGCAACTAGGGCCCAAGTGCTGCCACTGATGGGGTGGGTGTCTGTGTGGCCCAATTTTTGGAAAAAAAGGGAGACTCCGCTTGGAGTAACCCTTGCTTGATGTGTTTTTAAAAGAAGCCAAGATGAACAGAGCTGGGATCAGCAAAGACTTTGCTACCTACCCCGGTGTCATCCTGGGGACGGATAAGAATGGCGTATTTTTGAATGTGCTTGATGCAAATCAAAACATCCTGTTTGCAACTAGGGCCCAAGTGCTGCCACTGATGGGGTGGGTGTCTGTGTGGCCCAATTTTTGGAAAAAAAGGGAGACTCCGCTTGGAGTAACCCTTGCTTACATTGTTTTTAAAAGAAGCCAAGATGAACAAGTCATGGGTCAGCAAAGACTTTGCTACCTACCCCGGTGTCATCCTGGGGATGGATAAGAATGGCGTATTTTTGAATGTGCTTGATGCAAATGTAGCTGAGAAGTGTACAACTGGGGCACAACTGCTGCCACTGAAGGGGTGGGTGTGTGTGTGTGGCCCAATTTTTGGAAAAAATGGAGACTCCGCTTGGAGTCACCTTGCGGTGTTTTACATGATTTTAGAAGGGCGTGCCATGCCTATATCTGTGTGTCCTCCTCTTTTTCCTTGTCCAGCTGTTTTGTTTTCGCATGAGTATATGTCCTTGTCACTTTCCAATGTGTTTGAGTTGTTTGTCACCTTTAGGACACCTTTGAGGGTGTTTTCTAGGTGTTTTTCTGTGTTTGTGATTGCCTGCCATTGTTTCCTATGCAGTTCGAGTTCGGTTCGTCGAACGTTCGACGAACCGAACTCGAACGGGAGGTCCGTTCGGCGAACCAACCTCGAGCCGAACCGCGACCGGTTCGCTCATCTCTACCCACTAGTGCAAAGATATTTGCAGCACGTCTGCCTGCATTGCACACTCAAACTCATTATAACTAAGCCATTATACTAGCAAACACTCAGTGTACCTAGTGGCATCCTAAACGTGGCTATTGGACTTTTGTATAGTCCCACTAGTGCAAAGATATTTGCAGCACGTCTGCCTGCATTGCACACTCAAACTCATTGTTACTAAGCCATTATACTAGCAAACACTCAGTGAACCTAGTGGCATCCTAAACGTGGCTATTGGACTTTTGTCTAGTCCCACTAGTGCAAAGATATTTGCAGCACGTCTGCCTGCATTGCACACTCAAACTCATTATAACTAAGCCATTATACTAGCAAACACTCAGTGTACCTATTGGCATCCTAAACGTGGCTATTGGACTTTTGTATAGTCCCACTAGTGCAAAGATATTTGCAGCACCTCTGCCTGCATTGCACACTCCAACTCATTATAACTAAGCCATTATACTAGCAAACACTCAGTGTACCTAGTGGCATCCTAAACGTGGCTATTGGACTTTGCTATAGTCTCACTAGTGCAAAGATATTTGCAGCACGTCTGCCTGCATTGCACACTCAAACTCATTGTTACTAAGCCATTATACTAGCAAACACTCAGTGAACCTAGTGGCATCCTAAACGTGGCTATTTAACTTTTGTCTAGTCCCACTAGTGCAAAGATATTTGCAGCCCGTCTGCCTGCATTGCACACTCAAACTCATTGTTACTAAGCCATTATACTAGCAAACACTCAGTGAACCTAGTGGCATCCTAAACGTGGCTATTGGACTTTTGTCTAGTCCCAATAGTGCAAAGATATTTGCAGCACGTCTGCCTGCATTGCACACTCAAACTCATTATAACTAAACCATTATACTAGCAAACACTCAGTGTACCTAGTGGCATCCTAAACGTGGCTATTGGACTTTTGTATAGTCCCACTAGTGCAAAGATATTTGCAGCACGTCGGCCTGCATTGCACACTCAAACTCATTGTTACTAAGCCATTATACTAGCAAACACTCAGTGAACCTAGTGGCATCCTAAACGTGGCTATTGGACTTTTGTCTAGTCCCACTAGTGCAAAGATATTTGCAGCACGTCTGGCTGCATTGCACACTCAAACTCATTATAACTAAGCCATTATACTAGCAAACACTCAGTGTACCTAGTGGCATCCTAAACGTGGCTATTGGACTTTGCTATAGTCCCACTAGTGCAAAGATATATGCAGCACCTCTGCCTGCATTGCACACTCCAACTCATTATAACTAAGCCATTATCCTAGCAAACACTCAGTGTACTTAGTGGCATCCTAAACGTGGCGATTGGACTTTGCTATAGTCCCACTAGTGCAAAGATATTTGCAGCACGTCTGTCTGCATTGCACACTCAAACTCATTGTTAATAAGCCATTATACTAGCAAACACTCAGTGTACCTAGTGGCATACAAGAAGTGGCTGTTGTACTCCATTAGTGCCCACTGGTGCAAATCTATGTGCAGCACCTCTGCATGACACCCTCCTGCTCTGTTTTTAATAAGCTATAATGATAGCAAAAAATACTGCCATTTAGTGGCATCATAGAACTGGCTGTTGTATTCTATTAGTGCCCCACTGGTGCCAAGCTATTTCTAGCACCTCTGCAAGACACCCTCCTGCTCTGTTTTTAATAAGCTATAATGATAGCAAAAAATACTGCCATTTAGTGGCATCATAGAACTGGCTGTTGTATTCCATTAGTGCCCCACTGGTGCCAAGCTATTTCTAGCACCTCTGCATGACACCCTCCTGCTCTGTTTTTAATAAGCTATAATGATAGCAAAAAATACTGCCATTTAGTGGCATCATAGAACTGGCTGTTGTATTCCATTAGTGCCCCACTGGTGCCAAGCTATTTCTAGCACCTCTGCATGACACCCTCCTGCTCTGTTTTTAATAAGCTATAATGATAGCAAAAAATACTGCCATTTAGTGGCATCATAGAACTGGCTGTTGTATTCTATTAGTGCCCCACTGGTGCCAAGCTATTTCTAGCACCTCTGCATGACACCCTCCTGCACATTTAGCTATGCTAATTTTATAGCAAACTCAGGGAATTCCATGCTGCATTTGATCATTAGGAGGGATAGAAAGTGAGGCTTCTTTTACTGTCCTGGTACCCACAGAACACGGCCACTGTACCCATCTGTCCACTTTTGCCACACTATTTAATTTGCACAAAGAGCTGACTCTTTTTCTGCCTTCCTAAAATTGTCTGGAATACTAAGTTAGTGTTCCTTTGCTGCCAAGCAAGGTACAACAAATGTGCATTCTACACTCCTTTCCATTTCTGGAATGCAATTATTAACTGCAGGTAGTCCAGGCAATCTGTGACGAAGGTGCAGGCATGGATATAATGTAGCCTGCATCCAATGATGGTTCTCTCGATGTCTGACAGCTCAACAATACCTTCTGTTTCCACTTCCAAAACAAGTGATGACCTGCCAATCACACTCCCTGTTGCGGGTTAAGGAGTGGAAGTTCAGTGTGAAAAACCATGTGTGACTGCTGTCCCCACAGTCACAGAGGATGAAGAGCATGCAGATGCACTTGATGGGGCAGGCGGTGGTTGCACAGGCACGCTAGGCCGCATTGTAGCACAGTGAAATTCACATTGCGACTTATGCTTCATTTTAAGTCGTGTACAGGGTGGGCTCCACAGTATGCAGCAAAACCAGGCAAAAGGAAAAGGACTCTAGGCAGTTGGGTTGATAAATGATTGTTTAACTTTACCAAAACAAACAATAAGAACCATGCATACAATTAAAATAATTGAACAATCTATTCTGTTGCCTACTACCTGCTAATCCCTCTGTGTAGCAGTAATTGTGTGTTTGTGCGTGTGTGTGTGTGTGTGTGTGCGAACACGACTTACCAGTGGCGCATCACAAGAGCTTCCAAGTTATCTACCTAAACATAGACAAAACACATGACCCCCCCTGAATACCCTTGTTAGCTGAAGCCTCACAGATAATGCAGATGATAACAGTGTGAATGCAAACCACACAGCTCTGCAACACAGTCATGGAAATCTTGAAAAGCAACAGTCAATGCAAACATGTGTTGCTGTCCCTCTATGATTTAAACTGTACGTGACAATTTGACAGTGCAGAGGCAGCAAGTCTTATTGTCTATATAGTCGGCTTACCCAGAACAGATATGTGTTTTGCTAATAAAACAAAGTGTTGCGTGCCCGCATTATTGTCTGGGCACAGCCTACTGTACCCGGGTACTGTGATGTCCAGTTGCCAGAAATACAGACTTTACGCTCCTCTCACGGTACACAGTAAAGACAGCACCGTAAGAATGTTGGTGTGTGGCACAGGATGCTGCTCACTGACGTTACAGTGCTCATCATCAAAGTACAACACAACTCCCCTCACAATTGAACGAAGTGTTTCTGCGGTGGCTCCTTGCTGTAACACACACCTTTAGCTTTTCCTTCTGTTCATAGACAGCATCTCCAAGTCCACCCCCGAAGAGCAATTTTCTATTGCTATAGTGACCAAAGGCAGATCTAAAAAAACAGCAGCCCCTTGTGTGTAGTCTGCAACAATGCATGCAATGAACGGCAAATAAGCATATTGCGTTGACAGTTGCTAAAGCTGAGCAATACACCTTCACGCTGTCAATTCATATCCATGTGATACTTCATGGAGGAAGTACTCAAAAGTGTGAGTGTTTGCCTTCTACTTACAGATTGTTGACAAATCTTACAGATTACATGACTTTGGTGATTCTTTGCGATGTCCAAAAATTCACAGGCTAGGAAAGGCTTACAGCCCATGCGACCTGCATAGCCAACACGACATCTGCTCAGAGTCAAAGTTGTGGTCCAGGATTCAGTTGTTGACGTGCTTCCAGTACTTTGTCTCTGGCCAGGAAGACGCAACGTAACCTCGTCGTCAGTAGCATCCTCCTCCACCTCCTCTGCTGACCTCATCGACTGGCTGACTTTGGTTTGACAGTAAGTGTTGTCTCCAACCTCATCAATAACCCTGTGTGTTTTCATTCCCCTCGTCCTGAGTCCGCTACCTCAACACGTTAGATTATCTGCTACACACGCAAGCTTCAAACTGAATCTGAAAACTCATCTGTTCAGAAATGACTATAACCTTCAATGACACCACCACCATACGTACTTGACGCTCAACCTAAACAACTCCTACTGTCTCCTCCCAAAAATCCTTTAGAATGTAATCCCGCAAGGGCAGGGCCCTCTTCCCTCTGTACCAGTCTGTCTATAGTTACTTGTATATGTATTCTGTATGTAACCCCCTTCTCATGTACAGCACCATGGAATCAATGGTGCTCTATAAATCAATAATAATAAAAATAATAATAACTTCCTTGTCTGTACTCATTGCAGCTTTGGAGCAGACCTCTGATTCCCAGGCTATAGTGCGACTGAACAGCTATGCAAACTCAACCATCTCTGTCACCCCATACTCAGCAGGGCTGGTGGAAACTTGAGAGCTGTTAGGAAGCAAGTGCGATTGGATTGACACCACAGAGGAATGGAGTATTTGGGATCTTGAAATTGGGGTGGAGGAGAGGCCACTTTATGGAGCAATTCAGATCCATTGAAGCAGCTGCTGATTTGGCCTCATCTACATTTGTTAGCGATGGTCGTGTCCATGAAAAAAGGGATCATATCAGATTATCCATGGGAAGAAGTACACCTGTTCTTTTTGATGTTATTTGTTTTTACAAAACGGTGACGCCTTAAACGCAAGCAGCCTGCTGCGGTTTCAGTTGCGCCCAGGCATCAGCTGCCATTTAGGCCTGTGCCTCGGGTTGTCCAGCTGGCTGCTTTCTCCTCCACGTCTAAGTGTGGAGAGGCAGCTAGTGCGCATGCGTGTGCCGATTTACCCCAGCCGCAGCCTAACTCCAGTGTTTCACCTAGTGAGTATGCTCAGCCTGACTGTGCCATTCCTGAGGCTAACATTAAGGAATAACGTTTGGAACTCCATTCTATGTCTGAACTGGGTGCAAAAAACCTAAAAAACATCACTATGGGGAGATAAGGTATGCACACCAGTGACTATGGAAGGGGAATACACGGAACAGCAGAAACTGCTGTGCGAATACTGACATGAAAAATTCAATAGCTATGTGTAAGAATGAAATGCGAAAAATGGAACCCGCATTACTGCCATGAACATATGAATAAAGAGAAATTTAGCTACTGAATTGATCAATGCAGAAGAGCCCCAACACTACGCCAAAGTATTTCTCTACGTTGGGGTCCCTAGCTTGTGTGTGTCCTCTCATGCAGTTAAAAAACTTACCGTGTATGGGAAGCTGAGACCCAGGCTATATATGCGTATAATGTGGATTGGCAATAGGTGTGTATGGGGAGGGTTCACAAACGAAAAACTACTAACATTAAGGAATAACGTTTGGAACTCCATTCTATGTCTGAACTGGGTGCAAAAAACCTAAAAAACATCACTATGGGGAGATAAGGTATGCACACCAGTGACTATGGAAGGGGAATACACGGAACAGCAGAAACTGCTGTGCGAATACTGACATGAAAAATTCAATAGCTATGTGTAAGAATGAAATGCGAAAAATGGAACCCGCATTACTGCCATGAACATATGAATAAAGAGAAATTTAGCTACTGAATTGATCAATGCAGAAGAGCCCCAACACTACGCCAAAGTATTTCTCTACGTTGGGGTCCCTAGCTTGTGTGTGTCCTCTCATGCAGTTAAAAAACTTACCGTGTATGGGAAGCTGAGACCCAGGCTATATATGCGTATAATGTGGATTGGCAATAGGTGTGTATGGGGAGGGTTCACAAACGAAAAACTACTAACATTAAGGAATAACGTTTGGAACTCCATTCTATGTCTGAACTGGGTGCAAAAAACCTAAAAAACATCACTATGGGGAGATAAGGTATGCACACCAGTGACTATGGAAGGGGAATACACGGAACAGCAGAAACTGCTGTGCGAATACTGACATGAAAAATTCAATAGCTATGTGTAAGAATGAAATGCGAAAAATGGAACCCGCATTACTGCCATGAACATATGAATAAAGAGAAATTTAGCTACTGAATTGATCAATGCAGAAGAGCCCCAACACTACGCCAAAGTATTTCTCTACGTTGGGGTCCCTAGCTTGTGTGTGTCCTCTCATGCAGTTAAAAAACTTACCGTGTATGGGAAGCTGAGACCCAGGCTATATATGCGTATAATGTGGATTGGCAATAGGTGTGTATGGGGAGGGTTCACAAACGAAAAACTACTAACATTAAGGAATAACGTTTGGAACTCCATTCTATGTCTGAACTGGGTGCAAAAAACCTAAAAAACATCACTATGGGGAGATAAGGTATGCACACCAGTGACTATGGAAGGGGAATACACGGAACAGCAGAAACTGCTGTGCGAATACTGACATGAAAAATTCAATAGCTATGTGTAAGAATGAAATGCGAAAAATGGAACCCGCATTACTGCCATGAACATATGAATAAAGAGAAATTTAGCTACTGAATTGATCAATGCAGAAGAGCCCCAACACTACGCCAAAGTATTTCTCTACGTTGGGGTCCCTAGCTTGTGTGTGTCCTCTCATGCAGTTAAAAAACTTACCGTGTATGGGTATGAGTTTTTCGTTTGTGAACCCTCCCCATACACACCTATTGCCAATCCACATTATACGCATATATAGCCTGGGTCTCAGCTTCCCATACACGGTAAGTTTTTTAACTGCATGAGAGGACACACACAAGCTAGGGACCCCAACGTAGAGAAATACTTTGGCGTAGTGTTGGGGCTCTTCTGCATTGATCAATTCAGTAGCTAAATTTCTCTTTATTCATATGTTCATGGCAGTAATGCGGGTTCCATTTTTCGCATTTCATTCTTACACATAGCTATTGAATTTTTCATGTCAGTATTCGCACAGCAGTTTCTGCTGTTCCGTGTATTCCCCTTCCATAGTCACTGGTGTGCATACCTTATCTCCCCATAGATATATTCCTGAGGCTAAGTCTTCATTTCGGGCTACAGCGCATGCTCCCACACTTAGTGCGAAAAGCCTCTTTGCACAGGTACTTGCACTCTGTGCCGGGTCTAAGTCCTGTGTTGTGCATAGACACCATGCTAAAGCTGATAGTCTTTTTTCAGAGACTGTATTTCATGCAACTGACCATGGTCAGGCACTTACTGCATCAGAAACTAGGTCCGGTAATGAACTCTTTGGCCCTGCCCCTGATGTGGGGGGCCCATTTAGACCACAGGGCATCAGGTGTCCTGACGATGTGGCCAGGCCACTCCCAAATGGCTTGCAGAGGCCCGCCCCTATGACTTGTCACCTCATTATTGATGGTCAGACGATGACTGGTGAGGTGTTTGGGTCATGACAGCCATGAGGTCATCATTGAAGTTGCGGTTCCAAATAGGACGCTAGTTATGCCACTCATGACGTATCACTCTGCTTTTGTCTCCAGGAGGTGCATTGTGGTCCACCCTGGTTTGGGGCGGACCCAGGTTATAGAAGGGGCTGGAAACAACAAGGAGGTGCGCAGTCTTCTATTATGCTCCGAAAGAGCACACCTCCATGTGTTGAACCCATTGTGGCTTTAGGCCAGAGGTAGGCAGGGATAGGGCGTCGATGCAGGCCGCCACCACAGTTGGTAACGCAGAACGGTTAAGACCAGCTCCTGTCCTACAAGTCCTGCTTGTGCAGCCCAGTGGCATTAACAGGCCTGCTGCTGCGCCTGCTGTTCACAGGTGTGGCCCCAATGCACACGGTCAGCGTACTGAATGGCCCCTGTGATGTTAACAGGGAGTTCCTGGGCTGGGTGGGCGTGTGGACCCTGTGACGCTAACAGGGCTCCCAGTCTCAAGATCCGAGTGGCGTCTAACTTGGTTCAGGCTACTATTAGTTTCATAGCCACACAGATCTGTATCCTCCACCGAACCTTCCAGTTGCCAACCTCTCCTTTTCCATCTGGGAGCACGGTGGACACTGACTGCTGATGGGGATATATACCTTTCTCTTTCTTTTCTTATTAATTTTCGTTATATAGCGGTAACATAGTATATACCACCTTATCCAAATCTGCCAGTCCCACCGTAACAGATGGTGTTTCTTTATCAAATGTTACTTTTGTTTAACCACCAAACCCACGGACCAAAACTTTTTTCCCCTTTCCAACACACCTGTTCCCCTTTTCACCCGCATCTGTCCTTTTTCAACTCATTTTGTATATGACCAAAAGTGCAACTCTGCAGGGACACCGTACTCAATGGCATCTCAGCACAACAGCCAGCCCTCGGTCCCTCAGATGTGGACAAGTAAAAGACCATTTCCTCCTATCCATGACAAACCGTTGAGATTCACTCTGTGCAGCACTGGTGTTTAGTGGAAAAGCAGATCGAAGATTGCGTAACACCTTCTGAAGATACTCCTGTACATGTGCGTCCCTTTATATGGCAGGAATTATTTCGCCAAATTTTGTCTTGTACCGGGGATCTAACAGTGTGGCAACCCAGTAGTTAGCATTACTTCGAATTCGTACAATCCGAGGGTCATGTTGTAGGTAGTGCAGCAAGAAGACGCTCATGTGTCTTGTGCATCCAGGAGGACCAAGTCCTTGGTGTGTTGGTGGCAGAGAGGTGAAAATCGTGCCTCCTTCCTCTGCCCTCTCCCCCCAACCTCGCACAACCGAAATGTGAGCAAGCTCTCACTCATCTGCTGAGTCTTCCATGCCCATCGCAAGTTCGTCCTCCATTTCTTCATGGCTCCTGCACCTTCCTCAACAATTTTTGCTGATACTATGCGCCCTTGTTAATCCCTATCCCCCACCATAACTGCTGCCTAGGTGCCGCTTACCGTATGGACCTTGTAGATCTTATTATCCCTTCTGCATATGACTCCTCCTGTACTTCCTCACCTTCCTCTTGGACCAATACCTGACTCCGAATAATGCTTACAGTGTGCTCCATCATGTAGATGACCAGAATTGTCACGCTGAGAATGGCATTGCCAGTGCTAAACATGTCCGTCGACATTTGGAAATTGTGTAGAAGGGTGCATAGGTCCTTGATCTGACACCACTCCAGCAGCGTGATCTGCACCACCTCTGGATCAAGTTAGCCCAGGGTATACGTCATACCGTATTTCAGCAGGGCTCTGCGGTGCTGCCACACACGCTGCAACATGTGCAGATTCCAATTCCTGCGTGTCGGAACATCGCATTTCCGGCGTTTAACCGCCAGACCCTAAGACTTCCGGAGCGATGAAAGTTGTTGAGCTGCTGGGTGCGAAGGATGAAAGTGAGCACATAGCAGCGTGCCCGCTGCACAAGGCCATGTAGGCCAGGATGGTATTTTAAAAATTGCTGGACAACCAGGTTCAACACGTGAGCCATACAAGACACGTGTGTCACATTGCCCTGAAGAAGGGTCGCAGACTGGTTTGCATCATTGTCGCACCCGACCTTCCCTGACTGCTGGTTGACTGTAGACAACCATTGATGAAACTCGGTCTCACTCTCCAGAGCTAACCATCCACAATTCCTCAGCGGTGTCTCACATTTCCCCTACATTTCAAAGTAAACATTTGACCGCCTGATGGCCTTGAGCTCTGTTGCCAGCATAGTAAGGAGGTGTGTGGGATTCCTTGGGCGCAGTTACAAGGAAGGGTGGCCTGACCACACAGGGTTTGGGCCGAGGTGGAGGACCCACACGAGGTTGAGGAGGCAGAAGCAGTGGAGGAACTTGTACATACAGAGGAAGAATTGACACACAAGTCGTGGGGACGGCAAGACTTGTACAGCAAACCCTTCCCCATCTCTCACCATAGTTACCCAGTGCCCAGTCAGCAACATGTAACTCCCCTGTCCATGCTTACTGGTCCAAGTATCTGTGTTGAAATGCACCCTGTCACACACAGAGTTTCTCAAGGAATCGGTGAGGTTGTGTGCGACCTCCTGTGGTAGCGCGGGCACGCCTTTCTTGGAGAAGGAGTGACGACTGGCCATCGGCTCTTGGGGCACTGCAATGGGCATAAGGTCTCGAAAATCCTCGGTCTCAAAAGGGTGTAAAGGCAGCCTTTCTGTTGCCAACAAGTTGCAGATGATGAAACTCAACCTCTTAGGCATGTCATGCCCTTCGAAAATCATGTAAAACATAGCGAGGGGACTCCAACCACAGTCTCCCTCGTTGCCACTAATTGGGCCACACACACCCCACTTGACTGGCATCAGTTGACCCCCCCTTTTGAAAAAGAAAAAGATGCTTTGCATGAAGCACTCTCAAAAATACGCGTGCCTTTCCCGTCCCCTGGCTGACCCAGGGGAAGAAAAGTCCTCTGAGAGCCATGACTTGTTCATCTTGGTTCTTTTAGAAACACAGCGAGGGGACTCCAACCACAGTCTCTCTCGTTGCCACTAATTGGGCCACACACACCCCACTTGACTGGCATCAGTTGACCCCCATATTGAAAAAGAAAAAGATGCTTTGCATGAAGCACTCTCAAAAATACGCGTGCCTTTCCCGTCCCCTGGCTGACCCAGGGGAAGAAAAGTCCTCTGAGAGCCATGACTTGTTCATCTTGGTTCTTTTAGAAACACAGCGAGGGGACTCCAACCACAGTCTCCCTCGTTGTTACTAATTGGGCCACACACACCCCACTTGACTGGCATCAGTTTACCCCCCCTTTTGAAAAAGAAAAAGATGCTTTGCATGAAGCACTCTCAAAAATACGCGTGCCTTTCCCGTCCCCTGGCTGACCCAGGGGAAGAAAAGTCCTCTGAGAGCCATGACTTGTTCATCTTGGTTCTTTTAGAAACACAGCGAGGGGACTCCAACCACAGTCTCCCTCGTTGCCACTAATTGGGCCACACACACCCCACTTGACTGGCATCAGTTGACCCCCCTTTTGAAAAAGATGCTTTGCATGAAGCACTCTCAAAGATACGCGTGCCTTTCGCCTCCCCTGGCAGACCCAGGGGAAGAAAAGTCCTCTGAGAGCCATGTCCACATTGTCAGTGGACAGACACGTGTGCTTATCTGCCAGCAGACCCCCAGCAGCACTGAAGACAGGTTCCGAGAGAACGCTGGCTGCAGGACACGACAAGATCCCCAAGGCGTACGTGGCGAGCTCAGGCAATTTATCCAGATTGGAAGCCTAAAATGAGCAGGGCTCAAGTTGCACAATAATGGCATCGATGTTTCCTTGCATATACTCATATATCTGTGTGTCCTCCTCTTTTTCCTTGTCCTGCTCTTTTGTTTTCGCATGAGTATATGTCCTTGTCACTTTCCCATGTGTTTGTGTTGTGTTGTGAGTTGTTTGTCACCTTTTGGACACCTTTGAGGGTGTTTTCTAGGTGTTTTTATGTGTTTGTGAATGCCTGCCATTGTTTCCTTTTTGGTTCGAGTTCGGTTCGCCGAACGTTCGCCGAACCGAACTCGAACGGGACCTCCATTCGGCGAACCGACCTCGAGCCGAACCGACCTTGAGCCGAACCGGGACCGGGACTGTTGTATTCCATTAGTGCCCCACTGGTGCCAAGCTATTTCTAGCACCTCTGCATGACACCCTCCTGCTCTGTTTTTAATAAGCTATAATGATAGCAAAAAATACTGCCATTTAGTGGCATCACAGAACTGGCTGTTGTATTCTATTAGTGCCCCACTGGTGCCAAGCTATTTCTAGCACCTCTGCATGACACCCTCCTGCTCTGTTTTTAATAAGCTATAATGATAGCAAAAAATACTGCCATTTAGTGGCATCATAGAACTGGCTGTTGTATTCCATTAGTGCCCCACTGGTGCCAAGCTATTTCTAGCACCTCTGCATGACACCCTCCTGCTCTGTTTTTAATAAGCTATAATGATAGCAAAAAATACTGCCATTTAGTGGCATCATAGAACTGGCTGTTGTATTCCATTAGTGCCCCACTGGTGCCAAGCTATTTCTAGCACCTCTGCATGACACCCTCCTGCACATTTAGCTATGCTAATTTTATAGCAAACTCAGGGAATTCCTTGCTGCATTTGATCATTAGGAGAGATAGAAAGTGAGGCTTCTTTTACTGTCCTGGTACCCACAGAACACGGCCACTGTACCCATCTGTCCACTTTTGCCATGCTATTTAATTTGCACAAAGAGCTGACTCTTTTTCTGCCTTCCTAAAATTGTCTGGATTACTAAGTTAGTGTTCCTTTGCTGCCAAGCAATGTACAACACATGTGCATTCTACACTCCTTTCCATTTCTGGAATGCAATTATTAACTGCAGGTAGTCCAGGCAATCTGTGACGAAGGTGCAGGCATGGATATAATGTAGCCTGCATCCAATGATGGTTCTCTCGATGTCTGACAGCTCAACAATACCTTCTGTTTCCACTTCCAAAACAAGTGATGACCTGCCAATCACACTCCCTGTTGCGGGTTAAGGAGTGGAAGTTCAGTGTGAAAAACCATGTGTGACTGCTGTCCCCACAGTCACAGAGGATGAAGAGCATGCAGATGCACTTGATGGGGCAGGCGGTGGTTGCACAGGCACGCTAGGCCGCATTGTAGCACAGTGAAATTCACATTGCGACTTATGCTTCATTTTAAGTCATGTACAGGGTGGGCTCCACAGTATGCAGCAAAACCAGGCAAAAGGAAAAGGACTCTAGGCAGTTGGGTTGATAAATGTTTGTTTAAATTTACCAAAACAAACAATAAGAACCATGCATACAATTAAAATAATTGAACAATCTATTCTTTTGCCTACTACCTGCTAATCCCTCTGTGTAGCAGTAATTGTGTGTTTGTGCGTGTGTGTGTGTGTGTGTGTGTGTGTGCGAACACGACTTACCAGTGGCGCATCACAAGAGCTTCCAAGTTATCTACCTAAACATAGACAAAACACATGACCCCCCCTGAATACCCTTGTTAGCTGAAGCCTCACAGATAATGCAGATGATAACAGTGTGAATGCAAACCACACAGCTCTGCAACACAGTCATGGAAATCTTGAAAAGCAACAGTCAATGCAAACATGTGTTGCTGTCCCTCTATGATTTAAACTGTACGTGACAATTTGACAGTGCAGAGGCAGCAAGTCTTATTGTCTATATAGTCGGCCCACCCAGAACAGATATGTGTTTTGCTAATAAAACAAAGTGATGCGTGCCCGCATTATTGTCTGGGCACAGCCTACCGTACCCGGGTACTGTGATGTCCAGTTGCCAGAAATACAGACTTTACGCTCCTCTCACGGTAAACAGTATACAGAAAAAACAGTTGTGGAAAAACAAGCGCAATAGGGTCTTACCCCAATATGTAACGGGTGGGGAAGGGGGAGTAAACCTACTCACCAATTGTAGTTGTGAGAAGCCACAACTACTATAATCGCATATATCAACCGATCCAGGGCTGCAGCCACCAATATGGTAGATAACAGAAAGCACAAGAGAGAGGTGTTCAATGCCGCGCCAATAGATCACTTCAGAAGATGTTCAGATCAGTGTCACTTTATTGTCATTCAGGTCGACGCGTTTCTGGAGCATCTGCCCCCTTCATCAGGACCACCAGAAATAGAAATAACATCCAATCCGATTGGATGTTATTTCTATTTCTGGTGGTCCTGATGAAGGGGGCAGATGCTCCAGAAACGCGTCGACCTGAATGACAATAAAGTGACACTGATCTGAACATCTTCTGAAGTGATCTATTGGCGCGGCATTGAACACCTCTCTCTTGTGCTTTCTGGTAAACAGTATAGACAGCACCATAAGAATGTTGGTCTGTGGCACAGGATGCTGCTCACTGACGTTACAGTGCTCATCATCAAAGTACAACACAACTCCCCTCACAATTGAACGAAGTGTTTCTGCGGTGGCTCCTTGCTGTAACACACACCTTTAGCTTTTCCTTCTGTTCATAGACAGCATCTCCAAGTCCACCCCCGAAGAGCAATTTTCTATTGCTATAGTGACCAAAGGCAGATCCAAAAAAACAGCAGCCCCTTGTGTGTAGTCTGCAACAATGCATGCAATGAACGGCAAATAAGCATATTGCGTTGACAGTTGCTAAAGCTGAGCAATACACCTTCACGCTGTCAATTCATATCCATGTGATACTTCATGGAGGAAGTACTCAAAAGTGAGAGTTTTTGCCTTCTACTTACAGATTGTTGACAAATCTTACAGATTACATGACTTTGGTGATCCCTTGCGATGTCCAAAAATTCACAGGCTAGGAAAGGCTTATAGCCCATGCGACCTGCATAGCCAACACGACATCTGCTCAGAGTCAAAGTTGTGGTCCAGGATTCAGTTGTTGACGTGCTTCCAGTACTTTGTCTCTGGCCAGGAAGACGCAACGTAACCTCGTCGTCAGTAGCATCCTCCTCCACCTCCTCTGCTGACCTCATCGACTGGCTGACTTTGGTTTGACAGTAAGTGTTGTCTCCAACCTCATCAATAACCCTGTGTGTTTTCATTCCCCTCGTCCTGAGTCCTCCGAGACAACCTCTTCCTGCCCTGACCGAATAGTAAAGTTGTCCTTCCAATCAGGTATCTGTGCTCCTCATCATGTTCCCCATTGTCTCCACCAGGAGGATTTAATTTTTGGAAATGAGGGTGTAGATTAGGCACAGCACCTTCTTCATCGGGGCCTGGATCCCAGTCACAAAGCTTCAGGCTATCTGCGCAGATCATTTCCCCTGTCTCATGGAACTCGCTACCTCAACACGTTAGATTATATGCTACACACGCAAGCTTCAAACTGAATCTGAAAACTCATCTGTTCAGAAATGACTATAACCTTCAATGACACCACCACCATACGTACTTGACGCTCAACCTAAACAACTCCTACTGTCTCCTCCCAAAAATCCTTTAGAATGTAATCCCGCAAGGGCAGGGCCCTCTTCCCTCTGTACCAGTCTGTCTATAGTTACTTGTATATGTATTCTGTATGTAACCCCCTTCTCATGTACAGCACCATGGAATCAATGGTGCTCTATAAATCAATAATAATAAAAATAATAATAACTTCCTTGTCTGTACTCATTGCAGCTTTGGAGCAGACCTCTGATTCCCAGGCTATAGTGCGACTGAACAGCTATGCAAACTCAACCATCTCTGTCACCCCATACTCAGCAGGGCTGGTGGAAACTTGAGAGCTGTTAGGAAGCAAGTGCGATTCGATTAACACCAAAGAGGAATGGAGTATTTGGGATCTTGAAATTGGGGTGGAGGAGAGGCCACTTTATGGAGCAATTCAGATCCATTGAAGCAGCTGCTGATTTGGCCTCATCTACATTTGTTAGCGATGGTCGTGTCCATGAAAAAAGGGATCATATCAGATTATCCATGGGAAGAAGTACACCTGTTCTTTTTGATGTTATGTTTTTACAAAACGGTGACGCCTTAAACGCAAGCAGCTTGCTGCGGTTTCAGTTGCGCCCAGGCATCAGCTGCCATTTAGGCCTGTGCCTCGGGTTGTCCAGCTGGCTGCTTTCTCCTCCACGTCTAAGTGTGGAGAGGCAGCTAGTGCGCAGGCGTGTGCCGATTTACCCCAGCCGCAGCCTAACTCCAGTGTTTCGCCTAGTGAGTATGCTCAGCCTGACTGTGCCATTCCTGAGGCTAAGTCTTCATTTCGGGCTAGAGCGCATGCTCCCACACTTAGTGCGAAAAGCCTCTTTGCACAGGTACTTGCACTCCGTGCCGGGTCTAAGTCCTGTGTTGTGCATAGACACCATGCTAAAGCTGATAGTCTTTTTTCAGAGACTGTATTTCATGCAACTGACCATGGTCAGGCACTTACTGCATCAGAAACTAGGTCCGGAAATGAACTCTTTGGCCCTGCCCCTGATGTGGGGGGCCCATTTAGACCACAGGGCATCAGGTGTCCTGACGATGTGGCCAGGCCACTCCCAAATGGCTTGCAGAGGCCCGCCCCTATGACTTGTCACCTCATTATTGATGGTCAGACGATGACTGGTGAGGTGTTTGGGTCATGACAGCCATGAGGTCATCATTGAAGTTGCGGTTCCAAATAGGACGCTAGTTATGCCACTCATGACGTATCACTCTGCTTTTGTCTCCAGGAGGTGCATTGTGGTCCACCCTGGTTTGGGGCGGACCCAGGTTATAGAAGGGGCTGGAGACAACAAGGAGGTGCGCAGTCTTCTATTATGCTCCGAAAGAGCACACCTCCATGTGTTCAACCCATTGCGGCTTTAGGCCAGAGGTAGGCAGGGATAGGGCGTCGATGCAGGCCGCCACCACAGTTGGTAACGCAGAACGGTTAAGACCAGCTCCTGTCCTACAAGTCCTGCTTGTGCAGCCCAGTGGCATTAACAGGCCTGCTGCTGCTGATGCGCCTGCTGTTCACAGGTGTGGCCCCAATGCACACGGTCAGCGCACTGAATGGCCCCTGTGATGTTAACAGGGAGTTCCTGGGCTGGGTGGGCGTGTGGACCCTGTGACGCTAACAGGGCTCCCAGTCTCAAGATCCGAGTGGCGTCTAACTTGGTTCAGGCTACTATTAGTTTCATAGCCACACAGCTCTGTATCCTCCACCGAACCTTCCAGTTGCCAACCTCTCCTTTTCCATCTGGGAGCACGGTGGACACTGACTGCTGATGGGGATATATACTTTTCTCTTTCTTTTCTTATTAATTTTCGTTATATAGCGGTAACATAGTATATACCACCTTATCCAAATCTGCCAGTCCCACTATAACAGATGGTGTTTCTTCATCAAATGTTACTTTTGCTTAACCACCAAACCCACGGACCAAAACTTTTTTCCCCTTTCCAACACACCTGTTCCCCTTTTCACCCGCATCTGTCCTTTTTCAACTCATTTTGTATATGACCAAAAGTGCAACTCTGCAGGGACACCGTACTCAATGGCATCTCAGCACAACAGCCAGCCCTCGGTCCCTCAGATGTGGACAAGTAAAAGACCATTTCCTCCTATCCATGACAAACCGTTGAGATTCACTCTGTGCAGCACTGGTGTTTAGTGGAAAAGCAGATCGAAGATTGCGTAACACCTTCTGAAGATACTCCTGTACACGTGCGTCCCTTTATATGGCAGGAATTATTTCGCCAAATTTTGTCTTGTACCGGGGATCTAACAGTGTGGCAACCCAGTAGTTAGCATTACTTCGAATTCGTACAATCTGAGGGTCATGTTGTAGGTAGTGCAGCAAGAAGACGCTCATGTGTCTTGTGCATCCAGGAGGACCAAGTCCTTGGTGTGTTGGTGGCAGAGAGGTGAGAATCGTGCCTCCTTCCTCTGCCCTCTCCCCCCAACCTCGCACAACCGAAATGTGAGCAAGCTCTCACTCATCTGCTGAGTCTTCCATGCCCATCGCAAGTTCGTCCTCCATTTCTTCATGGCTCCTGCACCTTCCTCAACAATTTTTGCTGATACTATGCGCCCTTGTTAATCCCTATCCCCCACCATAACTGCTGCCTAGGTGCCGCTTACCGTATGGACCTTGTAGATCTTATTATCCCTTCTGCATATGACTCCTCCTGTACTTCCTCACCTTCCTCTTGGACCAATACCTGACTCCGTATAATGCTTACAGTGTGCTCCATCATGTAGATGACCAGAATTGTCACGCTGAGAATGGCATTGCCAGTGCTAAACATCTTCGTCGACATTTGGAAATTGTGTAGAAGGGTGCATAGGTACTTGATCTGACACCACTCCAGCAGCGTGATCTGCACCACCTCTGGATCAAGTTAGCCCAGGGTATACGTCATACCGTATTTCAGCAGGGCTCTGCGGTGCTGCCACACACGCTGCAACATGTGCAGATTCCAATTCCTGCGTGTCGGAACATCGCATTTCCGGCGTTTAACCGCCAGACCCTAAGACTTCCGGAGCGATGAGTTGTTGAGCTGCTGGGTGCGAAGGATGAAAGTGAGCACATAGCAGCGTGCCCGCTGCACAAGGCCATGTAGGCCGGGATGGTATTTTAAAAATTGCTGGACAACCAGGTTCAACACGTGAGCCATACAAGGCACGTGTGTCACATTGCCCTGAAGAAGGGTCGCAGACTGGTTTGCATCATTGTCGCACCCGACCTTTCCTGACTGCTGGTTGACTGTAGACAACCATTGATGAAACTCGGTCTCACTCTCCAGAGCTAACCATCCACAATTCCTCAGCGGTGTCTCACATTTCCCCTACATTTCAAAGTAAACATTTGACCGCCTGATGGCCTTGAGCTCTGCTGCCAGCATAGTAAGGAGGTGTGTGGGATTCCTTGGGCGCAGTTACAAGGAAGGGTGGCCTGACCACACAGGGTTTGGGCCGAGGTGGAGGACCCACACGAGGTTGAGGAGGCAGAAGCAGTGGAGGAACTTGTACATACAGAGGAAGGATTGACACACAAGTCGTGGGGACGGCAAGACTTGTACAGCAAACCCTTCTCCATCTCTCACCATAGTTACCCAGTGCCCAGTCAGCAACATGTAACTCCCCTGTCCATGCTTACTGGTCCAAGTATCTGTGTTGAAATGCACCCTGTCACACACAGAGTTTCTCAAGGAATCGGTGAGGTTGTGTGCGACCTCCTGTGGTAGCGCGGGCATGCCTTTCTTGGAGAAGGAGTGACGACTGGCCATCGGCTCTTGGGGCACTGCAATGGGCATAAGGTCTCGAAAATCCTCGGTCTCAAAAGGGTGTAAAGGCAGCCTTTCTGTTGCCAACAAGTTGCAGATGATGAAACTCAACCTCTTAGGCATGTCATGCCCTTCGAAAATCATGTAAAACATAGCGAGGGGACTCCAACCACAGTCTCCCTTGTTGCCACTAATTGGGCCACACACACCCCACTTGACTGGCATCAGTTGACCCCCCCTTTTGAAAAAGAAAAAGATGCTTTGCATGAAGCACTCTCAAAAATACGCGTGCCTTTCCCGTCCCCTGGCTGACCCAGGGGAAGAAAAGTCCTCTGAGAGCCATGACTTGTTCATCTTGGTGCTTTTAGAAACACAGCGAGGAGACTCCAACCACAGTCTCTCTCGTTGCCACTAATTGGGCCACACACACCCCACTTGACTGGCATCAGTTGACCCCCATATTGAAAAAGAAAAAGATGCTTTGCATGAAGCACTCTCAAAAATACGCGTGCCTTTCCCGTCCCCTGGCTGACCCAGGGGAAGAAAAGTCCTCTGAGAGCCATGACTTGTTCATCTTGGTTCTTTTAGAAACACAGCGAGGGGACTCCAACCACAGTCTCCCTCGTTGCCACTAATTGGGCCACACACACCCCACTTGACTGGCATCAGTTGACCCCCCTTTTGAAAAAGAAAAAGATGCTTTGCATGAAGCACTCTCAAAAATATGCGTGTCTTTCGCCTCCCCTGGCAGACCCAGGGGAAGAAAAGTCCTCTGAGAGCCATGTCCACATTGTCAGTGGACAGACACGTGTGCTTATCTGCCAGCAGACCCCCAGCAGCACTGAAGACAGATTCCGAGAGAACGCTGGCTGCAGGACACGACAAGATCCCCAAGGCGTACGTGGCGAGCTCAGGCAATTTATCCAGATTGGAAGCCTAAAATGAGCAGGGCTCAAGTTGCACAATAATGGCATCGATGTTTCCTTGCATATACTCATATATCTGTGTGTCCTCCTCTTTTTCCTTGTTCTGCTCTTTTGTTTTCGCATGAGTATATGTCCTTGTCACTTTCCCATGTGTTTGTGTTGTGAGTTGTTGGTCACCTTTTGGAAACCTTTGAGGGTGTTTTCTAGGTGTTTTTATGTGTTTGTGAACGCCTGCCATTGTTTCCTATGCGGTTCGAGTTCGGTTCGTCGAACCGAACTCGAACGGGACCTGCATTCGCCGAACCGACCTCGAGCCGAACTGGGACCAGTTCGCTCATCTCTACCCAGGACCTTCTGCGGGTTAAGCAGACATGATGACCACTACACTATGAAACCTGACGAAAAGTTACTGTGTATTGGCTAGCAGAGCAGAATTGTGACTGACGGGGCCTTTTTATTGCTGAAGGAAAGTATTTTTGGTTAATGAAACATTTACAATTTTTATTACATATTTTACCAGTTTTATTCCTACAAAGGGATTTTGCTAAAATGGAAGTTTACATTGAATGTGTTACTTTTTTCTCCATAGTTTGGTCTTTTGCTTTTGTTTTTATGGGAACTATATATTTTGAAACAAACAGGATTTTTATAATATGGGATTATGTTTTCTGCTAAAATGGTCAATAAAAAAGAAACCCAAAATCGTAGTTCTCTTTGTGATGGAAGCCAAAATGTATTGTCATTTGGCAACGAAACCAAGAATTTCACATATTACAAGTCGATAGAAAATTACTTCAACACCAAAAACAGATTGGTTTCACTGGGGATTGAACCCAGAACCTTCCGCCTGTGAAGCAGACATGAGGACCACTACACTATGAAACCTTTGAAATCCTGCAAAGTAATGGCAATTAGAGACGAGTTTTGACCGCCAGGGGAAAAAAAACAAATTCGTAGCTCTGTTGGTGATGGAAGCTAAAACATCCCGTTATTCGGCAACAAAGGCAAGAACTTTATATATTGCAGGTTGATAGGGTATTATTTCAACACCAAGAACACATGGGTTTCACTGGGGATTGAACCCAGGACCTTCTGCGTGTAAAGCAGACGTGATTTCCACTACACTATGAAACCTTTGAAAGCCTGCAAAGTAATGGCAATTAGAGACGAGTTTTGACCGCCAGGGAAAAAAAAAAAACAAATTCGTAGCTCTGTTGGTGATGGAAGCCAAAACATCCCATCATTCGGCAACAAAGCCAAAAACTTCATATATTGTAATTTAATTGGGTATTATTTCAACACCAAGAACAGATTGGTTTTACTGGAGATTGAACGCAGGACCTTTAGCGTGTTAAGCAGACGTGATGACCACTACTCTATGAAACCAGATGGAAAGTTACTGTGTATTGGCTAGCAGAGCAGAATTGTAACTGACGGGGCGTTTTTATTGCTGAAGGAAAGTATTTTTGGTTAATGAAACATATACAATTTTTATTACATATTTTACCAGTTTTATTCCTACAAAGGGATTTTGCTTAAATGGAAGTTTACATTGAATGTGTTACTTTTTTCTACATAGTTTAGTCGTTTGCTTTTGTATTTAAAGGAACTATATATTTTGAAACAAACAGGATTTTTATAATATGGGATTATGTTTTCTGCTAAAATGGTCAATAAAAAAGAATCCCAAAATCGTAGTTCTCTTGGTGATGGAAGCCAAAATATATTATCAGTTGGCAACAAAGCCAAGAATTTCATATATTACAGGTTGATAGCAAATTACTTTAACAGCTAAAACGGCTTGTTTTTACTGGGGATTGAACCCAAGACCTGCTGCGTTTGAAGTAGACATGATGACCACTCCACTATGAAACCTGTGAAATCATGCAAAGTAATGGCAATTAGAGACGAGTTTTGACCGCCAGGGGAAAAAAAAAATAATTTGTAGTTCTGTTTGTGATGGAAGCCAAAACATCCCGTCATTCGGCACCAAAGCCGACAACTTCATATATTGTAGTTGGATAGCGTATATTTTCAACACCAAGAAACGATTGGTTTTACTGGGGATTGAACGCAGGACCTTCTGCGTGTTAAGCAGACGTGATGACCACTACTCTATGAAACCTGACGGAAAGTTACTGTGTATTGGCTAGCAGAGCAGAATTGTGACTGACGGGGCCTTTTTATTGCTGAAGGAAAGTATTTTTGGTTAATGAAACATTTACAATTTTTATTACATATTTTACCAGTTTTATTCCTACAAAGGGATTTTGCTTAAAAGGAAGTTTACATTAAATGTGTTACTTTTTTCCACATAGTTTAGTTGTTTGCTTTTGTATTTAAAGGAACTATATATTTTGAAACAAACAGGATTTTTATAATATGGGATTATGTTTTCTGCTAAAATGGTCAATAAAAAAGAAACCCAAAATCGTAGTTCTCTTTGTGATGGAAGCCAAAATGTATTGTCATTTGGCAACGAAACCAAGAATTTCACATATTTCAAGTCGACAGGAAATTACTTCAACACCAAAAACAGATTGGTTTCACTGGGGATTGAACCCAGGACCTTCTGCGTGTGAAGCAGACGTGATGACCACTGCACTATGGAACCTTTGAAATCCTGCAAAGTAATGGCAATTAGAGACGAGTTTTGACCGCCACGGGAAAAAAAACAAATTCGTAGCTCTGTTGGTGATGGAAGCTAAAACATTCCGTTATTCGGCAACAAAGCCAAGAACTTTATATACTGCAGGTTGATAGGGGATTATTTCAACACCAAGAACACATGGGTTTCACTGGGGATTGAACCCAGGACCTTCTGCGTGTAAAGCAGACGTGATTTCCACTACACTATGAAACCTTTGAAAGCCTGCAAAGTAATGGCAATTAGAGACGAGTTTTGACCGCCAGGGAAAAAAAAAACAAATTCGTAGCTCTGTTGGGGATGGAAGCCAAAACATCCCATCATTCGGCAACAAAGCCAAGAACTTTATATATTGTAGTTTTATTGAGTATTATTTCAACACCAAGAACAGATTGGTTTTACTGGGGATTGAACGCAGGACCTTCTGCGTGTGAAGTAGCCGTGATGACGACTCCACTATGAAACCTGTGAAATCCTGCGAAGTAATGGCATTTAGAGACGAGTTTTGACCGCCAGGGGAAAAAAAAAAATAATTTGTAGTTCTGTTTGTGATGGAAGCCAAAACATCCCGTCATTCGGCAACAAAGCCGAGAACTTCAAATATTGTAGTTGGATAGCGTATTTTTTCAACACTAAGAACAGATTGGGTTCACTGGGGATTGAACTCAGGACCTTCTGCATGTGAAGCAGACGTGTGACCACTACACTATGAAACCTGATGAAAAGTTTCTGTGTATTGGCTAGCAGAGCAGAATTGTGACTGACGGGGCCTTTTTATTGCTGAAGGAAAGTATTTTTAGTTAATGAAACATTTACAATTATTATTACATATTTTACCAGTTTTATTCCTACAAAGGGATTTTGCTTAAATTGAAGTTTATATTGAATGTGTTACTTTTTTCTCCATAGTTTGGTCTTTTGCTCTTGTATTTATGGGAACTATATAATTTGAAACAAATAGGATTTTTATAATATGGGATTATGTTTTCTGCTAAAATGGTCAATAAAAAAGAAACCCAAAATCGTAGTTCTCTTTGTGAAGGAAGCCAAAATGTATTGTCATTTGGCAACGAAACCAAGAATTTCACATATTACAAGTCGATAGGAAATTACTTCAACACCAAAAACAGATTGGTTTCACTGGGGATTGAACCCAGGACCTTCTGCGTGTGAAGAAGACATGATGACCACTACTCTATGAAACCTTTGAAAGCCTGCAAAGTAATGGCAATTAGAGACGAGTTTTGACCGCCAGGGGAAAAAAAACAAATTCGTAGCTCTGTTGGTGATGGAAGCTAAAACATCCCGTTATTCGGCAATAAAGCCAAGAACTTTATATACTGCAGGTTGATAGGGGATTATTTCAACACCATGAACACATGGGTTTCACTGGGGATTGAACCCAGGACCTTCGGCGTGTAAAGCAGACGTGATTTCCACTACACTATGAAACCTTAGAAAGCCTGCAAAGTAATGGCAATTAGAGATGAGTTTTGACTGCCAGGGAAAAAAAAACCCAATTTCGTAGCTCTGTTGGGGATGGAAGCCAAAACAACCCATCATTCGGCAACAAAGCCAAGAACTTCATATATTGTAGTTTAATTGAGAATCATTTCAACACCAAGAACAGTTTGGTTTTACTGGGGATTGAACGGAGAACCTTCTGCGTGTTAAGCAGACGTGATGCCCACTACTCTATGAAACCTGATGGAAAGTTACTGTGTATTGGCTAGCAGAGCAGAATTGTGACTGACGGGGCCTTTTTATTGCTGAAGGAAAGTATTTTTGGTTAATGAAACATTTACAATTTTTTATTACATATTTTACCAGTTTTATTCCTACAAAGGGATTTTGCTTAAAAGGAAGTTTACATTGAATGTGTTACTTTTTTCCACATAGATTAGTTGTTTGCTTTTGTATTTAAAGGAACTATATATTTTGAAACAAACAGGATTTTTATAATATGGGATTATGTTTTCTGCTAAAATGGTCAATAAAAAAGAAACCCAAAATCGTAGTTCTCTTGGTGAGGGAAGCCAAAATATATTATCAGTTGGCAACAAAACAAAAAATTTCATATAATACAGGTTGATAGCAAATTACTTCAACAGCGAAAACGGCTTGTTTTTACTGGGGATTGAACCCAGGACCTTCTGCGTGTGAAGTAGACGTGATGACCACTCCACTATGAAACCTATGAAATCCTGCAAAGTAATGGCATTTAGAGACGAGTTTTGACCGCCAGGGGAAAAAAAATAAAATAATTTGTAGTTCTGTTTGTGATGGAAGCCAAAACATACCATCATTCGGCAACAATGCCGAGAACTTCATATAGTGTAGTTGGATAGCATATTATTTCAACACTAAGAACAGATTGGTTTCACTGGGGATTGAACCCAGGACCTTCTGGGTGTTAAGCAGACGTGATGACCACTACACTATGAAACCTGACGAAAAGTTACTGTGTATTGGCTAACAGAGCAGAATTGTGACTGACGAGGCCTTTTTATTGCTGAAGGAAAGTATTTTTGGTTAATGAAACATTTACAATTATTATTACATATTTTACCAGTTTTATTCCTACAAAGGGATTTTGCTTAAATTGAAGTTTATATTGAATGTGTTACTTTTTTCTCCATAGTTTGGTCTTTTGCTTTTGTATTTATGGGAACTATATATTTTGAAACAAATAGGATTTTTATAATATGGGATTATGTTTTTAACCAAAAAAGTATTTTTGGTTAATGAAACATTTACAATTATTATTACATATTTTACCAGTTTTATTCCTACAAAGGGATTTAGCTTAAATCCACTACACTATGAAACCTTTGAAATCCTGCAAAGTAATGGCAATTAGAGACGAGTTTTGACCGCCAGGGGAAAAAAAACAAATTCGTAGCTCTGTTTGTGATGGAAGCTAAAACATCCCGTTATTCGGCATTAAAGCCAAGAACTTTATATACTGCAGGTTGATAGGGGATTATTTCAACACCAAGAACACATGGGTTTCACTGGGGATTGAAGCCAGGACCTTCTGCGTGTAAAGCAGACGTGATTTCCACTACACTATGAAACCTTAGAAAGCCTGCAAAGTAATGGCAATTAGAGACGAGTTTTGACTGCCAGGGAAAAAAAAAATAATTTGTAGTTCTGTTTGTGATGGAAGCCAAAACATCCCGTCATTCGGCAACAAAGTCGAGAACTTCAAATATTGTAGTTGGATAGCGTATTATTTTAACACTAAGAACAGATTTGTTTCACTGGGGATTGAACTCAGGACCTTCTGCGTGTTAAGCAGACGTGTGACCATTACACTATGAAACCTGACAAAAAGTTACTGTGTATTGGCTAGCAGAGCAGAATTGTGACTGACGGGGCCTTTTTATTGCTGAAGGAAAGTATTTTTAGTTAATGAAACATTTACAATTATTATTACATATTTTACCAGTTTTATTGCTACAAAGGGATTTTGCTTAAATTGAAGTTTATATTGAATGTGTTACTTTTTTCTCCATAGTTTGGTCTTTTGCTTTTGTATTTATGGGAACTATATAATTTGAAACAAGTAGGATTTTTATAATATGGGATTATGTTTTCTGCTAAAATGGTCAATAAAAAAGAAACCCAAAATCGTAGTTCTCTTTGTGAAGGAAGCCAAAATGTATTGTCATTTGGCAACGAAACCAAGAATTTCACATATTACAAGTCGATAGGAAATTATTTCAACACCAAAAACAGATTGGTTTCACTGGGGATTGAACCCAGGACCTTCTGCGTGTGAAGCAGACGTGATGACCACTTCACTATGAAACCTTTGAAATCCTGCAAAGTAATGGCAATTAGAGACGAGTTTTGACCGCCAGGGGAAAAAAAACAAATTCGTAGCTCTGTTGGTGATGGAAGCTAAAACATCCCGTTATTCGTCAACAAAGCCGAGAACTTTATATACTGCAGGTTGATAGGGGATTATTTCAACACCAAGAACACATGGGTTTCACTGGGGCTTGAACCCAGGACCTTCTGCGTGTAAAGCAGACGTGATTTCCACTACACTATGAAACCTTAGAAAGCCTGCAAAGTAATGGCAATTAGAGACGAGTTTTGACTGCCAGGGAAAAAAAAAACAAATTCGTAGCTCTGTTGGGGATGGAAGCCAAAACATCCCATCATTCGGCAACAAAGCCAAGAACTTCATATATTGTAGTTTAATTGAGTATCATTTCAACACCAAGAACAGTTTGGTTTTACTGGGGATTGAACGGAGGACCTTCTGCGTGTTAAGCAGACGTGATGACCACTACTCTATGAAACCTGATGGAAAGTTACTGTGTATTGGCTAGCAGAGCAGAATTGTGACTGACGGGGCCTTTTTATTGCTGAAGGAAAGTATTTTTGGTTAATGAAACATTTACAATTTTTATTACATATTTTACCAGTTTTATTCCTACAAAGGGATTTTGCTTAAAAGGAAGTTTACATTGAATGTGTTACTTTTTTCCACATAGTTTAGTTGTTTGCTTTTGTATTTAAATGAACTATATATTTTGAAACAAACAGGATTTTTATAATATGGGATTATGTTTTCTGCTAAAATGGTCAATAAAAAAGAAACCCAAAATCGTAGTTCTCTTGGTGAGGGAAGCCAAAATAAATTATCAGTTGGCAACAAAACCAAGCATTTCATATACTACAGGTTGATAGCAAATTACTTCAACAGCGAAAACAGCTTGTTTTTCCTGGGGATTGAACCCAGGACCTTCTGCGTGTGAAGTAGACGTGATGACCACTCCACTATGAAACCTGTGAAATACTGCAAAGTAATGGCATTTAGAGATGAGTTTTGACTGCCAGGGGAAAAAAAAAAATAATTTGTAGTTCTGTTTGTGATGGAAGCAAAAACATACCATCATTCGGCAACAATGCCGAGAACTTCATATATTGGAGTTGGATAGCGTATTATTTCAACACTAAGAACAGATTGGTTTCACTGGGGATTGAACTCAGGACCTTCTGCGTGTTAAGCAGGCGTGTGACCACTACACTATGAAACCTGACGAAAAGTTACTGTGTATTGGCTAGCAGAGCAGAATTGTGACTGACGGGGCCTTTTTATTGCTGAAGGAAAGTATTTTTGGTTAATGAAACATTTACAATTATTATTACATATTTTACCAGTTTTATTCCTACAAAGGGATTTTGCTTAAATTGAAGTTTATATTGAATGTGTTACTTTTTTCTCCATAGTTTGGTCTTTTGCTTTTGTATTTATGGGAACTATATATTTTGAAACAAATAGGATTTTTATAATATGGGATTATGTTTTCCTCTAAAATGGTCAATAAAAAAGAAACCCAAAATCGTAGTTCTCTTGGTGATAAAAGCCAAAATATATTATCAGTTGGCAACAAAACAAAGAACTTCATATGTTAAAGGTTGATAGCAAATTACTTCAACAGCGAAAACGGCTTGTTTTTACTGGGGATTGAACCCAGGACCTTCTGCGTGTGAAGTAGACGTGATGACGACTCCACTATGAAACCTGTGAAATCCTGCAAAGTAATGGCATTTAGAGAAGAGTTTTGACCGCCAGGGGAAAAAAAAACAAATTCGTAGCTCTGTTGGTGCTGGAAGCTAAAACATCCCGTTATTCAGCAACAAAGCCAA
Source organism: Anomaloglossus baeobatrachus (assembly GCF_048569485.1). Classification (NCBI taxonomy): domain Eukaryota; kingdom Metazoa; phylum Chordata; class Amphibia; order Anura; family Aromobatidae; genus Anomaloglossus; species Anomaloglossus baeobatrachus. The sequence goes on along the minus strand of NC_134354.1, from coordinate 357,616,614 downwards.
GAACTTCATATATTGTAGATTAATTGAGTATTATTTCAACACCAAGAACAGATTGGTTTTACTGGGGATTGAACGCAGGACCGTCTGCGTGTTAAGCAGACGTGATGACCACTACTCTATGAAACTTGATGGAAAGTTACTGTGTATTGGCTAGCAGAGCAGAATTGTGACTGACGGGGCCTTTTTATTGCTGAAGGAAAGTATTTTTTGTTAATGAAACATTTACAATTTTTATTACATATTTTACCAGTTTTATTCCTACAAAGGGATTTTGCTTAAAAGGAAGTTTACATTGAATGTGTTACTTTTTTCCACATAGTTTAGTTGTTTGCTTTTGTATTTAAAGGAACTATATATTTTGAAACAAACAGGATTTTTATAATATGGGATTATGTTTTCTGCTAAAATGGTCAATAAAAAAGAAACCCAAAATCGTAGTTCTCTTGGTGATAAAAGCCAAAATATATTATCAGTTGGCAACAAAACAAAGAATTTCATATGTTACAGGTTGATTGCAAATTACTTCAACAGCGAAAACGGCTTGCTTTTACTGGGGATTGAACCCAGGACCTTCTGCGTGTGAAGTAGACGTGATGACGACTCCACTATGAAACCTGTGAAATCCTGCAAAGTAATGGCATTTAGAGACGAGTTTTGACCGTTAGGGAAAAAAAAAAAAATTATTTGTAGTTCTGTTTGTGATGGAAGCCAAAACATTCCGTCATACGGCAACAAAGCCGAGAACTTCATATATTGTAGTTGGATAGCGTATTATTTCAACACTAAGAACAGATTGGTTTCACTGGGGATTGAACCCAGGACCTTCTGCGTGTTAAGCAGACATGATGACCACTACACTATGAAACCTGCCGAAAAGTTACTGTGTATTGGCTAGTAGAGCAGAATTGTGACTGACGGGGCCTTTTTATTGCTGAAGGAAAGTATTTTTGGTTAATGAAACATTTACAATTATTATTACATATTTTACCAGTTTTATTCCTACAAAGGGATTTTTCCTAAATTGAAGTTTATATTGAATGTGTTACTTTTTTCTCCATAGTTTGGACTTTTGCTTTTGTATTTATGGGAATTATATATTTTGAAACAAATAGGATTTTTATAATATAGGATTATGTTTTCTGCTAAAATGGTCAATAAAAAAGAAACCCAAAATCGTAGTTCTCTTTGTGATGGAAGCCAAAATGTATTGTCATTTGGCAACGAAATTAAGAATTTCACATATTACAAGTCGATAGGAAATTACTTCAACACCAAAAACAGATTGGTTTCACTGGGGATTGAGCGCAGGACCTTCTGCTTGTTAAGCAGACATGATGACCACTACTCTATGAAACCTGATGGAAAGTTACTGTGTATTGGCCAGCGGAGCAGAATTGTGCCTGACGGGGCTTTTTTATTGCTGAAGGAAAGTATTTTTGGTTAATGAAACATTTACAATTTTTATTACATATTTTACCAATTTTATTCCTACAAAGGGATTTTGCTTAAAAGGAAGTTTACATTGAATGTGTTACTTTTTTCCACATAGTTTATTTGTTTGCTTTTGTATTTAAAGGAACTATATATTTTGAAACAAACAGGATTTTTATAATATGGGATTATGTTTTCTGCTAAAATGGTCAATAAAAAAGAAACCCAAAATCGTGTTCTCTTGGTGATGGAAGCCAAAATATATTATCAGTTGGCAACAAAACAAAGAATTTCATCTGTTACAGGTTGATAGCAAATTACTTCAACAGCGAAAACGGCTTGTTTTTACTGGGGATTGAACTCAGGACCTTCTGCGTGTAAAGTAGACGTGATGACGACTCCACTATGAAACCTGTGAAATCTTGCAAAGTAATGGCATTTAGAGATGAGTTTTGACCGCCAGGGGAAAAAAAAAAAATAATTTGTAGTTCTGTTTGTGATGGAAGCCAAAACATCCCGTCATTCGGCAACAAAGCTGAGAACTTCATATATTGTAGTTGGATAGCGTATTATTTCAACACTAAGAACATATTGGTTTCACTGGCGATTGAACCCACGACTTTCTGCGTGTTAAGCAGACGTGATGACCACTACACTATGAAACCTGATGAAAAGTTACTGTGTATTGGCTAGCAGAGCAGAATTGTGACTGACGGGGCCTTTTTATTGCTGAAGGAAAGTATTTTTGGTTAATGAAACATTTACAATTATTATTAAATATTTTACCAGTTTTATTCCTACAAAGGGATTTTGCTTAAATTAAAGTTTATATTGAATGTGTTACTTTTTTCTCCATAGTTTGGTCTTTTGCTTTTGTATTTATGGGAACTATATATTTTGAAACAAATAGGATTTTTATAATATGGGATTATGTTTTCTGCTAAAATGGTCAATAAAAAAGAAACCCAAAATCGTAGTTCTCTTTGTGATGGAAGCCAAAATGTATTGTCATTTGGCAACGAAACCAAGAATTTCACATATTACAAGTCGATAGGAAATTACTTCAACACCAAAAACAGATTGGTTTCACTGGGGATTGAACCCAGGACCTTCAGCGAGTAAAGCAGACGTGATGACCACTACACTATGAAACCTTTGCAATCCTGCAATGTAATGGCAATTAGAGACGAGTTTTGACCGCCAGGGGAAAAAAACAAATTCGTAGCTCTGTTGGTGATGGAAGCTAAAACATCCCGTTATTCGGCAACAAAGCCAAGAACTTTATATACTGCAGGTTGATAGGGGATTACTTCAACACCAAGAACACATGGGTTTCACTGTGGATTGAACCCAGGACCTTCTGCGTGTAAAGCAGACGTGATTTCCATTACACTATGAAACCTTTGAAAGCCTGCAAAGTAATGGCAATTAGAGGCGAGTTTTGACCACCATGGAAAAAAAAAACATATTCGTAGCTCTGTTGGGGATGGAAGCCAAAACATCCCATCATTCGTCAACAAAGCCAAGAACTTCATATATTGTAGTTTAATGGAGTATTATTTCAACACCAAGAACAGATTGGTTTTACTGAGTATTGAACGCAGGACCTTCTGCATGTTAAGCAGACATGATGACCACTACTCTATGAAACCTTATTGAAAATTACTGTGTATTGGCCAGCAGAGCAGAATTGTGACTGACGGGGCCTTTTTATTGCTGAAGGAAAGTATTTTTGGTTAATGAAACATTTACAATTTTTATTACATATTTTACCAGTTTTATTCCTACAAAGGGATTTTGCTTAAAAGGAAGTTTACATTGAATGTGTTACTTTTTTCCACATAGTTTAGTTGTTTGCTTTTGTATTTAAAGGAACTATATATTTGGAAACAAACAGGATTTTTATAATATGGGATTATGTTTTCTGCTAAAATGGTCAATAAAAAAGAAACCCAAAATCGTAGTTCTCTTGGTGAGGGAAGCCAAAATATATTATCAGTTGGCAACAAAACCAAGAATTTCATATATTACAGGTTGATAGCAAATTACTTCAACAGCGAAAACGGCTTGTTTTTACTGGGGATTGAACCCAGGACCTTCTGCGTGTGGAGTAGACATGATGACCACTCCACTATGAAACCTGTGAAATCCTGCAAAGTAATGGCATTTAGAGACGAGTTTTGACCGCCAGGGGAAAAAAAAAAATAAATTTGTAGTTCTGTTTGTGATGGAAGCCAAAACATACCGTCATTCGGCAACAAAGCCGAGAACTTCATATATTGTAGTTGGATAGCGTATTATTTCAACACTAAGAACAGATTGGTTTCACTGGGGATTGAACCCAGGACCTTCTGCGTGTTAAGCAGACGTGATGACCACTACACTATGAAACCTGACGAAAAATTACTGTGTATTGGCTAGCAGAGCAGAATTGTGACTGACGGGGTATTTTTATTGCTGAAGGAAAGTATTTTTGGTTAATGAAACATTTACAATTATTATTACATATTTTACCAGTTTTATTCCTACAAAGGGATTTTGCTTAAAAGGAAGTTTACATTGAATGTGTTACTTTTTTCCACATAGTTTAGTTGTTTGCGTTTGTATTTAAAGGAACTATATATTTTGAAACAAACAGGATTTTTATAATATGGGATTATGTTTTCTGCTAAAATGGTCAATAAAAAAGAAACCCAAAATCGTAGTTCTCTTTGTGATGGAAGCCAAAATGTATTGTCATTTGGCAACGAAACCAAGAATTTCACATATTACAAGTCGATAGGAAATTACTTCAACACCAAAAACAGATTGGTTTCACTGGGGATTGAACCCAGGACCTTCTGCGTGTGAAGCAGATGTGATGACCACTACACTATGAAACCTTTAAAATCCTGCAAAGTAATGGCAATTAGAGACGAGTTTTGACCGCCAGGGGAAAAAAAACAAATTCGTAGCTCTGTTGGTGATGGAAGCTAAAACATCCCGTTATTCAGCAACAAAGCCGAGAACTTTATATACTGCAGGTTGATAGGGGATTACTTCAACACCAAGAACACATGGGTTTCACTGGGGATTGAACCCAGGACCTTCTGTGCGTAAAGCAGACGTGATTTCCACTACACTATGAAACCTCTGAAAGCCTGCAAAGTAATGGCAATTAGAGACAAGTTTTGACCGCCAGGGAAAAAAAAAAACAAATTCGTAGCTCTGTTGGGGATGGAAGCCAAAACATCCCATCATTCGGCAACAAAGCCAAGAACTTCATATATTGTAGTTTAATTGAGTATTATTTCAACACCAAGAACAGATTGGTTTTACTGGGGATTGAACGCAGGTCCTTCTGCGTGTTATGCCGACGTGATGACCACTACTCTATAAAACCTGATGGAAAGTTACTGTGTATTGGCTAGCAGAGCAGAATTGTGACTGACGGGGCCTTTTTATTGCTGAAGGAAAGTATTTTTGGTTAATGAAACATTTACAATTTTTATTACATATTTTACCAGTTTTATTCCTACAAAGGGATTTTGCTTAAAAGGAAGTTTACATTGAATGTGTTACTTTTTTCCACATAGTTTAGTTGTTTGCGTTTGTATTTAAAGGAACTATATATTTTGAAACAAACAGGATTTTTATAATATGGGATTATGTTTTCTGCTAAAATGGTCAATAAAAAAGAAACCCAAAATCGTAGTTCTCTTGGTGATGGAAGCCAAAATATATTATCAGTTGGCAACAAAACAAAGAATTTCATATGTTACAGGTTGATAGCAAATTACTTCAACAGCGAAAACGGCTTGTTTTTACTGGGGATTGAACCCAATACCTTCTGCGTGTGAAGTAGACGTGATGATGACTCCACTATGAAACCTGTGAAATCCGGCAAAGTAATGGCATTTAGAGACGAGTTTTGACCGCCAGGGTAAAAAAAAAAAAATAATTTGTAGATCTGTTTGTGATGGAAGCCAAAACATCCCGTCATTCGGCAACAAAGCCAAGAACTTCATATTTTGTAGTTGGATAGCATATTATTTCAACACTAAGAACAGATTGGTTTCACTGGGGATTGAACCCAGGACCTTCTGCGTGTTAAGCAGACGTGATGACCACTACACTATGAAACCTGACAAAAAGTTACTGTGTATTGGCTAGCAGAGCAGAATTGTGACTGACGGGGCCTTTTTATTGCTGAAGGAAAGTATTGTTGGTTAATGAAACATTTACAATTAATATTACATATTTTACTAGTGATGAGCGAGTACTAAAAAGCTCGGGTGCTCGAGGCTCGGGCCGAGCATCACAAGATACTCGTGTACTCGGCCCGAGCACCGAGCCCAATGTTATCCTATGGGAGACCCGAGTATTTTTGTGAAATGACCCCCGGCAGCATGTAGAAGCCCTAAAAATGGCACAAAAGTCTCAGAAGAGTGCTCAAATGACATGGCAACAGCATGGGGAAGACCCCTTGAAGCATTTATCACTCAAAAGTCACAGCTGTGAACAATTTTGTCCGCGTTTTACGCCATTTTTACGGACTCACCAGAAAACCTTCCAAAATGACCCCAAAATGATTTTTCATGGCAGAAATGTTAAGGGCACATACCCAATAGTGAGATAGAGCTGGTGTATGTTACTTTTTGAGATTAATACATGAAAGATTTTACGTAAAACATTGTGTGGCACTCCGATGTCCCTGAGAAGAGACGTACATGAAGGCCTCTTGAGTCTAATGTGCCCATTTTGAGGAAGTGAGTCTTTGTAGTATTTTCCTTTGCCAGGGCAGTCCAAAATTGTGAGGTTCACCAATGCCCCTGCATACACATGTGCATGAGGGCCTGTAAACCTGAAGTGCCCATTGTAAGGAAGTGGGTCTATTGTAGTATAGCCCTTTGGCAGGGCAGCCAAAAATTGGGAGGCTCCACGTTGTCCCTGGATAGAGACGTGCATGAGGGCCTGTAAACATGAAGTGCCCATTGTAAGGAAGTGGGTCTATTGTAGTATAGCCCTTAGGCAGGGCAGCCAAAAATTGGGAGGCTCCACGTTGTCCCTGGATAGAGACGTGCATGAGGGCCTGTAAACATGAAGTGCCCATTGTAAGGAAGTGGGTCTATTGTAGTATAGCCCTTAGGCAGGGCAGCCAAAAATTGGGAGGCTCCACGTTGTCCCTGGATAGAGACGTGCATGAGGGCCTGTAAACATGAAGTGCCCATTGAAAGGAAGTGGGTCTATTGTAGTATAGCCCTTTGGCAGGGCAGCCAAAAATTGGGAGGCTCCACGTTGTCCCTGGATAGAGACCTGTTAGGTTCTTAGTGCCTCCGTGCTTGCATTTAAAAACCGCACATGTGTGCCTGTTGGTGGCAGCTTTCCGCTGCACTTGTGTGCGTTTTGCAAAAACTTGGATATAACGCACAAGTCTAATGAATACACATAAGCACAGCATTGCAAAATGCGCAAGGGCATTGTCAATGAACAAGGAAGTGGACGTGATGGTGGTGAAGGCAGAGACCGAGGTCGTGTGCAAGCTCTAATTTCGCCACAACAAAGGGCCACATCTACTCGCTCGCACGTCCTGTCCCAAATCCTTGGGGACTGCAGCAGTACACCGCTCTTGAACCAAGACCAGTGTCAACAGGTTGTTAGTTGGATAGCGGATCATGCTTCCAGTCAGATTGGCACCACCACAAACACTCTGTCTTCCACACGGTCAAGTGTCAGTAGCCGTGATACTGCACCGCACATTTTAGAACCTGATCCTCCTTCCTACCACCAGGCCGAGTACACGTCCACGGACATTACTGATCCCACACTTGGACACTCGGAAGAGCTGTTCGTTCACGTTTCCATTCACACATTCTGGCCTCTCGCCAGCTCCTGTTGAAGTGGGCCATGACTAGATTGTATGTACAGATGCCCAAATATTTGAGCAGCCACGTTCTCACGAAGTTGGCAACGTGTCTCAACAAGGGGTGGACGATGATGAGACACAATTGTCAGGAAGTCAGGAGGAGCAGGGTGCGGAAGAGGAAGACGACGTGGTGGATGATCCAGTAACTGACCCAACCTGGTAGGAGGATATGCAGAGCGAGGACAGCAGTGCACAGGGGGAGGGAGGCGTAGCATCCCAACAGGCAGTAAGAAGCAGGGTGGTGGCCGCAGGAAGACATCAGGCAACTGTTCCCCGGAACAACACGACACAAGGTGCCTGTACAAATGTTAGGTCTTCCCGAGTCTGGCAGTTTTTTAAGTTGGCTCCAGATAATTCTAAAAAGGCCATTTGCAACACCTGCCGTGCCAGCATCAGCAGGGGTACCAAAGCTAGCAGCCTGACCACCACCAGAATGATCAGGCACATGTCAGCCAAGCACCCGACTTTGTGGGATGTACAACAGAGTCGAGGAGCAGTGCTTGCTGATGTCACTGCTACATCTTCGCTTGTTGTGCATGCGAGCCAATCCCCTGTCCATGCTGCCCGCGAACAAGCCTCCTCCGGCCCTGCACCTGCAGTTGCCCACGCAGAAATAACACCATCATCAAGCACGTCCTTGTCCCAGCGCAGCGTTCAGTTATCCATTCAGCAAACCTTTGAACGCAGGCGCAAATACACTGCCAACGCCCCACATGCCACACTTCTAAATGCTAACATTTCGCGACTGCTTGCGCTGGAAATGTTGCCTCTTAGGCTGGTTGAGACAGAAGCATTCCGCGACCTGATGGTGGCAGCTGTCCCACGTTACTCGGTCCCCAGCCGCCACTATTTCTCCCGGTGTGCCGTCCCCGCATTGCATAACCAAGTGTCACAAAACATCACACGTGCCCTGAACAACGCTGTTTCAGCCAAAGTCCACCTAACCACAGGCACGTGGACAAGTGCATGTGGGCAAGGCCGCTACATCTCGTTGACGTCACACTGGGTTAATATTGTGGAAGCTGGGACCCAGTCTGAGCGAGGGACGGAACACGTCCTTCACACACCAAGTTTTGCAGGCCCTACCTCAGTCAGGGTTTCACCCACACTCTACAGCTCCAGAATGTCATGCTCCTCAGCCTCCTCCTCCTCCTGCGCATCCTCATCCACTTTACCCTCCACACCAGTCCCAAGCTGGAAGTGTCGCGGGCGGAGGAGGGGACGCTGCGCTCTCCCACTGCTCGGGTCCGGCTGCCGCTGCTCTACGGCTGCTGCTGCTCGGTGGCTCGAGCGATGGCCGGATCCCGGAGGCTCGAGCGGCGCTCCTCGCCCGTGAGTGAAAAGGGGTGGTTTGGGTTTTGGGGATATTGTCCGTGACGCCACCCACGGTTGTGGTGATTGTGTGGACACCACCGCTGCTCTGGACGTGGATCCCGGGAGCCTGTGACAGGGAGCAGCTTTGTTGTTATTTCTCCCCTCCGTGGGTAGGGGGGTTGGTTGTCCCGGGGCCCGGTGATGGGGTAGAGATGGATGACAGGCGGGTTGCGGGGCCTGATGAGGTGCAGGGTCGCAGAGGCAGCGCTGTGCCGCACGGCACGGAGGTACTCACTCAGCCCAATGATGATGACACAGTTCACGGTAAAACAAGTGGCTGGATGGACGGGTCCCTCGGACGGCTGCGGTTGTTCCTCCCTGCAGGTTAGTGATGACTGTCTCTCCCTGCACCTAAGTTCAGTGTTGGTAGTGATGGTTTCCCACCGGTAACCCGCTCCCCGACCTGGATATGGGCCGGAGGAGCACCTTTTGCCCACAGGCGCTGGCCCTGGGAGACGGTTGCCCTTGGCGGTGGCGGTGTCTCCCCTTCACGGTTGGACGGTTGCCTTCTATCGTGACTTGGCTGTTTGGAAACCCTGAGGTCCCCTTCACTAACGGATTTGGCAAATTCACGGTGACACCAAGCCTTGCCGGGATCCGAAAGGCCCCTGCCAATGGTGCTGTCTTCTCTTTGTATACCGGTCCGGTACGGCCAGGTCACCACCCGTCCACGGTCCTTACGGCAGACTCCAATCGGCCTCCACTGCAGACGGTCACCACATCCTGCCAACCTTGCTGTCCTGTCCGGGCCACACACCCGGACCAACTTCAGGCTCTTTGCTGTCACTTTTCTCCTCTCTACTACTTTCCTGCTTCCACTTCCTTAGCTTAACTTTCACTGCCTGTGTTTTCCCTCCTCCTTGGTGGGTGGAGACCAACCGCCTGGCTCCACCCCCTGGTGTGGACAACAGCCCCTGGGGAAGGCAACAAGGATTTGGTGTTTTGACTATGATATGCCTGCAGGGAGTGTGGGGTGTGTAAGTGTTGTGCTCTGTGGCCCCTGGCTTGTCCAGGGCGACACAGAAGCACTGCAGCACTGCCTCGGCGAAGCGGCAACAGGCTGTGCTGAAGCTAATCTGCATAGGTGACAAACCCCACAATGCAGAAGAGGTGTGGACAGCTCTGAAAAAGCAGGCAGATCACTGGCTCACACCTCTGAACCTAAAGCCAGGAAAGGTTGTGTGTGACAATGGCCGGAACCTGGTGGCGGCTTTGAGGCGAGGCCAGCTGACACATGTTCCATGTGTGGCCCATGTGCTCAACCTCGTGGTTCAGCGTTTTCTAAAGTCATACCCAGAGCTGTCTGATCTGCTGGTAAACGTTCGCCGCCTGTCTGCACATTTTCGAAAGTCACCTACTGCTTCAGCCGGCCTTGCCGGCTTTCAGCGCCATTTGCATCTTCCGGCTCACAGACTGGTGTGTGATGTCCCCACGCGTTGGAATTCAACTCTGCACATGTTGGTCATGATATGTGAGCAGAAGAGGGCAGTTGTTGAGTACCTGCATCACCTAAGCCGTCGGGAAATGGGTCAAACTCCACACATAACACCTGAGGAGTGGAGATGGATGTCCGACCTATGTACCATCCGCCAAAAGTTTGAGGACTCCACCAAGATGGTGAGCGGCGATGACGACATTATTATCGTCACCATACCGCTTCTCTGCCTTCTAAAATGGTCTCTGCTCAAAAAACAACCATGATGCATTGCAGGCGGAGCGCGATGAGTTTGAGCAAGAAACAGTAGTGGGTGTGGGTGATAACACACAGCCCAGCCTCGTCTCATCACAACGTGCAGTGGAGGACTATGACGAGGAGGAGGATGAAGACATGGAGCAACTCTCTGGCCAAATTGAGGATATGACATGCAGTCATATCCTCGGTTCAGCGTGGCTGGCCAGAGGACAGGGTAGATGAGGAGGAGGAGGAGGAGGAGGACAGCATGTTCAGTCATCGTGTTGGTCAGGATACTGAAGTGATGGCTGTTAAGAGTCTGGCACACATGGCTGACTTTATGGTAAGCTGCCTGTCTCGTGACCCTCGCGTTAAGAACATCTTTGCCGACAATCATTACTGGTTGGTAACACTGTTAGACCCACGCTACAAGGAGAACTTTATGTCTCTTATTCCCGAGGCGAAGAGGTCAGGCAAAATGCAGCAGTTCCAGAAGGCCATAGTCACGGAAGTAGGCAAAGCATTCCCCTCACAAAACGCTAGCGGCATAGGTCAGGAATCAGTGGACAACCAAGGCGTACAGCCGAGAGGGGCACAAGTCCAATCCGCCAGAGGTAGGGGAACAGTCTTTAAGATGTGGGACAGTTTTCTCAGGCCCTCACATACCACAGCCCCTGAGGTGCGGGGTAGTGCCACAAAAAATCCTAAGTTTGCCCAGATGCTCAAGGAGTACCTTGCAGATCAAACAACTGTACTCCGACATTCCTCTGTGCCTTACAATTAATGGGTATCCAAGCTGAACACGTGGCATGAATTGGCTCTCTACGCCTTGGAAGTCCTGGCCTGCCCTGCCGCTAGCGTTTTGTCAGAGCGTGTTTTTAGTGCCGCAGGTGGAATCATTACAGATAAACGCACCTGCCTGTCAACTGTAAATGCTGACAGGCTGACTCTGATCAAGATGAACAAGGGTTGGATTGGGCCAGACTTCACCACACCACCAGCAAATGAGAGCGGAATTTAAAGTTTGCCATGTACCTACACTCACCCATGGGTACACAGTTCTGGACTTTGGCTAATCGCTGGACTGCTCCTCCTTCTCCTCATGCGCCATCATGATGACTGACCGTTACAATAGTTAGGCCGTTGTTTCAGGTATACCCCCAGTGGTAAATTTTTTCGACCATTCTTTCAGAATGGGCATTACAACGACAGGAGACCCGCTCCTTTGCAATGGGAACAATGTTTTGAGGCCCTTATGCACATCTCTATCCAGGGACAATGTGGAGCCTCCAAATTTTTGGCTGCCCTGCCTAAGGGCTATACTACAATAGACCCACTGCCTTACAATGGGCACTTCAGGTTTACAGGCCATCATGCACGTCTCTATCCAGGGACAATATGGAGCCTGACGCTGCCACCGACTGCCACACACGTGCGGTTTTTAAATGCAAGCACGGACGCAATAAGAACCTAACAGGTTTTTAGGAGCGACAATTACTGAGAAGTCTGACACTATCAGCCACTGCTGACTGACGTGTATTATTCACTAGACTTGTGCGTTATATAATAGTTTGTGCAAAACGTGCACCTGTACGCTGCCACCGACAGGCACACACGTGCGGTTTTTAAATGCAAGCATGGACGCAATAAGAACCTAACAGGTTTTTAGGAGCGACAATTACTGAGAAGTCTGACACTATCAGCCACTGCTGACTGACGTGTATTATACACTAGACTTGTGCGTTATATAATAGTTTGTGCAAAACGTGCACCTGTACGCTGCCACCGACAGGCACACACGTGCGGTTTTTAAATGCAAGCATGGACGCAATAAGAACCTAACAGGTTTTTAGGAGCGACAATTACTGAGAAGTCTGACACTATCAGCCACTGCTGACTGACGTGTATTATACACTAGACTTGTGCGTTATATAATAGTTTGTGCAAAACGTGCACCTGTACGCTGCCACCGACAGGCACACACGTGCGGTTTTTAAATGCAAGCATGGACGCAATAAGAACCTAACAGGTTTTTAGGAGCGACAATTACTGAGAAGTCTGACACTATCAGCCACTGCTGACTGACGTGTATTATACACTAGACTTGTGCGTTATATAATAGTTTGTGCAAAACGTGCACCTGTACGCTGCCACCGACAGGCACACACGTGCGGTTTTTAAATGCAAGCATGGACGCAATAAGAACCTAACAGGTTTTTAGGAGCGACAATTACTGAGAAGTCTGACACTATCAGCCACTGCTGACTGACGTGTATTATTCACTAGACTTGTGCGTTATATAATAGTTTGTGCAAAACGTGCACCTGTACGCTGCCACCGACAGGCACACACGTACGGTTTTTAAATGCAAGCATGGACGCAATAAGATTCAAAGAAAAAAGGGGGGATGGTCCAGCACCATTCCGCGTTTTTACCTGCGGTACTGCATGTATCCGGAGGGATGTAGCTGCCAAGCTGCAAAGTGATTAATCCAGAGCGGGGGTGCATGTCAGCACTGAAGATCCGAAGGTAGTGGGAGAGGTAAGAAAAAGACCGCACTCCATCCGCTGTACTTGTGCTGGAAAACGTTTATTTGGTCAGGTGCATGGGTGAGAGGAGGGCTGGAGGCAACCTTCCTGGCGGCTCCCAAGAGAGGACGACGGCCGTTTCGCCTTGATTAGGCTTCCACAGGTCCACATGTGGAAAGGGAACGTCACACCTTAAATAGGAGCGCCCAGACAGGCTGCAACCCAAACCACAATTAAAAACAATCACAATGGAGAATGCACAATGAAATACATTGTATACAGACAAGAAATGTCTCAAATACAAAATTCACAAAAAACAAAAGACAAAGACACCAAAAGACACATAGGAATATGCATACCCTATGTTAAGCAGACGTGATGACCACTACACTATGAAACCTTACAAAAAGTTATTGTGTATTGGCTAGCAGAGCAGAATTGTGACTGACGGGGCCTTTTTATTGCTGAAGGAAAGTATTTTTGGTTAATGAAACATTTACAATTATTATTACATATTTTACCAGTTTTATTCCTACAAAGGGATTTTGCTTAAATTGAAGTTTATATTGAATGTGTTACTTTTTTCTCCATAGTTTGGTCTTTTGCTTTTGTATTTATGGGAACTATATATTTTGAAACAAATAGGATTTTTATAATATGGGATTATGTTTTCTGCTAAAATGGTCAATAAAAAAGAAACCCAAAATCGTAGTTCTCTTGGTGATGGAAGCCAAAATATATTATTAGTTGGCAACAAAACAAAGAATTTCATATGTTACAGGTTGATAGCAAATTACTTCAACAGCGAAAACGGCTTGTTTTTACTGGGGATTGAACCCAGGACCTTCCGCGTGTAAAGTAGACGTGATGACGACTCCACTATGAAACCTGTGAAATCCTGCAAAGTAATGGCATTTAGAGACGAGTTTTGACTGCCAGGGGAAAAAAAAAAAATAATTTGTAGTTCTGTTTGTGATGGAAGCCAAAACATCCCGTCATTCGGCAACAAAGCCGAGAACTTCATATATTGGAGTTGGATAGCGTATTATTTCAACACTAAGAACAGATTGGTTTCACTGGGGATTGAACCCAGGACTAGAGATGAGTGAACCGATCACGGTTCGGCTCGAGTCGGTTCGCCGAACGGGGGTCCTGTTCGAGTTCGGTTCGTCGAACGTTCGACGAACCGAACTCGAACCAATAGGCTATAATGGGAGGCAATCACAAACACATAAAAATGCATTATAAATGTACACAAACAGTAAATAAACATTGCCATAACACTTACCGGTCCCCGCGATCCCTCCTGTACTCTGTCTCCTGCCGCTATTCCATCCGATGATCGCTGAATCCTCCCCGTGACCAGCACTGCCAGCTCAGATGCAGGACCTATCATGACGTCAAAATAGCCATGTGACCAGTCACGTGGCTATAATCTCATTGGCTACAGACTGGTCACATGACTATGACGCGTCATGTAGGACCTGCGAGTGCATCTCTCCGGTACACGGTGCACATATGTGTATCGCCGTGTACCGGCGACATGCTCTAGCACACGGTCGACTCCCCATTCCGTTAGGGACCGGCTGACACAGCCGGTCATTAACGGAGATCACCGTTGCCATAGCAACGCAGTTAGCGGTGATGTCACCGCTAACCGCGGCTCCGAGAGCACCGTTGCTATGGTAACGCGTCTGTCAGCGTTACCGCTGTTACCGCTGACAGCCAGCACTGATCACTCACGGAGTGAAGGCTGCACGCTGCTTCCCGATTGTAGTGAGGATGAGGTTCCTCAGCCCCAAGTGATGAGCTGGGTAAACTCATCCTCACTACAATCGTCACTACTACTACACTAGTGAGGATTGTAGTGAGGATGAGGTTCCTCAGCCCCAAGTGATGAGCTGGGTAAACTCATCCTCACTACAATCATCACTACTACTACACTAGTGATGATTGTAGTGAGGATGAGGTTCCTCAGCCCCAAGTGATGAGCTGGGTAAACTCATCCTCACTACAATCGTCACTACTACTACACTAGTGATGATGGTAGTGAGGATGAGGTTCCTCAGCCCCAAGTTATGATCTGGGTAAACTCATCCTCACTACAATCGTCACTACTACTACACTAGTGAGGATTGTAGTGAGGATGAGGTTCCTCAGCCCCAAGTGATGAGCTGGGTAAACTCATCCTCACTACAATCATCACTACTACTACACTAGTGAGGATTGTAGTGAGGATGAGGTTCCTCAGCCCCAAGTGATGAGCTGGTGAACCTCATCCTCACTACAATCGTCACTACTACTACACTAGAAAGAAAGAAGACAGAAGAGCAGGATCGTGGAGGGCTGACAGGGGGTAATAAAGATGGAGTCTCTAATGTGTCTGTGTATTTATTTCTATTAAAGTATTTTTTTCTCTGTGTGGTGTTTTTTTTTAACCCTTTATTGGAGATTCTTAATGGCCGGGTCAAACGTGCCTGACATTAAGAATCTCTGGCTTAATACTGGCTAGTAAAACAAAGCCAGCATTAACTCATGATTACCCAACAAGGCACCCGGCTTCAGGGCTGTTGGAAGAGTTGGATACAGCGCCAGATGATGGCGCTTCTATGAGAGCGCCATTTTCTGGGACGGCTGCGGACTGAAATTCGCAGCAGAGGCGCCCAGAAACCTCGGGCTAACCTGTGCTGCGGATTCCAATCCCCAGCTGCCTAGTTGTACCCGGCTGGACACAAAAAATGGGGCGAAGCCCACGTCATTTGTTTTTTAATTATTTCATGAAATAAGTGAAA
Source organism: Anomaloglossus baeobatrachus (assembly GCF_048569485.1). Classification (NCBI taxonomy): domain Eukaryota; kingdom Metazoa; phylum Chordata; class Amphibia; order Anura; family Aromobatidae; genus Anomaloglossus; species Anomaloglossus baeobatrachus. The sequence continues at coordinate 357,600,912 of NC_134354.1, read as the reverse complement.
TAATTAAAAAAAACGGGCTTCCCTATATTTTTGGTTCCCAGCCGGGTACAAATAGGCAACTGGGGGTTGGAGGCAGCCCGTGGCTGCCTGCTGTACCTGGCTAGCATACAAAAATATGGCGAAGCCCACGTCATTTTTTTATTGGGCAAAAAAATTCTGCATACAGTCCTGGATGGAGTATGCTGAGCCTTGTAGTTCTGCAGCTGCTGTCTGCTCTTCTCCATACAGACACACAGCAGCTGCAGAACTACAAGGCTCAGCATACTCCATCCAGGACTGTATGCAGAAGTTTTTTGCCCCCTGATAAAATTATGTGGGCTTCGCCATATTTTTGTATGCTAGCCAGGTACAGCAGGGAGGTACGGCTGCCCCCAACCCCCAGTTGCCTATTTGTACCCGGCTGGGAACCAAAAATAAAGGGAAGCCCTTTTTTTATTATTTTATGAATTTCATTAAATAATTAGAAAACAAATGACGTAGGCTTCGCCCCATTTTTGTGTCCAGCCAGGTACAACTAGGCAGCTGGGGATTGGAATCCGCAGCACAGGTTGGCCTGAGCTTTCTGGGCCCCACTGCTGCGAATTGCAGTCTGCAGCCGCCTCAGAAAATGGCATTTTCATAGAAGCGCCATCTTCTGGCGCTGTATCCAACTCTTCCAGCACCTGCCTGCTATATCTGGCTAGCATACAAAAATATGGCGAAGCTCACGTCCTTTTTTTGTAGTTTTTTGTCAAAAAAAAAAAAAAATGCTTCCCAGGATTTTCCATTGCCAGTGAAGGTAACACCAAGCAGTGGGGGTTAGCAGCCAGTAGCTGCTTGGATTACCCTTACCTAGCAATACAAAAAATGCAGCGGGAGCCCATATATATTTTTTTTTAATTATTTATTTAAATAACTAAAAACAAAATGGGCTTCCCTGTATTTTGATTGCTGGACATCACAGTGCTGTAAAAATAAATCTTTAAAAAAATGACGTAGCGCTCTGCGGTATTTTTGATTCTCAGCGCAGATAAAGCAGACAGCTATGGGTTGCCACCCCAGTCTGCCTGCCGTTACCTTGGTTGGCAATCAAAATACAGGGAAGCCCATTAATTTTTTCTATTTAAAAAATATTTAAAAAAAAAATGACGTTGAATCCCCCCATTTTTGATAGCCAGCTAAGGTAAAGCAGACGGCTGTAGCCTGAAAACCACAGCTGGCAGCTTTACCGTGGTTGGGGATCCAATGTGGAGGTCCCCTCAGGCTCTTTTTTATAATTATTTTATAAATATTAATAATTACACAATAAAAGTAGGGTCCCCCCCAAATTGGATCACCAGCCAAGGTAAAGCGGACAGCTGTGGTCTGGTATTCTCAGGGTAAGAAGGTACATAGTTATTGGGCCTTCACAGCCTAAAAATAGCAGGCCGCAGGCACCCCAGACGTGGCGCATCCACTAGATGCGCCAATCCTGGCGCTTCACCCCAGCTCATCCCGTGCCCTGGTGCAGTGGCAAACGGGGCAATAAATCAGGTTGATACTAGCTGTAAAGTCACCTGAGATCAAGCCCAGCAGTTTGTGATGTTATGGCGTCTATTAGATACCCAACATCATAAACTGTCAGTACTAACAAAAAAAAAAAATTGACAAAAGAAATTTATTTGAAAAAACAGTCCCCAAAACATTTCCTCTTTCACCAATTTATTGTAAGAAAAAAAATAAAGGGGTCCCACGACGACTCTGGACCGTCTAGAATATGGGGGGGAGACACTCAGGGAATGTATCCCCCATTTTCTAGGAGTGCGGACCCTTCATGTGAGGAGTGTGGGTGCAATGAATCTGCACTCACTCTCCCCGGGTCCACAGCAGCAGAGTCCATGTCGTAATGGTTGCTACCAAAGCTGCAATGCCCTGCTCATGAGGTAAGGGCATGCCTAATCAGGAGAACTACTGTAGAGGAAGCTCTGCTCACTGGTATATAGGTGCTCAGAGGTAATAATAGATAAAATTAGTGAGTAACCTTGGCACTCTAAATCTCCCAGACTAAGTCAGTAAGTCACAATGGATAGTAATGCAAAATCACTCTTTATTGGTCCGTATTAAGAAAAAAATTTTTTTCATAAGCATATATGTTTTTGTCCAAAACAAGTTACAAATGACGTTTCGGCCTGAGCCTTCGTCAGATTGGACTTATCTGCATGTAATCATGAAAAATGACAATAATCAGTATCACATAAGAGTGAGAGAACAATAACATAAACTCGAACAATGTAGAGGTACAATTGGGATGCAGCAAAAAAATTGCAACACAGCAAGAAATGAAACACATGATACAAATGTCATAATACAGTACAAGGACAATATAGTAATGATAAATATGGGGTCAGAGTAGGCTTAGACAGCTCTGGTACGAAAAAGATGTCAATCATAAAGTAACATGTGCAGTAGGTGTAGAGCTACAGTATGCATGGCAGAGCTAATGGGTAGACCGACCATAGAAAAAGAACGGAGAAAAAGTGGAGAAAAAGTGGAGAAAAAATTGATAACAAGTGGAGAAAAAGTGAAGAAAAAGTTGAGAAAAAGTGGAGAAAAAAATGGCTAAAAAGTGGATAAAAAGTGGAGAAAAAGTGGAGAAAAAAATGGATAAAAAGTGGAGAAAAAGTGGAGAAAAAGTGGAGAAGTGGAGAAGAAGTGGAGAAAAAGTGGAGAAAAAGTGGAGCACCCTTTGGTGCCTTTCATGTGGCACTAAGGGGTGCTTCGCTTTGTATTTAGCCAAAAAAATGAAAACAAAATGACGTAGGGTTCCCCCTAGTTTTGTAGCCAGCTAGGGTAAATCAGACGGCTGCAGCCTGCAGGCCACAGCTGCCAACCTCACCTTGGCTGGTAATCCAAAACTGAGGGCACCCCACGCTGTTATTTTAAATTAAATATATAATTAAAAAAAAAACCACGTAGGGGTCCCCCAAAATTGGATCACCAGCCAAGGTAAAGCAGACAGCTGAGGCCTGATATTCTCAGACTAGGGAGGTCCATGGTTATTGGACTCTCCCCAGCCTAAAAATAGCAGGCCGCAGCCGCCCCAGAAGTGGCGCATCCATTAGATGCGCCAATCCTGGTGCTTCGCCCCAGCTCATCCCGCGCCCTGGTGCGGTGGCAAACGGGGTAATATATGGGGTTAATACCAGATGTGTAATGTCACCTGGCATTAAGCCCTGGGGTTGGTGAGGTCAGGCGTCTATCACATACCCGACATCACCAACCCAGTCAGTAATAAAAAAAAATAGACGACAAACACATTTTTATTTGAAAAAACACTCCCCAAAACATTCCCTCTTTAACCATTTTATTAGAATGAAAAACAAATCCAGGTCTGGTGTAATCCAAGGGGTTGCCATGACGATCCACACTGTCCCAGTCAATGAAGATCAGGATGTTCCCCATTGGCTGGGAGAGCAGTGCAGTGACCTGAGCTAACATCAATGGGTCAGCCCAGGTCACTGCAGGGGATGACAAGTGCTGCTGTCAGCGAGGTACATTACCTGCGCTGATCTCCAGCACACTGACAGCTCCTGTCACTGAGTTCAATGACCGCCGCCTTCACAGCCAAGAATCGCGAGAGGCCCGTGTCGTCACCGCTAGTCAGTCTCGGGTCGGAAGCGAGAGAAGGTGATGTGACAAGCGGCGGCCATGAAGGACAGTGACAGCGCTGAGGTCGGGATGGCGGGACTTCATCACCGCAGGCAGGGCCGGCTCCAGGTTTTTGTGGGCCCCGGGCGGAAGAGTCCCAGTGGGCCCCATAAACACGCAGACATACACACATACACAGATACATACTCGTACATATACATATTTAAAGACAAAATCACAAAAATACATATAAACAGACAAATCTATACAGTCATATACACTGACATACATAGATACACATCATACATGCATACATACAGAGACACACACTGCTATGCTCCATACATACATACATACAGACACACACATACTGCTCTGCATGCATACATACATATAGACAGACACACACACACTGCTCTGCTACATACATACATATAGACAGACACACACATACTGCTCAGCTGCATACATACATACAGACACACACACACACACTGCTCTGCTGCATACATACATACAGACAGACACGCATACTGCTCTGCTGCATACATACATGCATACATACATACAAACAGACACGCATACTGCTCTTCTGCATACATACATACATACATACAGACAGACACGCATACTGCTCTGCATGCATACATACAGACACGCATACTACTCTGCTGCATACATACATGCATACATACAGACAGACACGCATATTGCTCTGCTGCATATATATATACATACATACAGACACGCATACTACTCTGCTGCATATATACATACATACAGACATGCATACTGCTCTGCTACATATACATACATACAGACACGTATACTGCTCTGCTGCATACATACATGCATACATACAGACAGACACGCATACTACTCTGCTACATATATACATACATACATACAGACACGCATACTGCTCTGCTGCATATATACATACACGCATACTGCTCTGCTGCATATATACATACATACATACATACACGCATACTGCTCTGCTGCATATATACATACATACAGACACGCATACTGCTCTGCTGCATACATACATACATACATACAGACACATATACTGCTCTGTTGCATACATACATACATACAGACACGCATACTGCTCTGCTGCATATATACATACATACACGCATACTGCTCTGCTGCATATATACATACAGACACGCATACTGCTCTGCTGCATATATACATACATACATACAGACACGCATACTGCTCTGCTGCATATATACATACATACATACAGACACGCATATTGCTCTGCTGCATATATATATACATACAGACACGCATACTACTCTGCTACATATATACATGCATACAGACACATATACTGCTCTGCTGCATACATACATGCATACATACAGACAGACACGCATATTGCTCTGCTGCATATATATATATACATACATACAGACACGCATACTACTCTGCTACATATATACATACATACATACAGACACGCATACTGCTCTGCTGCATATATACATACATACAGACACGCATACTGCTCTGCTGCATATATACATACATACATACAGACACGCATACTGCTCTGCCGCATACATACATGCATACATACAGACAGACACGCATATTGCTCTGCTGCATATATATATACATACAGACACGCATACTACTCTGCTACATATATACATACATACAGACACGTATACTGCTCTGCTGCATACATACATACATGCATACATACAGACAGACACGCATATTGCTCTGCTGCATATATATATACATACATACAGACACTCATACTACTCTGCTACATATATACATACATACATACAGACACGCATACTGCTCTGCTGCATATATACATACATACAGACACGCATACTGCTCTGCTGCATATATACATACATACATACAGACACGTATACTGCTCTGCTGCATATATATATACTTACATACAGACACGTATACTGCTCTGCTGCATATATACATGCATACATACAGACACGCATACTGCTCTGCTGCATATATACATACATACAGACACGCATCCTGCTCTGCTGCATATATACATACATACATACAGACACGCATACTGCTCTGCTGCATATATACATACATATAGACACGCATACTGCTCTGCTGCATGCATACATACAAACACACACCTTGCTCTGCGGGGCCCACACACGCGGCTCCGGGGGCCTCACACAAGGCTCTGCGGGGCCCACACATGCACGGGGGGACAGGGAGGGGCGGGGAGGGAGTGATGTCCCACATACTGATCAGGTTACGGTGCAGATGGGGCCCACACAGCGCCGGAGGGAAGCAATGTGCTGGGAGTCGCTGGCTGGCACTGTGACTCCTTCATCTGTGTGACCGAGCAGGACGCCGGGCAGTAGCTCCGCCCACAGATGATGCTCAATGCAGGAGAACACAGTGAACGCTGTGGTCTGCGGGCCTTAAAGAGCCGGCAGCCACAGTTTCCAGTGCCAAGGACTGCTGCCCCCGGGCCGACCGCAGGTAAGCCGAGCGGGACCGTGTGTGTGTGTGTGTGTGTGTGTGTGTGTGTATATGTGTGTACGTGTGTACATGCCGCGGGCAGGAGGGGGCGGAGCGAGCTGAGCGGGGAAGTGTGGGCTTCCTGCACGTAACTAGGATAAACATCGGGTTATTAACCAAAGCGCTTTGGTTTGATACCCGATGTTTATCTTGGTTACCAGCTTGTGGCAGGCTGCCAGCGATGGCTCCTGCACACCATAGCTGTAAAAAGCCCTGCTTTTTGCTGCTAGAACCGTTCTCGAACGTATCTAGAACTATCGAGCTTTTGCAAAAAGCTCGAGTTCTAGTTCGATCTCGAACAGCCTCCAAAATCACTCGAGCCTAGAACTGGAGAACCTCGAACCACGAACCGCGCTCAACTCTACCCAGGACCTTCTGCGTGTTAAGCAGAAATGATGACCACTACACTATGAAACCTGACGAAAAGTTACTGTGTATTGGCTAGCAGAGCAGAATTGTGACTGACGGGGCCTTTTTATTGCTGAAGGAAAGTATTTTTGGTTAATGAAACATTTACAATTATTATTACATATTTTACCAGTTTTATTCCTACAAAGGGATTTTGCTTAAATTGAAGTTTATATTGAATGTGTTACTTTTTTCTCCATAGTTTGGTCTTTTGCTTTTGTATTTATGGGAACTATATATTTTGAAACAAATAGGATTTTTATAATATGGGATTATGTTTTCTGCTAAAATGGTCAATAAAAAAGAAACCCAAAATCGTAGTTCTCTTGGTGATGGAAGCCAAAATATATTATCAGTTGGCAACAAAACAAAGAATTTCATATGTTACAGGTTGATAGCAAATTACTTCAACAGCGAAAACGGCTTGTTTTTACTGGGGTTTGAACCCAAGACCTGCTGCGTTTGAAGTAGACATGATGACCACTCCACTATGAAACCTGTGAAATCATGCAAAGTAATGGCAATTAGAGACGAGTTTTGACCGCCAGGGGAAAAAAATAATAATTTGTAGTTCTGTTTGTGATGGAAGCCAAAACATCCCGTCATTCTGCTACAAAGCCGAGAACTTCATATATTGGAGTTGGATAGCGTATTATTTCAACACTAAGAACAGATTGGTTTCACTGGGGATTAAACGCAGGATCTTCTGCGTGTTAAGCAGACGTGATGACCACTACACTATGAAACCTGATGAAAAGTTACTGTGTATTGGCTAGCAGAGCAGAATTGTGACTGACGGGGCCTTTTTATTGCTGAAGGAAAGTATTTTTGGTTAATGAAACACAATTATTATTACATATTTTACCAGTTTTATTCCTACAAAGGGATTTTGCTTAAAAGGAAGTTTATATTGAATGTGTTCCTTTTTTCCACATAGTTTAGTTGTTTGCTTTTGTATTTAAAGGAACTATATATATAATATGGGATTATGTTTTCTGCTAAAATGGTGAATAAAAAAGAAACCCAAAATCGTAGTTCTCTTTGTGATGGAAGCCAAAATTCCATCACAAATTCGTAGCTCTGTTGGGAACGGAAGCCAAAACATTCCATCCTTCGGCAACAAAGCCAAGAACTTCATATATTGTAGTTTAATTGAGTATTATTTCTACACCAAGAACAGATTGGTTTTACTGGGGATTGAACGCAGGACCTTCTGCGTGTTAAGCAGACGTGATGACCACTACTCTGTGAAACCTGATGGAAAGTTACTGTGTATTGGCTAGCAGAGCAGAATTGTGACTGACGGGGCCTTTTTATTGCTGAAGGAAGGTATTTTTGGTTAATGAAACATTTACAATTTTTATTACATATTTTACCAGTTTTATTCCTACAAAGAGATTTTGCTTAAAAGGAAGTTTACATTGAATGTTTTACTTTTTTCCACACAGTTTAGTTGTTTGCTTTTGTATTTAAAGGAACTATATATTTTGAAACAAACAGGATTTTTAAAATATATGGGATTATGTTTTCTGCTAAAATTGTCAATAAAAAATAAACCCAAAATCGTAGTTCTCTTGGTGAGGGAAGCCAAAATATATTATCAGTTGGCAATAAAACCAAGAATTTCATATATTACAGGTTGATAGCAAATTACTTCAACAGCGAAAACGACTTGTTTTTACTGGGGATTGAACCCAGGACCTTCTGCATGTGAAGTAGACGTGATGACCACTCCACTATGAAACCTGTGAAATCTTGCAAAGTAATAGCATTTAGAGACGAGTTTTGACCGCCAGGGGAAAAAAAAAAAATTATTTGTAGTTCTGTTTGTGATGGAAGCCAAAACATACCGTCATTCGGCAACAATGCAGAGAACTTCATATATTGTAGTTGGATAGCTTATGATTTCAACACTAAGAACAGATTGGTTTCACTGGGGATTGAACCCAGGACCTTCTGCGTGTTAAGCAGACGTGATGACCACTACATTATGAAACCTGACAAAAAGTTACTGTGTATTGGCTAGCAGAGCATAATTGTGACTGACGGGGCCTTTTTATTGCTGAAGGAAAGTATTTTTGGTTAATGAAACATTTACAATTATTATTACATATTTTACCAGTTTTATTCCTACAAAGGGATTTTGCTTAAATTGAAGTTTATATTGAATGTGTTACTTTTTTCTCCATAGTTTGGTCTTTTGCTTTTGCATTTATGGGAACTATATATTTTGAAACAAATAGGATTTTTATAATATGGGATTATGTTTTCTGCTAAAATGGTCAATAAAAAAGAAACCCAAAATCGTAGTTCTCTTTGTGATGGAAGCCAAAATGTATTGTCATTTGGCAACGAAACCAAGAATTTCACATATTACAAGTCGATAGGAAATTACTTCAACACCAAAAACAGATTGGTTTCACTGGGGAATGAACCCAGGACTTTCTGCGTGTGAAGCAGACGTGATGACCACTACACTATGAAACCTTTGAAATCCTGCAAAATAATGGCAATTAGAGACGAGTTTTGACCGCTAGGGGAAAAAAAACAAATTCGTAGCTCTGTTGGTGATGGAAGCTAAAACATCCCGTTATTCGGCAACAAAGCCAAGAACTTCATATATTGCAGTTTAATTAAGTATTATTTCAACACCAAGAACAGATTGGTTTTACTGGGGATTGAATGCAGGACCTTCTGCGTGTTAAGCAGACGTGATGACCACTACTCTATGAAACCTGATGGAAAGTTACTGTGTATTGGCTAGCAGAGCAGGATTGTGACTGACGGGGCCTTTTTATTGCTGAAGGAAAGTATTTTTGGTTAATGAAACATTTACAATTTTTATTACATATTTTACCAATTTTATTCCTACAAAGGGATTTTGCTTAAAAGGAAGTTTACATTGACTGTGTTACTTTTTTCCACATAGTTTAGTTGTTTGATTTTGTATTTAAAGGAACTATATATTTTGAAGCAAACAGGATTTTTATAATATGGGATTATGTTTTCTGCTAAAATGGTCAATAAAAAAGAAACCCAAAATCGTAGTTCTCTTGGTGATGGAAGCCAAAATATATTATCAGTTGGCAACAAAAGAAAGAATTTCATATGTTACAGGTTGATATCAAATTACTTCCCATCATTCGGCAACAAAGCCAAGAACTTCAAATATTCTAGTTTAATTGAGTATTATTTCAACACCAAGAACAAATTGGTTTTACTGGGGATTGAACGCAGGACCTTCTGCGCGTTAAGCAGACGTGATGACCACTACTCTATGAAACCTGATGGAAAGTTACTGTGTATTGGCTAGCAGAGCAGAATTGTGACTGACGGGGCCTTTTTATTGCTAAAGAAAGTATTTTTTGTTAATGAAACATTTACAATTTTTATTACATATTTTACCAGTTTTATTCCTACAAAGGGATTTTGCTTAAAAGGAAGTTGACATTGAATGTGTTACTTTTTTCCACATAGTTTAGTTGTTTGCTTTTGTATTTAAAGGAACTATATATTTTGAAACAAACAGGATTTTTATAATATAGGATTATGTTTTCTGCTAAAATGGTCAATAAAAAAGACACCCAAAATCGTAGTTCTCTTGGTAATAAAAGCCAAAATAAATTATCAGTTGGCAACAAAACAAAGAATTTCATATGTTACAGGTTGATAGCAAATTACTTCAACAGCGAAAACGGCTTGTTTTTACTGAGGATTGAACCCAGGACCTTCTGCGTGTGAAGTAGACGTGATGACGACTCCACTACGAAACTTGTGAAATTCTGCAAAGTAATGGCATTTAGAGACGAGTTTTGACCGCCAGGGGAAAAAAATAATAATTTGTAGTTCTGTTTGTGATGGAAGCCAAGACATCCCGTCATACGGCAACAAAGCCGAGAACTTCATATATTGTAGTTGGATAGCGTATTATTTCAACACTAAGAACAGATTGGTTTCACTGGGGATTGAACCCAGGACCTTCTGCGTGTTTAGCAGATGTGATGACCACTACACTATGAAACCTGACGATAACTTAATGTGTATTGGCTAGCAGAGCAGAATTGTGACTGACGGGGCCTTTTTATTGCTGAAGGAAAGTATTTTTGGTTAATGAAACATTTACAATTATTATTACATATTTTACCAGTTTTATTCCTACAAAGGGATTTTGCTTAAATTGAAGTTTATATTGAATGTGTTACTTTTTTCTCCATAGTTTGGTCTTTTGCTTTTGTATTTATGGGAACTATATATTTTGAAACAAATAGGATTTTTATAATATGGGATTATGTTTTCTGCTAAAATGGTCAATAAAAAAGAAACCCAAAATCGTAGTTCTCTTTGTGATGGAAGCCAAAATGTATTGTCATTTGGCAACGAAACCAAGAATTTCACATATTACAAGTCGATAGGAAATTACTTCAACACCAAAAACGGATTGGTTTCACTGGGGATTGAACCCAGGACCTTCTGCGTGTGAAGCAGACGTGATGACCACTACACTATGAAACCTTTGAAGTTCTGCAAAGTAATGGCAATTAGAGACGAGTTTTGACTGCCAGGGGGAAAAAAACAAATTCGTAGCTCTGTTGGTGATGGAAGCTAAAACATCCCGTTATTCGGCAACAAAGCCAAGAACTTTATATACTGCAGGTTGATAGGGGATTATTTCAACACCAAGAACACATGGGTTTCACTGGGGATTGAACGCAGGACCTTCGGCGTGTTAAGCAGACGTGATGACCACTACTCTATGAAACCTGATGGAAAGTTACTGTGTATTGGCTAGCAGAGCAGAATTGTCACTGACGGGGCCTTTTTATTGCTGAAGGAAAGTATTTTTTGTTAATGAAACATTTACAATTTTTATTACATATTTTACCAGTTTTATTCCTACAAAGGGATTTTGCTTAAATTGAAGTTTATATTGAATGTGTTACTTTTTTCTCCATAGTTTGGTCTTTTGCTTTTGTATTTATGGGAACTATATATTTTGAAACAAATAGGATTTTTATAATATGGGATTATGTTTTCTGCTAAAATGGTCAATAAAAAAGAAACCCAAAATCGTAGTTCTCTTTGTGATGGAAGCCAAAATGTATTGTCATTTGGCAACGAAACCAAGAATTTTACATATTACAAGTCGATAGGAAATTACTTTAACACCAAAAACAGATTGGTTTCACTGGGGATTGAACCCAGGACCTTCTGCGTGTGAAGCAGACGTGATGACCACTACACTATGAAACCTTTGAAAGCCTGCAAAGTAATGGCAATTAGAGACAAGTTTTGACCGCCAGGGGAAAAAAAACAAATTCGTAGCTCTGTTGGTGATGGAAGCTAAAACATCCCGTTATTCGGCAACAAAGCCAAGAACTTCATATATTGTAGTTTAATTGAGTATTATTTCAACACCAAGAACAGATTGGTTTTACTGGGGATTGAACGCAGGACCTTCGGCGTGTTAAGCAGACGTGATGACCACTACTCTATGAAACCTGATGGAAAGTTACTGTGTATTGGCTAGCAGAGCAGAATTGTCACTGACGGGGCCTTTTTATTGCTGAAGGAAAGTATTTTTTGTTAATGAAACATTTACAATTTTTATTACATATTTTACCAGTTTTATTCCTACAAAGAGATTTTGCTTAAAAGGAAGTTTACATTGAATATGTTACTTTTTCCACATAGTTTAGTTGTTTGCTTTTGTATTTAAAGGAACTATATATTTTGAAACAAACAGGATTTTTATAATATGGGATTATGTTTTATGCTAAAATTGTCAATAAAAAAGAAACCCAAAATCGTAGTTCTCTTGGTGATGGAAGCCAAAATATATTATCAGTTGGCAACAAAACAAAGAATTTCATATGTTACAGGTTGATAGCAAATTACTTCAACAGAAAGAATGGCTTGTTTTTACTGGGGATTGAACCCAGGACCTTCTGCGTGTGAAGTAGATGTGATGATGACTACACTATGAAACCTGTAAAATCCTGCAAAGTAATGGAATTTAGAGACGAGTTTTGACCGCCAGGGGAAAAAAAATAATAATTTGTAGTTCTGTTTGTGATGGAAGCCAAAACATACCGTCATTCGGAAACAAAGCCGAGAACTTCATATATTGGAGTTGGATAGCGTATTATTTCAACACTAAGAACAGATTGGTTTCACTGGGGATTGAACCCAGGACCTTCTGCGTGTTAAGCAGAAATGATGACCACTACACTATGAAACCTGGCGAAAAGTTACTGTGTATTAGCTAGCAGAGCAGAATTGTGACTGACGGGGCCTTTTTATTCCTGAAGGAAAGTATTTTTGGTTAATGAAACATTTACAATTATTATTACATATTTTACCAGTTTTATTCCTACAAAAGGATTTTGCTTAAATTGAAGTTTATATTGAATGTGTTACTTTTTTCTCCATAGTTTGGTCTTTTGCTTTTGTATTTATGGGAACTACATATTTTGAAACAAATAGGATTTTTATAATATGGGATTATGTTTTCTGCTAAAATGGTCAATAAAAAAGAAACCCAAAATCGTAGTTCTCTTTGTGATGACCGCCAGGGAAAAAAAAACTAATTTGTTGCTCTGTTGGGGATGGAAGCAAAAACATTCCATCCTTCGGCAACAAAGCCAAGAACTTCATATACTGTAGTTTAATTGAGTATTATTTCTACACCAAGAACAGATTGGTTTTACTGGGGATTGAACGAAGGACCTTCTGCGTGTTAAAAAGACGTGATGACCCCTACTCTATGAAACCTGATGGAAAGTTACTGTGTATTGGCTAGCAGAGCAGAATTGTGACTGACGGGGCCTTTTTATTGCTGAAGGAAAGTATTTTTGGTTAATGAAACATTTACAATTTTTATTACATATTTTACCAGTTTTATTCCTACAAAGTGATTTTGCTTAAAAGGAAGTTTACATTGAATGGGTTACTTTTTTCCACATAGTTTAGTTGTTTGCTTTTGTATTTAAAGGAACTATATATTTTGAAACAAACAGAATTTTTATAATATGGGATTATGTTTTCTGCTAAAATGGTCAACAAAAAAGAAACCCAAAATCGTAGTTCTCTTGGTGATGGAAGCCAAAATATATTATTATCAGTTGGCAACAAAAGAAAGAATTTCATATGTTACAGGTTGATAGCAAATTACTTCCCATCATTCGGCAACAAAGCCAAGAACTTCATATATTGTAGTTTAATTGAGTATTATTTCAACACCAAGAACAGATTGGTTTTACTGGGGATTGAACGCAGGACCGTCTGCGCGTTAAGCAGACGTGATGACCACTACTCTATGAAACCTGATGGAAAGTTACTGTGTATTGGCTAGCAGAGCAGAATTGTGACTGACGGGGCCTTTTTATTGCTGAAGGAAAGTATTTTTGGTTAATGAAACATTTACAATTTTTATTACATATTTTACCAGTTTTATTCCTACAAAGGGATTTTGCTTAAAAGGAAGTTTACATTGAATGTGTTACTTTTTTCCACATAGTTTAGTTGTTTGCTTTTGTATTTAAAGGAACTATATATTTTGAAACAAACAGGATTTTTATAATATGGGATTATATTTTCTGCTAAAATGGTCAATAAAAAAGAAACCCAAAATCGTAGCTCTCTTGGTGAGGGAAGCCAAAATATATTATCAGTTGGCAACAAAACCAAGAAGTTCATATATTACAGGTTGATAGCAAATTACTTCAACAGCGAAAACGACTTGTTTTTACTGGGGATTGAACCCAGAACCTTCTGCATGTGAAGTAGACGTGACGACCACTCCACTATGAAACCTGTGAAATCCTTCAAAGTAATGGCATTTAGAGACGAGTTTTGACAGCCAGGGGAAAAAAAAAAAATAATTTGTAGTTCTGTTTGTGATGGAAGCCAAAACATACCGTCATTCGGCAACAATGCCGAAAACTTCATATATTGTAGTTGGATAGCGTATGATTTCAACACTAAGAACAGATTGGTTTCACTGGGGATTGAACCCAGGACCTTCTGCGTGTTAAGCAGACGTGATGACCACTACATTATGAAACCTGACGAAAAGTTACTGTGTATTGGCTAGCAGAGCAGAATTGTGACTGACGGGGCCTTTTTATTGCTGAAGGAAAGTATTTTTGGTTAATGAAACATTTACAATTATTACATATTTTACCAGTTTTATTCCTAGAAAGGGATTTTGCTTAAATTGAAGTTTATATTGAATGTGTTACTTTTTTCTCCATAGTTTGGTCTTTTGCTTTTGTATTTATGGGAACTATATATTTTGAAACAAATAGGATTTTTATAATATGGGATTATGTTTTCTGCTAAAATGGTCAATAAAAAAGAAACCCAAAATCGTAGTTCTCTTTGTGATGGAAGCCAAAATGTATTGTCATTTGGCAACGAAACCAAGAATTTCACATATTACAAGTCGATAGGAAATTACTTCAACACCAAAAACAGAATGGTTTCACTGGGGATTGAACCCAGGACCTTCTGCGTGTGAAGCAGACGTGATGACCTCTACACTATGAAACCTTTAAAATCCTGCAAAGTAATGTCAATTAGAGACGAGTTTTGACCGCCAGGGGAAAAAAAACAAATTCGTAGCTCTGTTGGTGATGGAAGCTAAAACATCCCGTTATTCGGCATCAAAGCCAAGAACTTTATATACTGCAGGTTGATAGGGGATTATTTCAACACCAAGAACAGATTGGTTTTACTGGGAAATGAACGCAGGACCGTCTGCGCGTTAAGCAGACGTGATGACCACTACTCTATGAAACCTGATGGAAAGTTACTGTGTATTGGCTAGCAGAGCAGAATTGTGACTGACGGGGCCTTTTTATTGCTGAAGGAAAGTATTTTTGGTTAATGAAACATTTACAATTTTTATTACATATTTTACCAGTTTTATTCCTACAAAGGGATTTTGCTTAAAAGGAAGTTTACATTGAATGTGTTACTTTTTTTCACATAGTTTAGTTGTTTGCTTCTGTATTTAAAGGAACTATATATTTTGAAACAAATAGGATTTTTATAATATGGGATTATGTTTTCTGCTAAAATGGTCAATAAAAAAGAAACCCAAAATCGTAGTTCTCTTGGTGATGGACGCCAAAATATATTATCAGTTGGCAACAAAACAAAGAATTTCATATGTTACAGGTTGATAGCAAATTACTAGAACAGCGAAAACGGCTTGTTTTTACTGGGGATTGAACCCAGGACCTTCTGCATGTGAAGTAGACGTGATGACGACTCCACTATGAAACCTGTGAAATCCTGCAAAGTAATGGCATTTAGAGACGAGTTTTGACCGCCAGGGGAAAAAAAAAAATAATTTGTAGTTCTGTTTGTGATGGAAGCCAAAACATCCCGTCATTCGGCAACAAAGCCGAGATCTTCATATATTGTAGTTGGATAGCGTATTATTTCAACACTAAGAACAGATTGGTTTCATTGGGGATTGAAGCCAGGACCTTCTGCGTGTGAAGCAAACGTGATGACCACTACACTATGAAACCTTTGAAATCCTTTAAAGTAATGGCAATTAGAGACGAGTTTTGACCGCCAGGGGAAAAAAAACAAATTCGTAGCTCTGTTGGTGATGGAAGCTAAAACATCCCGTTATTCGGCAACAAAGCCAAGAACTTCATATATTGTAGTTTAATTAAGTATTATTTCAACACCAAGAACAGATTGGTTTCACTGGGGATTGAACCCAGAACCTTCTGCGTGTAAAGCAGACGTGATTTCCACTACACTATGAAACCTTTGAAAACCTGCAAAGTAATGACAATTATAACTTTATATACTGCAGGTTGATAGGGGATTATTTCTACACCAAGAACACATGGGTTTCACTGGGGATTGAACCCAGAACCTTCTGCGTGTGAAGCAGACGTGATTTCCACTACACTATGAAACCTTTGAAAACCTGCAAAGTAATGACAATTAGAGACGAGTTTTGACCGCCAGGGAAAAAAAAAACAAATTCGTAGCTCTGTTGGGGATGGAAGCCAAAACATCCCATCATTCGGCAACAAAGCCAAGAACTTCATATATTGTAGTTTAATTAAGTATTATTTCAACACCAAGAACAGATTGGTTTTACTGGGGATTGAACGCAGGACCTTCTGCGTGTTAAGCAGACGTGATGACCACTACTCTATGAAACCTGATGGAAAGTTACTGTGTATTGGCTAGCAGAGCAGAATTGTGACTGACAGGGCCTTTTTATTGCTGAAGGAAAGTATTTTTGGTTAATGAAACATTTACAATTTTTATTACATATTTTACCAGTTTTATTCCTACAAAGGGATTTTGCTTAAATTGAAGTTTATATTGAATGTGTTACTTTTTTCCACATAGTTTAGTTGTTTGCTTTTGTATTTAAAGGAACTATATGTTTTGAAACAAACAGGATTTTTATAATATGGGATTATGTTTTCTGCTAAAATGGTCAATAAAAAAGAAACCCAAAATCGTAGTTCTCTTGGTGATGGAAGCCAAAATATATTATCAGTTGGCAACAAAACAAAGAATTTCATATGTTACAGGTTGATAGCAAATTACTTCAACAGCAAAAACGGCTTGTTTTTACTGGGGATTGAACCCAGGACCTTCTGCGTGTGAAGTAGACGTGATGACGACTCCACTATGAAACCTATGAAATCCTGCAAAGTAATGGCATTTAGAGACGAGTTTTGACCGCCAGGGGAAAAAAAAAATAATTTGTAGTTCTGTTTGTGATGGAAGCCAAAACATCCCGTCATTCGGCAACAAAGCCGAGAACTTCATATATTGTAGTTCGATTGCGTATTATTTCAACACTACGAACAGATTGGTTTCACTGGGGATTGAACACAGGACCTTCTGCGTGTTAAGCAGACGTGATGACCACTACACTATGAAACCTGACGATAAGTTACTGTGTATTGGCTAGCAGAGCAGAATTGTGACTGACAGGGCCTTTTTATTGCTGAAGGAAAGTATTTTTGGTTAATGAAACATTTACAATTTTATTACATATTTTACCAGTTTTATTCCTACAAAGGGATTTTGCTTAAAAGGAAGTTTACATTGAATGTGTTACTTTTTTCCACATAGTTTAGTTGTTTGCTTTTGTATTTAAAGGAACTATATATTTTGAAACAAACAAGATTTTTATAATATGGGATTATGTTTTCTGCTAAAATGGTCAATAAAAAAGAAACCCAAAATCGTAGTTCTCTTGGTGATAAAAGCCAAAATGTATTATCAGTTGGCAACAAAACAAAGAATTTCATATGTTACAGGTTGATAGCAAATTACTTCAACAGCGAAAACGGCTTGTTTTTACTGAAGATTGAACCCAGGACCTTCTGCGTGTGAAGTAGACGTGATGACGACTACACTATGAAACCTGTGAAATCCTGCAAAGTAGTGGCATTTAGAGACGAGTTTTGACCGCCAGGGGAAAAAAAAAATAATTTTTAGTTCTGTTTGTGATGGAAGCCAAAACATCCCGTCATACGGCAACAAAGCCGAGAACTTCATATATTGTAGTTGGATAGCGTATTATTTCAACACTAAGAACAGATTGGTTTCACTGGGGATTGAACACAGGACCTTCTGAGTGTTAAGCAGACGTGATGACCACTACACTATGAAACCTGACGATAAGTTACTGTGTATTGGCTAGTAGAGCAGAATTGTGACTGACGGGGCCTTTTTATTGCTGAAGGAAAGTATTTTTGGTTAATGAAACATTTACAATTATTATTACATATTTTACCAGTTTTATTCCTACAAAGGGATTTTGCTTAAATTGAAGTTTATATTGAATGTGTTACTTTTTTCTCCATAGTTTGGTCTTTTGCTTTTGTATTTATGGGAACTATATATTTTGAAACAAATAGGATTTTTATAATATGGGATTATGTTTTCTGCTAAAATGGTCAATAAAAAAGAAACCCAAAATTGTAGTTCTCTTTGTGATGGAAGCCAAAATGTATTGTCATTTGGCAACGAAACCAAGAATTTCACATATTACAAGTCGA
The DNA here is from genome assembly GCF_048569485.1 of Anomaloglossus baeobatrachus. NCBI lineage: Eukaryota > Metazoa > Chordata > Amphibia > Anura > Aromobatidae > Anomaloglossus > Anomaloglossus baeobatrachus. The sequence continues at coordinate 357,582,298 of NC_134354.1, read as the reverse complement.
TAGGAAATTACTTCAACACCAAAAACACATTGGTTTCACTGGGGATTGAACCCAGGACCTTCTGCGTGTGAAGCAGACGTGATGACCACTACACTATGAAACCTTTGAAATTTTGCAAAGTAATGGCAATTAGAGACGAGTTTTGACCGCCAGGGGAAAAAAAACAAATTCGTAGCTCTGTTGGTGATGGAAGCTAAAACATCCCGTTATTCGGCAACAAAGCCAAGAACCTTATATACTGCAGGTTGATAGGGGATTATTTCAACACCAAGAACACATGGGTTTCACTGGGGATTGAACCCAGGACCTTCTGCGTGTAAAGCAGACGTCATTTCCACTACACTATGAAATCTTTGAAAGCCTGCAAAGTAATGGCAATTAGAGACGAGTTTTGACCACCAGGGGAAAAAAAAAAAAAATTCGTAGCTCTGTTGGGGATGGAAGCCAAAACATCCCATCATTCGGCAACAAAGCCAAGAACTTCATACATTGTAGTTTAATTGAGTGTTATTTCAACACCAAGAACAGATTGGTTTTACTGGGGATTGAACGCAGGACCTTCTGCGTGTTAAGCAGACGTGATGACCACTACTCTATGAAACCTGATGGAAAGTTACTGTGTATTGGCTAGCAGAGCAGACTTGTGACTGACGGGGCCTTTTTATTGCTGAAGGAAAGTATTTTTAGTTAATGAAACATTTACAAATTTGATTACATATTTTAACAGTTTTATTCCTACAAAGGGATTTTGCTTAAAAGTAAGTTTACATTGAATGTGTTACTTTTTTCCACATAGTTTAGTTGTTTGCTTTTGTATTTAAAGGAACTATATATTTTGAAACAAACAGGATTTTTATAATATGGGATTATGTTTTCTGCTAAAATGGTCAATAAAAAAGAAACCCAAAATCATAGTTCTCTTGGTGAGGGAAGCCAAAATATATTATCAGCTGGCAACAAAACCAAGAATTTCATATGTTACAGGTTGATAGCAAATTATTTCCCATCATTCGGCAACAAAGCCAAGAACTTCATATATTGTAGTTTAATTGAGTATTATTTCAACACCAAGAACAGATTGGTTTTACTGGGGATTGAACCCAGGACCTTCTGCGTGTTAAGCAGACGTGATGACCACTACTCTATGAAACCTTTGAAATTCTGCAAAGTAATGGCAATTAGAGTCGAGTTTTGACCGCCAGGGGAAAAAAAACAAATTCGTAGCTCTGTTGGTGATGGAAGCTAAAACATCCCGTTATTCGGCAACAAAGCCAAGAACTTTATATACTGCAGGTTGATAGGGGATTATTTCAACACCAAGAACACATGGGTTTCACTGGGGATTGAACCCAGGACCTTCTGCGTGTAAAGCAGACGTGATTTCCACTACACTATGAAACTTTTGAATGCCTGCAAAGTAATGGCAATTAGAGACGAGTTTTGACCGCCAGGGAAAAAAAAAACAAATTCGTAGCACTGTTGGGGATGGAAGCCAAAACATCCCATCATTCGGAAACAAAGCCAATAACTTCATATATTGTAGTTTAATTGAGTATTATTTCAACACCAAGAACAGATAGGTTTTACTGGGGATTAAATGCAGGACCTTCTGCGTGTTAAGCAGACGTGATGACCACTACTCTATGTAACCTGATGGAAAGTTACTGTGTATTGGCTAGCAGAGTAGAATTGTGACTGACGGGGCCTTTTTATTGCTGAAGGAAAGTATTTTTGGTTAATGAAACATTTACAATTTTTATTACATATTTTACCAGTTTTATTCCTACAAAGGGATTTTGCTTAAAAGGAAGTTTACATTGAATGTGTTACTTTTTTCCACATAGTTTAGTTGTTTGCTTTTGTATTTAAAGGAACTATATATTTGGAAACAAACAGGATTTTTATAATATGGGATTATGTTTTCTGCTAAAATGGTCAATAAAAAAGAAACCCAAAATCGTAGTTCTCTTGGTGATAAAAGCCAAAATATATTATCAGTTGGCAACAAAACCAAGAATTTCATATATTACAGGTTTATAGCAAATTACTTCAACAGCGAAAACGGCTTGTTTTTACTGGGGATTGAACCCAGGTCCTCCTGCTTGTGAAGTAGACGTGATGACCACTCCACTATGAAACCTGTGAAATCCTGCAGAGTAATGGCATTTAGAGACGAGTTTTGACCGCCAGAGGAAAAAAAAAAAAATAATTTGTAGTTCTGTTTGTGATGGAAGCCAAAACATACCGTCATTCGGCAACAATGCCGAGAACTTCATATATTGTAGTTAGATAGCGTATTATTTCAACACTAAGAACAGATTGGTTTCACTGGGGATTGAACCCAGGACCTTCTGCGTGTTAAGCAGACGTGATGACCACTACACTATAAAACCTGACGAAAAGTTACTGTGTATTCGCTAGCAGAGCAGAATTGTGACTGACGGGGCCTTTTTATTGCTGAAGGAAAGTATTTTTGGTTAATGAAACATGTACAATTATTATTACATATTTTACCAGTTTTATTCCTACAAAAGGATTTTGCTTAAATTGAAGTTTATATTGAATGTGTTACTTTTTTCTCCATAGTTTGGTCTTTTGCTTTTGTATTTATGGGAACTATATATTTTGAAACAAATAGGATTTTTATAATATGGGATTATGTTTTCTGCTAAAATGGTCAATAAAAAGAAACCCAAAATCGTAGTTCTCTTTGTGATGGAAGCCAAAATGTATTGTCATTTGGCAACGAAACCAAGAATTTCACATATTACAAGTCGATAGGAAATTACTTCAACACCAAAAACAGATTGGTTTCACTGGGGATTAAACCCTGGACTTACTGCGTGTTAAGCAGACGTGATGACCACTACACTATGAAACCTTTGAAATCCTGCAAAGTAATGGCAATTAGAGACGAGTTTTGACCGCCAGGGAAAAAAAAACCAAATTCGTAGCTCTGTTGGGGATGGAAGCCAAAACATCCCATCATTCGGAAACAAAGCCAAGAACTTCATATATTGTAGTTTAATTGAGTATTATTTCAACACCAAGAACAGATAGGTTTTACTGGGGATTGAACGCAGGACCTTCTGCGTGTTAAGCAGACGTGATGACCACTACTCTATGAAACCTGATGGAAAGTTACTGTGTATTGGCTAGCAGAGCAGAATTGTGACTGACGGGGCCTTTTTATTGCTGAAGGAAAGTATTTTTGGTTAATGAAACTTTTTCAATTTTTATTACATATTTTACCAGTTTTATTCCTACAAAGGGATTTTGCTTAAAAGGAAGTTTACATTGAATGAGTTACTTTTTTCCACATAGTTTAGTTGTTTGCTTTTGTATTTAAAAGAACTATATATTTGGAAACAAACAGGATTTTTATAATATGGGATTATGTTTTCTGCTAAAATGGTCAATAAAAAAGAAACCCAAAATCGTAGTTCTCTTTGTGAGTTAAGCCAAAATATATTATCAGTTGGCAACAAAACCAAGAATTTCATATATTACAGGTTCATAGCAAATTACTTCAACAGCGAAAACGGCTTGTTTTTACTGGGGATTGAACCCAGGTCCTTCTGCGTGTGAAGTAGACGTGATGACGACTCCACTATGAAACCTGTGAAATCCTGCAAAGTAATGGCATTTAGAGACGAGTTTTGACCGCCAGGGGAAAAAAAAAATAATTTGTAGTTCTGTTTGTGATGGAAGCCAAAACATCCCGTCATTCGGCAACAAAGCCGAGAACTTCATATATTGTAGTTGGATAGCGTATTATTTCAACACTAAGAACAGATTGGTTTCACTGGGGATTAAACCCAGGACCTTCTGCGTGTTAAGCAGACGTGATGACCTCTACACTATGAAACCTGATGAAAAGTTACTGTGTATTGGCTAGCAGAGCAGAATTGTGACTGACGGGGCCTTTTTATTGCTGAAGGAAAGTATTGTTGGTTAATGAAACATTTACAATTATTATTACATATTTTACCAGTTTTATTCCTACAAAGGGATTTTGCTTAAATTGAAGTTTATATTGAATGTGTTACTTTTTTCTCCATAGTTTGGTCTTTTGCTTTTGTATTTATGGGAACTATACATTTTGAAACAAATAGGATTTTTATAATATGGGATTATGTTTTCTGCTAAAATGGTCAATAAAAAAGAAACCCAAAATCGTAGTTCTCTTGGTGATGGAAGCCAAAATATATTATCAGTTGGCAACAAAACAAAGAATTTCATATGTTACAGGTTGATAGCAAATTACTTCAACAGCGAAAACGGCTTGTTTTTACTGGGGAGTGAACCCAGGACCTTCTGCGTGTGAAGTAGACGTGATGACGACTCCACTATGAAACCTGTGAAATCCTGCAAAGTAATGGCATTTAGAGACGAGTTTTGACCGCCAGGGGAAAAAAAAAAAATAATTTGTAGTTCTGTTTGTGATGGAAGCCAAAACATCCCGTCATTCGGCAACAAAGCCGAGAACTTCATATATTGGAGTTGGATAGCGTATTATTTCAACACTAAGAACAGATTGGTTTCACTGGGGATTGAACCCAGGACTAGAGATGAGCGAACCGGTCGCAGTTCGGCTCGAGTCGGTTCGCCGAACGGGGGTCCCGTTCGAGTTCGGTTCGTCGAACGTTCGACGAATCGAACTCGAACCAATAGGCTATAATAAGAGGCAATCACAAACACATAAAAATGCATTATAAATGTACACAAACAGTTAATAAACATTGCCATAACACTTACTGGTCCCCGCGATCCCTCCTGTACTCTGTGTCCTGCCGCTATTCCATCCAATGATCGCTGAATCCTCCCCGTGACCAGCACTGCCAGCTGAGATGCAGGACCTATCATGACGTCAAAATAGCCATGTGACCAGTCACGTGGCTATTATCTCATTGGCTACAGACTGGTCACATGACTATGACGCGTCATGTAGGACCTGCGAGTGCATCTCTCCGGTACACGGTGCACATATGTGTATCGCCGTGTACCGGCGACATGCTCTAGCACACGGTCGACTCCCCGTTCCGTTAGGAACCGGCTGACACAGCCGGTCATTAATAGAGATCACTGTTGCCATAGCAACGCAGTTAGCGGTGACGTCACCGCTAACCGCGGCTCCGAGAGCACCGTTGCTATGGTAACGCGTCTGTCAGCATTACCGCTGTTACCGCTGACAGCCAGCACTGATTACTCACGGAGTGAAGGCTGCACGCTGCTTCCCGATTGTAGTGAGGATTGTAGTGAGGATGAGGTTCCTCAGCCCCAAGTGATGAGCTGGGTAATCTCATCCTCACTACAATCGTCACTACTACTACACTAGTGAGGATTGTAGTGAGGATGAGGTTCCTCAGCCCCAAGTGATGAGCTGGGTAAACTCTTCCTCACTACAATCGTCACTACTACTACACTAGTGATGATTGTAGTGAGGATGAGGTTCCTCAGCCCCAAGTGATGAGCTGGGTAAACTTATCCTCACTACAATCGTCACTACTACTACACTAGTGAGGATTGTAGTGAGGATGAGGTTCCTCAGCCCCAAGTGATGAGCTGGGTAAACTCATCCTCACTACAATCATCACTACTACTACACTAGTGAGGATTGTAGTGAGGATGAGGTTCCTCAGCCCCAAGTGATGAGCTGGTGAACCTCATCCTCACTACAATCGTCACTACTACTACACTAGAAAGAAAGAAGACAGAAGAGCAGGATCGTAGAGGGCTGACAGGGGGTAATAAAGATGGAGTCTCTAATGTGTCTGTGTATTTATTTCTATTAAAGTATTTTTTTCTCTGTGTGGTGTTTTTTTTTAACCCTTTATTGGAGATTCTTAATGGCCGGGTAAAACGTGCCTGACATTAAGAATCTCTGGCTTAATACTGGCTAGTAAATCAAAGCCAGTATTAACTCATGATTACCCAACAAGCCACCCGGCTTCAGGGCTGTTGGAAGAGTTGGATACAGCGCCAGATGATGGCGCTTCTATGAGAGCGCCATTTTCTGGGACGGCTGCGGACTGAAATTCGCAGCAGAGGCGCCCAGAAACCTCGGGCTAACCTGTGCTGCGGATTCCAATCCCCAGCTGCCTAGTTGTACCCGGCTGGACACAAAAAATGGGACGAAGCCCACGTCATTAGTTTTTTAATTATTTCATGAAATAAGTGAAATAATTAAAAAAAACGGGCTTCCCTATATTTTTGGTTCCCAGCCAGGTACAAATAGGCAACTGGGGGTTGGAGGCAGCCCGTGGCTGCCTGCTGTACCTGGCTAGCATACAAAAATATGGCAAAGCCCACGTCATTTTTTTGGTGGGCAAAAAAATTCTGCATACAGTCCTGGATGGAGTATGCTGAGCCTTGTAGTTCTGCAGCTGCTGTCTGCTCTTCTCCATACAGACACACAGCAGCTGCAGAACTACAAGGCTCAGCATACTCCATCCAGAACTGTATGCAGAAGTTTTTTGCCACCTGAAAAAATTATGTGGGCTTCGCCATATTTTTGTATGTTAGCCAGGTACAGCAGGCAGGTACGGCTGCCCCCAACCCCCAGTTGCCTATTTGTACCCGGCTGGGAACCAAAAATAAAGGGAAGCCCTTTTTTTATTATTTCATGAATTTCATTAAATAATTAGAAAACAAATGACGTAGGCTTCGCCCCATTTTTGTGTCCAGCCAGGTACAACTAGGCAGCTGGGGATTGGAATCCGCAGCACAGGTTGGCCTGAGCTTTCTGGGCCCCACTGCTGCGAATTGCAGTCTGCAGCCACCTCAGAAAATGGCATTTTCAAAGAAGCGCCATCTTCTGGCGCTGTATCCAACTCTTCCAGCACCTGCCTGCTATACCTGGCTAGCATACAAAAATATGGCGAAGCTCACGTCCTTTTTTTGTAGTTTTTTGGCAAAAAAAATAAAAAATGCTTCCCTGGATTTTCCATTGCCAGTGAAGGTAACACCAAGCAGTGGGGGTTAGCAGCCAGTAGCTGCTTGGATTACCCTTACCTAGCAATACAAAAAATGCAGCGGGAGCCCATATATATTTTTTTTTAATTATTTATTTAAATAACTAAAAACAAAATGGGCTTCCCTGTATTTTGATTGCTGGACATCACAGTGCTGTAAAAATAAATCTTTAAAAAAATGACGTAGCGCTCCGTGGTATTTTTGATTCTCAGTGCAGATAAAGCAGACAGCTATGGGTTGCCACCCCAGTCTGCCTGCCGTTACATTGGTTGGCAATCAAAATACAGGGAAGCCCATTAATTTTTCTATTTAAAAAATAGTTAAAAAAAAAAATGACGTTGGGTCCCCCCATTTTTGATAGCCAGCTAAGGTAAAGCAGACGGTTGTAGCCTGAAAACCACAGCTGGCAGCTTTACCGTGGTTGGGGATCCAATGTGGAGGTCCCCTCAGGCTCTTTTTTATAATTATTTTATAAATATTAATAATTACACAATAAAAGTAGGGTCCCCCCCAAATTGGATCACCAGCCGAGGTAAAGCGGACAGCTGTGGTCTGGTATTCTCAGGGTGGGAAGGTACATAGTTATTGGGCCTTCACAGCCTAAAAATAGCAGGCCGCAGGCACCCCAGACGTGGCGCATCCACTAGATGCGCCAATCCTGGCGCTTCACCCCAGCTCATCCCGTGCCCTGGTGCAGTGGCAAACGGGGTAATAAATCGGGTTGATACTAGCTGTAAAGTCACCTGAGATCAAGCCCAGCAGTTTGTGATGTTATGGCGTCTATTAGATACCCAACATCATAAACTGTCAGTACTAACAAAAAAAAAAAAATCGACAAAAGAAATTTATTTGAAAAAACAGTCCCCAAAACATTTCCTCTTTCACCAATTTATTGTAAGAAAAAAAATAAAGGGGTCCCACGACGACTCTGGACTGTCTAGAATATGGGGGGGAGACACTCAGGGAACGTATCCCCCATTTTCTAGGAGTGCGGACCCTTCATGTGAGGAGTGTGGGTGCAATGAATCTGCACTCACTCTCCCCGGGTCCACAGCAGCAGAGTCTATGTCGTAATGGTTGCTACCAAAGCTGCAATGCCCTGCTCATGAGGTAAGGGCATGCCTAATCAGGAGAACTACTGTAGAGGAAGCTCTGCTCACTGGTATATAGGTGCTCAGAGGTAATAATAGATAAAATTAGTGAGTAGCCTTGGCACTCTAAATCTCCCAGACTAAGTCAGTAAGTCACAACGGATAGTAATGCAAAATCACTCTTTATTGGTCCGTATTAAGAAAAAAAAATTTTTCATAAGCATATATGTTTTTGTCCAAAACAAGTTACAAATGACGTTTCGGCCTGAGCCTTCGTCAGATTGGACTTATCTGCATGTAATCATGAAAAATGACAATAATCAGTATCACATAAGAGTGAGAGAACAATAACATAAACTTGAACAATGTAGAGGTACAATTGGGATGCAGCAAAAAAATTGCAACACAGCAAGAAATGAAACACATGATACAAATGTCATAATACAGTACAAGGACAATATAGTAATGACAAATATGGGGTCAGAGTAGGCTTAGACAGCTCTGGTACGAAAAAGATATCAATCATAAAGTAACATGTGCAGTAGGTGTAGAGCTACAGTATGCATGGCAGAGCTAATGGGTAGACCGACCATAGAAAAAGAACGGAGAAAAAGTGGAGAAAAAGTGGAGAAAGAATGAATAAAAAGTGGAGAAAAAGTGAAGAAAAAGTGGAGAAAAAGTGGAGAAAAAGTGGAGAAAAAAATGGATAAAAAGTGGATAAAAAGTGGAGAAAAAAATGGATAAAAAGTGGAGAAAAAGTGGAGAAAAAGTGGAGAAGTGGAGAAGAAGTGGAGAAAAAGTGGAGAAAAAGTGGAGCACCCTTTGCTGCCTTTCATGTGGCACTAAGGGGTGCTTAACTTTGTATTTAGCCAAAAAATGAAAACAAAATGACGTAGGGTTCCCCCTAGTTTTGTAGCCAGCTAGGGTAAAGCAGGCGGCTGCAGCCTGCAGGCCACAGCTGGCAACCTCACCTTGGCTGGTAATCCAAAACTGAGGGCACCCCACGCTGTTATTTTAAATTAAATAAATAATTAAAAAAAAAAACACGTAGGGGTCCCCAAAATTGGATCACCAGCCAAGGTAAAGCAGACAGCTGAGGCCTGATATTCTCAGACTAGGGAGGTCCATGGTTATTGGACTCTCCCCAGCCTAAAAATAGCAGGCCGCAGCCGCCCCAGAAGTGGCGCATCCATTAGATGCGCCAATCCTGGTGCTTCGCCCCAGCTCATCCCGCGCCCTGGTGCGGTGGCAAACGGGGTAATATATGGGGTTAATACCAGATGTGTAATGTCACCTGGCATTAAGCCCTGGGGTTGGTGAGGTCAGGCGTCTATCAGATACCCGACATCACCAACCCAGTCAGTAATAAAAAAAAATAGACGACAAACACATTTTTATTTGAAAAAACACTCCCCAAAACATTAACTCTTTAACCAATTTATTAGAATGAAAAACAAATCCAGGTCTGGTGTAATCCAAGGGGTTGCCATGACGATCCACACTGTCCCAGTCAATGAAGAGCAGGATGTTCCCCATTGGCTGGGAGAGCAGTGCAGTGACCTGAGCTAACATCAATGGGTCAGCCCAGGTCACTGCAGGGGATGACAAGTGCTGCTGTCAGCGAGGTACATTACCTGCGCTGATCTCCAGCACACTGACAGCCCCTGTCACTGAGTTCAATGACCGCCGCCTTCACAGCCAAGAATCGCGAGAGGCCCGTGACGTCACCGCTAGTCAGTCTCGGGTCGGAAGCGAGAGAAGGTGATGTGACAAGCGGCGGCCATGAAGGACAGTGACAGCGCTGAGGTCGGGATGGCGGGACTTCATCACCGCAGGCAGGGCCGGCTCCAGGTTTTTGTGGGCCCCGGGCGGAAGAGTCCCAGTGGGCCCCATAAACACGCAGACACACACACATACATACACGTACATATACATATTTAAAGGCAAGCTCACAAAAATACATATAAACAGACAAATCTATACAGTCATATACACTGACATACATAGATACACATCATACATGCATACATACAGAGACACACACTGCTATGCTGCATACATACATACATACAGACACACACATACTGCTCTGCATGCATACATACATATAGACAGACACACACACACTGCTCTGCTACTTACATACATATAGACAGACACACACATACTGCTCTGCTGCATACATACATACAGACACACACACACACTGCTCTGCTGCATAAATACATACAAACAGACACGCATACTGCTCTGCTGCATACATACATGCATACATACATACAAACAGACACGCATACTGCTCTTCTGCATACATACATACATACATACATACAGACAGACACGCATACTGCTCTGCATGCATACATACAGACACGCATACTGCTCTGCTGCATACATACATGCATACATACAGACAGACACGCATATTGCCCTGCTGCATACATATATACATACATACAGACACGCATACTACTCTGCTACATATATACATACATACATAGACACGCATACTGCTCTGCTGCATATATACATACATACAGACACGCATACTACTCTGCTACATATATACATACATAGACACGCATACTGCTCTGCTGCATATATACATACATACATACAGACACGCATACTACTCTGCTACATATATACATACATACATAGACACGCATACTGCTCTGCTGCATATATACATACATACATATAGACACGCATACTGCTCTGCTGCATATATACATACATACATACAGACACGTATACTGCTCTGCTGCATACATACATGCATACATACAGACACGCATACTGCTCTGCTGCATACATACATGCATACATACAGACACGAATACTGCTCTGCTGCATACATACATGCATACATTAAGACAGACACGCATATTGCTCTGCTGCATATATATATACATACATACAGACACGCATACTACTCTGCTACATATATACATACATACATACAGACACGCATACTGCTCTGCTGCATATATATATACATACACGCATACTGCTCTGCTACATATATACATACATACAGACACGTACACTGCTCTGCTGCATACATACATGCATACATACAGACAGACACGCATATTGCTCTGCTGCATATATATATACATACAGACACGCATACTACTCTGCTACATATATACATACATACAGACACGCATACTGCTCTGCTGCATATATACATACATACACGCATACTGCTCTGCTGCATATATACATACATACATACATACAGAAATGCATACTGCTCTGCTACATATATACATACATACAGACACGTATACTGCTCTGCTGCATACATACATGCATACATACAGACAGACACGCATACTACTCTGCTACATATATACATACATACATACAGACTCGCATACTGCTCTGCTGCATATATACATACATACACGCATACTGCTCTGCTGCATATATACATACATACATACATACACGCATACTGCTCTGCTGAATATATACATACATACAGACACGCATACTGCTCTGCTGCATACATACATACATACATACAGACACATATACTGCTCTGCTGCATACATACATACATACATACAGACACGCATACTGCTCTGCTGCATATATACATACATACACGCATACTGCTCTGCTGCATATATACATACATACATACAGACACGCATACTGCTCTGCTGCATATATACATACATACATACAGACACGCATACTGCTCTGCTGCATATATACATACATACATACATACAGACACGTATACTGCTCTGCTGCATACATACATGCATACATACAGACACGCATATTGCTCTGCTGCATATATATATACATACAGACACGCATACTACTCTGCTACATATATACATACATACAGACACGTATACTGCTCTGCTGCATACATACATGCATACATACAGACAGACACGCATATTGCTCTGCTGCATATATATATACATACATACAGACACGCATACTACTCTGCTACATATATACATACATACATACATACAGACACGCATACTGCTCTGCTGCATATATACATACATACAGACACGCATACTGCTCTGCTGCATATATACATACATACATACAGACACGCATACTGCTCTGCTGCATACATACATGCATACATACAGACAGACACGCATATTGCTCTGCTGCATATATATATACATACAGACACGCATACTACTCTGCTACATATATACATACATACAGACACGTATACTGCTCTGCTGCATACATACATACATGCATACATACAGACAGACACGCATATTGCTCTGCTGCATATATATATATACATACATACAGACACGCATACTACTCTGCTACATATATACATACATACATACAGACACGCATACTGCTCTGCTGCATATATACATACATACAGACACGCATACTGCTCTGCTGCATATATACATACATACAGACACGTATACTGCTCTGCTGCATATATATATACATACATACAGACACGTATACTGCTCTGCTGCATATATACATGCATACATACAGACACGCATATTGCTCTGCTGCATATATACATACATACAGACACGCATACTGCTTTGCTGCATATATACATACATACATACAGACACGCATACTGCTCTGCTGCATATATACATACAGGTTTTTGTATAGACTGACTGTAGGTTCTTGCTATTTTAAGACGGCGAAATGTGGGCCCAGTGATTGAGTATTTAAAACCTTAACTGGGTAATAGTGAGGGGTTTTTTGATCAGTGACTAAGGGGAAAATGGGAGCAAGTGTGACATCCCAGTAATACTGAGAATATTTTAGGTGGCTTTATACTCCCTAGTTATAACTGTGGGGACAATTTAGAATTGGCTAAAACTGCCCGGTCAGTGCTGGGCACTAGTTGGTAGTGATCTATAAATTATTATGCCTTATTATGCCTGCCAAGAGTAAAAAGATGTCTTAAATTGACTATATTGATCGGAGCAGATATTAGTAACGTCTGATCCGTTTTGAGCCGCAATATGCGTGCCAAAGATGGGAAACTATGTACTAACTGAGTTGTGAGTCTACTTAAATTCCGTCCGAATTTCCGGTCTGGGTACTACATCAAAATGTGAACTATTTTTCTGTCTGGGCTGGAGCTGATCCGTCCTTGTTTTTCATGGACAGAAAATGCTATATTAAAATGTCGGACCTACTTTGTATCCTGGACCTTCCGGGTTAAGTTGACCCGCAAGTGCGTTCCACAGACCGGAAATGACACACGATTCAATGCCGGATCTAGTGTAAATCCCGCCCCCACTTCCGGTTACGTCACACATCTCCCGCGGCATTTAAACCCCGTAATCGATCTTGTGCATCACACGTTCCCTGAGGAAGAAGGTGAAACGCGCGTCGGAACAGGAGGGGTGGCGCTACCACGGACACTATATACTGGTTAGTAATGCTATATGCCCATATGACTATATAACCGCATAGCAGTGTCGACCAATGCAAACATGTTGACTGTGGTCAGGTACTAGGAGACCTTGAATTGGGTGGCCGGCAATTCATTGCTTTCCGGTTTTCAGAGATATGGTAAGGGGCGGTTCAGCCTTATATGTCATACTATAATTATATCATATACTAAATGCCTCTCTGAGGACCGGATAATAATATTGCGGCACTAATACTGCTTTGTGGTTTAAATGACCCTGCTAGAATTGGCTATTTACTACCTGACTGCTGGATAAGTAACGCTGCGGCAAGTGTATTGCCGTGTGTTTCACTAGTTGCACAAAGAAGGGCTTGGAAGTGATATTGCCGCTGGGTTGCTTAGGCTAATAACCAACTGTTAAGGGGTGCTTTCCTAAATCTAGGGGCATGATAAATAATTAAACTAGTATACTATGTTAATATGGCTGAGCTATAATCATTATTATTGATTGCATCATTGTGTCCTTATAGTATCCACCTCTGGTTGTGCAGACCTTGCTTATTTTTAACAAGTGTGTTGTTTGTGGTAATAAAATAAAAATAATTTTTTTTTTCATGTTTTGGAACAAAAGCCACTGTGTCGTTTAATTGATAGCTTGGAAAGGTGGTATTCCGTGTTTCTATATAGTAGGCTCCTGCTAGTGTTTAATATTCATGTTTAAATATCTGTTTCATTACAGAGGTTGGTCTTTGGGGGCCATTATGGACTTTAAAGCCAGAGAGTTATCCTGGCGTGATAAAGCGTCTAACATTTTTAAGCAAGGATGCACAACAGATTTTAATAACCCCCGCCCTACTAGTAAAGAACAATGTCTGAAATATAAGAACCTGACCCACAAGAAAATGAAAATTTGGTGGACTAAAATTTCTTTAGAGCATTATATTACCTCCAAGATTGTACCTAGAGGCTTGAGGATCCAGACGTATCCCACGTTCCCATTAGAGGATGAGGAGCTAACTAAGAGGTGGTCAGAAGCGGCTCTTGCCTGCTCCAACAGCTTTATGCAAATTATTGTGGAAAAAAATACAACTACTTTACAATCCCTGGATGGGGAATTAGAGGAAATACAAAAGACTATGGTACAAGAGATTGGTGAAGGAAGTTTTAAGAATTTTCTCACTGAATTGGATAAAGACATAGAAAAATGGGAAACGGAAATAAGTTTACTAAAAGGTAAAAAATATCACAGAGATTTGGCCGATTTTGAGTGTGGAAAGATCTTTAAATGGCAAAATCCAAAACCCAATATCAAAAGTTCCTCCAGAAACATGTCAATATCATCAGCAGCTTCGGCTAGTGAAGGGGAATCTATTTCCAGCGAAGCTGAAGCTTGGGATAAGAGAATATTGAGAAGTAGAGGTGGAGAAAGTGGTAAAAATCAAAACCAATCCAAGATATACCAGCATGATGGCTTTACCAGGGATGATCGACTTAAGGTGATTAATTTGTCTTCTCATATTCTAACTACTTACCAAATTAGGGTGTTGGAAAAAGGTTTATCCTTTTCTCCATCTACCAATATTGACAAATTCACCTTAGTCAAGGATGTGCACCTCTTTGCGCGTAAGATTCTTTTAAAAAATTTTTTTTATCAATCCAAAATAGGAGAATACAGTGTATCAAAAGAGGAACAAGAAGCACTACTAACCTTGAATTCCCTGGCTATAGAGGGTGGCACATCCGATACGGTAAGCCAACTGGATTGTGTGGAAATGAATGACGATAGTGATTTGGGAGCAGGGGGTGGACAGATAATCTTTCCACCGTACCTTTGTCCGAAATCTAAAAGATTTCCACCGTTTTCATCTTGTCCTGCAGTGGACATTTTTGTTAAATTGGTTTCAAAGGAAATTGAGGAACTTGATTACAATAAACATCCACCTTCTAATCTCTCTTACTCTGAAAGGAAGGCCTTGAAGGAACTACAAACTTTATCTGATGTGACCATAAAGCCCGCCGACAAAGGCGGGAACTTGGTCATTTGGCCTAATCAACAATACGAGACCCAAGCTTATAAGCTGCTAAAAAATTCCAAAAATTATACAAAATTGTTCTATAATCCCCTTCAGAAACATCAAGCGGAGCTATTTGAGATATTGGATCAAGCCGTGTATAAGGGGATTATTCCCAAAAAGGTTATGGAGGCATTATTAATATCCAATCCTAGAATGCCTACATTCTATCTCATACCCAAATTGCACAAAAACAACATTGATCCCCCAGGCCGCCCCATTGTATCGGGCAATGGGGGACTCTGTGAAAGGGTATGTGACCTCATAGAGTTTTATTTACAACCTCTGGTCCTAACTCTTCCATCTCACATTAAGGACACCACCTCTGCTCTGCAGAGGATGGATAATTTGAATATTGGTGATAGTGCCTTAATGGTAACAACGGATGTCGAGGCACTTTACTCCTCAATTAGACACCAAGACGGTATTGAGGCAACTAAGTTCTTTTTGGAATCCAGTAATCTTGATGTCCAATTAATTCAGCTTATTCTAACCCTGTTGGATTATATTCTTTCCCATAACTGTTTTATGTTTAAGAATGAAATCATTTTGCAAGTACAGGGTACGGCTATGGGGGCTTCCTGTGCCCCCTCTTACGCAAATTTGTTTTTGGGGGCATGGGAGCGATCCATCTTTCAGACGGAGCCGGATGAGTCGGTGTGCCTGGTCCAGAATTGGATCAGGTACATAGACGACATCTGGTTTGTCTGGGAGGGGGATACTAATGATTTGGAGAGCTTCATGGATCGTCTTAATAACAATAATAAAAACATCTATTTGACGTACAAGTTTGGCCGTACAGTTGAATTCCTAGATGTCATCATACAAGCATCTTTGAGTGGTGATTTAAGTACTAACGTGTTTCGGAAGAAAACTTCCACTAATACGCTACTACACGCGTCCTCTTGCCATCTTCCATCTACTATTAAAAGTATTCCGATTTCACAATTTTTACGAGCAAAAAGAATCTGTTCAACACAAGAAAACTTTAAGGCCCAGGCTAATGAGCTTTCCGATCGTTTTCTAGCCAGAGGATACAGTCGGAGGTGTATACGGAAGGGCTTTAGGAGGGCGAATAACACCTCCAGAAATCAACTGTTGTATTCCACCAATGATAGGGTCAGTAAAGAACAACCAGTGAGGTTAATAACATCGTATAACAACAAATGGAATGACTTTGTGTCTATTCTGAAAAAGCATTGGAACGTATTATTGGTTGACCCATCATTAAGGAACTGTTTGCCAGACCGACCATTGGTGACAGCGAAACGTGCCAAAAATCTTAAAGATCTTCTAGTGAGGAGTCATTACACGGGCTCTAACAAGGAAACAAAGACAAAGCTTACTCCTGGCTTTTTTCCTTGTGGGATGTGCAAGGGTTGCCTAAATATGATTCGAGCAAAGACCTTTAGCGGCAACCGGAATTCAAAGGAATTTGATATTCGAAAACATCTATCTTGCACGTCCAAAAATGTGATATATCAAGCCAAATGTGGGTGTAACAAATAGTATATAGGACTCACCACTAGGGAACTAAAAATTAGGGTACGAGAGCACGTGCGAGATATTGAGAAATCTAAAGAGGCTCGTGAAGGAGAACATCTTAAAACATTACCAAGACATTACAAGCAGTTTCATAACTCTAATCCAACATCACTTCAAATTAAGGCAATCGACCAAATTCAGATTGACTCTAGGGGCGGAGACGTGGGGGCATTACTAGGAAGACTGGAAAGTAAATGGATTTATATGCTTAACACTGTCTCACCAGTGGGTTTAAATGAACATTTCGGGTTCAGTTCTTTCTTATAAATAGAGATTAAGGGTGTTGTTTAGGCGGGCCATTTTCATTTTAATTTTTATCATTGGTTTTAGGTTTTAATCTCTTTATAAGCAAATTGCACGGATCGTATGGGGCTTAACCATACATTTGCAGTCTAGTGTAGACCTCTGAAATGTATTTACTTAGGCCTTCCCTTCACTCTGGCTCTTCACCTGCAGCAATGCATGATATTATGAATGTTTAAATGTAATATTAATACTCTTCTGTTTTTTATTATAAGATGGCACGTGTAATACATTAATAAGGCGGTTGGCATCGTATGGTAGCATCCTCTATGCATTGAAGTCTATTGGTTGGAAATGTATCCAGAATACTACAAGCAATGAATAAAGGAACATTGAACGGCCTCAAAAAATCGAAAGAAGATGTGATATGGATGAAATAAGATTATTAATACTTTTTTTTTTTTTTTTTTTTATTATCATGATTGAAGTTGTAGTAATAGTGGGAATGAAGGCCATGGTGCGCATGCTCATCCGTGGCTCTTGGTGTCTGCTTCCAGTTCGTGGTCTTGGCGTCTCGCCGCCGGCCCCCCGTCCCACTGGCACGGCCGTGCCGAGGGGGTGGGCTGCCGGGGGAGAGGGGTGTACCGTGATCGGAAGATGACAATCGACCGGGGGGCTTGGTTGAGCATGCGCCAATTAGTGGCATTAAGGGGGATGTATTGAGGTTTTTGTATAGACTGACTGTAGGTTCTTGCTATTTTAAGACGGCGAAATGTGGGCCCAGTGATTGAGTATTTAAAACCTTAACTGGGTAATAGTGAGGGGTTTTTTGATCAGTGACTAAGGGGAAAATGGGAGCAAGTGTGACATCCCAGTAATACTGAGAATATTTTAGGTGGCTTTATACTCCCTAGTTATAACTGTGGGGACAATTTAGAATTGGCTAAAACTGCCCGGTCAGTGCTGGGCACTAGTTGGTAGTGATCTATAAATTATTATGCCTTATTATGCCTGCCAAGAGTAAAAAGATGTCTTAAATTGACTATATTGATCGGAGCAGATATTAGTAACGTCTGATCCGTTTTGAGCCGCAATATGCGTGCCAAAGATGGGAAACTATGTACTAACTGAGTTGTGAGTCTACTTAAATTCCGTCCGAATTTCCGGTCTGGGTACTACATCAAAATGTGAACTATTTTTCTGTCTGGGCTGGAGCTGATCCATCCTTGTTTTTCATGGACAGAAAATGCTATATTAAAATGTCGGACCTACTTTGTATCCCGGACCTTTCGGGTTAAGTTGACCCGCAAGTGCGTTCCACAGACCGGAAATGACACACGATTCAATGCCGGATCTAGTGTAAATCCCGCCCCCACTTCCGGTTACGTCACACATCTCCCGCGGCATTTAAACCCCGTAATCGATCCTGTGCATCACACGTTCCCTGAGGAAGAAGGTGAAACGCGCGTCGGAACGGGAGGGGTGGCGCTACCACGGACACTATATACTGGTTAGTAATGCTATATGCCCATATGACTATATAACCGCATAGCAGTGTCGACCAATGCAAACATGTTGACTGTGGTCAGGTACTAGGAGACCTTGAATTGGGTGGCCGGCAATTCATTGCTTTCCGGTTTTCAGAGATATGGTAAGGGGCGGTTCAGCCTTATATGTCATACTATAATTATATCATATACTAAATGCCTCTCTGAGGACCGGATAATAATATTGCGGCACTAATACTGCTTTGTGGTTTAAATGACCCTGCTAGAATTGGCTATTTACTACCTGACTGCTGGATAAGTCAAACTAGAGGAGATTATTATTTTTGGAGGCAGTATATCAAATTTTTACTAGCAGTCCTACCTTCATTAAATATTTAAAACATCAATTTTTATTAGATAAATTTAAAAGTACAAATTAATCCCACACCGTGAGTGATACACACAACCAACAAAAACAAAACAAAAATTCGGACACAAATAAGGCCACAATTATGGACCCCTTTTTATATGCGGAGTTTGTTGTGGAGATTACGGTATTGTTTATCTAGATTAGGGCAAACAGATCTAGATACGCCCTAAATCTATCTGTCCGCTACCTGTCAATGGAGATATAACTTATGTTACACGCACCCTAAAGTTAAAGAGGTGCCCCCACTCCACGACGGCTAGCCCTTTATAGCTGCCCCTAAACTCCCTCACTGATACAGGTACAGGCAGTTTAGATATTTAATTAATTTCGTTCAAATAAGGAGATCACTTATCTTAGTATTCTTACGGCAGCTCTTTGCATAAACACAGTCCAGAAAGAGGAGAAAAAGCTCATAAGGCCACAGTTGGAGACCCCTCCACCTTTTTGGACTTCCAGTATTGTCTATTCAGATTAAGGTACCAGAGTCTAAATGCACCCTACCTCAGTCTGTCCGCTACCTGACAATGGAGATATAACTTTCGTTACACGCACCCTAACGTTAAATAGGTGCCCCCATTCCACGGCGGCTAGCCCTTGGTAGCTGACCCTAAACTCCCTCACCAATTCAGGTACAGGCAGTTTGTATATATTTGGATACTTAAAGATGGTCACTTATCTCATCTTATGTTCTCATGGCAGCTTTTCCACAGAAGAATACAGTCCGCAATATGTCCAAAGGAAAAAACTCGACGCGTTTCCCCCCACTAATATATATTGGGGTTCATCAGGAGTTTCAAGGCACAATCGCCATTCTGATGTCCAGCTGCATATATGGCAGCAGATAACCCTCAAGAGACGGTGCTTGTGGCAGAGCACACAGAGCACGCAGAGCCTGACTGCTGGATAAGTAATGCTGCGGCAAGTGTATTGCCGTGTGTTTCACTAGTTGCACAAAGAAGGGCTTGGAAGTGATATTGCCGCTGGGTTGCTTAGGCTAATAACCAACTGTTAAGGGGTGCTTTCCTAAATCTAGGGGCATGATAAATAATTAAACTAGCATACTATGTTAATATGGCTGAGCTATAATCATTATTATTGATTGCATCATTGTGTCCTTATAGTATCCACCTCTGGTTGTGCAGACCTTGCTTATTTTTAACAAGTGTGTTGTTTGTGGTAATAAAATAAAAATAAAAAATTTTTTCATGTTTTGGAACAAAAGCCACTGTGTCGTTTAATTGATAGCTTGGAAAGGTGGTATTCCGTGTTTCTATATAGTAGGCTCCTGCTAGTGTTTAATATATACATACATATAGACACGCATACTGCTCTGCTGCATGCAAACATACAAACACACACCTTGCTCTGCGGGGCCCACACACGCGGCTCCGGGGGCCACACACACGGCTCTGCGGGGCCCACACACGCACAGGGGGACAGGGAGGGGCGGGGAGGGAGTGATGTCCCACATACTGATCAGGTCACGGTGCAGATGGGGCCCACATAGCGCCGGAGGGAAGCGATGTGCTGGGGGTCGCTGACTGGCACTGTGACTCCTTCATCTGTGCGACCGAGCAGGACGCCGGGCGGTAGCTCCGCCCACAGATGATGCTCAATGCAGGAGAACACAGTGAACGCTGTGGTCTGCGGGCCTTAAAGGGCCGGCAGCCACAGTTTCCAGTGCCAAGGACTGCTGCCCCCGGGCCGACCGCAGGTAAGCCGAGAGGGACCGTGTGTGTGTGTCTGTGTGTGTGTGTGTGTGTGTATACGTGTGTACGTGTGTACATGCCGCGGGCAGGAGGGGGCGGAGCGAGCTGAGCGGGGAAGTGTGGGCTTCCTGCACGTAACTAGGATAAACATCGGGTTACTAACCAAAGCGCTTTGGTTGGATACCCGATGTTTATCTTGGTTACCAGCTTGTGGCAGGCTGCCAGCAATGGCTCCTGCACACTATAGCTGTAAAAAGCCCTGCTTTTTGCTGCTAGAACCGTTCTCGAACGTATCTAGAACTATTGAGCTTTTGCAAAAAGCTCAAGTTCTAGTTCGATCTCGAACAGCCCCCAAAATCACTCGAGCCTATAACTGGAGAACCTCGAACCTCAAACCGCGCTCAACTCTACCCAGGACCTCCTGCATGTTAAGCAGAAATGATGACCACTACACTATGAAACCTGACAAAACGTTACTGTGTATTGGCTAGCAGAGCAGAATTGTGACTGACGGGGCCTTTTTATTGCTGAAGGAAAGTATTTTTGGTTAATGAAACATTTACAATTATTATTACATATTTTACCAGTTTTATTCCTACAAAGGGATTTTGCTTAAATTGAAGTTTATATTGAATGTGTTACTTTTTTCTCCATAGTTTGGTCTTTTGCTTTTGTATTTATGGGAACTATATATTTTGAAACAAATAGGATTTTTATAATATGGGATTATGTTTTCTGCTAAAACGGTCAATAAAAAAGAAACCCAAAATTGTAGTTCTTTTTGTGATGGAAGCCAAAATGTATTGTCATTTGGCAACGAAACCAAGAATTTCACATATTACAAGTCGATAGGAAATTACTTCAACACCAAAAACAGATTGGTTTCACTGGAGATTGAACGCAGGACCTTCTACGTGTGAAGCAGACGTGATAACCACTACACTATGAAACCTTTGAAATCCTGCAAAGTAATGGCAATTAGAGTCGAGTTTTGACCGCCAGGGGAAAAAAAAACAAATTCGTAGCTCTGTTGGTGATGGAAGCTAAAACATCCCGTTATTCGGCAACAAAGCCAAGAACTTCATATATTGTAGTTTAATTGAGTATTATTTCAACACCAAGAACAGATTAGTTTTACTGGGGATTGAACGCAGGACCTTCTGCGTGTTAAGCAGACGTGATGACCACTACTCTATGAAACCTGATGGAAAGTTACTGTGTATTGGCTAGCAGAGCAGAATTGTGACTGACGGGGCCTTTTTATTGCTGAAGGAAAGTATTTTTGGTTAATGAAACATTTACAATTTTTATTACATATTTTACCAGTTTTATTCCTACAAAGGGATTTTGCTTAAATTGAAGTTTATATTGAATGTGTTACTTTTTTCTCCATAGTTTGGTCTTTTGCTTTTGTATTTATGGGAACTATATATTTTGAAACAAATAGGATTTTTATAATATGGGATTATGTTTTCTGCTAAAACGGTCAATAAAAAAGAAACCCAAAATTGTAGTTCTTTTTGTGATGGAAGCCAAAATGTATTGTCATTTGGCAACGAAACCAAGAATTTCACATATTACAAGTCGATAGGAAATTACTTCAACACCAAAAACAGATTGGTTTCACTGGGGATTGAACGCAGGACCTTCTACGTGTGAAGCAGACGTGATAACCACTACACTATGAAACCTTTGAAATCCTGCAAAGTAATGGCAATTAGAGTCGAGTTTTGACCGCCAGGGGAAAAAAAAACAAATTCGTAGCTCTGTTGGTGATGGAAGCTAAAACATCCCGTTATTCGGCAACAAAGCCAAGAACTTCATATATTGTAGTTTAATTGAGTATTATTTCAACACCAAGAACAGATTAGTTTTACTGGGGATTGAACGCAGGACCTTCTGCGTGTTAAGCAGACGTGATGACCACTACTCTATGAAACCTGATGGAAAGTTACTGTGTATTGGCTAGCAGAGCAGAATTGTGACTGACGGGGCCTTTTTATTGCTGAAGGAAAGTATTTTTGGTTAATGAAACATTTACAATTTTTATTACATATTTTACCAGTTTTATTCCTACAAAGGGATTTTGCTTAAATTGAAGTTTATATTGAATGTGTTACTTTTTTCTCCATAGTTTGGTCTTTTGCTTTTGTATTTATGGGAACTATATATTTTGAAACAAATAGTATTTTTATAATATGGGATTATGTTTTCTGCTAAAATGGTCAATAAAAAAGAAACCCAAAATCGTAGTTCTCTTTGTGATGGAAGCCAAAATGTATTGTCATTTGGCAACAAAACCAAGAATTTCACATATTACAAGTCGATAGGAAATTACTTCAACACCAAAAACAGATTGGTTTCACTGGGGATTGAACCCAGGAACTTCTGCGTGTGAAGCAGACGTGATGACCACTACACTATGAAACCTTTGAAATCCTGCAAAGTAATGGCAATTAGAGACGAGTTTTGACCGCCAGGGGAAAAAAAAAACAAATTCGTAGCTCTGTTGGGGATGGAAGCCAAAACATCCCGTTATTCGGCAACAAAGCCAAGAAAGTTATATACTGCAGGTTGATAAGGAATTATTTCAACACCAAGAACACATTGGTTTCACTGGGGATTGAACCCAGGACCTTCTGCGTGTAAAGCAGACATAATTTCCACTACACTATGAAACCTTTGAAAGCCTGCAAAGTAATGGCAATTAGAGACGAGTTTTGACCGCCAGGGAAAAAAAAAAACAAATTCGTAGCTCTGTTGGGGATGGAAGCCAAAACATCCCATCATTCGGCAACAAAGCCAAGAACTTCATATATAGTAGTTTAATTGAGTATTATTTCAACACCAAGAACAGATTGGTTTTACTGGGGATTGAACGCAGGACCTTCTGCGTGTTAAGCAGACGTGATGACCACTACTCTATGAAACCTGATGGAAAGTTACTGTGTATTGGCTAGCAGAGCAGAATTGTGGCTGACGGGGCCTTTTTATTGCTGAAGGAAAGTATTTTTGGTTAATGAAACATTTACAATTTTTATTACATATTTTACCAGTTTTATTCCTACAAAGGGATTTTGCTTAAAAGGAAGTTTACATTGAATGTGTTACTTTTTTCCACATAGTTTAGTTGTTTGCTTTTGTATTTAAAGGAACTATATATTTTGAAACAAACAGGATTTTTATAATATGGGATTATGTTTTCTGCTAAAATGGTCAATAAAAAAGAAACCCAAAATCGTAGTTCTCTTGGTGAGGGAAGCCAAAATATATTATCAGTTGGCAACAAAACCAAGATTTTCATATATTACAGGTTGATAGCAAATTACTTCAACAGCGAAAATGGCTTGTTTTTACTGGGGATTGAACCCAGAACCTTCTGCATGTGAAGTAGACGTGATGACTACTCCACTATGAAACCTGTGAAATCCTGCCAAGTAATGGCAATTAGAGACGAGTTTTGACCGCCAGGGGAAAAAAAAAATAATAATTTGTAGTTCTGTTTGTGATGGAAGCAAAAACATACCGTCATTCGGCAACAATGCCGAGAACTTCATATATTGTAGTTGGATAGCGTATTATTTCAACACTAAGAACAGATTGGTTTCACTGGGGACTGAACCCAGGACCTTCTGCATGTTAAGCAGACGTGATGACCACTACACTATGAAACCTGACGAAAAGTTACTGTGTATTGGCTAGCAGAGCAGAATTGTGACTGACAGGGCCTTTTTATTGCTGAAGGAAAGTATTTTTGGTTAATGAAACATTTACAATTATTATTACATATTTTACCAGTTTTATTCCTAGAAAGGGATTATGCTTAAATTGAAGTTTATATTGAATGTGTTACTTTTTTCTCCATAGTTTGGTCTTTTGCTTTTGTATTTATGGAAACTATATATTTTGAAACAAATAGGATTTTTATAATATGGGATTATGTTTTCTGCTAAAATGGTCAATAAAAAAGAAACCCAAAATCGTAGTTCTCTTTGTGATGGAAGCCAAAATGTATTGTCATTTGGCAACGAAACCAAGAATTTCACATATTACAAGTCGATAGGAAATTACTTCAACACCAAAAACAGATTGGTTTCACTGGGGATTGAACCCAGGACCTTCTGCGTGTGAAGCAGACGTGATGACCACTACACTATGAAACCTTTGAGATCCTGCAAAGTAATGGCAATTAGAGACGAGTTTTCACCGCCAGGGGAAAAAAAACAAATTCGTAGCTCTGTTGGTGATGGAAGCCAAAACATCCCGTCATTCGGCAACAAAGCCAAGAACTTCATATATGGCAGGTTGATAGCACTACACTATGAAACCTGATGAAAAGTTACTGTGTATTGGCTAGCAGAGCAGAATCGTGACTGATGGGCCCTTTTTATTGCTGAAGGAAAGTATTTTTGGTTAATGAAACATTTATAATTTTTATTATATATTTTACCAGTTTTATTCCTACAAAGGGATTTTGCTTAAATTGAAGTTTACATTGAATGTGTTACTTTTTTCTACATAGTTTAGTCGTTTGCTTTTGTATTTATGGGAACTATATATTTTAAAACAAATAGGATTTTTATAATATGGGATTATGTTTTCTGCTAAAATGGTCAATAAAAAAGAAACCCAAAATCGTAGTTCTCTTTGTGATGGAAGCCAAAATGTATTGTCATTTGGCAGCGAAACCAAGAATTTCACATATTACAAGTCGATAGGAAATTACTTCAACACCAAAAGCAGATTGGTTTCACTGGGGATTGAACCCAGGACTTTCTGCGTGTGAAGCAGACGCGATGACCACTACACTATGAAACCTTTGAAATCCTGCAAAGTAATTGCAATTAGAGACGAGTTTTGACCGCCAGGGGAAACAAAACAAATTTGTAGCTCTGTTGTTGATTAAAGCTAAAACATCCTGTTAATCGGCAACAAAGCCAAGAACTTTATAGATTGCAGGTTGATAGGACATTATTTCAACACCAAGAACACATGGGTTTCACTGGGGATTGAACCTAGGCCTTCTGCGCGTAAAGCAGACGTGATTTCCACTACACTATGAAACCTTTGAAAGCATGCAAAGTAATGGCAATTAGAGACGAGTTTTGACCGCCAGGGAAAAAAAAAAAGAAATTCGTAGCTCTGTTGGTGATGGAAGCCAAAACATCCCATCATTCGGCAACAAAGCCAAGAGCTTCATATATTGTAGTTTAATTGGGTATTATTTCAACACCAAGAACAGATTGGAATTACTGGGGATTGAATGCAGGACCTTCTGCATGTTAAGCAGACGTGATGACCACTACTCTATGAAACCTGATGGAAAGTGACTGTCTATTGGCTAGCAGAGCAGAATTGTGACTGACGGGGCCCTTTTATTGCTGAAGGAAAGTATTTTTGGTTAATGAAACATTTACAATTGTTATTACATATTTTACCAGTTTTATTCCTACTAAGGGATTTTGCTTAAATGGAAGGTTACTAGTGATGAGCGAGTACTAAAAAGCTCGGGTGCTCGAGGCTCGGGCCGAGCATCCCAAGATACTCTTGTACTCGGCCCGAGCACCGAGCCCAATGTTATCCTATGGGAGACCCGAGTATTTTTGTGAAATGACCCCCGGCAGCATGGAGAAACCCTAAAAATGTCACAAAAGTCTCAGAAGAGTGCTCAAATGACATGGCAACAGCATGGGGAAGTCCCCTTGAAGCATTTATCACTCAAAAGTCACAGCTATGAACAATTTTGTCCGCGTTTTACGCCATTTTTACGGACTCATCAGAAAACCTTCCAAAATGACCCCAAAATGATTTTTCATGGCAGAAATGTTAGGGGCACATACCCAATAGTGAGATAGAGCTGGTGTATGTTACTTTTTGAGATTAATACATGAAAGATTTTACGTAAAACATTGTGTGGCACTCCGATGTCGCTGAGAAGAGACGTACATGAAGGCCTCTTGAGTCTAATGTGCCCATTTTGAGGAAGTGAGTCTTTGTAGTATTTTCCTTTGCCAGGGCAGTCCAAAATTGTGAGGTTCACCAATGCCCCTGCATAGAGACGTGCATGAGGGCCTGTAAACCTGAAGTGCCCATTGTAAGGAAGTGGGTCTATTGTAGTATAGCCCTTTGGCAGGGCAGCCAAAAATTGGGAGGCTCCACGTTGTCCCTGGATAGAGACGTGCATGAGGGCCTGTAAACATGAAGTGCCCATTGTAAGGAAGTGGGTCTATTGTAGTATAGCCCTTTGGCAGGGCAGCCAAAAATTGGGAGGCTCCACGTTGTCCCTGGATAGAGACCTGTTAGGTTCTTAGTGCCTCCGTGCTTGCATTTAAAAACCGCACGTGTGTGCCTGTTGGTGGCAGCTTTCCGCTGCACTTGTGTGCGTTTTGCAAAAACTTGGATATAACGCACAAGTCTAGTGAATACACATCAGCACAGCATTGCAAAATGCGCAAGGGCGTTGGCAACGAACAAGGAAGTGGACGTGATGGTGGTGCAGGCAGAGACCGATGTCGTGTGCAAGCTCTAATTTCGCCACAACAAAGGGCCACATCTACTCGCTCGCACGTCCTGTCCCAAATTCTTGGGGACCGCAGCAGTACACCGCTCTTGAACTAAGACCAGTGTCAACAGGTTGTTAGTTGGATAGCGGATAATGCTTCCAGTCAGATTGGCACCACCACAAACACTCTGTCTTCCACACGGTCAAGTGTCAGTAGCCGTGATACTGCACCGCACATTTTAGAACCTGATCCTCCTTCCTACCACCAGGCCGAGTACACGTCCACGGACATTACTGATCCCACACTTGGACACTCGGAAGAGCTGTTCGTTCACGTTTCCATTCACACATTCTGGCCTCTCGCCAGCTCCTGTTGAAGTGGGCCATGACGAGATTGTATGTACAGATGCCCAAATATTTGAGCAGCCACGTTCTCACGAAGTTGGCAACGTGTCTCAACGAGGGGTGGACGATGATGAGACACAATTGTCAGGAAATCAAAAGGAGCAGGGTGCGGAAGAGGAAGACGACGTGGTGGATGATCCAGTAACTGACCCAACCTGGCAGGAGGATATGCAGAGCGAGGACAGCAGTGCACAGGGGGAGGGAGGCGTAGCATCCCAACAGGCAGTAAGAAGCAGGGTGGTGGCCCCAGGCAGACGTCAGGCAACTGTTCCCCGGAACAACACGACACAAGGTGCCTGTACAAATGTTAGGTCTTCCCGAGTCTGGCAGTTTTTTAAGTTGGCTCCAGATGATTCTAAAAAGGCCATTTGCAACACCTGCCGTGCCAGCATCAGCAGGGGTACCAAAACTAGCAGCCTGACCACCACCAGAATGATCAGGCACATGTCAGCCAAGCACCCGACTTTGTGGGATGTACAACAGAGTCGAGGAGCAGTGCTTGCTGATGTCACTGCTACATCTTCGCTTGTTGTGCATGCGAGCCAATCCCCTGTCCATGCTGCCTGCGAACAAGCCTCCTCCGGCCCTGCACCTGCAGTTGCCCACGCAGAAATAACACCATCATCAAGCACGTCCTTGTCCCAGCGCAGCGTTCAGTTATCCATTCAGCAAACCTTTGAACGCAGGCGCAAATACACTGCCAACGCCCCACATGCCACACTTCTAAATGCTAACATTTCGCGACTGCTTGCGCTGGAAATGTTGCCTTTTAGGCTGGTTGAGACAGAAGCATTCCGCGACCTGATGGTGGCAGCTGTCCCACGTTACTCGGTCCCCAGCCGCCACTATTTCTCCCGGTGTGCCGTCCCCGCATTGCATAACCACGTGTCACAAAACATCACACGTGCCCTGAACAACGCTGTTTCACCCAAAGTCCACCTAACCACAGGCACGTGGACAAGTGCATATGGGCAAGGCCGCTACATCTCGTTGACGTCACACTGGGTTAATATTGTGGAAGCTGGGACCCAGTCTGAGCGAGGGACGGAACACGTCCTTCACACACCAAGTTTTGCAGGCCCTACCTCAGTCAGGGTTTCACCCACACTCTACAGCTCCGGAATGTCATGCTCCTCAGCCTCCTCCTCCTCCTGCGCATCCTCATCCACTTTACCCTCCACACCAGTCCCAAGCTGGAATTGTCGCGGGCGGAGGAGGGGACGCTGCGCTCTCCCACTGCTCGGGTCCGGCTGCCGCTGCTCTATGGCTGCTGCTGCTCGGTGGCTCAAGCGATGGCCGGATCCTGGAGGCTCGAGCGGCGCTCCTCGCCCGTGAGTGAAAAGGGGTGGTTTGGGTTTTGGGGATATTGTCCGTGACGCCACCCACGGTTGTGGTGATTGTGTGGACACCACCGCTGCTCTGGACGGGGATCCCGGGAGCCTGTGACAGGGAGCAGCTTTGTTGTTATTTCTCCCCTCCGTGGGTAGGGGGGTTGGTTGTCCCGGGGCCCGGTGATGGGGTAGAGATGGATGACAGGCGGGTAGCGGGGCCTGATTAGGAGCAGGGTCGCAGGGGCAGCGCTGTGCCGCACGGCACGGAGGTACTCACTCAGCCCAATGATGATGACACAGTTCACGGTAAAACAAGTGGCTGGATGGACGGGTCCCTCGGACGGCTGCGGTTGTTCCTCCCTGCAGGTTAGTGATGACTGTCTCTCCCTAAGTTCAGTGTTGGTAGTGATGGTTTCCCACCGGTAACCCGTTCCCCGACCTGGATATGGGCCGGAGGAGTCCCTTTTGCCCACAGGCGCTGGCCCTGGGAGACGGTTGCCCTTGGCAGTGGCGGTGTCTCCCCTTCACGGTTGGACGGTTGCCTTCTATCATGACTTGGCTGTTTGGAAACCCTGAGGTCCCCTTCACTAACGGATTTGGCAAATTCACGGCGACACCAAGCCTTGCCGGGATCCGAAAGGCCCCTGCCAATGGTGCTGTCTTCTCTTTGTATACCGGTCCGGTACGGCCGGGTCACCACTAGAGATGAGCGAACCGGTCCCGGTTCGGCTCGAGTTCGGTTCGCCGAACGGAGGTCCCGTTCGAGTTCGGTTCGTCGAACGTTCGACGAACCGTACTCGAACTGCATAGGAAACAATGGCAGGCAATCACAAACACAGAAAAACACCTAGAAAACACCCTCAAAGGTGTCCAAAAGGTGACAAACAACTCACAACACAACACAAACACATGGGAAAGTGACAAGGACATGTACTCATGCGAAAACAAAACAGCTGGACAAGGAAAAAGAGGAGAACACACAGATATAGGCATGGCACGCCCTTCTAAAGTCATGTAAAACACCGCAAGGTGACTTAAAGCGGAGTCTCCCTTTTTTCCAAAAATTGGGCCCCACACACACCCACCCCTTCAGTGGCAGCAGTTGTGCCCCAGTTGTACACTTCACAGCTAGATTTGCATCAAGCACATTCAAAAATACGCTATTCTTAACCGTCCCCAGCATGACACCGGGATAGGTAGCAAAGTCTTTCCTGATCCCAGCTCTGTTCATCTTGGCTTCTTTTAAAAACACATCAAGCAAGGGTTACTCCAAGCGGAGTCTCCCTTTTTTCCAAAAATTGGGCCCCACACACACCCACCCCTTCAGTGGCAGCAGTTGTGCCCCAGTTGTACACTTCACAGCTAGATTTGCATCAAGCACATTCAAAAATACGCTATTCTTAACCGTCCCCAGCATGACACTGGGATAGGTAGCAAAGTCTTTCCTGATCCCAGCTCTGTTCATCTTGGCTTCTTTTAAAAACACATCAAGCAAGGGTTACTCCAAGCGGAGTCTCCCTTTTTTCCAAAAATTGGGCCCCACACACACCCACCCCTTCAGTGGCAGCAGTTGTGCCCCAGTTGTACACTTCACAGCTAGATTTGCATCAAGCACATTCAAAAATACGCCATAATTAACCGTCCTCAGGATGACACCAGGGTAGGTAGCAAAGTCTTTGCTGAACCATGACTTGTTCATCTTGGCTTCTTTTAAAAACAATGTAAGCAAGGGTTACTCCAAGCGGAGTCTCCCTTTTTTCCAAAAATTGGGCCCCACACACACCCACCCCTTCAGTGGCAGCAGTTGTGCCCCAGTTGTACACTTCACAGCTAGATTTGCATCAAGCACATTCAAAAATACGCTATTCTTAACCGTCCCCAGGATGACACCGGGATAGGTAGCAAAGTCTTTCCTGATCCCAGCTCTGTTCATCTTGGCTTCTTTTAAAAACACATCAAGCAAGGGTTACTCCAAGCGGAGTCTCCCTTTTTTCCAAAAATTGGGCCCCACACACACCCACCCCTTCAGTGGCAGCAGTTGTGCCCCAGTTGTACACTTCACAGCTAGATTTGCATCAAGCACATTCAAAAATACGCTATTCTTAACCGTCCCCAGCATGACACCGGGATAGGTAGCAAAGTCTTTCCTGATCTTAGCTCTGTTCATCTTGGCTTCTTTTAAAAACACATCAAGCAAGGGTTACTCCAAGCGGAGTCTCCCTTTTTTCCAAAAATTGTGCCCCACACACACCCACCCATTCAGTGGCAGCACTTGTGCCCTAGTTGTACACTTCACAGCTAGATTTGCATCAAGCACATTCAAAAATACGCCATTCTTATCCATCCCCAGGATGACACCAGGGTAGGTAGCAAAGTCTTTGCTGAACCATGACTTGTTCATCTTGGCTTCTTTTAAAAACACATCAAGCAAGGGTTACTCCAAGCGGAGCCTCCATTTTTTTCCAAAAATTGTGCCCCACACACACCCACCCATTCAGTGGCAGCAGTTGTGCCCTAGTTGCAAACAGGATGTTTTGATTTGCATCAAGCACATTCCAAATCCACAAGCATTTACTCTCCCCAGGATGACACAGGGGTAGTAAATTCCTTCTGGATCCATGACTTGTTCATTTTGATGAACGTCAGTCTGTCCACATTGTCACTGGACAGACGCGTGCGCTTATCTGTCAGCACACACCCAGCAGCACTGAAGACACGTTCAGAGACAACGCTGGCAGCTGGACACGACAAAATCTCCAAGGCGTAACTGGAGAGCTCTGGCCATTTTTCTAGATTTGAAGCCCAAAAGGAGCAAGGCTCCATTTGCAAAGTCATGGCATCGATGTTCATTTGGAGATACTCCTGTATCATCCTCTCCAGCCGTTGACTATGTGTCAGACTTGTTGTCTCTGGTGGCCTTGCAAAGGAGGGTCTAAAAAAATTATAAAAAGATTCCATAAAATTGCTGTTACCAGCACCAGATACGGTCCTACTGGTACGGGTAGAATGTTGAAGATGACGAGACCGTCCCATGTTTGTCAAGTTACAATTGGGAGAATCACTCCCTGAACCTGCACGGTTGTTTGGTGGAAAAGCCGATCTAAGATCGAGTAACAGCTTCTGCTGATACTCCTGCATACGTGCGTCCCTTTCTATGGCTGGAATTATGTCACAAAATTTGGACTTGTACCGGGGATCTAATAGTGTGGCAAGCCAGTAGTCATCATCACTTCTAATTTTGACAATACGAGGGTCATGTTGGAGGTAGTGCAACAAGAAGGCACTCATGTGTCTTGCGCAGCCATGCGGACCAAGTCCACGCTGTGTTTGTGGCATAGAGGTGCTAACCGTTCTTTCTTCCTCTGACATCTCCCTCCAACCTCTTTCAACTGAAATTTGACCAAGGTCTCCCTCATCCGCTGAGTCTTCCATGTCCATGGACACTTCGTCCTCCATTTCTTCATGTCCTCCTGCACCTTCCTCAACCTCTCGCCTGCTACCATGCGCCCTTGTTGATCCCTGTCCCCCATGGTCCCATGCCTGGCGCCTTGGTGATGATGAACGTCTGGACCTTGGTGATGTTGTTGTGTCTTGCGCATGTGAATCCTCCTGTAGTTCCTCCCCTTCCTGTTGTCCCACCCCCTGACTCCGAATAGTGTTTAGCGTCTGCTCCAGCATGTAAATGACTGGAATCGTCATGCTGATAATGGCATTGTCAGCGCTAAACATATTCATCGCCATGTCGAAACTGTGCAGAAGGGTGCATAGGTCCTTGATCTGAGACCACTCCATCAGGGTGATCTGACCCACCTCTGCATCTCGTTGGCCCAGGCTATACGTCATGACGTATTGCACCAGGGCACGGCGGTGCTGCCACAGTCGCTGTAACATGTGGAGAGTTGAATTCCAGCGTGTCGCCACATCGCATTTCAGCCGATGAACCGGCAGGCCGAAAGACTTCTGGAGCGATGCAAGTTGCTCAGCTGCGGCGCTTGAACGGCGGAAGTGAGCAGACAGTTTTCGTGCCCAGTTCAGAAGGCCATCTAGGCCGGGATACTGTATTAAAAATTGCTGGACGACAAGGTTCAACAGGTGAAGGGCCGCACCCAGGTTTGCAGCATTGTCGCACACGGCCTTACGAGGCTGCAGGTTGAGTGGAGACAACCATTTATTAAACTCGGACCGCAGAGCTGACCACAACTCCTCAGCTGTGTGACTCTTATTACCAAGACATGTCAAGCTAAAGACCGCCTGATGCCGTTGCGCTCTGCTGCCAGCATAGTAATGAGGGGTGCGTGATTCCTTTTGCGCTGTGAGAACGCTGGTGGCCTGACCAGGCAGGCATGGGGCGGAGGTGGAGGACCCAGATGAGGTGGAGGATGCAGAAGCAGTGGCGGAACTTGGACAGACAGAGGATTGACACACAAGTCGTGGGGACGGCAAGACTTGTGCAGCAGACCCTTCACCATCTATCACCATAGTTACCCAGTGCCCAGTCAGCGACATGTAACGTCCCTATCCATGCTTACTGGTCCAAGTATCGGTGGTGAAATGCACCCGTTGACACACAGAGTTTCTCAAGGAAGCGGTGATGTTGTGTGCGACATGCTGGTGTAGCGCGGGCACACCTTTCTTAGAGAAGTAGTGGCGACTAGGCATCTGGTACTGGGGCACAGCGACAGACATAAGGTCTCTAAAATCCTGTGTGTCCACTAGGCGGAAAGGCAGCATTTCGGTAGCCAACAGCTTACAGAGGGATAGAGTCAACCTCTTAGCTTTGTCATGGGTCGCAGGAAGTGGCCTTTTATTTGACCACATCTGAGGGACAGAGATCTGGCTGCTGTGTGTAGACGGTGTTGAGTAGGGTGTCCCTGGAAAAATGCAGGTTTGTGAGGAAAGTGCAGGCGGAGACATGATGTTGTCTTCATCCAACGTTGGTGCAATTGATGTCTGAGAGAGCTGTACACACTCACTTGTTTCCCCTTCCAAACCAACTGATGACCTACCAAGCAAACTGCCTGTTGCGGTTACAGTGGTGGAAGTTGTGGGTGGAAAAACAGGTGTGACAGCTGTCCCCACAGTCCTAGAAGATGACGAGCGCGCGGATGCCATGGAAGGGGCAGGCGGTGGATGGTTCGCTCCGCTAGGCCGCATTGCAGCACGGTGAGCTTCCCACCGGGCCAAATGATATTTATTCATGTGACGATTCATGCAAGAAGTTGTCAAACAGCTGAGGTTTTGACCTCTACTAAGAGAACCCTGACAAATTTTACAGATCACATAATTTGGCCGATCTTTTTCTATGTCAAAAAAGGACCAGGCTAGGCAAGGCTTAGAGGCCATGCGACCTGTTGATCCACCCCGAATAATGCTCAGAGGCAGAGTGGTGGCTGAGGATGCAGTTGTAGACGTGCTACCAGTACTCCGACTGTGTCCAGGAAGGCGCAAGGTAACTTCGTCATCAGTTGCATCCTCCTCCACCACCTCTGTTGACCTCCTCGAGTGCCTGACTGTGGGTTGACAGTAGGTGGGATCTAGAACTTCATCATCAATTGTTGTGTTTGCACTCCCCTCCCCCTCAGACCGAGCCTCTTCTTGCCCTGACCGAATATTTAAGTTGTCATCCCAATCGGGTATCTGAGTCTCATCTTCATCAGTATGTTCCTCATTGTCTATAACCACAGGTGTTACAGTTTGTGACAAAGGGTCAACATTATGCTCAGAAACTTGGTCCTCACGGCCTGAATCAGAGTCACAAAGGTTCTGGGCATCACTGCAGACCATTTCCTGTTCTGTACTCACTGTAGCTTGGGAGCAGACCTCTGATTCCCAGGCTATAGTGTGACTGAACAGCTCTGCAGACTCAGCCATCTCAGTTCCACCATACTGTGCAGGGCTGATGGAGACTTCAGAGCTGGGAGAAAGCAAGTTTGATTGGGATGACAACTCAGAGGACTGGTGTTTTTTGGATGCGGTACTTGAAGTGGCTGAGAGGGCACTTGTTGGACCACTTGAGATCCATTCAAGCATTTTCCTTTTTTGTCCATCATCTACCTTTGTTCCTCTTGTTCGTGTCCGTAAAAAAGGGAGCACATCGGATTGTCCACGGTAAGTAGTAGACATCTTACTTTTGCTGGTAGATGGTCTATCTTCAGCAGATGATAATGAAGCTTTGCCACCTTCCCCACGGACAAAACCTTTTTTGCCTTTTCCACCACGCCTCTTCCCCTTTCCACCAGCATCTGTCATTTTGCCACTCATGTTGATTGCGACAAGATTGTGCACTGAAAATGTGGTAGTAAAAATTGAGAGGTGGTGTAGATTGCAGTGGTGGTCTAGCTTTATTAACAGCAGAATAATAAAGAATAAATATCCCTGACAATGCAACTACAGCCCTTAAACTGGCAGCAAAAATACTAGTATAATGGCTTAGTTATAATGAGTTGGAGTGTGCAATGCAGGTAGAGGTGCTGCAAATGTCTTTGCACTAGTGTGACTATAGCAAAGTCCAATAGCCACATATAGGATGCCACTAGGTACACTGAGTGTTTGCTAGTATAATGGCTTAGTTATAATGAGTTGGAGTGTGCAATACAGGCAGACGCGCTCTGCAAATGTCTTTGCACTAGTGTGACTATAGCAAAGTCCAATAGCCACGTATAGAATGCCACTAGGTATACTGAGTGTTTGCTAGTATAATGGCTTAGTTATCATGAGTTGGAGTGTGCAATGCAGGTAGAGGTGCTGCAAATGTCTTTGCACTAGTGTGACTATAGCAAAGTCCAATAGCCACGTATAGGATGACACTAGGTACACTGAGTGTTTGCTAGTATAATGGCTTAGTTATCATGAGTTGGAGTGTGCAATGCAGGTAGAGGTGCTGCAAATGTCTTTGCACTAGTGTGACTATAGCAAAGTCCAATAGCCACGTATAGGATGCCACTAGGTACACTGAGTGTTTGCTAGTATAATGGCTTAGTTATAATGAGTTGGAGTGTGCAATGCAGGCAGACGCGCTCTGCAAATGTCTTTGCACTAGTGTGACTATAGCAAAGTCCAATAGCCACGTATAGAATGCCACTAGGTACACTGAGTGTTTGCTAGTATAATGGCTTAGTTATAATGAGTTGGAGTGTGCAATGCAGGCAGACGCGCTCTGCAAATGTCTTTGCACTAGTGTGACTATAGCAAAGTCCAATAGCCACGTATAGAATGCCACTAGGTACACTGAGTGTTTGCTAGTATAATGGCTTAGTTATCATGAGTTGGAGTGTGCAATGCAGGCAGACGCGCTCTGCAAATGTCTTTGCACTAGTGTGACTATAGCAAAGTCCAATAGCCACGTATAGAATGCCACTAGGTACACTGAGTGTTTGCTAGTATAATGGCTTAGTTATAATGAGTTGGAGTGTGCAATGCAGGCAGACGCGCTCTGCAAATGTCTTTGCACTAGTGTGACTATAGCAAAGTCCAATAGCCACGTATAGAATGCCACTAGGTACACTGAGTGTTTGCTAGTATAATGGCTTAGTTATAATGAGTTGGAGTGTGCAATGCAGGCAGACGCGCTCTGCAAATGTCTTTGCACTAGTGTGACTATAGCAAAGTCCAATAGCCACGTATAGAATGCCACTAGGTACACTGAGTGTT
Source organism: Anomaloglossus baeobatrachus (assembly GCF_048569485.1). NCBI lineage: Eukaryota > Metazoa > Chordata > Amphibia > Anura > Aromobatidae > Anomaloglossus > Anomaloglossus baeobatrachus. Next base: position 357,545,460 of record NC_134354.1, on the reverse strand, counting down.
TGCTAGTATAATGGCTTAGTTATAATGAGTTGGAGTGTGCAATGCAGGCAGATGCGCTCTGCAAATGTCTTTGCACTAGTGTGACTATAGCAAAGTCTAATAGCCACGTATAGAATGCCACTAGGTACACTGAGTGTTTGCTAGTATAATGGCTTAGTTATCATGAGTTGGAGTCTGCAATGCAGGCAGACGCGCTCTGCAAATGTCTTTGCACTAGTGTGACTATAGCAAAGTCCAATAGCCACGTATAGAATGCCACTAGGTACACTGAGTGTTTGCTAGTATAATGGCTTAGTTATAATGAGTTGGAGTGTGCAATGCAGGCAGACGCGCTCTGCAAATGTCTTTGCACTAGTGTGACTATAGCAAAGTCCAATAGCCACGTATAGAATGCCACTAGGTACACTGAGTGTTTGCTAGTATAATGGCTTAGTTATCATGAGTTGGAGTGTGCAATGCAGGTAGAGGTGCTGCAAATGTCTTTGCACTAGTGTGACTATAGCAAAGTCCAATAGCCACGTATAGGATGCCACTAGGTACACTGAGTGTTTGCTAGTATAATGGCTTAGTTATAATGAGTTGGAGTGTGCAATGCAGGCAGACGCGCTCTGCAAATGTCTTTGCACTAGTGTGACTATAGCAAAGTCCAATAGCCACGTATAGAATGCCACTAGGTACACTGAGTATTTGCTAGTATAATGGCTTAGTTATCATGAGTTGGAGTGTGCAATGCAGGTAGAGGTGCTGCAAATGTCTTTGCACTAGTGTGACTATAGCAAAGTCCAATAGCCACGTATAGGATGCCACTAGGTACACTGAGTGTTTGCTAGTATATTGGCTTAGTTATCATGAGTTGGAGTGTGCAATGCAGGTAGAGGTCCTGCAAATGTCTTTGCACTAGTGTGACTATAGCAAAGTCCAATAGCCACGTATAGGATGCCACTAGGTACACTGAGTGTTTGCTAGTATAATGGCTTAGTTATAATGAGTTGGAGTGTGCAATGCAGGCAGACGCGCTCTGCAAATGTCTTTGCACTAGTGTGACTATAGCAAAGTCCAATAGCCACGTATAGAATGCCACTAGGTACACTGAGTGTTTTCTAGTATAATGGCTTAGTTATCATGAGTTGGAGTGTGCAATGCAGGTAGAGGTGCTGCAAATGTCTTTGCACTAGTGTGACTATAGCAAAGTCCAATAGCCACGTATAGGATGCCACTAGGTACACTGAGTGTTTGCTAGTATAATGGCTTAGTTATCATGAGTTGGAGTGTGCAATGCAGGTAGAGGTGCTGCAAATGTCTTTGCACTAGTGTAACTATAGCAAAGTCCAATTGCCACGTATAGGATGCCACTAGGTACACTGAGTGTTTGCTAGTATAATGGCTTAGTTATAATGAGTTGGAGTGTGCAATGCAGGCAGACGCGCTCTGCAAATGTCTTTGCACTAGTGTGACTATAGCAAAGTCCAATAGCCACGTATAGAATGCCACTAGGTACACTGAGTGTTTGCTAGTATAATGGCTTAGTTATCATGAGTTGGAGTGTGCAATGCAGGTAGAGGTGCTGCAAATGTCTTTGCACTAGTGTGACTATAGCAAAGTCCAATAGCCACGTATAGGATGCCACTAGGTACACTGAGTGTTTGCTAGTATAATGGCTTAGTTATCATGAGTTGGAGTGTGCAATGCAGGTAGAGGTCCTGCAAATGTCTTTGCACTAGTGTGACTATAGCAAAGTCCAATAGCCACGTATAGGATGCCACTAGGTACACTGAGTGTTTGCTAGTATAATGGCTTAGTTATAATGAGTTGGAGTGTGCAATGCAGGCAGACGCGCTCTGCAAATGTCTTTGCACTAGTGTGACTATAGCAAAGTCCAATAGCCACGTATAGAATGCCACTAGGTACACTGAGTGTTTGCTAGTATAATGGCTTAGTTATCATGAGTTGGAGTGTGCAATGCAGGTAGAGGTGCTGCAAATGTCTTTGCACTAGTGTGACTATAGCAAAGTCCAATAGCCACGTATAGGATGCCACTAGGTACACTGAGTGTTTGCTAGTATAATGGCTTAGTTATCATGAGTTGGAGTGTGCAATGCAGGTAGAGGTCCTGCAAATGTCTTTGCACTAGTGTGACTATAGCAAAGTCCAATAGCCACGTATAGGATGCCACTAGGTACACTGAGTGTTTGCTAGTATAATGGCTTAGTTATAATGAGTTGGAGTGTGCAATGCAGGCAGACGCGCTCTGCAAATGTCTTTGCACTAGTGTGACTATAGCAAAGTCCAATAGCCACGTATAGAATGCCACTAGGTACACTGAGTGTTTGCTAGTACTAGTATAATGGCTTAGTTATAATGAGTTGGAGTGTGCAATGCAGGCAGACGCGCTCTGCAAATGTCTTTGCACTAGTGTTACTATAGCAAAGTCCAATAGCCACGTATAGAATGCCACTAGGTACACTGAGTGTTTGCTAGTATAATGGCTTAGTTATCATGAGTTGGAGTGTGCAATGCAGGTAGAGGTGCTGCAAATGTCTTTGCACTAGTGTGACTATAGCAAAGTCCAATAGCCACGTATAGGATGCCACTAGGTACACTGAGTGTTTGCTAGTATAATGGCTTAGTTATAATGAGTTGGAGTGTGCAATGCAGGCAGACGTGCTCTGCAAATGTCTTTGCACTAGTGGGACTATAGCAAAGTCCAATAGCCACGTATAGGATGCCACTAGGTACACTGAGTGTTTGCTAGTATAATGGCTTAGTTATGAGTTGGAGTGTGCAGAGGACAGGAGGGTACAGTGCCAGGATTTTGGGGCTCTGGATAGAGGAATGGAAGCCTGCCTTTCTATCCCTCCTAATAGGCAAATGCAGTGAGGAAATCCCTGACCTTGGCTACACAGACGCTGGCGCTGTTTTCAGGACCTGTCACCTTAACTCTGACCCTGCCGGTTTGAGCCCTTAAAAGGACTGCTAGAAAGTGCTCTCCCTAAGCTGTCCAGCGCTGTGTATGGAGCGCATACAGCTGTATCAGCGATAGGACTAAGGAAGGAGCTGCGACAGTGATGTCTGACACCAAAGACGCAGAAGAGATAATGGCGTCCTGGAGGAAAATGTCCGGTTTTATAATGCAGGGACATGTGACATGGACATCCTATCACACATGCCGTTGCTTCTCTGGCTAAAAGTCCACTTAGCTGTGTGTGTGTCTGGGATTGGCTGACATGCTGGCCCGCCCCACAAGACGCGCGCGCTTAGGGAAGGAAGACAAGAAAAAAAAAAAAAAAAAGGCGATCGCCATTATAGAAACAGCTGTGATCTGAAGGCGCTGTTCACGCACACTATACATTGAAATGTCATAATAGTGTTATTCACAGAGTGACTTTCACTATTACAGCAGAAACCAAGCTAGGATTTAGCTGTTTTTTTGCTGCTAGAACCGTTCTCGAACGTTTCTAGAACTATCGAGCTTTTGCAAAAAGCTCGAGTTCTAGTTCGATCTAGAACATGCCCCAAAATCACTCGAGCCTAGAACTGGAGAACCACAAACCACAAACCGCGCTCAACTCTAGTCACCACCCGTCCACGGTCCTTACGGCAGACTCCAATCGGCCTCCACTGCAGACGGTCACCACATCCTGCCAACTTTGCTGTCCTGTCCGGGCCACACACCCGGACCAACTTCAGGCTCTTTGCTGTCACTTTTCTCCTCTCTACTACTTTCCTCCTTCCACTTCCTTAGCTTAACTCTCACTGCCTGTGTTTTCCCTCCTCCTTGGTGGGTGGAGACCAACCGCCTGGCTCCACCACCTGGTGTGGACAACAGCCCCTGGGGAAGGCAACAAGGATTTTGTGTTTTGACTATGATATGCCTGCAGGGAGTGTGGGGTGTGTAAGTGTTGTGCTCTGTGGCCTCTGGCTTGTCCAGGGCGACACAGAAGCACTGCAGCACTGCCTCGGCGAAGCGGCAACAGGCTGTGCTGAAGCTAATCTGCATAGGTGACAAACCCCACAATGCAGAAGAGGTGTGGACAGCTCTGAAACAGCAGGCAGATCACTGGCTCACACCTCTGAACCTAAAGCCAGGAAAGGTTGTGTGTGACAATGGCCGGAACCTGGTGGCGGCTTTGAGGCGAGGCCAGCTGACACATGTTCCATGCGTGGCCCATGTGCTCAACCTCGTGGTTCAGCGTTTTCTAAAGTCATAACCAGAGCTGTCTGATCTGCTGGTAAAAGTTCGCCGCCTGTCTGTACTTTTTCGAAAGTCACCTACTGCTTCAGCCGGCCTTGCCGGCTTTCAGCGCCATTTGCATCTTCCGGCTCACAGACTGGTGTGTGATGTCCCCACGTGTTGGAATTCAACTCTGCACATGTTGGTCATGATATGTGAGCAGAAGAGGGCAGTTGTTGAGTACCTGCATCACCTAAGCCATCGGGAAATGGGTCAAACTCCACACATAACACCTGAGGAGTGGAGATGGTTGTCCGACCTATGTACCATCCGCCAAAAGTTTGAGGACTCCACCAAGATGGTGAGCGGCGATGACGACATTATTAGCATCACCATACCGCTTCTCTGCCTTCTAAAATGGTCTCTGCTCAAAAAACAACCATGATGCATTTCAGGCGGAGCGCGATGAGTTTGAGCAAGAAAAAGTAGTGGGTGTGGGTGATAACACACAGCCCAGCCTCGTCTCATCACAACGTGCAGTGGAGGACTATGACGAGGAGGAGGATGAAGACATGGAGCAACTCTCTGGCCAAATTGAGGATATGACATGCAGTCATATCCTCGGTTCAGCGTGGCTGGCCAGAGGACAGGGTAGATGAGGAGGAGGAGGAGGAGGAGGAGGAGGAGGACAGCATGTTCAGTCATCGTGTTGGTCAGGATACTGAAGTGATGGCTGTTAAGAGTCTGGCACACATGGCTGACTTTATGGTAAGCTGCCTGTCTCGTGACCCTCGCGTTAAGAACATCTTTGCCGACAATCATTACTGGTTGGTAACACTGTTAGACCCACGCTACAAGGAGAACTTTATGTCTCTTATTCCCGAGGCGAAGAGGTCAGGCAAAATGCAGCAGTTCCAGAAGGCCATAGTCACGGAAGTAGGCAAAGCATTCCCCTCACAAAACGCCAGCGGCATAGGTCAGGAATCAGTGGACAACCAAGGCATACAGCCGAGAGGGGCACAAGTCCAATCCGCCAGAGGTAGGGGAACAGTCTTTAAGATGTGGGACAGTTTTCTCAGGCCCTCACATACCACAGCCCCTGAGGTGCGGGGTAGTGCCACAAAAAATCCTAAGTTTGCCCAGATGCTCAAGGAGTACCTTGCAGATCAAACAACTGTACTCCGACATTCCTCTGTGCCTTACAATTAATGGGTATCCAAGCTGGACACGTGGCATGAATTGGCTCTGTACGCCTTGGAAGTCCTGGCCTGCCCTGCCGCTAGCGTTTTGTCAGAGCGTGTTTTTAGTGCCGCAGGTGGAATCATTACAGATAAATGCACCTGCCTGTCAACTGTAAATGCTGACAGGCTGACTCTGATCAAGATGAACAAGGGTTGGATTGGGCCAGACTTCACCACACCACCAGCAAATGAGAGCGGAATTTAAAGTTTGCCATGTACCTACACTCACCCATGGGTACACACTTCTGGACTTTGGCTAATCGCTGGACTGCTCCTCCTTCTCCTCATGCGCCATCATGATGACCGTTACAATAGTTAGGCCGTTGTTTCTGGTATACCCCCAGTGGTAAATTTTTTCGACCATTCTTTCAGAATGGACATTACAACGACAGGAGACCCGCTCCTTTGCAATGGGAACAATGTTTTGAGGCCCTTATGCACATCTCTATCCAGGGACAATGTGGAGCCTGACGCTGCCACCGACAGGCACACACGTGCGGTTTTTAAATGCAAGCATGGACGCAATAAGAACCTAACAGGTTTTTAGGAGCGACAATTACTGAGAAGTCTGACACTATCAGCCACTGCTGACTGACGTGTATTATTCACTAGACTTGTGCGTTATATAATAGTTTGTGCAAAACGTGCACCTGTACGCTGCCACCGACAGGCACACACGTGCGGTTTTTAAATGCAAGCATGGACGCAATAAGAACCTAACAGGTTTTTAGGAGCGACAATTACTGAGAAGTCTGACACTATCAGCCACTGCTGACTGACGTTTATTATACACTAGACTTGTGCGTTATATAATAGTTTGTGCAAAACGTGCACCTGTACGCGGCCACCGACAGGCACACACGTGCGGTTTTTAAATGCAAGCATGGACGCAATAAGAACCTAACAGGTTTTTAGGAGCGACAATTACTGAGAAGTCTGACACTATCAGCCACTGCTGACTGACGTGTATTATTCACTAGACTTGTGCGTTATATAATAGTTTGTGCAAAACGTGCACCTGTACGCTGCCACCGACAGGCACACACGTGCGGTTTTTAAATGCAAGCACGGACGCAATAAGAACCTAACAGGTTTTTAGGAGAAAAAAATACTGAGAAGTCTGACACTATCTGGACTGTTTTAGACTGTGTACACCAGCCCCAGATATGATGAAGGCTGGTATACGGTCACCGCTAGGAATGGCTATATACCCTGCCTGCCTGCCTGCCTGTATACTGCTACAATAGTCCTGACAAGGACTCTTCTGGTCACTAGCCTGTATTCCGACCTGGCTATACCCTGCCTGTATATAGCAACAATAGTCCTGAGAAAGACTCTGCTACTGTACTCCGACCTGGCTATACCCTGCCTGCCTGTATACAACTAGAATAGTCCTGAGAAGGACTTCTGGTCACACTGTTTGCAGCCCTGCTCCGGAACTAACTATAAAGGGCCGCAAACCTTTCCCTGAAGCAGCGACACTCTCCCTGCACTGACTGTCTGGATAGCTGTGAGCAGAGCACAGCGCGCCGGCCGGTATAAAGGCTCGGTCACGCTGTGCGGGCCGGCCAATCACTGCAATTCCACAACTAACAGGGCTGTGGCATTGCAGTGGTCTGCCAGCCAATCCCTGCATGAGGGCTGGCTCTCAAAAGAGCGCCAACATGCAGGGATGAAGACCACGAGTACAGCACGAGTATCGCGAGATTACTCGGTCCCACCCGAGTAGCTCGAGTACAGTGATACTCGTGCGAGTACCGAGTAGTAACAAGCATGCTCGCTCATCACTAAAGTTTACATTGAATGTGTTACTTTTTTCTACATAGTTTAGTCGTTTGCTTTTGTATTTAAAGGAACTATATATTTTGAAACAAACAGGATTTTTATAATATGGGATTATGTTTTCTGCTAAAATGGTCAATAAAAAAGAAACCCAAAATCGTAGTTCTCTTGGTGATGGAAGCCAAAATATATTATCAGTTGGCAACAAAACCAAGAATTTCAAATATTACAGGTTGATAGCAAATTACTTCAAAAGCGAAAACGGCTTGTTTTTACTGGGGATTGAACCCAGGACCTTCTGTGTGTGAAGTAGACGTGATGACCACTCCACTATGAAAGCTGTGAAATCTTGCAAAGTAATGGCATTTAGAGACGAGTTTTGACCGCCAGGGGAAAAAAAAAAAATAATTTGTAGTTCTGTTTGTGATGGAAGCCAAAACATCCCGTCATTCGGCAACAAAGCCAAGAACATCATATGTTGTAGTTGGATAGCGTATTATTTCAACACTAAGAACAGATTGGTTTCAATGGGGATTGAACCCAGGACCTTCTGCGTGTTAAGCAGATGTGATGACCACTACACTATGAAACCTGATGAAAATTTACTGTGTATTGGCTAGCAGAGCAGAATTGTGACTGACGGGGCCTTTTTATTGCTGAAGGAAAGTATTTTTGGTTAATGAAACATTTACAATTTTTATTACATATTTTACCAGTTTTATTCCTACAAAGGGATTTTGCTTAAATTGAAGTTTATATTCAATGTGTTACTTTTTTCTCCATAGTTTTGTCTTCTGCTTTTGTATTTATGGGAACTATATATTTTGAAACAAACAGGATTTTTATAATATGGGATTATGTTTTCTGCTAAAATGGTCAATAAAAAAGAAACCCAAAATCGTAGTTCTCTTGGTGATGGAAGCCAAAATGTATTGTCATTTGGCAACGAAACCAAGAATTTCATATATTACAAGTCGATAGGAAAATACTTCAACACCAAAAATGGATTGGTTTCACTGGGGTTGAATCCAGGACCTTCTGCGTATTAAGCAGACGTGATGACCTCTACACTATAAAACCTTTGAAATCCTGCAAAGTAATGGCAATTAGAGATGAGTTTTCACCGCCAGGGGAAAAAAAAACAAATTCGTAGCTCTGTTGGTGATGGAAGCCAAAACATCCCATCATTCGGCGACAAAGCCGAGAACTTCATGTATTGCGGGTTGATTGGGTTATATTTCAACACCATGAACAGATAGGTTTTCCTGGGGATTCAACCTAGGACCTTCTGCGTGTTAAGCAGACGTGATGAGCACTACACTATTAAACCTGATGGAAAGTTACTGTGTATTGGCTAGCAGAGCAGAATTGTGACTGATGGGGCCTTTTTATTGCTGAAGGAAAGTATTTTTGGTTAATGAAACATTTACAATTTTTCTTATATATTTTAACAGTTTTATTCCTACAAAGGGATTTTGCTTAAATTGAAGTTTACATTGAATGTGTTACTTTTTTCTACATAGTTTAGTCGTTTGCTTTTGTATTTAGGGGAACTATATATTTTAAAACAAATAGGATTTTTATAATATGGGATTATGTTTTCTGCTAAAATGGTCAATAAAAAAGAAACCCAAAATCGAAGTTCTCTTTGTGATGGAAGCCAAAATGTATTGTCATTTTTTCAACGAAACCAAGAATTTCACATATTACAAGTCAATAGGAAATTACATCAACACCAAAAACAGATTGGTTTCACTGGTGATTGAACCCAGGACCTTCAGCGTGTGAAGCAGACGTGATGACCACTACACTATGAAACCTTTGAAATCCTGCAAAGTAATGGCAATTACAGACGAGTTTTGACCGCCAGGGGAAAAAAAACAAATTCGTAGCTCTGTTGGTGATGGAAGCTAAAACATCCCATTATTCGGCAACAAAGCCAAGAACTTTATATATTGCAGGTTGATATGGAATTATTACAACACCAAGAACACATGGGTTTCACTGGGGATTGAACGCAGGACCTTCTGCGTGTTAAGCAGACATGAAGACCACTACACTATGAAACCTTTGAAATCCTGCAAGGTAATGGCAATTAGAGACAAGTTTTGACCACCAGGGAAAAAAAAAACAAATTCGTAGCTCTGTTGGTGATGGAAGCCAAAACGTCCCATCATTCGGCAACAAAGCCAAGAACTTCATATATTGTAGTTTAATTGGGTATTATTTCAACACCAAGAACAGATTGGATTTACTGGGGATTGAACGCAGGACCTTCTTCGTGTTAAGCAGACGTGATGACCACTACTCTATGAAACCTGTTGGAAAGTTACTGTGTATTGGCTAGCAGAGCAGAATTGTGACTGACGGGGCCTTTTTATTGCTGAAGGAAAGTATTTTTGGTTAATGAAACATTTACAATTGTTATTACATATTTTACCAGTTTTATTCCTACAAAGGGATTTTGCTTAAATGGAAGTTTACATTGAATGTGTTACTTTTTTCTACATTTTTTAGTCGTTTGCTTTTGTATTTAAAGGAACTATATATTTTGAAACAAACAGGATTTTTATAATATGGGATTATGTTTTCTGCTAAAATGGTCAATAAATTAGAAACCCAAAATCGTAGTTCTCTTGGTGATGGAAGCCAAAATATATTAACAGTTAGCAACAAAACCAAGAATTTCATATATTACAGGTTGATAGCAAAATACTTCAACAGCAAAAACAGCTTGTTTTTACTGGGGATTGAACCCAGTACCTTTTGCGTGTTAAGCAGACGTGATGATCACTACACTATGAAACCGGATAAAAAGTTGATGTGTATTGGCTAGCAGAGCAGAATTGTGACTGACGGGGCCTTTTTATTGCTGAAGGAAAGTATTTTTGATTAATGAAACATTTACAATTTGTATTACATATTTTACCAGTTTTATTCCTACAAAGGGATTTTGCTTAAATTGAAGTTTATATTGAAGGTGTTACTTTTTTCTCCATAGTTTGGTCTTTTGCTTTTGTATTTATGGGAACTATATATTTTGAAACAAACAGGATTTTTATAATGCAAAAGAAACAGGAGAGCAGATGTGGTTGAAATGCAAAAGAGAATGACAAATTTTATTACATCATAAAAAACAGTTTTTAGATGTAGCACAGAAAAATACATATAGGTGCAACAGCAGAGGGCACCTTGGCACATAAAGAGTTAATCAGAATTAACAAGGCAAGTAGAATACATAAGACAACAAGTATACAGCACAGATGGCAAAAAATACAAAGTTACATGCCAGGTGATACCAGAGAACAATAGCTGGTGTGCAAGATAAGATAAAATGATACAGCACACTGGGTTTGTCAGTATATGCAAGCAATGATACATATCAGTGGCTAAATATATGCAAACACTGCTCACCAGCATGCCAGGTGATACCAGAGAACAATAGCTGGTGTGCAAGATAAGATAAAGTTATACAGCACACTGGGTTTGTCAGTATATGCAAGCAATGATACATATCAGTAGCTAAATATATGCAACACTGCTCACCAGCATGCCAGGTGATACCAGAGAACAATAGCTGGTGTGCAAGATAAGATAAAGTTATACAGCACACTGGGTTTGTCAGAATATGGAAACAATGATATATACCAGTGGCTAAAAAAATGTAAACACCGCTCACCAGCAATGATATAAAGTGCCAGATAAGTGCAGGAGCCAGAGACCAAAAGATCCCCCTCAGAAGCAAGATAACGCGCGTTTCAGGTCTTGTTAGTATAACCCTTCATCAGACCTAGGAGGGGTGGTGACTCATCTGTTCCCAGAAGCTTTAATAGACCATATGGTTCATCACATGGATCGGACCGGCCAGTCAGTGCAGGTTTAAGATGGCACATGCGCGGTCATTGCTAATCCCACTAGCAGATGCGAGTGAAGTCAAGCCGAGGAGTGCAGGGGAGAGGGCTAAGGCAACGCCCCCCCACGAGCAAAACTCCGCCCTTGAGACATCGCTAAGCATGCCAGGGAGAGAAGAAAGACCAGGCATGTGCACACCACACATACTGGAACATACAAAGATACAGATATACGGGCTCCCACACAAACAGCAGTATAGGAACGCCAAGGAAAGAGGGCAAAGAAATAATGAAATGGCAGGAATCACAAGAATAACAGTAGTTAGCCCTCGACCAAGCAGTATATAATCCCGGCTGTCATGGGGGAAGCCACCTTGTAATCATAGTCCAGATGCACGATGTATTCAGGTAGTCATATTAACAGAGGCAGTGATCCATAGGGAGCAGAAGATGGAAGCTGCAAAGAAAAGGGCACAAAATGGCATAAAACACTTGCAGCAATAAAATTAGAATATAAAAACAGAGGTAAAAAATTGCATAGGTGGTAAAAAACCATATCTAGCAAAAAAAGGGGGGGGAGGAGGACAGGGGTCTAAAGGAAGGGGTCAAAGCTAAGGGACTCATTCAGACCAGACGGAGCCATAGTACCCAGTAGGGTGATCCATTTGGTTTCTTTTTGGGCGAGGATCTTTTTAAGGTTCCCGCCCCTATTGCCGCCATGTACGACATCTATCCCTATGACACGCAATGATCTCGCATTACATCCGTGATGGTTCCGAAAATGCCTAGGAAGGGTCTTAAGAGTAGAAATATCGGTCACCGTCTTGGCAGCACCATTATCTCTCACATGTTCACGCACTCTCACCCGCAATTCCCTAGAAGTTAAACCTATGTATATCTTAGGGCAACTACATTTAGCATAATAGATAACATAGGAAGTTGCGCATGAGATGTAACAACTAATATCAAATGTCCGACTACCATCTGCGGTGGAAAAGGTCTTACTGCGAGAGACATTGGTGCACGCAAGACAGCGACCGCAGGGAAAACACCCACGAATAGGATTAGTAGAACCAAAGGGATGGGAAATCACAGGAACGTAATGACTATGTACGAGAAAATCTCGTAGATTTTTGGAACGGCGTGCCGTCATTAGAGGATAATCAGGGACCAAATCCCTTGGGGTAGGATCAGATTTTAGTATCGGCCAGTGTTTGTTTAATATGGCACGCATGTTATGCCATTCATGGTTGCACGCAGATATGAATCGAGCCTCTCCTGCCCCCGTATTCGCCTGACTAGATGGCTGCAGAAGCTCCATTTGATTAGTATTCTTTGCCCTATTGTACCCCTTCTTTATGACACGACGGCTATATCCCCTATTAACCAATCTCGATGTTAGATCATTGGCCTGGGACTGAAAATTATCAGATGTAGAGCATATCCGCCTCATTCTGAGAAATTGCCCAACCGGGATGGCTTGGATGGTACTAACAGGATGAGAAGATGAGGCATGTAAAAGGGAGTTGACCGAGGTAGGCTTCCTAAAGACATTCGTCTGTAGTTGCCGACCACGGTCAACTCCAATCATAATATCCAAAAAATCAATAGACTGTAAATCATATCTAAAAGTGAGCTTAAGGTTCAATGAATTATGGTTTAAAACACCCATAAAGTCCGAGAGCTGCTCCACGGTACCCTGCCACAAAACAAAAACATCATCAATATATCTTAACCAGCACTGCGCATGGGTAGCGGCCGGCACGCCCTCGTCGCCAAAAATGCCCCTCTCCCAATGGCCGAGGAACATATTAGCGTACGAAGGCGCACAGGCCGCGCCCATCGCAGTGCCTCTGGTCTGTAAATTAAAACCGGTCTTTGAAAATGAAGAAATTGTGTGTCAGGATAAAGTGGAGCAGCTCCAGGATCAGCTCACACAAATGGCCATCACGGTTGGTATTGCTCAGAAAGAAGCGGACTGCCTCCAGACCATCATCATGGTTAATATTGGTATAAAGTGACTCTATGTCCGACGTGACAAGAAGGGTATCAGAATCCACAAAAATCCCGTCGACCCTATTCAGGACGTCCGTCATATCCTTAACATAAGATGGCAATGTTTCCACAAGAGGTTTTAAATAATAGTCGATAAAGCGACAGACAGGGTCGCATAAGCCATCTATGCCGGATACGATAGGGCGCCCCGGAGGGTGTTTGGGATTCTTGTGGATCATGGGCAGGAGATAAAAGGTGGGGATTTTGGGAGATGCAACGAAGAGGCCATCAAAAACCTTCTTTGTTATAATTCCTTCATCCAAAGCCCCCTGCAAGATCCGGTATAGCAAATCTGAGAAGGGGAATGTATGTTTAATAGGATTTTTATAATATTGGATTATGTTTTCTGCTAAAATGGTCAATAAAAAAGAAACCCTAAATTGTAGTTCTCTTGGTGATGGAAGCCAAAATGTATTGTCATTTGGCAATGAAACCAAGAATTTCATATATTACAAGTCGATAGGAAAATACTTCAACACCAAAAATAGATTGGTTTCACTGGGGTTGAACCCAGGACCTTCTGCATATGAAGTAGACGTGATGACCTCTACACTATGAAGCCTTCGAAATCCTGCAAAGTAATGTCAATTAGAGACGAGTTTTCACCGCCAGGGGAAAAAAAACAAATTCGTAGCTCTGTTGGTGATGGAAGCCAAAACATCCTGTCATTCGGCAACAAAGCCAAGAACTTCATATATGGCAGGTTGATAGCACTACACTATGAAACCTGATGGAAAGTTACTGTGTATTGGCTAGCAGAGCAGAATTGTGACTGACGGGGCATTTTTATTGCTGAAGGAAAGTATTTTTGGTTAATGAAACATTTATAATTTTTATTATATATTTTACCAGTTTTATTCCTACAAAGGGATTTTGCTTAAATTGAAGTTTACATTGAATGTGTTACTTTTTTCTACATAGTTTAGTCGTTTGCTTTTGTATTTAAAGAAACTATATATTTTGAAACAAACAGGATTTTTATAATATGGGATTATGTTTTCTGCTAAAATGGTCAATAAAAAAGAAACCCAAAATCGTAGTTCTCTTGGTGATGGAAGCCAAAATATATTATCAGTTGGCAACAAAACCAAGAATTTCATATATTACAGGTTGATAGCAAATTACTTCAACAGCGAAAACGGCTTGTTTTTACTGGGGATTGAAACCAGGACGTTCTGCGTGTGAAGTAGACGTGATGACCACTCCACTATGAAACCTGTGAAATCTTGCAAAGTAATGGCATTTAGAGACGAGTTTTGACCGCCAGGGAAAAAAAGAAAAAATTTGTAGTTCTGTTTGTGATGGAAGCCAAAACATCCCGTCATTCGGCAACAAAGCCGAGAACTTCATATATTGTAGGTGGATAGCGAATCATTTCAACACTAAGAACAGATTGGTTTCACTGGGGATTGAACCCAGGTCCTTCTGCATGTGAAGCAGACGTGATGACCACGACACTATGAAACCTTTGAAATCCTGTAAAGTAATGGCAATTAGAGACAAGTTTTGACCGCCAGGGGAAAAAAAACAAATTTGTAGCTCTGTTGGTGATGGAAGCTAAAAGATCCCATCATTCGGCAACAAAGCCAAGAACATCATATACTGCAGGTTGATAGGGTTTTATTTCAACACCATGAACAGATAGGTTTTACTGGGGATTCAACCTAGGACCTTCTGCGTGTTAATCAGACGTGATGAGCACTACACTATGAAACCTGATGGACAGTTACTGTGTATTGGCTAGCAGAGCAGAATTGTGACTGACGGGGCCTTTTTATTGCTGAAGGAAAGTATTTTTGGTTAATGAAACATTTACAATTATTATTACATATTTTACCAGTTTTATTCCTACAAAGGGATTTTGCTTAAATTGAAGTTTACATTTAATGTGTTATTTTTTCTACATAGTTTAGTCGTTTGCTTTTGTATTTATGGGAACTATATATTTTGAAACAAACAGGATTTTTATAATATGGGATTATGTTTTCTGCTAAAATGGTAAATAAAAAAGAAACCCAAAATCGTAGTTCTCTTTGTGATGGAAGCCAAAATGTATTGTCATTTGGCAACGAAACCAAGAATTTCACATATTACAAGTCGATAGGAAATTACTTCAACACCAAAACAGATTGGTTTCACTGGGGATTGAACCCAGGACCTTCTGCGTGTGAAGCAGACGTGATGAAAACTACACTATGAAACCTTTAAAATCCTGCAAAGTAATGGCAATTAGAGACGACTTTTGACCGCCAGGGGAAAAAAAAAAAATTCGTAGCTCTGTTGGTGATGGAAGCTAAAACATCCCGTTATTCGGCAACAAAGCCAAGAACTTTATAGATTGCAGGTTGATAGGATATTATTTCAACACCAAGAACACATTTGTTTCACTGGGGATTAAACCCAGGGACTTCTGCGTGTAAAGCAGACGTGATTTCCACTACACTATGAAACCTTTGAAAGTCTGCAAAGTAATGGCAATTAGAGACGAGTTTTGACCGCCAGGGAAAAAAAAACCCAAATTTGTAGCTTTGTTGGTGATGGAAGACAAAACATCCCATCATTCGGCAACAAAGCCAAGAACTTCATATAGTGTAGTTTAATTGGGTATTATCTCAACACCAAGAACAGATTGGTTTTACTGGGGATTGAACCCAGGACCTTCTGCGTGTGAAGCAGACGTGATAAAAACTACATTATGAAACCTTTGAAATCCTGCAAAGTATTGGCAATTAGAGACGAGTTTTGACCGCCAGGGGAAAAAAGAAACAAATCCGTAGCTGTGTTGGTGATGGAAGCCAAAACATCCCATCATTCGGCAACAAAGCCAAGAACTTCATATATTGTAGTTTAATTGGGTATTATTTCAACACCAAAAACAGATTGGTTTTACTGGGGATTGAACGCAGGACCTTCTGCGTGTTAAGCAGACGTGATGACCCCTACTCTATGAAACCTAATGGAAAGTTACTGTGTATTGGCTAGCAGAGCAGAATTGTGACTGACGGGCCTTTTTATTGCTGAAGGAAAGTATTTTTGGTTAATGACACATTTACAATTTTTATTACATATTTTACAAGTTTTATTCCTACAAAGGGATTTTGCTTAAATGGAAGTTTACATTAAATGTGTTACTTTTTTCTACATAGTTTAGTCGTTTGCTTTTGTATTTAAAGGAACTATATATTTTGAAACAAACAGGATTTTTATAATATGGGATTATGTTTTCTGCTAAAATGGTCAATAAGAAAGAAACCCAAAATAGTAGTTCTTTTGGTGATGGAAGCCAAAATATATTATCAGTTGGCAACAAAACCAATAATTTCATATATTACAGGTGTATAGCATATTAATTCAACAGCGAAAACGGCTTGTTTTTACTGGGGATTGAACCCAAGACCTTCTGCGTGTGAAGCAGACGTGATGAAAACTACACTATGAAACCTTTGAAATCCTGCAAAGTAATGGCAATTAGAGACGAGTTTTGACCGCCAGGGGAAAAAAAACAAATTCGTAGCTCTGTTGGTGATGGAAGCTAAAACATCCCGTTATTCGGCAACAAAGCCAAGAACTTTATAGATTGCAGGTTGATAGGCTATTATTTCAACACCAAGAACACATGGGTTTCACTGGGGATAGAACCCAGGGCCTTCTGCGTGTAAAGCAGATGTGATTTCCACTACACTATGAAACCTTTGAAAGCCTGCAAAGTAATGGCAATTAGAGACAAGTTTTGACCGCCAGGGAAAAAAAAACCCAAATTCGTAGCTTTGTTGGTGATGGAAGCCAAAACATCCCATCATTCGGCAACAAAGCCAAGAACTTCATATATTGCGGGTTGATAAGGTTTTAGTTCAACACCATGAACAGATTGGTTTTCCTGGGGATTCAACCTAGGACCTTCTGCGTGTTAAGCAGACGTGATGAGCACTACACTATGAAACCTGATGGAAAGTTACTGTGTATTGGCTAGCAGAGCAGAATTGTGACTGATGGAGCCTTTTTATTGCTGAAGGAAAGTATTTTTGGTTAATGAAACATTTACAATTTTTATTATATATTTTACCAGTTTTATTCCTACAAAGGGATTTTGCTTAAATTGAAGTTTACATTGAATGTGTTACTTTTTTCTACATAGTTTAGTCGTTTGCTTTTGTATTTATGGGAACTATATATTTTAAAACAAATAGGATTTTTATAATATGGGATTATGTTTTCTGCTAAAATGGTCAATAAAAAAGAAACCCAAAATCGAAGTTCTCTTTGTGATGGAAGCCAAAATGTATTGTCATTTGGCAACGAAACCAAGAATATCACATATTACAAGTCAATAGGAAATTACATCAACACCAAAAACAGATTGGTTTCACAGGGGATTGAACCCAGGACCTTCTGCGTGTGAAGCAGACGTGATAACCACTACACTATGAAACCTTTGAATTCCTGCAAAGTAATGGCAATTAGAGACGAGTTTTGACCGCCAGGTGGAAAAAAAACAAATTCGTAGCTCTGTTGGTGATGGAAGCTAAAACCTCCCATTATTCGGCAACAAAGCCAAGAACTTAATATATTGCAGGTTGATATGGAATTATTACAACACCATGAACACATGGGTTTCACTGGGGATTTAACCCAGGACCTTCTGCATGTGAAGCAGACGTGATGACCACTACACTATGAAACCTTTGAAATCCTGCAAAGTAATGGCAATTAGAGACGAATTTTGACCGCCAGGGAAAAAAAAAAAAAATTCGTAGCTCTGTTGGTGATGGAAGCCAAAACATCCCATCATTCGGCAACACAGCCTAGAACTTCATATATTGTAGTTTAA
Organism: Anomaloglossus baeobatrachus; assembly: GCF_048569485.1. Lineage (NCBI taxonomy): Eukaryota > Metazoa > Chordata > Amphibia > Anura > Aromobatidae > Anomaloglossus > Anomaloglossus baeobatrachus. The sequence continues at coordinate 357,527,532 of NC_134354.1, read as the reverse complement.
TTGGGTATTATTTCAGCACCAAGAACAGATTGGTTTTACAGGGGATTGAACGCAGGACCTTCTGAGTGTTAAGCACACGTGATGACCACTACTCTATGAAACTTGATAGAAAGTTACTGTGTATTGGCTAGCAGAGCAGAATTGTGACTGACGGGGCCTTTTTATTGCTGAAGGAAAGTATTTTTGGTTAATGAAACATTTACAATTGTTATTACATATTTTACCAGTTTTATTCCTACAAAGGGATTTTGCTTAAATGGAAGTTTACATTGAATTTGTTACTTTTTTCTACATAGTTTAGTCGTTTGCTTTTGTATTTAAAGGAACTATATATTTTGAAACAAACAGGATTTTTATAATATGGGATTATGTTTTCTGCTAAAATGGTCAATAAAAAAGAAACCCAAAATCGTAGTTCTCTTGGTGATGGAAGCCAAAATATATTATCAGTTGGCAACAAAACCAAGAATTTCATATATTACAGGTTGATAGCAAATTACTTCAACAGCAAAAACGGCTTGTTTTTACTGGGGATTGAACCCAGGACCTTCTGCGTGTGAAGTAGACGTGATGACCACTCCACTATGAAAGCTGTGAAACCCTGCAAAGTAATGGCATTTAGAGACGAGTTGTGACCGCCAGGGGAAAAATAAGAAAAATAATTTGTAGTTCTGTTTGTGATGGAAGCCAAAACATCCCATCATTCGGCAACAAAGCCGAGAACTTCATATATTGTAGTTGGATAGCGTATTATTTCAACACTGAGAACAGATTGGTTTCACTGGGGATTGAACCCAGGACCTTCTGCGTGTTAAGCAGACGTGATGACCACTACACTGTGAAACCTGACGAAAAGTTACTGTGTATTGGCTAGCAGAGCAGAATTGTGACTGACGGGGCCTTTTTATTGCTGAAGGAAAGTATTTTTGGTTAATGAAACATTTACAATTTTTATGATATATTTTACTAGTTTTATTCCTACAAAGGGATTTTGCTTAAATTGAAGTTTTTATTGAATGTGTTACTTTTTTCTACATAGTTTAGTCATTTGCTTTTGTATTTATGGGAACTATATATTTTAAAACAAATAGGATTTTTATAATATGGGATTATGTTTTCTGCTAAAATGGTCAATAAAAAAGAAACCCAAAATCGCAGTTCTCTTTGTGATGGAAGCCAAAATGTATTGTCATTTGGCAACGAAACCAAGAATTTCACATATTACAAGTCGATAGGAAATTACTTCAACACCAAAAACAGAATGGTTTCACTAGGAAATGAACCCAGGACCTTCTGCGTGTGAAGTAGACGTGATGACCACTACACTATGAAACCTTTGAAATCCTGCAAAGTAATGGCAATTAGAGACGAGTTTTGACCGCCAGGGGAAAAAAAACAAATTCGTAGCTCTGTTGGTGATGGAAGCTAAAACATCTCGTTATTCAGCAATAAAGCCAAGAACTCCATATATTGCAGGCTGATAGGATATTATTTCAACACCAAGAACACATGGGTTTCACTGGGAATTGAACATAGGACCGTCTGCGTGTAAAGCAGACGTGATTTCCACTACACTATGAAACCTTTGAAAGCCTGCAAAGTAATGGCAATTAGAGACGAGTTTTGACCGCCAGGGAAAAAAAAAACAAATTCGTAGCTCTGTTGGGGATGGAAGCCAAAACATCCCATCATTCAGCAACAAAGCCAAGAACTTCATATATTGTAGTTTAATTGAGTATTATTTCAACACCGAGAACAAATTGGTTTTACTGGGGATTGAACGCAGGACCTTCTGCGTGTTATGCAGCCGTGATGACCACTACTCTATGAAACCTGATGGAAAGTTACTGTGTATTGGCTAGCAGAGCAGAATTGTGACTGACGGGGCCTTTTTATTGCTGAAGGAAAGTATTTTTGGTTAATGAAACATTTACAATTTTTATTACATATTTTACCAGTTTTATTCCTACAAAGGGATTTTGCTTAAAAGGAAGTTTACATTGAATGTGTTACTTTTTTCCACATAGTTTAGTTGTTTGCTTTTGTATTTAAAGGAACTATATATTTTGAAACAAACAGGATTTTAATAATATGGGATTATGTTTTCTGCTAAAATGGTCAATAAAAAAGAAACCCAAAATCGTAGTTCTCTTGGTGATGGAAGCCAAAATATATTATCAGTTGGCAACAAAACAAAGAATTTCATATGTTACAGGTTGATAGCAAATTACTTCATCAGTGAAAACAGCTTGATTTTAATGGGGATAGAACCCAGGACCTCCTGCGTGTGAAGTAGACGTGATGACGACTCTACTATGAAACCTGTGAAATCCTGCAAAGTAATGGCATTTAGAGACGAGTTTTGACCGCCAGGGGAAAAAAAAAATAATTTGTAGTTCTGTTTGTGATGGAAGCCAAAACATCCCGTTATTCGGCAACAAAGCCGAGAACTTCATATATTGGAGTTGGATAGCGTATTATTTCAACACTAAGAACAGATTGGTTTCACTGGGGATTGAACCCAGGACCTTCTGCGTGTTAGGCAGACGTGATGACCACTACACTATAAAACCTGACGAAAAGTTACTGTGTATTGGCTAGCAGCGCAGAATTGTGACTGACGGGGCCTTTTTATTGCTGAAGGAAAGTATTTTTGGTTAATGAAACATTTACAATTATTATTACATATTTTACCAGTTTTATTCTTACAAAGGGATTTTGCTTAAATTGAAGTTTATATTGAATGTGTTACTCTTTTCTCCATAGTTTGGTCTTTTGCTTTTGTATTTATGGGAACTATATATTTTTAAACAAATAGTATTTTTATAATATGGGATTATGTTTTCTGCTAAAATGGTCAATATAAAAGAAACCCAAAATCGTAGTTCTCTTTGTGATGGAAGCCAAAATGTATTGTCATTTCGCAACAAAACCAAGAATTTCACATATTACAAGTCGATAGGAAATTACTTCAACACCAAAAACAGATTGGTTTCACTGGGGATTGAACCCAGGACCTTCTGCGTGTGAAGCAGACGTGATGACCACTACACTATGAAACCTTTGAAATCCTGCAAAGTAATAGCAATTAGAGACGAGTTTTGACCGCCAGGGGAAAAAAAACAAATTCGTAGCTCTGTTGGTGATGGAAGCTAAAACATCCAGTTATTCGGCAACAAAGCCAAGAAATTTATATACTGCAGGTTGATAGGGGATTATTTCAACACCAAGAACACATTCGTTTCACTGGGGATTGAACCCAGGACCTTCTGCGTGTAAAGCAGATGTAATTTCCACTACACTATGAAACCTTTGAAAGCCTGCAAAGTAATGGCAATTAGAGACGAGTTTTGACCGCCAGGGAAAAAAAAACAAATTCGTAGCTCTGTTGGGGATGGAAGCCAAAACATCCCATCATTCGGCAACAAAGCCAAGAACTTCATATATAGTAGTTTAATTGAGTATTATTTCAACACCAAGAACAGATCGGTTTTACTGGCGATTGAACGCAGGACCTTCTGCGTGTTAAGCAGACGTGATGACCACTACTCTATGAAACCTGATGGAAAGTTACTGTGTATTGGCTAGCAGAGCAGAATTGTGGCTGACGAGGCCTTTTTATTGCTGAAGGAAAGTATTTTTGGTTAATGAAACATTTACAATTTTTATTACATATTTTACCAGTTTTATTCCTACAAAGGGATTTTGCTTAAAAGGAAGTTTACATTGAATGTGTTACTTTTTTCCACATAGTTTAGTTGTTTGTTTTTGTATTTAAAGGAACTATATATTTTGAAACAAATAGAATTTTTATAATATGGGATTATGTTTTCTGCTAAATTGGTCAATAAAAAAGAAACCCAAAATCGTAGTTCTCTTGGTGAGGGAAGCCAAAATATATTTTCTTCGGCGCTCTATTGGGAGACCCAGACGATTGGGTGTATAGCACTGCCTCCGGAGGCCACACAAAGCAATTACACTAAAAAGTGTAAGGCCCCTCCCCTTCTGGCTATACACCCCCAGTGGGATCACTGGCTCACCAGTTTTCTGCTTTGTGCGAAGGAGGTCAGACATCCACGCATAGCTCCACTGTTTAGTCAGCAGTAGCTGCTGGCTATATCGGATGGAAGAAAATAGGGCCCATATGGGGCCCCCAGCATGCTCCCTTCTCACCCGCGGTTGGTGCTTGTAAGGTTGAGGTACCTATTGCTGGTACAGAGGCTGGAGCCCACATGCTGTTTTCCTTCCACATCCCCTGGAGGGCTCTGTGGAAGTGGGATCTTGCCGGCCCCCAAGCCCTGGGGCTGGGCTCCATCCACAGACCCAGAGAACCTGCTGGATTGGGAGCGGGAGTGCCGTTCAGGGACAAGGCCCTGCAACTTTCAGGTACTCTGTGTCCCCGGCAGGCACGGACGCTCTCAAGGCTTGCTGAGCGTTATAGTGCGCCGGGGACAGTAGCGCTGTGCGCTGGGGTTAGGTCACTGCAGCTTTGCTGAGTGACGTTACATGTTGGGAACTACTGCGCCGACCGCTCCTGGAGCGGCGGCGCAGCTGCGACTTGTAGTGCGCCGGGGACTTTGCGCCGACCGCGCTTTTACGGCGGCGGCGCTTCTAACTTTAGCCCCCGGCTTCTGCGGCCTAGCGCCGCTTCGTTCCCGCCCCCACCCTGTCATTCAGGGTAGGGGAGAATCGCTGCTCAATTGGCAGCGCCGAGGGCTGGAGCTTTATTTACATGCTCCAGCCCTCTCACTAGGCACAGGGGGAAGCAGACTTCCCGCTCTTCGTCGGTGTACGCCCAGGGCCCGCCCCCCCTCTCCACAAGGACGCCGGCAGCCATTACACATGCGGTCTGGCTGGGGAAAGGCAGCAGGCTCTGGGAGACCCAGACTAGAGGGATTTCTGGCGACCACACACCGCTCCTAAGCGGGCGGTAAGCAGCACAGTAGTGCTGGCCCCTCTAGTGCCTCAGTGATATATTAGTGTACTTTTGTCTTGGTACCATATATATATATATATATATTTATTTAGTGCACTGTAAGGTCGCTTCTTGGCTGGACACCCTGTACTGCTCTGAGGAGGCAGCAACATGTCATCCGCAAAACGCAAGGCTGCCAAGGCACGGGCTGTGTACACTGTTTGTACTGCATGTGGGGCTGATCTACCGGCAGGCTCCAATGACTCACATTGTGTGCAATGTTCAGTCCCAGTGGCACTTCGTCAGCCAGAGCCTAATGTGGTGGTAGCCCAGGCAGAGACGCCTGTGAACCCTGCCCCGGTGACGGGGACAGACTTTGCAGTGTTTGCTGATAAAATGTCTGTGACTATGACAAAAATCCTGGAGACCTTGCAGGCCAGGCCAGTTCCTCAGACCATGGACACTGCTGTGTCTATGCTCTCCGGTCCCCCTCAGTTGGACCTAATCCGTACTTCAAGGGGGTCTCAAGCATCACAAGCTGAGGTCTCTGACTCAGATGACAGTCCCAGGCAGCCTAAGCGAGCTCGCTGGGAAAGACCCTCGACGTCATCACACTGCTCAGGGTCTCAGCGAGAAGAGTCTCTCTGTGATGAGACTGAGGACGGTGACCAGGATTCTAATCCTGAGGCCCCTCTCAATCTGGATGCCCCTGATGGTGACGCCATGGTTAATGACCTTATATCGGCGATTAATAGACTGTTGGATATTTCTCCCCCAGCCCCTTCTGCAGAGGAGGCAGCTGCACAACAGGAGAAGTTCCATTTCCTGTATCCCAAGCGTAAATTAAGTGCTTTTTTGGACCACTCTGACTTCAGAGAATCAATCCAGAAGCACGACGCTCATCCAGACAAGCGTTTCTCTAAACATTCTAAGGATACCCGTTATCCTTTTCCCGCTGAAGTGGCCAAACGTTGGACCCAGTGTCCAAAGGTGGATCCCCCAATTTCCAAGCTTGCGGCTAGATCCATAGTCGCAGTAGAGGATGGCGCTTCACTTAAAGATGCCAACGACAGACAGATGGACCTTTGGTTGAAATCTGTCTATGAAGCTATCGGCGCGCCGTTTGCTCCAGCATTCGCGGCCGTGTGGGCACTCCAAGCTATTTCAGCTGGTCTGGCACAGGTGGATGCTATCATGCATCCAGCAGTACCGCAGGTGGCGTCCCTAACTTCGCAAATGTCTGCGTTTGCGACCTATGCTATCAATGCTGTCCTAGAATCTACGAGCCGTACCTCTATGGCGGCCGCCAATTCTGTGGTTTTGCGCAGAGCCTTATGGTTAAAGGACTGGAAAGCAGATGCTGGTTCCAAAAAATGCTTAACCAGCTTGCCATTATCTAGAGACAGACTGTTTGGTGAGCCATTGGCTGAAATCATAAAACAGTCCAAGGGTAAGGACTCTTCCTTACCACAGCCCAGAGCAAGTAAACCTCAACAGAAAAAGTGGCAGTCGAGGTTTCGGTCCTTTCGGGGCTCGGGCAAGGCCCAATTCTCCTCGTCCAAAAGGACTCAGAAAGAACAAGGGAGCTCAGATTCCTGGCGGGCTCACTCACGCCCCAGGAAAGCAAATGGAGGAACCGCTTCCAAAGCGGCTACCTCATGACTTTCGGCCTCCTCCCTCCGCATCCTCGGTCGGTGGCAGGCTCTCCCGCTTTTGCGACATTTGGCTGTCACAGGTCAAAGACCGGTGGGTAACAGACATTCTGTCTCGCGGGTACAGAATCGAGTTCAATTCTCGGCCTCCACTTCGGTTCTTCAGAACCTCCCCACACCCCAACCGAGCAGATGCCCTGCTGCAGGCGGTGGACTCTCTAAGAGCAGAAGGAGTCGTGATCCCTGTCCCCCCTCAGGAACGGGGGCGAGGATTTTACTCCAATCTCTTTGTGGTTCCAAAAAAGGACGGCTCCTTCCGTCCTGTTCTGGACCTAAAACTGCTCAACAAGCATGTGAACGCCAGGCGGTTCCGGATGGAATCCCTCCGCTCAGTCATTGCGTCAATGTCTCAAGGGGATTTCCTAGCATCAATAGACATCAAAGATGCTTATCTCCACGTGCCGATTGCTACAGAGCACCAATGCTTTCTACGCTTCGTGATAGGAGACGACCATCTTCAGTTCGTAGCTCTGCCATTTGGTCTGGCGACAGCCCCACGGGTGTTCACCAAGGTCATGGCGGCAGTGGTAGCAGTCTTGCATTCTCAGGGACACTCTGTGATCCCTTACTTGAACGATCTACTGATCAAGGCACCCTCTCAAGAGGCATGCCAACTCAGCCTGACTGTTGCACTGGAGACGCTCCAGGCGTTCGGGTGGATCATCAACTTCCCAAAGTCAAATCTGTCACCGACCCAATCACTAACGTATCTTGGCATGGAGTTTCATACTCTCTCAGCGATAGTGAAGCTTCCGCTGGACAAGCAGCGGTCTCTACAGACTGGGGTGCAGGCTCTCCTTCAAAGTCAGCCGCACTCCTTAAGACGCCTCATGCACTTCCTCGGGAAGATGGTGGCGGCAATAGAGGCGGTTCCGTTTGCGCAGTTTCATCTGCGTCCACTTCAATGGGACATTCTCCGCCAATGGGACGGGAAGTCAACATCCCTGGACAGGAAAGTCTCCCTTTCCCAGACGGCCAAGGACTCTCTGCAGTGGTGGCTTCTTCCCACCTCATTATCACAGGGAAGATCCTTCCTGCCACCGTCTTGGGCGGTGGTCACGACAGACGCGAGTCTGTCAGGGTGGGGAGCAGTGTTTCTCCACCACAGGGCTCAAGGGACGTGGTCTCAGCAGGAGTCCACCCTTCAGATCAATGTTCTGGAGATCAGAGCAGTGTATCTTGCCCTACTAGCCTTCCAGCAGTGGCTGGAAGGAAGGCAGATCCGAATTCAGTCGGACAACTCCACAGCGGTGGCATACATCAACCACCAAGGGGGGACACGCAGTCGGCAAGCCTTCCAGGAAGTCCGGCGGATTCTGATGTGGGTGGAAGCCACAGCCTCCACCATATCCGCGGTTCACATCCCCGGCGTAGAAAATTGGGAAGCAGACTTCCTCAGTCGCCAGGGCATGGATGCAGGGGAATGGTCCCTTCACCCAGACGTGTTTCAGGAAATCTGTCGCCGCTGGGGGGTGCCGGACGTCGACCTAATGGCGTCACGGCACAACAACAAGGTCCCGACCTTCATGGCACGGTCTCGCGATCAAAGAGCGCTGGCGGCAGACGCCCTAGTGCAAGATTGGTCGCAGTTCCGGCTCCCTTATGTGTTTTCACCTCTGGCACTCTTGCCCAGAGTGCTACGCAAGATCAGATCCGATTGCAGCCGCGTCATACTTGTCGCCCCAGACTGGCCGAGGAGGGCGTGGTATCCGGATCTGTGGCAGCTCACGGTCGGCCAACCATGGGCACTCCCAGACCGACCAGACTTACTGTCCCAAGGGCCATTTTTCCGTTGGAATTCTGCGGCCCTGAACCTGACTGTGTGGCCATTGAGTCCTGGATCCTAACGTCTTCAGGATTGTCCCAAGGGGTCGTTGCCACCATGAGACAGGCTAGGAAGCCCACGTCCGCTAAGATCTACCACAGAACGTGGAGGATATTCTTATCCTGGTGCTCTGCTCAGGGAGTGTCTCCCTGGCCATTTGCATTGCCTACCTTTCTTTCTTTCCTGCAATCGGGGTTAGAAAAGGGTTTGTCGCTCGGCTCCCTTAAAGGTCAGGTCTCGGCGCTATCCGTCTTTTTTCAGAGGCGTTTGGCACGCCTTCCTAAGGTGCGCACGTTCCTACAGGGGGTTTGCCATATCGTACCCCCGTACAAGCGGCCGTTAGATCCATGGGATCTGAACAGGGTACTAGTTGCCCTCCAGAAGCCGCCCTTCGAGCCTCTGAGGGAGGTTTCACTCTCTAGACTATCACAGAAGGTGGCTTTTCTAGTAGCGATCACATCTCTTCGGAGAGTGTCTGAGCTAGCAGCGCTGTCTTCCAAGACTCCCTTCCTGGTCTTCCACCAGGACAAGGTAGTGCTGCGCCCCATTCAGGAGTTTCTCCCGAAGGTGGTATCCTCTTTTCATCTTAATCAGGATATCTCTTTGCCTTCGTTTTGTCCTCATGCAGTTCATCGGTATGAGAAGGATTTACATTTGTTAGATCTGGTGAGAGCACTCAGAATCTACATTTCCCGCACGGCGCCCCTGCGCCGTTCGGATGCACTCTTTGTCCTTGTCGCTGGTAAGCGCAAAGGGTCGCAGGCTTCCAAGGCCACCCTGGCTCGATGGATCAAAGAACCAATTCTTGAAGCCTACCGTTCTGCTGGGCTTCCGGTTCCATCAGGGCTGAAGGCCCATTCTACCAGAGCCGTGGGTGCGTCCTGGGCATTGCGACACCAGGCTACGGCTCAACAGGTGTGCCAGGCAGCTACCTGGTCGAGTCTGCACACTTTCACCAAACATTATCAGGTGCATACCTATGCTTCGGCGGATGCCAGCCTAGGTAGAAGAGTCCTGCAGGCGGCAGTTGCCTCCCCGTAGGGGAGGGCTGTCTTGCAGCTCTATCATGAGGTATTTCTTTACCCACCCAGGGACAGCTTTTGGACGTCCCAATCGTCTGGGTCTCCCAATAGAGCGCCGAAGAAGAAGGGAATTTTGTTACTTACCGTAAATTCCTTTTCTTCTAGCTCTTATTGGGAGACCCAGCACCCGCCCTGTTGTCCTTCGGATTTTTGGTTTGTTTGCGGGTACACATGTTGTTCATGTTGAACGGTTTTCAGTTCTCCGATGTTACTCGGAGTGAATTTGTTTAAACCAGTTATTGGCTTTCCTCCTTCTTGCTTTTGCACTAAAACTGGTGAGCCAGTGATCCCACTGGGGGTGTATAGCCAGAAGGGGAGGGGCCTTACACTTTTTAGTGTAATTGCTTTGTGTGGCCTCCGGAGGCAGTGCTATACACCCAATCGTCTGGGTCTCCCAATAAGAGCTAGAAGAAAAGGAATTTACGGTAAGTAACAAAATTCCCTTCATCAGTTGGCAACAAAACCAAGAATTTCATATATTTCAGGTTGTTAGCAAATTACTTCAACAGCGAAAACGGCTTGTTTTTACTGGGGATTGAACCCAGAACCTTCTGCATGGGAAGTAGACGTGATGACCACTTCACTATGAAACCTGTGAAATCCTGCAAAGTAATGGCATTTAGAGACGAGTTTTGACAGCCAGGGGAAAAAAAAAAAAAAAATTTGTAGTTCTGTTTGTGATGGAAGCCAAAACATACCGTCATTCGGCAACAATGCCGAGAACTTCATATATTGTAGTTGGATAGCGTATTATTTTAACACTAAGAACAGATTGGTTTCACTGGGGATTGAACCCAGGACTTTCTGCATGTTAAGCAGACGTGATGACCACTACACTATGAAACCTGACGAAAAGTCACTGTGTATTGGCTAGCAGAGCAGAATTGTGACTGACGGGGCCATTTTATTGCTGAAGGAAAGTATTTTTGGTTAATGAAACATTTACAATTATTATTACATATTTTACCAGTTTTATTCCTAGAAAGGGATTTTGCTTAAATTGAAGTTTATATTGAATGTGTTACTTTTTTCTCCATAGTTTGGTCTTTTGCTTTTGTATTTATGGGAACTATATATTTTGAAACAAATAGGATTTTTATAATATGGGATTATGTTTTCTGCTAAAATGGTCAATAAAAAAGAAACCCAAAATCGTAGTTCTCTTTGTGATGGAAGCCAAAATGTATTGTCATTTGGCAACGAAAACAAGAATTTCACATATTACAAGTCGATAGGAAATTACTTCAACACCAATAACAGATTGGTTTCACTGGGGATTGAACCCAGGACCTTCTGTGTGTGAAGCAGACGTGATGACCACTACACTATGAAACCTTTGAAATCCTGCAAAGTTATGGCAATTAGAGACGAGTTTTGACCGCCAGGGGAAAAAAAAACAAATTCGTAGCTCTGTTGGTGATGGAAGCTAAAACATCCCGTTATTCGGCAACAAAGCCAAGAACTTCATATATTGTAGTTTAATTGAGTATTATTTCAACACTAAGAACAGATTGGTTTTACTGGGGATTGAACGCAGGACCTTCTGCATGTTAAGCAGACGTGATGACCACTACTCTATGAAACCTGATGGAAAATTACTGTGTATTGGCTAGCAGAGCAGAATTGTGACTGACGGGGCCTTTTTATTGCTGAAGGAAAGTATTTTTGGTTAATGAAACATTTACAATTTTTATTACATATTTTACCAATTTTATTCCTACAAAGGGATTTTGCTTAAAAGGAAGTTTACATTGAATGTGTTACTTTTTTCCACATAGTTTAGTTGTTTGATTTTGTATTTAAAGGAACTATATATTTTGAAGCAAACAGGATTTTTATAATATGGGATTATATTTTCTGCTAAAATGGTCAATAAAAAAGAAACCCAAAATCGTAGTTCTCTTGGTGATGGAAGCCAAAATATATTATCAGTTGGCAACAAAACAAAGAATTTCATATGTTACAGGTTGATAGCAAATTACTTCCCATCATTCGGCAACAAAGCCAAGAACTTCATATATTGTAGTTTAATTGAGTATTATTTCAACACCAAGAAGAGATTGGTTTTACTGGGGATTGAACGCAGGACCTTCTGCGTGTTAAGCAGACGTGATGACCACTACTCTATGAAACCTGATGGAAAGTTACTGTGTATTGGCTAGCAGAGCAGAATTGTGACTGATAGGGCCTTTTTATTGCTGAAGAAAGTATTTTTTGTTAATGAAACATTTACATTTTTTATTACATATTTTACCAGTTTTATTCCTACAAAGGGATTTTGCTTAAAAGGAAGTTTACATTGAATGTGTTACTTTTTTCCACATAGTTTAGTTGTTTGCTTTAGTATTTAAAGGAACTATATATTTTGAAACAAACAGGATTTTTATAATATGGGATTATGTTTTCTGCTAAAATGGTCAATAAAAAAGAAACCCAAAATCGTAGTTCTCTTGGTAATAACAGAACAGATTGGTTTTACTGGGGATTGAACTCAGGACCTTCTGCGTGTTAAGCAGACGTGATGACCACTACTCTATGAAATATGATGGAAAGTTACTGTGTATTGGCTACCAGAGCAGAATTGTGACTGACGGGGCCTTTTTATTGCTGAAGGAAAGTATTTTTGGTTAATGAAACATTTACAATTTTAATTACATATTTTACCAGTTTTATTCCTACAAAGGGATTTTGCTTAAAAGGAAGTTTACATTGAATGTGTTACTTTTTTCCACATAGTTTAGTTGTTTGCTTTTGTATTTAAAGGAACTATATATTTTGAAACAAACAGGATATTTATAATATGGGATTATGTTTTCTGCTAAAATGGTCAATAAAAAAGAAACCCAAAATCGTAGTTCTCTTGGTGATGAAAGCCAAAATATATTATCAGTTGGCAACAAAACCAAGAATTTCATATATTACAGGTTGATAGCAAATTACTTCAACAGTGATAACAGCTTGTTTTTACTGGGGATTGAACCCAGGACCTTCTGCATGTGAAGCAGACGTGATGACCACTACACTATGAAACCTTTGAAATCCTGCAAAGTAATGGCAATTAGAGACAAGTTTTGACCGCCAGGGGAAAAAAAACAAATTTGTAGCTCTGTTGGTGATGGAAGCTAAAACATCCCGTCATTCGGCAACAAAGCCAAGAACATCATATACTGCAGGTTGATAGGGTTTTATTTCAACACCATGAACAGATAGGTTTTACTGGGGATTCAACCTAGGACCTTCTGCGTGTGAAGCAGACGTGATGACCACTACACTATGAAACCTTTGAAAGCCTGCAAAGTAATGGCAATTAGAGACGAGTTTTGACCACCAGGGAAAAAAAAACCCAAATTCGTAGCTTTGTTGGTGATGGAAGCCAAAACATTCCATCATTCGGCAACAAAGCCAAGAACTTCATATAGTGTAGTTTAATTGGGTATTATTTCAACCCCAAGAACAGATTCGTTTTACTGAGGATTAAACCCAGGACCTTCTGCGTGTGAAGCAGACGTGATAAAAACTACACTATGAAACCTTTGAAATCCTGCAAAGTAATGGCAATTAGAGACGAGTTTTGACCGCCAGGGGAAAAAAGAAACAAATTTGTTGCTCTGTTGGTGATGGAAGCCAAAACATCCCATCATTCGGCAACAAAGCCAAGAACTTCATATATTGTAGTTTAATTGGGTAATATTTCAACACCAAGAACAGATTGGTTTTACTGGGGATTGAACGCAGGACTTTCTGCGTGTTAAACAGACGTGATGACCACTACTCTATGAAACCTTATGGAAAGTTACTGTGTATTGGCTAGCAGAGCAGAATTGTGACTGACGGGGCCTTTTTATTGCTGAAGGAAAGTATTTTTGGTTAATGAAACATTTACAATTGTTATTACATATTTTACCAGTTTTATTCCTACTAAGGGATTTTGCTTAAATGGAAGTTTACATTGAATGTGTTACTTTTTTCTACATAGTTTAGTCGTTTGCTTTTGTATTTAAAGGAAGTATATATTTTGAAACAAACAGGATTTTTATAATATGGGATTATGTTTTCTGCTAAAATGGTCAATAAAAAAGAAACCCAAAATCGTAGTTCTCTTGGTGATGGAAGCCAAAATATATTATCAGTTGGCAACAAAACCAAGAATTTCAAATATTACAGGTTCATAGCAAATTACTTAAACAGCGAAAACGGCTTGTTTTTACTGGGGATTGAACCCAGAATCTTCTGCGTGTGAAGTAGACGTGATGACCACTCCACTATGAAAGCTGTGAAATCCTGCAAAGTAATGGCAATTAGAGACGAGTTTTCACCACCAGGGGAAAAAAACCAAATTCGTAGCTCTGTTGGTGATGGAAGCCAAAACATCCCGTCATTCGGCAACAAAGCCAAGAACTTCATATATTGCGGGTTGATAAGGTTTTATTTCAACACCATGAACAGATTGGTTTTCCTGGGGATTCAACCTAGGACCTTCTGCATGTTAAGCAGGCGTGATGAGCACTACACTATGAAACCTGATGGAAAGTTACTGTGTATTGGCTAGCAGAGCAGAATTGTGACTGATGGGGCCTTTTTATTGCTGAAGGAAAGTATTTTTGGTTAATGAAACATTTACAATTCCGTATTTTTCGGACCAGAAGACGCACTTTTTTTCCCCCAAATGTTGGGGGAAAGTTGGGGGTGCGTCTTATGGTCTGACTATAGGGCTGCGGCTGGGAATGAGGGTGCTGCGGGTCATCGGGGGCACGAGCAGGCAGCAGCAGCGCCTGCCGTGACCACGTGGGCCCGCTCATTACATATGCACGCCCATCCTCCCGCCCATCTCTCAGCGCTGAAGACGGCACTGACAGGTGGGCAGGAGGACGAGCGGGGACGCACGCATAGCAAAGAGCCGGCCGCATGATCACCCCTGGCAATTACAGCCGGGAGTGATCATGTGCGGCTGTATTCACTGCCCCCCCGCGCGTCATTACCAGCGCGGGGTGCAGTCAATCAGTGCACTCACCCGTCCCCGTGTGTGGAGCCGCCCCCCTGCTGCACGCGATGTCTTCCTGTCTGTGCCGATCAGCTGATCTGTGCTGAGCCGGTCAGCTGATCGGCACAGACCGGAAGACATCGCGATGCAGCAGGGGAACGGCTCCACACACACAGATGAGCGGCGCAGAGAGGAAGATGATCGGTGCTGGAGGGAGTGAGGAAAAGGTGAGTATAAACGTTTGTTTTTTTCTCTGTGCTATAGGATACAGGCCATATACCAGGATGGTATATGAGCACGATGGGGGCATATAGCAGGATGGGAGTATATGAGCAGGCAGGATGGGGGGTATGTGCACAGGCTGGATGGGGGGTATGTGCACAGGCTGGATGGGGGGTATGTGCACAGGCTGGATGGGGGGTATGTGCACAGGCTGGATGGGGGGTATGTGCACAGGCTGCATGGGGGGTATGTGCACAGGCTGGATGGGGGGGTATGTGCACAGGCTGGATGGGGGGGTATGTGCACAGGCTGGATGGGGGGGTATGTGCACAGGCTGGATGGGGGGTATGTGCAGAGGCTGGATGGGGGGGTATGTGCAGAGGCTGGATGGGGGGGTATGTGCAGAGGCTGGATGGGGGGGTATGTGCACAGGCTGGATGGGGGGTATGTGCACAGGCTGGATGGGGGGTATGTGCACAGGCTGGATGGGGGATATGTGCACAGGCTGGATGGGGGATATGTGCACAGGCTGGATGGGGGATATGTGCACAGGCTGGATGGGGGATATGTGCACAGGCTGGATGGGGGATATGTGCACAGGCTGGATGGGGGATATGTGCACAGGCTGGATGGGGGATATGTGCACAGGCTGGATGGGGGATATGTGCACAGGCTGGATGGGGGTTTATAGCAGGATCATATACAAGGCAGGAGGATCATTACCAGGATGGGGTACCTCAGTAGAGAATTTGGGGACATTACCCCCATAACAGTGTCAGCAGCAGATCCTCGCCCCATAACAGTGTGTCATGACCACATTTTTTGCTTAAAGTTTTATTTTCCCATTTTCCTCCTCTAAAACCAGGGTGCGTCTTATAGTCCAGTGCGTCTTATAGTCCGAAAAATACGGTATATATTTTACCAGTTTTATTCCTACAAAGGGATTTTGCTTAAATTGAAGTTTATATTGAATGTGTTACTTTTTTCTACATAGTTTAGTCGTTTGCTTTTGTATTTATGGGAACTATATATTTTAAAACAAATAGGATTTTTATAATATGGGATTATGTTTTCTGCTAAAATGGTCAATAAAAAAGAAACCCAAAATCGAAGTTCTCTTGGTGATGGAAGCCAAAATATATTATCAGTTGGCAACGAAACCAAGAATTTCACATATTACAAGTCAATAGGAAATTACATCAACACCAAAACAGATTGGTTTCACTGGGGATTGAACCCAGGACCTTCTGCGTGTGAAGCAGACGTGATGACCACTTCTCTATGAAACCTGATGGAAAGTTACTGGGTATTGGCTATCAGAGCAGAATTGTGACTGACGGGCCTTTTTATTGCTGAAGGAAAGTATTTTTGGTTAATGAAACATTTACAATTTTTATTACATATTTTACCAGTTTTACTCCTACAAAGGGATTTTGCTTAAATGGAAGTTTACATTGAATGTGTTACTTTTTTCTACATAGTTTAGTCGTTTGCTTTTGTATTTAAAGGAACTATAAATTTTGAAACAAACAGGATTTTTATAATATGGGATTATGTTTTCTGCTAAAATGGTCAATAAAAAAGAAACCCAAAATCGTAGTTCTTTTGGTGATGGAAGCCAAAATATATTATCAGTTGGCAACAAAACCAAGAATTTCATATATTACAGGTGTATAGCATATTAATTCAACAGCAAAAACGGCTTGTTTTTACTGGGGATTGAACCCAGTGAGCTTCTGCGTGTGAAGGAGACGTGATGAAAACTACACTAGGAAACCTTTGAAATCCTGCAAAGTAATGGCAATTACAGACGAGTTTTGACCGCCAGGGGAAAAAACACAAATTTGTAGCTCTGTTGGTGATGGAAGCTAAAACATCCCGTTATTCGGCAACAAAGCCAAGAAATTTATAGATTGCAGGTTGATGTGATATTATTTCAACACCAAGAACACATTTGTTTCACTGGGGATTGAACCCAGGGCCTTCTGCGTGTAAAGCAGACGGGATTTCCACTACACTATGAAACCTTTGAAAGCCTGCAAAGTAATGGCAATTAGAGACGAGTTTTGACCACCAGGGAAAAAAGAAAACAAATTCGTAGCTCTGTTGGTGATGGAAGCCAAAACATCCCATCATTCGGCAACAAAGCCAAGAACTTCATATATTGTAGTTTAATAGGGTATTATTTCAACACCAAGAAC
Organism: Anomaloglossus baeobatrachus; assembly: GCF_048569485.1. Lineage (NCBI taxonomy): Eukaryota > Metazoa > Chordata > Amphibia > Anura > Aromobatidae > Anomaloglossus > Anomaloglossus baeobatrachus. Next base: position 357,510,594 of record NC_134354.1, on the reverse strand, counting down.
AGATTGGTTTCACTGGGGATTGAACGCAGGAGCTTCTGCGTGTTAAGCAGACATGATGACCACTACTCTTTGAAACCTGATGGAAAGTTACTGTGTATTGGCTAGCAGAGCAGAATTGTGACTGACGGGGCTTTTTTATTGCTGAAGGAAAGTATTTTTGGTTAATGAAACATTTACAATTGTTATTACATATTTTACCAGTTTTATTCCTACTAAGGGATTTTGCTTAAATGTAAGTTTACAATGAATGTGTTACTTTTTTCTACATAGTTTAGTCGTTTGCTTTTGTATTTAAAGGAACTATATATTTTGAAACAAACATGATTTTTATAATATGGGATTATGTTTTCTGCTAAAATGGTCAATAAAAAAGAAACCCAAAATCGTAATTCTCTTGGTGATGGAAGCCAAAATATATTATCAGTTGGCAACAAAACCAAGAATTTCATATATTACAGGTTGATAGCAAATTACTTAAACAGCGAAAACGGCTTGTTTTTACTGGGGATTGAACCCAGGATCTTCTGCGGGTGAAGTAGACGTGATGACCACTCCACTATGAAAGCTGTGAAATCCTGCAAAGTAATGGCAATTAGAGACGAGTTTTCACCGCCAGGGGAAAAAATACAAATTCGTAGCTCTGTTGGTGATGGAAGCCAAAACATCCCGTCATTCGGCGACAAAGCCAAGAACTTCATATATTGCGGGTTGTTAAGGTTTTAGTTCAACACCATGAACAGATTGGTTTTCCTGGGGATTCAGCCTAGGACCTTCTCTGTGTTAAGCAGACGTGATGAGCACTACACTATGAAACCTGATGGAAAGTTACTGTGTATTGGCTAGCAGAGCAGAATTGTGACTGATGGGGCCTTTTTATTGCTGAAGTAAAGTATTTTTGGTTAAAGAAACATTTACAATTTTTATTATATATTTTACCAGTTTTATTCCTACAAAGGGATTTTGCTTAAATTGAAGTTTACATTGAATGTGTTACTTTTTTCTACATAGTTTAGTCGTTTGCTTTTGTATTTATGGGAACTATATATTTTAAAACAAATAGGATTTTTATAATATGGGATTATGTTTTCTGCTAAAATGGTCAATAAAAAAGAAACCCAAAATCGAAGTTCTCTTTGTGATGGAAGCCAAAATGTATTGTCATTTGGCAACGAAACCAAGAATATCACATATTACAAGTCAATAGGAAATTACATCAACACCAAAAACAGATTGGTTTCACAGGGGATTGAACCCAGGACCTTCTGCGTGTGAAGCAGATGTGATGATTACTACACTATGAAACCTTTGAAATCCTGCAAAGTAATGGCAATTAGAGACGAGTTTTGACCGCCAGGTGGAAAAAAAACAAATTCGTAGCTCTGTTGGTGATGGAAGCTAAAACATCCCATTATTCGGCAACAAAGCCAAGAACTTATTATATTGCAGGTTGATATGGAATTATTACAACACCATGAACACATGGGTTTCACTGGGGATTGAACCCAGGACCTTCTGCATGTGAAGCAGACGTGATGACCACTACACTATGAAACCTTAGAAATCCTGCAAAGTAAAGGCAATTAGAGACGAGTTTTGACATCCAGGGAAAAAAAAAACAAATTCGTAGCTCTGTTGGTGATGGAAGCCAAAACATCCCATCATTCGGCAACAAAGCCTAGAACTTCATATATTGTAGTTTAATTGGGTATTATTTCAGCACCAAGAACAGATTGGTTTTACTGGGGATTGAACACAGGACCTTCTGCGTGTTAAGCACACGTGATGACCACTACTCTATGAAACCTGATGGAAAGTTACTGTGTATTGGCTAGCAGAGCAGAATTGTGACTGACGGGGCCTTTTTATTGCTGAAGGAAAGTATTTTTGGTTAATGAAACATTTACAATTGTTATTACATATTTTACCAGTTTTATTCCTACAAAGGGATTTTGCTTAAATGGAAGTTTACATTGAATTTGTTACTTTTTTCTACATAGTTTAGTCGTTTGCTTTTGTATTTAAAGGAACTATATATTTTGAAACAAACAGGATTTTTATAATATGGGATTATGTTTTCTGCTAAAATGGTCAATAAAAAAGAAACCCAAAATCGTAGTTCTCTTGGTGATGGAAGCCAAAATATATTATCAGTTGGCAACAAAACAAAGAATTTCATATATTACAGGTTGATAGCAAATTACTTCAACAGCAAAAACGGCTTGTTTTTACTTGGGATTGAACCCAGGACCTTCTGCGTGTGAAGTAGACGTGATGCCCACTCCACTATGAAAGCTGTGAGATCCTGCAAAGTAATGGCATTTAGAGACGAGTTTTGACCGCCAGGGGAAAAAAAACAAATTCGTAGCTCTGTTGGTGATGGAAGCAAAAACATCTCGTTATTCGGCAACAAAGCCAAAAACTTCATATATTGCAGACTGATAGGATATTATTTCAACACCAAGAACACATGGGTTTCACTGGGGATTAAACCCAGGACCTTCTGCGTGTAAAGCAGACGTGATTTCCACTACACTATGAAACCTTTGAAAGCCGGCAAAGTAATGGCAATTAGAGACGAGTTTTGACCGCCAGGAAAAACAAAACAAATTCGTAGCTCTAATGGTGATGGAAGCCAAAACATCCCATCATTCGGCAACAAAGCCAAGAACTTCATATATTGTAGATTAATTGAGTATTATTTCAACACCAAGAACAGATTGGTTTCACTGGGGATTGAACCCAGGACCTTCTGCGTGTTAAGCAGACGTGATGACCACTACACTATGAAACCTGCCGAAAAGATACTGTGTATTGGCTAGTAGAGCAGAATTGTTACTGACGGGGCCTTTTTATTGCTGAAGGAAAGTATTTTTGGTTAATGAAACATTTACAATTTTTATTATATATTTTACTAGTTTTATTACTACAAAGGGATTTTGCTTAAATTGAAGTTTTTATTGAATGTGTTACTTTTTTCTACATAGTTTAGTCGTTTGCTTTTGTATTTATGGGAACTATATATTTTAAAACAAATAGGATTTTTATAATATGGGATTATGTTTTCTGCTAAAATGGTCAATAAAAAAGAAACCCAAAATCGTACTTCTCTTTGTGATGGAAGCCAAAATGTATTGTCATTTGGCAACGAAACCAAGAATTTCACATATTACAAGTCGATAGGAAATTACTTGAACACCAAAAACTGATTGGTTTCACTAGAAAATGAACCCAGGACCTTCTGCGTGTGAAGTAGACGTGATGACCACTACACTATGAAACCTTTAAAATCCTGCAAAGTAATGGGAATTAGAGACGAGTTTTGACCGCCAGTGGAAAAAAAACAAATTCGTAGCTCTGTTGGTGATGGAAGCTAAAACATCCCGTTATTCGGCAAAAAAGCCAAGAACTTTATATACTGCAGGTTGATAGGGGATTATTTCAACACCAAGAACACATGGGTTTCACTGGGGATTGAACCCAGGACCTTCTGTGTGTAAAGCAGACGTGATTTCCACTACACTATGAAACCTTTGAAAGCCTGCAAAGTAATTGCAATTAGAGACGAGTTTTGACCGCCAGGAAAAACAAAACAAATTCGTAGCTCTGTTGGGGATGGAAGCCAAAACATCCCATCATTCGGCAACAAAGCCAAGAACTTCATATATTGTAGTATATTTGAGTATTATTTCAACACCAAGAACAGATTGGTTTTACTGGGGATTGAACGCAGGACCTTCAGCGCGTTAAGCAGACGTGATGACCACTACTCTATGAAACCTGATGGAAAGTTACTGTGTATTGGCTAGCAGAGCAGAATTGTGACTGACGGGGCCTTTTTATTGCTGAAGGAAAGTATTTTTGGTTAATGAAACATTTACAATTTTTATTACATATTTTACCAGTTTTATTCCTACAAAGGGATTTTGCTTAAAAGGAAGTTTACATTGAATGTGTTACTTTTTTCCACATAGTTTAGTTGTTTGCTTTTGTATTTAAAGGAACTATATATTTTGAAACAAACAGGAATTTTATAATATGGGATTATGTTTTCTGCTAAAATGGTCAATAAAAAAGAAACCCAAAATCGTAGTTCTCTTGGTGATGGAAGCCAAAATATATTATCAGTTGGCAACAAAACAAAGAATTTCATATGTTACAGATTGATAGCAAATAACTTAAACAGCGAAAACTGCTTGTTTTTACTAGGGATTGAACCCAGGACCTTCTGCGTGTGAAGTAGACGTGATGACGACTCCACTATGAAACATGTGAAATCCTGCAAAGTAATGGCATTTAGAGACGAGTTTTGACCGCAAGGGGAAAAAAAAAAATAATATGTAGTTCTGTTTGTGATGGAAGCCAAAACATCCCGTCATTCGGCAACAAAGCCGAGAACTTCATATATTGTAGTTGGATAGCGTATTATTTCAACACCAAGAACAGATTGGTTTCACTGGGGATTGAACCCAGGACCTTCTGCGTGTTAAGCAGACGTGATGACCACTACACTATGAAACCTGATGAAAAGTTACTGTGTATTGGCTAGCAGAGCAGAATTGTGACTGACGGGGCCTTTTTATTGCTGAAGGAAAGTATTTTTGGTTAATGAAACATTTACAATTATTATTACATATTTTACCAGTTTTATTCCTACAAAGGGATTTTGCTTAAATTGAAGTTTATATTGAATGTGTTACTTTTTTCTCCATAGTTTGGTCTTTTGCTTTTGTATTTATGGGAACTATATATTTTGAAACAAATAGGATTTTTATAATATGGGATTATGTTTTCTGCTAAAATGGTTAATAAAAAAGAAACCCAAAATCATAGTTCTCTTTGTGATGGAAGCCAAAATGTATTGTCATTTGGCAACGAAACCAAGAATTTCACATATTACAAGTCGATAGGAAATTACTTCAACACCAAAAACAGATTGATTTCACTGGGACTTGAACCCAGGACCTTCTGCGTGTGAAGCAGACGTGATGACCACTACACTATGAAAGCTTGGAAATCCTGCAAAGTAATGGCAATTAGAGACGAGTTTTGACCGCCAGGGAAAAAAAAACAAATTCGTAGCTCTGTTGGTGATGGAAGCTAAAACATCCCATTATTCAGCAACAAAGCCAAGAACTTTATATACTGCAGGTTGACAGGGGATTTTTTCAACACCAAGAACACATGGGTTTCACTGGGGATTGAACCCAGGACCTTCTACGTGTAAAGCAGACGTGATTTCCACTACACTATGAAACCTTTGAAAACCTGCAAAGTAATGGCAATTAGAGACGAGTTTTGACCGCCAGGGAAAAAAAATAAAAATTCGTAGCTCTGTTGGGGATGGAAGCCAAAACATCCCATCATTCGGCAACAAAGCCAAGAACTTCATATATTGTAGTTTAATTGAGTATTATTTCAACACCAAGAACAGATTGGTTTTACTGGGGATTGAACGCAGGACCTTCTGCATGTTAAGCAGACGTAATGACCACTACTCTATGAAATATGATGGAAAGTTACTGTGTATTGGCTACCAGAGCAGAATTGTGACTGACGGGGCCTTTTTATTGCTGAAGGAAAGTATTTTTGGTTAATGAAACATTTACAATTTTAATTACATATTTTACCAGTTTTATTCCTACAAAGGGATTTTGCTTAAAAGGAAGTTTACATTGAATGTGTTACTTTTTTCCACATAGTTTAGTTGTTTGCTTTTGTATTTAAAGGAACTATATATTTTGAAACAAACAGGATTTTAATAATATGGGATTATGTTTTCTGCTAAAATGGTCAATAAAAAAGAAACCCAAAATCGTAGTTCTCTTGGTGAGGGAAGCCAAAATATATTATCAGTTGGCAACAAAACCAAGAATTTCATATATTACAGGTTGATAGCAAATTACTTCAACAGCGAAAACGGCTTGTTTTTACTGGGGATTGAACCCAGGACCTTTTGCGTGTGAAGTAGACGTGATGACCACTCCACTATGAAACCTTTGAAATCCTGCAAAGTAATGGCATTTAGAGACGGGTTTTGACTGCCAGGGGAAAAATAAAAATAATTTGTAGTTCTGTTTGTGATGGAAGCCAAAACATCCCGTCATTCGGCAACAAAGCCGAGAACTTCTTATATTGTAGTTGGATAGCGCATTATTTCAACACTAAGAACAGATTGGTTTCACTGGGGATTGAACACAGGACCTTCTGCGAGTTAAGCAGACGTGTGACCACTACACTATGAAACCTGACGAAAAGTTACTGTGTATTGGCTAGCAGAGCAGAATTGTGACTGACGGGGCCTTTTTATTGTTGAAGGAAAGTATTTTTAGTTAATGAAACATTTACAATTATTATTACATATTTTACCAGTTTTATTCCTACAAAGGGATTTTGCTTAAATTGAAGTTTATATTGAATGTGTTACTTTTTTCTCCATAGTTTAGTTGTTTGCATTTGTATTTAAAGGAACTATATATTTTGAAACAAACAGGATTTTTATAATATGGGATTATGTTTTCTGCTAAAATGGTCAATAAAAAAGAGACAAAAAATCGTAGTTCTCTTGGTGAGGGAAGCCAAAATATATTATCAGTTGGCAACAAAACCAAGAATTTCATATATTACAGGTTGATAGCAAATTACATCAACAGCGAAAACAGCTTGTTTTTACTGGGGATTGAACCCTGGACCTTCTGCGTGAGAAGTAGACGTGATGACCACTCCACTATGAAACCTGTGAAATCCTCCAAAGTAATGGCATTTAGAGACGAGTTTTGACCGCCAGTGGAAAAAAAAATAATTTGTAGTTCTATTTGTGATGGAAGCCAAAGCATCCCGTCATTTGGCAACAAAGCCGAGAACTTCATATATTGTAGTTGGATAGCGTATTATTTCAACAATAAGAACAGATTGGTTTCACTGGGGATTGAACCCAGGAACTTCTGCATGTTAAGCAGACGTGATGACCACTACACTATGAAACCTGACAAAAAGTTACTGTGTATTGGCTAGCAGAGCAGAATTGTGACTGACGGGGCCTTTTTATTGCTGAAGGAAAGTATTTTTGGTTAATGAAACATTTACAATTATTATTACATATTTTACCAGTTTTATTCCTACAAAGGGATTTTGCTTAAATTGAAGTTTATATTGAATGTGTTACTTTTTTCTCCATAGTTTAGTTGTTTGCTTTTGTATTTAAAGGAACTATATATTTTGAAACAAACAGGATTTTTATAATATGGGATTATGTTTTCTGCTAAAATGGTCAATAAAAAAGAGACCAAAAATCGTAGTTCTCTTGGTGAGGGAAGCCAAAATATATTATCAGTTGGCAACAAAACCAAGAATTTCATATATTACAGGTTGATAGCAAATTACATCAACAGCGAAAACGGCTTGTCTTTACTGGGGATTGAACCTTGGACCTTCTGCGTGAGAAGTAGACGTGATGACCACTCCACTATGAAACCTGTGAAATCCTCCAAAGTAATGGCATTTAGAGACGAGTTTTGACCGCCAGGGGAAAAAAAAAATAATTTGTAGTTCTGTTTGTGATGGAAGCCAAAACATCCCGTCATTCGGCAACAAAGCCGAGAACTTCATATATTGTAGTTGGATAGCGTATTATTTCAACAATAAGAACAGCTTGGTTTCACTGGGGATTGAACCCAGGAACTTCTGCGTGTTAAGCAGACGTGATGACCACTACACTATGAAACCTGACGATAAGTTACTGTGTATTGGCTAGCAGAGCAGAATTGTGACTGACGGGGCCTTTTTATTGCTGAAGGAAAGTATTTTTGGTTAATGAAACATTTACAATTATTATTACATATTTTACCAGTTTTATTCCTACAAAGGGATTTTGCTTAAAGTGATGTTTATATTGAATGTGTTACTTTTTTCTCCATAGTTTGGTCTTTTGCTTTTGTATTTATGGGAACTACATATTTTGAAACAAATAGGATTTTTATAATACTGGATTATGTTTTCTGCTAAAATGATCAATAAAAAAGAAACCCAAAATCGTAGTTCTCTTTGTGATGGCAGCCAAAATGTATTGTCATTTGGCAACGAAACCAAGAATTTCACATATTACAAGTCGATAGGAAATTACTTCAACACCAAAAACAGATTGGTTTCACTGGGGATTGAACCCAGGACCTGCTGCGTGTGAAGCAGATGTGATGACCATTACACTATGAAACCTTTGATATCCTGCAAAGTAATGGCAATTAGAGACGAGTTTTGACCGCCAGGGGAAAAAAAACAAATTCGTAGCTCTGTTGGTGATGGAAGATAAAACATCCCGTTATTCAGCAACAAAGCCAAGAACTTTACATACTGCAGGTTGATAGGGGATTATTTCAACACCAAGAACAGATAGGTTTTACTGGGGATTGAACGCAGGACCTTCTGCGTGTTAAGCAGACGTGATGACCACTACTCTATGAAACCTGACAAAAAGTTACTGTGTATTGGCTAGCAGAGCAGAATTGTGACTGACGGGGCCTTTTTATTGCTGAAGGAAAGTATTTTTGGTTAATGAAACATTTACAATTTTTATTACATATTTTACCAGTTTTATTCCTACAAAGGGATTTTGCTTAAAAGGAAGTTTACATTGAATGTGTTACTTTTTTCCATATAGTTTAGTTGTTTGCTTTTGTATTTAAAGGAACTATATATTTGGCAACAAACAGGATTTTTATAATATGGGATTATGTTTTCTGCTAAAATGGTCAATAAAAAAGAAACCCAAAATCGTAGTTCTCTTTGTCAGGGAAGCCAAAATATATTATCAGTTGGCAACAAAACCAAGCATTTCATATATTACAGGTTCATAGCAAATTACTTCAACAGCGAAAACGGCTTGTTTTTACTGGGGATTGAACCCAGGACCTTCTGCGTGTGAAGTAGACGTGATGACTACTCCACTATGAAACCTGTGAAATCCTGCAAAGTAATGGCATTTAGAGACGAGTTTTGACCGCCAGGGGAAAAAAAAAATAATTTGTAGTTCTGTTTGTGATGGAAGCCAAAGCATCCCGTCATTCGGCAACAAAGCCGAGAACTTCATATATTGTAGTTGGATAGCGTATTATTTCAACAATAAGAACAGATTGGTTTCACTGGGGATTGAACCCAGGAACTTCTGCGTGTTAAGCAGACGTGATGACCACTACACTATGAAACCTGACGAAAAGTTACTGTGTATTGGCTAGCAGAGCAGAATTGTGACTGACGGGGCCTTTTTATTGCTGAAGGAAAGTATTTTTGGTTAATGAAACATTTACAATTATTATTACATATTTTACCAGTTTTATTCCTACAAAGGGATTTTGCTTAAATTGAAGTTTATATTGAATGTGTTACTTTTTTCTCCATAGTTTAGTTGTTTGCTTTTGTATTTAAAGGAACTATATATTTTGAAACAAACAGGATTTTTATAATATGGGATTATGTTTTCTGCTAAAATGGTCAATAAAAAAGAAACGCAAAATCGTAGTTCTCTTTGTCAGGGAAGCCAAAATATATTATCAGTTGGCAACAAAACCAAGAATTTCATATATTACAGGTTCATAGCAAATTACTTCAACAGCGAAAACGGCTTGTTTTTACTGGGGATTGAACCCAGGACCTTCTGCGTGTGAAGTAGACGTGATGACCACTCCACTATGAAACCTGTGAAATCCTGCAAAGTAATGGCATTTAGAGACGAGTTTTGACCGCCAGGGGAAAAAAAAAAATTAATTTGTAGTTCTGTTTGTGATGTTTGTAGTTGGATAGCGTATTATTTCAACACTAAGAACAGATTGGTTTCACGGGGGATTGAATCCAGGACCTTCTGCGTGTTAAGCAGACGTGTTGACCACTACACTATGAAACCTGACCAAAAGTTACTGTGTATTCGCTAGCAGAGCAGAATTGTGACTGACGGGGCCTTTTTATTGCTGAAGGAAAGTATTTTTGGTTAATGAAACATTTACAATTATTATTACATATTTTACAAGTTTTATTCCTACAAAAGGATTTTGCTTAAATTGAAGTTTATATTGAATGTGTTACTTTTTTCTCCATAGTTTGGTCTTTTGCTTTTGTATTTATGGAAACTATATATTTTGAAACAAATAGGATTTTTATAATATGGGATTATGTTTTCTGCTAAAATGGTCAATAAAAAAGAAACCCAAAATCGTAGTTCTCTTTGTGATGGAAGCCAAAATGTATTGTCATTTGGCAACGAAACCAAGAATTTCACATATTACAAGTCGATAGGAAATTACTTCAACACCATAAACAGATTGGTTTCACTGGGGATTGAACCCAGGACCTTCTGCGTGTGAAGCAGATGTGATTACCGCTACACTATGAAACCAGTAATGGCAATTAGAGACGAGTTTTGACCGCCAGGGGAAAAAAACAAATTCGTAGCTTTGTTGGTGATGGAAGCTAAAACATCCCGTTATTCAGCAACAAAGCCAAGAACTTTATATACTGCAGGTTGATAGGGGATTCTTTCAACACCAAGAACACATGGGTTTCACTGGGGATTGAACCCAGGACCTTCTGCGTGTGAAGCAGACGTGATGACCACTACACTATGAAACCTTTGAAATCCTGCAAAGTAATGGCAATTAGAGTCGAGTTTTGACCGCCAGGGGAAAAAAAACAAATTCGTAGCTCTGTTAGTGATGGAAGCTAAAACATCCCGTTATTCGGCAACAAAGCCAAGAACTTTATATACTGCAGGTTGATAGGGGATTATTTCAATACCAAGAACACATGGGTTTCACTGGGGATTGAACCCAGGACCTTCTGCGTGTAAAGCAGACGTGATTTCCACTACACTATGAAACCTTTGAAACCCTGCAAAGTAATGGCAATTAGAGACGAGTTTTGACCGCCAGGGAAAAAAAAAACAAATTCGTAGCTCTGTTGGGGATGGAAGCCAAAACATCCCATCATTCGGCAACAAAGCCAAGAACTTCATATATTGTAGTTTAATTGAGTATTATTTCAACACCAAGAACAGATTGGTTTTACTGGGGATTGAACGCAGGACCTTCTGCATGTTAAGCAGACGTGATGACCACTACTCTATGAAACCTGATGGAAAGTTACTGTGTATTGGCCAGCAGAGCAGAATTGTGACTGACGGGGCCTTTTTATTGCTGAAGGAAAGTATTTTTGGTTAATGAAACATTTACAATTTTTATTACATATTTTACCAGTTTTATTCCTACAAAGGGATTTTGCTTAAAACGAAGTTTACATTGAATGTGTTACTTTTTTCCACATAGTTTAGTTGTTTGCTTTTGTATTTAAAGGAACTATATTTTTGAAACAAACAGGATTTTTATAATATGGGATTATGCTTTCTGCTAAAATGGTCAATAAAAAAGAAACCCAAAATCGTAGTTCTCTTGGTGATGGAAGCCAAAATATATTATCAGTTGGCAACAAAACAAAGAATTTCATATGATACAGGTTGATAGCAAATTACTTAAACAGCGAAAACGGCTTGTTTTTACTGGGGATTGAACCCAGAACCTTCTGCGTGAGAAGTAGACGTGATGACGACTCCATATAAAACCTGTGAAATCCTGCAAAGTAATGGCATTTAGAGACGCGTTTTGACCGCCAGGGGAAAAAAAAAAATAATTTGTAGTTCTGTTTGTGATGGAAGCCAAAACATCCCGTCGTTCGGCAACAAAGCCGAGAACTTCATATATTGTAGTTGGATAGCGTATTATTTCAACACTAAGAACAGATTGGTTTCACTGGGGATTGAACCCAGGACTAGAGATGAGCGAACCGGTCGCGGTTCGGCTCGAGTCGGTTTGCCGAACGGGGGTCCCGTTCGAGTTCGGTTCGTCGAACGTTCGACGAACCGAACTCGAACCAATAGGCTATAATGGGAGGCAATCAAAAACACATAAAAATGCATTATAAATGTACACAAACAGTTAATAAACATTGCCATAACACTTACCGGTGCCCGCGATCCCTCCTGTACTCTGTCTCCTGCCGCTATTCCATCCGATGATCGCTGAATCCTCCACGTGACCAGCACTGCCAGCTGAGATGCAGGACCTATCATGACGTCAAAATAGCCATGTGACCAGTCACGTGGCTATTATCTCATTGGCTACAGACTGGTCACATGACTATGACGCGTCATGTAGGACCTGCGAGTGCATCTCTCCGGTACACGGTGCACATATGTGTATCGCCGTGTACCGGCGACATGCTCTAGCACACGGTCGACTCCCCGTTCCGTTAGGGACCGGCTGACACAGCCGGTCATTAACGGAGATCACCGTTGCCATAGCAACGCAGTTAGCGGTGACGTCACCGCTAACCGCGGCTCCGAGAGCACCGTTGCTATGGTAACACGTCTGTCAGCGTTACCGCTGTTACCGCTGACAGCCAGCACTGATCACTCACGGAGTGAAGGCTGCACGCTGCTTCCCGTTTGTAGTGAGGATTGTAGTGAGGATGAGGTTCCTCAGCCCCAAGTGATGAGCTGGGTAAACTCATCCTCACCACAATCGTCACTACTACTACACTAGTGAGGATTGTAGTGAGGATGAGGTTCCTCAGCCCCAAGTGATGAGCTGGGTAAACTCATCCTCAATACAATCGTCACTACTACTACACTAGTGATGATTGTAGTGAGGATGAGGTTCCTCAGCCCCAAGTGATGAGCTGGGTAAACTCAATCTCACTACAATCGTCACTACTACTACACTAGTGATGATTGTAGTGAGGATGAGGTTCCTCAGCCCCAAGTGATGAGCTGGGTAAACTCATCCTCACTACAATCGTCACTACTACTACACTAGTGATGATTGTAGTGAGGATGAGGTTCCTCAGCCCCAAGTGATGAGCTGGGTAAACTCATCCTCACTACAATCGTCACTACTACTACACTAGTGAGGATTGTAGTGAGGATGAGGTTCCTCAGCCCCAAGTGATGAGCTGGTGAACCTCATCCTCACTACAATCGTCACTACTACTACACTAGAAAGAAAGAAGACAGAAGAGCAGGATCGTGGAGGGCTGACAGGGGGTAATAAAGATGGAGTCTCTAATGTTTTTGTGTATTTATTTCTATTAAAGTATTTTTTTCTCTGTGTGGTGTTTTTTTTTAACCCTTTATTGGAGATTCTTAATGGCCGGGTCAAAAGTGCCTGACATTAAGAATCTCTGGCTTAATACTGGCTAGTAAAACAAAGCCAGTATTAACTCATGATTACCCAACAAGCCACCCGGCTTCAGGGCTGTTGGAAGAGTTGGATACAGCGCCAGATGATGGCGCTTCTATGAGAGCGCCATTTTCTGGGACGGCTGCGGACTGAAATTCGCAGCAGAGGCGCCCAGAAACCTCGGGCTAACCTGTGCTGCGGATTCCAATCCCCAGCTGCCTAGTTGTACCCGGCTGGACACAAAAAATGGGGCGAAGCCCACGTCATTTGTTTTTTAATTATTTCATGAAATAAGTGAAATAATTAAAAAAAACGGGCTTCCCTATATTTTTGGTTCCCAGCCGGGTACAAATAGGCAAGTGGGGGTTGGAGGCAGCCCGTGGCTGCCTGCTGTACCTGGCTAGCATACAAAAATATGGCGAAGCCCACGTCATTTTTTTGGTGGGCAAAAATATTCTGCATACCGTCCTGGATGGAGTATGCTGAGCCTTGTAGTTCTGCAGCTGCTGTCTGCTCTTCTCCATACAGACACACAGCAGCTGCAGAACTACAAGGCTCAGCATACTCCATCCAGGACTGTATGCAGAAGTTTTTTGCCCCCTGAAAAAATTATGTGGGCTTCGCCATATTTTTGTATGCTAGCCAGGTACAGCAGGCAGGTACGGCTGCCCCCAACCCCCAGTTGCCTATTTGTACCCGGCTGGGAACCAAAAATAAAGGGAAGCCCTTTTTCTATTATTTCATGAATTTCATTAAATAATTAGAAAACAAATGACGTAGGCTTCGCCCCATTTTTGTGTCCAGCCAGGTACAACTAGGCAGCTGGGGATTGGAATCCGCAGCACAGGTTGGCCTGAGCTTTCTGGGCCCCACTGCTGCGAATTGCAGTCTGCAGCCGCCTCAGAAAATGGCATTTTCAAAGAAGCGCCATCTTCTGGCGCTGTATCCAACTCTTCCAGCACCTGCCTGCTATACCTGGCTAGCATACAAAAATATGGCGAAGCTCACGTCCTTTTTTTGTAGTTTTTTGGCAAAAAAAATAAAAAATGCTTCCCTGGATTTTCCATTGCCAGTGAAGGTAACACCAAGCAGTGGGGGTTAGCAGCCAGTAGCTGCTTGGATTACCCTTACCTAGCAATACAAAAAATGCAGCGGGAGCCCATATATATTTTTTTTTAATTATTTATTTAAATAACTAAAAACAAAATGGGCTTCCCTGTATTTTGATTGCTGGACATCACAGTGCTGTAAAAATAAATCTTTAAAAAAATGACGTAGCGCTCCGCGGTATTTTTGATTCTCAGTGCAGATAAAGCAGACAGCTATGGGTTGCCACCCCAGTCTGCCTGCCGTTACCTTGGTTGGCAATCAAAATACAGGGAAGCCCATTAATTTTTTCTATTTAAAAAATAGTTAAAAAAAAAAATGACGTTGGGTCCCCCCATTTTTGATAGCCAGCTAAGGTAAAGCAGACGGCTGTAGCCTGAAAACCACAGCTGGCAGCTTTACCGTGGTTGGGGATCCAATGTGGAGGTCCCCTCAGGCTCTTTTTTATAATTATTTTATAAATATTAATAATTACACAATAAAAGTAGGGTCCCCCCCAAATTGGATCACCAGCCAAGGTAAAGCGGACAGCTGTGGTCTGGTATTCTCAGGGTGGGAAGGTACATAGTTATTGGGCCTTCACAGCCTAAAAATAGCAGGCCGCAGGCACCCCAGACGTGGCGCATCCACTAGATGCGCCAATCCTGGCGCTTCACCCCAGCTCATCCCGTGCCCTGGTGCAGTGGCAAACAGGGTAATAAATCGGGTTGATACTAGCTGTAAAGTCACCTGAGATCAAGCCCAGCAGTTTGTGATGTTATGGCGTCTATTAGATACCCAACATCATAAACTGTCAGTACTAACAAAAAAAAAAATCGACAAAAGAAATTTATTTGAAAAAACAGTCCCCAAAACATTTCCTCTTTCACCAATTTATTGTAAGAAAAAAAATAAAGGGGTCCCACGACGACTCTGGACCATCTAGAATATGGGAAGGAGACACTCAGGGAACGTATCCCCCATTTACTAGGAGTGCGGACCCTTCATGTGAGGAGTGTGGGTTCAATGAATCTGCACTCACTCTCCCTGGGTCCACAGCAGCAGAGTCCATGTCGTAATGGTTGCTACCAAAGCTGCAATGCCCTGCTCATGAGGTAAGGGCATGCCTAATCAGGAGAACTACTGTAGAGGAAGCTCTGATCACTGGTATATAGGTGCTCAGAGGTAATAATAGATAAAATTAGTGAGTAGCCTCGGCACTCTAAATCTCCCAGACTAAGTCAGTAAGTCACAACGGATAGTAATGCAAAATCACTCTTTATTGGTCCGTATTAAGAAAAAAAAAATTTTCATAAGCATATATGTTTTTGTCCAAAACAAGTTACAAATGACGTTTCGGCCTGAGCCTTCGTCAGATTGGACTTATCTGCATGTAATCATGAAAAATGACAATAATCAGTATCACATAAGAGTGAGAGAACAATAACATAAACTCGAACAATGTAGAGGTACAATTGGGATGCAGCAAAAAAATTGCAACACAGCAAGAAATGAAACACATGATACAAATGTCATAATACAGTACAAGGACAATATAGTAATGACAAATATGGGGTCAGAGTAGGCTTAGACAGCTCTGGTACGAAAAAGATGTCAATCATAAAGTAACATGTGCAGTAGGTGTAGAGCTACAGTATGCATGGCAGAGCTAATGGGTAGACCGACCATAGAAAAAGAACGGAGAAAAAGTGGAGAAAAAGTGGAGAAAAAATGGAGAAAAAGTGGAGAAAAAGTGAAGAAAAAGTGAAGAAAAAGTGGAGAAAAAGTGGAGAAAAAGTGGAGAAAAAAATAAATAAAAAGTGGATAAAAAGTGGATAAAAAGTGGAGAAAAAAATGGATAAAAAGTGGAGAAAAAGTGGAGAAAAAGTGGAGAAGTGGAGAAAAAGTGGAGCACCCTTTGGTGCCTTTCATGTGGCACTAAGGGGTGCTTAGCTTTGTATTTAGCCAAAAAAATGAAAACAAAATGACGTAGGGTTCCCCCTAGTTTTGTAGCCAGCTAAGTAATGGCATTTAGAGACGAGTTTTGACTGCCAGGGGAAAAAAAAAAAATAATTTGTAGTTCTGTTTGTGATGGAAGCAAAAACATACCGTCATTCGGCAACAATGCCGATAACTTCATATATTGTAGTTGGATAGCGTATGATTTCAACACTAAGAACAGATTGGTTTCCCTGGGGATTGAACCCAGGACCTTCTGCGTGTTAAGCAGACGTGATGACCACAACATTATGAAACGTGACGATAAGTTACTGTGTATTGGCTAGCAGAGCAGAATTGTGACTGACGGGGCCTTTTTATTGCTGAAGGAAAGTATTTTTGGTTAAGGAAACATTTACAATTTTTATTACATATTTTACCAGTTTTATTCCTACAAAGGGATTTTGCTTAAAAGGAAGATTACATTGAATGTGTTACTTTTTTCCACATAGTTTAGTTGTTTGATTTTGTATTTAAAGGAACTATATATTTTGAAGCAAATAGGATTTTTATAATATGGGATTATGTTTTCTGCTAAAATGGTCAATAAAAAAGAAACCCAAAATCGTAGTTCTCTTTGTGATGGAAGCCAAAATGTATTGTCATTTGGCAACGAAACCAAGAATTTCACATATTACAAGTCGATAGGAAATTACTTCAACACCAAAAACAGATTGGTTTCACTGGGGATTGAACCCAGGAACTTCTGCGTGTGAAGCAGATGTGATGAACACTACACTATGAAACCTTTGAAATCCTGCAAAGTAATGGCATTTAGAGACGAGTTTTGACAGCCAGGGGAAAAAAAAAAATAATTTGTAGTTCTGTTTTTGATGGAAGCCAAAACATACCGTCATTCGGCGACAATGCCGAGAACTTCATATATTGTAGTTGGATAGTGTATGATTTCAAAACTAAGAACAGATTGGTTTCACTGGGGATTGAACCCAGGACCTTCTGCGTGTTAAGCAGACGTGATGACTAGAGATGAGCGAACCGGTCCCGGTTCGGCTCGAGGTCGGTTCGCCGAACGGGGGTCCCGTTTGAGTTCGGTTCGTCGAACGTTCGACGAACCGAACTCGAACTGCATAGGAAACAATGGCAGGCATTCACAAACACATAAAAACACCTAGAAAACACCCTCAAAGGTGTCCAAAAGGTGACAAACAACTCACAACACAACACAAACACATGGGAAAGTGACAAGGACATATACTCATGCGAAAACAAAACAGCTGGACAAGGAAAAAGAGGAGGACACACAGATATAGGCATGGCACGCCCTTCTGAAATCATGTAAAACACCGCAAGGTTACTCCAAGCGGAGCCTCCCTTTTTTCAAAAAATTGTGCCCCACACACACCCACTCAGTGGCAGCACTTGTGCCCTAGTTGTACACTTCACAGCTAGATTTGCATCAAGCACATTCAAAAATACGCCATTGTTATCCGTCCCCATGATGACACCGGGGTAGGTAGCAAAGTGTTTCCTGATCCCAGCTCTGTTCATCTTGGCTTCTTTTAAAAACACATCAAGCAAGGGTTACTCCAAGCGGAGCCTCCCTTTTTTTCCAAAAATTGTGCCCCACACACACCCACCCATTCAGTGGCAGCACTAGTGCCCTAGTTGTACACTTCACAGCTAGATTTGCATCAAGCACATTCAAAAATACGCCATTGTTATCCGTCCCCAGGATGACACCAGGGTAGGTAGCAAAGTCTTTGCTGAACCATGACTTGTTCATCTTGGCTTCTTTTAAAAACACATCAAGCAAGGGTTACTCCAAGCGGAGCCTCCCTTTTTTTCAAAAAATTGTGCCCCACACACACCCACTCAGTGGCAGCACTTGTGCCCTAGTTGTAAACTTCACAGCTAGATTTGCATCAAGCACATTCAAAAATACGCCATTGTTATCCGTCCCCAGGATGACACCGGGGTAGGTAGCAAAGTGTTTCCTGATCCCAGCTCTGTTCATCTTGGCTTCTTTTAAAAACACATCAAGCAAGGGTTACTCCAAGCGGAGCCTCCCTTTTTTCCAAAAATTGTGCCCCACACACACCCACCCATTCAGTGGCAGCACTTGTAGCCTAGGTGTACACTTCACAGCTAGATTTGCATCAAGCACATTCAAAAATACGCCATTGTTATCCGTCCCCAGGATGACACCAGGGTAGGTAGCAAAGTCTTTGCTGAACCATGACTTGTTCATCTTGGCTTCTTTTAAAAACACATCAAGCAAGGGTTACTCCAAGCGGAGCCTCCCTTTTTTTCCAAAAATTGTGCCCCACACACACCCACCCATTCAGTGGCAGCACTTGTGCCCTAGTTGTACACTTCACAGCTAGATTTGCATCAAGCACATTCAAAAATACGCCATTGTTATCCGTCCCCAGGATGACACCAGGGTAGGTAGCAAAGTCTTTGCTGAACCATGACTTGTTCATCTTGGCTTCTTTTAAAAACACATCAAGCAAGGGTTACTCCAAGCGGAGCCTCCCTTTTTTTCCAAAAATTGTGCCCCACACACACCCACTTATTCAGTGGCAGCACTTGTGCCCTAGTTGTACACTTCACAGCTAGATTTGCATCAAGCACATTCAAAAATACGCCATTGTTATCCGTCCCCAGGATGACACCAGGGTAGGTAGCAAAGTCTTTGCTGAACCATGACTTGTTCATCTTGGCTTCTTTTAAAAACACATCAAGCAAGGGTTACTCCAAGCGGAGCCTCCCTTTTTTTCCAAAAATTGTGCCCCACACACACCCACCCATTCAGTGGCAGCACTAGTGCCCTAGTTGTACACTTCACAGCTAGATTTGCATCAAGCACATTCCAAAATACGCCATTGTTATCCGTCCCCAGGATGACACCAGGGTAGGTAGCAAAGTCTTTGCTGAACCATGACTTGTTGATCTTGGCTTCTTTTAAAAACACATCAAGCAAGGGTTACTCCAAGCGGAGCCTCCCTTTTTTTCAAAAAATTGTGCCCCACACATACCCACTCAGTGGCAGCACTTGTGCCCTAGTTGTACACTTCACAGCTAGATTTGCATCAAGCACATTCAAAAATACGCCATTGTTATCCGTCCCCAGGATGACACCGGGGTAGGTAGCAAAGTGTTTCCTGATCCCAGCTCTGTTCATCTTGGCTTCTTTTAAAAAGACATCAAGCAAGGGTTACTCCAAGCGGAGCCTCCCTTTTTTTCCAAAAATTGTGCCCCACACACACCCACCCATTCAGTGGCAGCACTTGTGCCCTAGTTGTACACTTCACAGCTAGATTTGCATCAAGCACATTCAAAAAAACGCCATTGTTATCCGTCCCCAGGATGACACCAGGGTAGGTAGCAAAGTCTTTGCTGAACCATGACTTGTTCATCTTGGCTTCTTTTAAAAACACATCAAGCAAGGGTTACTCCAAGCGGAGCCTCCCTTTTTTCCAAAAATTGTGCCCCACACACACCCACCCATTCAGTGGCAGCACTTGTAGCCTAGTTGTACACTTCACAGCTAGATTTGCATCAAGCACATTCAAAAATACGCCATTGTTATCCGTCCCCAGGATGACACCAGGGTAGGTAGCAAAGTCTTTGCTGAACCATGACTTGTTCATCTTGGCTTCTTTTAAAAACACATCAAGCAAGGGTTACTCCAAGTGGAGCCTCCCTTTTTTTCCAAAAATTGTGCCCCACACACACCCACTTATTCAGTGGCAGCACTTGTGCCCTAGTTGTACACTTCACAGCTAGATTTGCATCAAGCACATTCAAAAATACGCCATTGTTATCCATCCCCAGGATGACACCAGGGTAGGTAGCAAAGTCTTTGCTGAACCATGACTTGTTCATCTTGGCTTCTTTTAAAAACACATCAAGCAAGGGTTACTCCAAGCGGAGCCTCCCTTTTTTTCCAAAAATTGTGCCCCACACACACCCACCCATTCAGTGGCAGCACTTGTGCCCTAGTTGTACACTTCACAGCTAGATTTGCATCAAGCACATTCAAAAATACGCCATTGTTATCCGTCCCCAGGATGACACCAGGGTAGGTAGCAAAGTCTTTGCTGAACCATGACTTGTTCATCTTGGCTTCTTTTAAAAACACATCAAGCAAGGGTTACTCCAAGCGGAGCCTCCCTTTTTTTCCAAAAATTGTGCCCCACACACACCCACCCATTCAGTGGCAGCACTTGTGCCCTAGTTGTACACTTCACAGCTAGATTTGCATCAAGCACATTCAAAAAAACGCCATTGTTATCCGTCCCCAGGATGACACCAGGGTAGGTAGCAAAGTCTTTGCTGAACCATGACTTGTTCATCTTGGCTTCTTTTAAAAACACATCAAGCAAGGGTTACTCCAAGCGGAGCCTCCCTTTTTTCCAAAAATTGTGCCCCACACACACCCACCCATTCAGTGGCAGCACTTGTAGCCTAGTTGTACACTTCACAGCTAGATTTGCATCAAGCACATTCAAAAATACGCCATTGTTATCCGTCCCCAGGATGACACCAGGGTAGGTAGCAAAGTCTTTGCTGAACCATGACTTGTTCATCTTGGCTTCTTTTAAAAACACATCAAGCAAGGGTTACTCCAAGTGGAGCCTCCCTTTTTTTCCAAAAATTGTGCCCCACACACACCCACTTATTCAGTGGCAGCACTTGTGCCCTAGTTGTACACTTCACAGCTAGATTTGCATCAAGCACATTCAAAAATACGCCATTGTTATCCATCCCCAGGATGACACCAGGGTAGGTAGCAAAGTCTTTGCTGAACCATGACTTGTTCATCTTGGCTTCTTTTAAAAACACATCAAGCAAGGGTTACTCCAAGCGGAGCCTCCCTTTTTTTCCAAAAATTGTGCCCCACACACACCCACCCATTCAGTGGCAGCACTTGTGCCCTAGTTGTACACTTCACAGCTAGATTTGCATCAAGCACATTCAAAAATACGCCATTGTTATCCGTCCCCAGGATGACACCAGGGTAGGTAGCAAAGTCTTTGCTGAACCATGACTTGTTCATCTTGGCTTCTTTTAAAAACACATCAAGCAAGGGTTACTCCAAGCGGAGCCTCCCTTTTTTTCCAAAAATTGTGCCCCACACACACCCACCCATTCAGTGGCAGCACTTGTGCCCTAGTTGTACACTTCACAGCTAGATTTGCATCAAGCACATTCAAAAATACGCCATTGTTATCCGTCCCTAGGATGACACCAGGGTAGGTAGCAAAGTCTTTGCTGAACCATGACTTGTTCATCTTGGCTTCTTTTAAAAACACATCAAGCAAGGGTTACTCCAAGCGGAGCCTCCCTTTTTTCCAAACATTGTGCCCCACACACACCCACCCATTCAGTGGCAGCACTTGTAACCTAGTTGTACACTTCACAGCTAGATTTGCATCAAGCACATTCAAAAATACGCCATTGTTATCCGTCCCCAGGATGACACCAGGGTAGGTAGCAAAGTCTTTGCTGAACCATGACTTGTTCATCTTGGCTTCTTTTAAAAACACATCAAGCAAGGGTTACTCCAAGTGGAGCCTCCCTTTTTTTCCAAAAATTGTGCCCCACACACACCCACTTATTCAGTGGCAGCACTTGTGCCCTAGTTGTACACTTCACAGCTAGATTTGCATCAAGCACATTCAAAAATACGCCATTGTTATCCATCCCCAGGATGACACCAGGGTAGGTAGCAAAGTCTTTGCTGAACCATGACTTGTTCATCTTGGCTTCTTTTAAAAACACATCAAGCAAGGGTTACTCCAAGCGGAGCCTCCCTTTTTTTTCCAAAAATTGTGCCCCACACACACCCACCCATTCAGTGGCAGCACTTGTGCCCTAGTTGTACACTTCACAGCTAGATTTGCATCAAGCACATTCAAAAATACGCCATTGTTATCCGTCCCCAGGATGACACCAGGGTAGGTAGCAAAGTCTTTGCTGACCCATGACTTGTTCATCTTGGCTTCTTTTAAAAACACATCAAGCAAGGGTTACTCCAAGCGGAGCCTCCCTTTTTTTCCAAAAATTGTGCCCCACACACACCCACCCATTCAGTGGCAGCACTTGTGCCCTAGTTGTACACTTCACAGCTAGATTTGCATCAAGCACATTCAAAAATACGCCATTGTTATCCGTCCCCAGGATGACACCAGGGTAGGTAGCAAAGTCTTTGCTGAACCATGACTTGTTCATCTTGGCTTCTTTTAAAAACAATGTAAGCAAGGGTTACTCCAAGCGGAGCCTCCTTTTTTAAAAAAAATTGGGCCACACACACACACACCCCATCAGTGGCAGCAGTTGTGCCCTAGTTGCAAACAGGATGTTTTGATTTGCATCAAGCACATTCCAAATCCACAAGCATTTACTCTCCCCAGGATGACACAGGGGTAGTAAATTCCTTCTGGATCCATGACTTGTTCATTTTGATGAACGTCAGTCTGTCCACATTGTCACTGGACAGACGCGTGCGCTTATCTGTCAGCCCTAGAGTTGAGCGCGGTTCGTGGTTCGTGGTTCTCCAGTTCTAGGCTCGAGTGATTTTGGGGCATGTTCTAGATCTAACTAGAACTCGAGCTTTTTGCAAAAGCTCGATAGTTCTAGAAACGTTCGAGAACGGTTCTAGCAGCAAAAAAACAGCTAAATCCTAGCTTGGTTTCTGCTGTAATAGTGTAAGTCACTCTGTGAATCACACTATTATGACATTTCAATGTATAGTGTGCGTGAACAGCGCCTTCAGATCACTGCTGTTTCTATAATGGCGATCGCCATTTTTTTTTTTTTTTTCTTGTCTTCCTTCCCTAAGCGCGCGCGTCTTGTGGGGCGGGCCAGCATGTCAGCCAATCCCAGACACACACACAGCTAAGTGGGCTTTTAGCCAGAGAAGCAACGGCAGTGTGATAGGATGTCCATGTCACATGTCCCTGCATTATAAAACCGGACATTTTCCTCCAGGACGCCATTATCTCTTCTGCGTCTTTGGTGTCAGACATCACTGTCGCAGCTCCTTCCTGAGTCCTATCGCTGATACAGCTGTATGCGCTCCATACACAGCGCTGGACAGCTTAGGGAGAGCACTTTCTAGCAGTCCTTTTAAGGGCTCAAACCGGCAGGGTCAGAGTTAAGGTGACAGGTCCTGAAAACAGCGCCAGCGTCTGTGTAGCCAAGGTCAGGGATTTCCTCCCTGCATTTCCCTATTAGGAGGGATAGAAAGGCAGGCTTCCATTCCTCTATCCAGAGCCCCAAAATCCTGGCACTGTACCCGCCTGTCCTCTGCACACTCCAACTCATAACTAAGCCATTATACTAGCAAACACTCAGTGTACCTAGTGGCATCCTATACGTGGCTATTGGACTTTGCTATAGTCACACTCCGTTTGCCACTGCACCAGGGCACGGGATGAGCTGGGGTGAAGCGCCAGGATTGGCGCATCTAGTGGATGCGCCACGTCTGGGGTGCCTGCGGCCTGCTATTTCTAGGCTGTGAAGGCCCAATAACTATGTACCTTCCCACCCTGAGAATACCAGACCACAGCTGTCCGCTTTACCTTGGCTGGTGATCCAATTTGGGGTGGACCCTACTTTTATTGTGTAATTATTAATATTTATAAAATAATTATAAAAAAGAGCCTGAGGGG
Source organism: Anomaloglossus baeobatrachus (assembly GCF_048569485.1). Taxonomy (NCBI): domain Eukaryota; kingdom Metazoa; phylum Chordata; class Amphibia; order Anura; family Aromobatidae; genus Anomaloglossus; species Anomaloglossus baeobatrachus. Next base: position 357,486,656 of record NC_134354.1, on the reverse strand, counting down.
ACCTCCACATTGGATCCCCAATCACGGTAAAGCTGCCAGCTGTGGTTTTCAGGCTAGAGCCGTCTGCTTTACCCTAGCTGGCTATCAAAAATGGGGGGACCCAACGTCATTTTTTTTTTTAACTATTTTTTAAATAGAGAAAATTAATGGGCTTCCCTGTATTTTGATTGCCAGCCAAGGTAACGGCAGGCAGACTGGGGTGGCAACCCATAGCTGTCTGCTTTATCTGCGCTGAGAATCAAAAATACCGCGGAGCGCTACGTCATTTTTTTAAAGATTTATTTTTACAGCACTGTGATGTCCAGCAATCAAAATACAGGGAAGCCCATTTTGTTTTTAGTTAATTAAATAAATAATTAAAAAAAATATATATGGGCTCCCGCTGCATTTTTTGTATTGCTAGGTAAGGGTAATCCAAGCAGCTACTGGCTGCTAACCCCCACTGCTTGGTGTTACCTTCACTGGCAATGGAAAATCCAGGGAAGCATTTTTTTTTTTTTGCCAAAAAACTACAAAAAAAGGACGTGAGCTTCGCCATATTTTTGTATGCTAGCCAGGTATAGCAAGCAGGTGCTGGAAGAGTTGGATACAGCGCCAGAAGATGGCGCTTCTATGAAAATGCCATTTTCTGAGGCGGCTGCAGACTGCAATTCGCAGCAGTGGGGCCCAGAAAGCTCAGGCCAACCTGTGCTGCGGATTCCAATCCCCAGCTGCCTAGTTGTACCTGGCTGGACACAAAAATGGGGCGAAGCCTACGTCATTTGTTTTCTAATTATTTAATGAAATTCATGAAATAATAAAAAAAGGGCTTCCCTTTATTTTTGGTTCCCAGCCGGGTACAAATAGGCAACTGGGGGTTGGGGGCAGCCGTACCTGCCTGCTGTACCTGGCTAGCATACAAAAATATGGCGAAGCCCACATAATTTTTTCAGGGGGCAAAAAACTTCTGCATACAGTCCTGGATGGAGTATGCTGAGCCTTGTAGTTCTGCAGCTGCTGTGTGTCTGTATGGAGAAGAGCAGACAGCAGCTGCAGAACTACAAGGCTCAGCGTACTCCATCCAGGACTGTATGCAGAATTTTTTTGCCCACCAAAAAAATGACGTGGGCTTCGCCATATTTTTGTATGCTAGCCAGGTACAGCAGGCAGCCACGGGCTGCCTCCAACCCCCAGTTGCCTATTTGTACCCGGCTGGGAACCAAAAATATAAAGAAGCCCGTTTTTTTTAATTATTTCACTTATTTCATGAAATAATTAAAAAACAAATGACGTGGGCTTCGCCCCATTTTTTGTGTCCAGCCAGGTACAACTAGGCAGCTGGGGATTGGAATCCGCAGCACAGGTTAGCCCGAGCTTTCTGGGCGCCTCTGCTGCGAATTTCAGTCCGCAGTCATCCCAGAAAATGGCGCTCTCATAGAAGCGCCATCATCTGGCGCTGTATCCAACTCTTCCAACAGCCCTGAAGCCGGGTGGCTTGTTGGGTAATCATGAGTTAATACTGGCTTTGTTTTACTAGCCAGTATTAAGCCAGAGATTCTTAATGTCAGGCACGTTTGACCCGGCCATTAAGAATCTCCAATAAAGGGTTAAAAAAAAACACCACACAGAGAAAAAAATACTTTAATAGAAATAAATACACAGACACATTAGAGACTCCATCTTTATTACCCCCTGTCAGCCCTCCACGATCCTGCTCTTCTGTCTTCTTTCTTTCTAGCGTAGTAGTAGTGACGATTGTAGTGAGGATGAGGTTCACCAGCTCATCACCTGGGGCTGAGGAACCTCATCCTCACTACAATCCTCACTAGTGTAGTAGTAGTGACGATTGTAGTGAGGATGAGTTTACCCAGCTCATCACTTGGGGCTGAGGAACCTCATCCTCACTACAATCATCACTAGTGTACTAGTAGTGACGATTGTAGTGAGGATGAGTTTACCCAGCTCATCACTTGGGGCTGAGGAACCTCATCCTCACTACAATCATCACTAGTGTAGTAGTAGTGACGATTGTAGTGAGGATGAGTTTACCCAGCTCATCACTTGGGGCTGAGGAACCTCATCCTCACTACAATCATCACTAGTGTAGTAGTAGTGACGATTGTAGTGAGGATGAGTTTACCCAGCTCATCACTTGGGGCTGAGGAACCTCATCCTCACTACAATCCTCACTAGTGTAGTAGTAGTGACGATTGTAGTGAGGATGAGTTTACCCAGCTCATCACTTGGGGCTGAGGAACCTCATCCTCACTACAATCCTCACTACAATCGGGAAGAAGCGTGCAGCCTTCACTCCGTGAGTGATCAGTGCTGGCTGTCAGCGGTAACAGCGGTAACACTGACAGACGCGTTACCATAGCAACGGTGCTCTCGGAGCCGCGGTTAACGGTGACGTCACCGCTAACTGCGTTGCTATGGCAACGGTGATCTCCGTTAATGACCGGCTGTGTCAGCCGGTCCCTAACGGAACGGGGAGTCGACCGTGTGCTAGAGCATGTCGCCGGTACACGGCGATACACATATGTGCACCGTGTACCGGAGAGATGCACTCGCAGGTCCTACATGACGCGTCATAGTCATGTGACCAGTCTGTAGCCAATGAGATAATAGCCACGTGACTGGTCACATGGCTATTTTGACGTCATGATAGGTCCTGCATCTCTGCTGGCAGTGCTGGTCACGGGGAGGATTCAGCGATCATTGGATGGAATAGCGGCAGGAGACAGAGTACAGGAGGGATCGCGGGGACCGGTAAGTGTTATGGCAATGTTTATTAACTGTTTGTGTACATTTATAATGCATTTTTATGTGTTTGTGATTGCCTCCCATTATAGCCTATTGGTTCGAGTTCGGTTCGTCGAACGTTCGACAAACCGAACTCGAACGGGACCCCCGTTCGGCGAACCGACTCGAGCCGAACCGCGACCGGTTCGCTCATCTCTAGTCCTGGGTTCAATCCCCAGTGAAACCAATCTGTTCTTAGTGTTGAAATAATACGCTATCCAACTACAATATATGAAGTTCTCGGCTTTGTTGCCGAATGACGGGATGTTTTGGCTTCCATCCCCAACAGAGCTACGAATTTGTTTTTTTTTTCCCTAGTGGTCAAAACTCGTCTCTAATTGCCATTACTTTGCAGGGTTTCAAAGGTTTCATAGTGTAGTGGAAATCACGTCTGCTTTACACGCAGAAGGTCCTGGGTTCAATCCCCAGTGAAACCCATGTGTTCTTGGTGTTGAAATAATCCCCTGTCAACCAGCAGTATATAAAGTTCTTGGCTTTGTTGCTGAATAACAGGATGTTTTAGCTTCCATCACCAACAGAGCTACGAATTTGTTTTTTTTCCCCTGGCGGTCAAAACTCGTCTCTAATTGCCATTACTTTGCAGGCTTTCAAAGGTTTCATAGTGTAGTGGTTATCACGTCTGCTTCACATGCAGAAGGTCCTGGGTTCAATCATCAGTGAAACCAATCTGTTTTTTGTGTTGAAGTAATTTCCTATCGACTTGTAATATGTGAAATTCTTGGTTTCGTTGCCAAATGACAATACATTTTGGCTTCCATCACAAAGAGAACTACGATTTTGGGTTTCTTTTTTATTGACCATTTTAGCAGAAAACATAATCCCATATTATAAAAATCCTATTTGTTTCAAAATATATAGTTCCCATAAATACAAAAGCAAAAGACCAAACTATGGAGAAAAAAGTAACACATTCAATATAAACTTCAATTTAAGCAAAATCCCTTTGTAGGAATAAAACTGGTAAAATATGTAATAATAATTGTAAATGTTTCATTAACCAAAAATACTTTCCTTCAGCAATAAAAAGGCCCCGTCAGTCACAATTCTCCTCTGCTAGCCAATACACAGTAACTTTTCGTCAGGTTTCATAGTGTAGTGGTCATCACGTCTGCTTAACACGCAGAAGGTCCTGGGTTCAATCCCCAGTGAAACCAATCTGTTCTTAGTGTTGAAATAATACGCTATCCAACTACAATATATGAAGTTCTCGGCCTTGTTGCCGAATGACGGGATGTTTTGGCTTCCATCACAAACAGAACTACAAATTTTTTTTTTTTTCCCCTGGCGGTCAAAACTCGTCTCTAAATGCCATTACTTTGCAGGATTTCACAGGTTTCATAGTGGAGTCGTCATCACGTCTTCTTCACACGCAGAAGGTCCTGGGTTCAAACCCCAGTAAAAACAAGCCGTTTTCGCTGTTGAAGTAATTTGCTATCAAACTGTAACATATGAAATTCTTTGTTTTGTTGCCAACTGATAATATATTTTGGCTTCCCTCACCAAGAGGACTACGATTTTGGGTTTCTTTTTTATTGACCATTTTAGCAGAAAACATAATCCCATATTATAAAAATCCTGTTTGTTTCAAAATATATAGTTCCTTTAAATACAAAAGCAAACAACTAAACTATGTGGAAAAAAGTAACACATTCAATGTAAACTTCCTTTTAAGCAAAATCCCTTTGTAGGAATAAAACTGGTAAAATATGTAATAAAAATTGTAAATGTTTCATTAACCAAAAATACTTTCCTTCAGCAATAAAAGGGCCACGTCAGTCACAATTCTGCTCTGCTAGCCAATACACAGTAACTTTCCATCAGGTTTCATAGAGTATTGGTCATCACGTCTGCTCTACACGCAGAAGGTCCTGAGTTCAATCCCCAGTAAAACCAATCTGTTCTTGGTGTTGAAATAATACTCAATTAAACTACAATATATGAAGTTCTTGGCTTTGTTGCCGAATGATGGGATGTTTTGGCTTCCATCCCCTACAGAGCTACAAATTTGTTTTTTTTTTCCCTGGCGGTCAAAACTCGTCTCTAATTGCCATTACTTTGCAGGCTTTCAAAGGTTTCATAGTGTAGTGGAAATCACGTCTGCTTTACACGCAGAAGGTCCTGGGTTCAATCCCCAGTTAAACCCATGTGTTCTTGGTGTTGAAATAATCTCCTATCAACCTGCAGTATATAAAGCTCTTTGCTTTGTTGCCGAATAACGGGATGTTTTAGCTTCCATCACCAACAGAGCTACGTATTTGTTTTTTTTTCCCTTGGCAGTCAAAACTCGTCTCTAATTGCCATTACTTTGCAGGATTTCGAAGGTTTCATAGTGTAGTGGTCATCACGTCTGCTTCACACGCAGGAGGTCCTGGGTTTAATCCCCAGTGAAACCAATCTGTTTTTGGTGTTGAAGTAATTTCCTATCGACTTGTAATATGTGAAATTCTTGGTTTCGTTGCCAAATGACAATACATTTTGGCTTCCATCACAAAGAGAACTACGATTTTGGGTTTCTTTTTTATTGACCATTTTAGCAGAAAACATAATACCATATTATAAAAATCCTATTTGTTTCAAAATATATAGTTCCCATAAATACAAAAGCAAAAGACCAAACTATGGAGAAAAAAGTAACACATTCAATATAAACTTCAATTTAAGCAAAATCCCTTTGTAGGAATAAAACTGGTAAAATATGTAATAAAAATTGTAAATGTTTCATTAACCAAAAATACTTTCCTTCAGCAATAAAAAGGCCCCGTCAGTCACAATTCTGCTCTGCTAGCCAATACACAGTAACTTTCCATCAGGTTTCATAGAGTAGTGGTCATCACGTCTGCTTAACATGCAGAAGGTCCTGAGTTCAATCCCCAGTAAAACCAATCTGTTCTTGGTGTTGAAATAATACTCAATTAAACTACAATATATGAAGTTCTTGGCTTTGTTGCCGAATGATGGGATGTTTTGGCTTCCATCCCCAACAGAGCTACGAATTTGTTTTTTTTTTCCCTGGCGGTCAAAACTCGTCTCTAATTGCCATTACTTTGCAGGCTTTCAAAGGTTTCATAGTGTAGTGGAAATCACGTCTGCTTTACACGCAGAAGGTCCTGGGTTCAATCCCCAGTGAAACCCATGTGTTCCTGGTGTTGAAATAATCCCCTATCAACATGCAGTATATAAAGTTCTTGGCTTTGTTGCCGAATAACGGGATGTTTTAGCTTCCATCACCAACAGAGCTACGAATATGTTTATTTTCCCTTGGCAGTCAAAACTCGTCTCTAATTGCCATTACTTTGCAGGATTTCAAAGGTTTCATAGTGTAGTGGTCATCACGTCTGCTTCACACGCAGGAGGTCCTGGGTTCAATCCCCAGTGAAACCAAGCAGTTTTTGGTGTTGAAGTAATTACCTATCGACTTGTAATATGTGAAATTCTTGGTTTCGTTGCCAAATGACAATTCCTTTTGGCTTCCATCACAAAGAGAACTACGATCAATATAAACTTCAATTTAAGCAAAATCCCTTTGTAGGAATAAAACTGGTAAAATATGTAATAATAATTGTAAATGTTTCATTAACCAAAAATACTTTCCTTCAGCAATAAAAAGGCCCCGTCAGTCACAATTCTGCTCTGCTAGACAATACACAGTAACTTTTTGTCGGGTTTCATAGTGTAGTGGCCATCACGTCTGCTTAACATGCAGAAGGTCCTGGGTTCAATCCCCAGTGAAACCAATCTGTTCTTAGTGTTGACATAATTCGCTATCCAGCTACAATATATGAAGTTCTCGGCTTTGTTGCCGAATGACGGGATGTTTTGGCTTCCATCACAAACAGAACTACAAATTATTATTTTTTTTTCCCTGGCGGTCAAAACTCGTCTCTAAATGCCATTACTTTGCAGGATTTCACAGGTTTCATAGTGGAGAAGTCATCACGTCTACTTCACACGCAGAAGGTCCTGGGTTCAATCCCCAGTAAAAACAAGCCGTTTTCGCTGTTGAAGTAATTTGCTATCAACCTGTAACATATGAAATTCTTGGTTTTGTTGCCAACTGATAATATATTTTGGCTTCCATCACCAAGAGAACTACGATTTTGGGTTTCTTTTTTATTGACCATTTTAGCAGAAAACATAATCCCATATTATAAAAATCCTGTTTGTTTCAAAATATATAGTTCCTTTAAATACAAAAGCAAACAACTAAACTATGTGGAAAAAAGTAACACATTCAATGTAAACTTCCTTTTAAGCAAAATCCCTTTGTAGGAATAAAACTGGTAAAATATGTAATAAAAATTGTAAATGTTTCATTAACCAAAAATACTTTCCTTCAGCAATAAAAAGGCCCCGTCAGTCACAATTCTGCTCTGCTAGCCAATACACAGTAACTTTCCATCAGGTTTCATAGAGTAGTGGTCATCACGTCTGCTTAACACGCAGAAGGTCCTGCGTTCAATCCCCAGTAAAACCAATGTGTTCTTGGTGTTGAAATAATACTCAATTAAACTACAATATATGAAGTTCTTGGCTTTGTTGCCGAATGATGGGATGTTTTGGCTTCCACTTTCCTTCAGCAATAAAAAGGCCCCGTCAGTCACAATTCTGCTCTGCTAGCCAATACACAGTAACTTTCCATCAGGTTTCATAGTGTAGTGCTATCAACCTGCCATATATGAAGTTCTTGGCTTTGTTGCCGAATGACGGGATGTTTTGGTTTTCATCACCAACAGAGCTACGAATTTGTTTTTTTTTTCCCTGGCGGTCAAAACTCGTCTCTAATTGCCATTACTTTGCAGGGTTTCAAAGGTTTCATAGTGTAGTGGAAATCACGTCTGCTTTACACGCAGAGGGTCCTGGGTTCAATCCCCAGTGAAACCCATGTGTTCTTGGTGTTGAAATAATCCCATATCAACCTGCAGTATATAAAGTTCTTAGCTTTGTTGCCGAATAACGGGATATTTTAGCTTCCATCACCAACAGAGCAACGAATTTGTTTTTTTTCCCCTGGCGGTGAAAACTCGTCTCTAATTGACATTACTTTGCATGATTTCAAAGGTTTCATAGTGTAGAGGTCATCACGTTTGCTTCATACGCAGAAGGTCTTGGGTTCAACCCCAGTGAAACCAATCTATTTTTGGTGTTGAAGTATTTTCCTATCGACTTGTAATATATGAAATTCTTGGTTTCGTTGCCAAATGACAATACATTTTGGCTTCCATCACCAAGAGAACTACGATTTTGGGTTTCTTTTTTATTGACCATTTTAGCAGAAAACATAATCCCATATTATAAAAATCCTATTAAACATACATTCCCCTTCTCAGATTTGCTATACCGGATCTTGCAGGGGGCTTTGGATGAAGGAATTATAACAAAGAAGGTTTTTGATGGCCTCTTCGTTGCATCTCCCAAAATCCCCACCTTTTATCTCCTGCCCAAGATCCACAAGAATCCCGAACACCCTCCGGGGCGCCCTATCGTATCCGGCATAGATGGCTTATGCGACCCTGTCTGTCGCTTTATCGACTATTATTTAAAACCTCTTGTGGAAACATTGCCATCTTATGTTAAGGATATGACGGACGTCCTGAATAGGGTCGACGGGATTTTTATGGATTCTGATACCCTTCTTGTCACGTCGGACATAGAGTCACTTTATACCAATATTAACCATGATGATGGTCTGGAGGCAGTTCGCTTCTTTCTGAGCAATACCAACCGTGATGGCCATTTATGTGAGCTGATCCTGGAGCTGCTCCACTTTATCCTGAGACACAATTTCTTCATTTTCAAAGACCGGTTTTAATTTACAGACCAGTGGCACTGCGATGGGCGCGGCCTGTGCGCCTTCGTACGCTAATATGTTCCTCGGCCATTGGGAGAGGGGCATTTTTGGCGACGAGGGCGTGCCGGCCGCTACCCATGCGCAGTGCTGGTTAAGATATAATGATGATGTTTTTGTTTTGTGACAGGGTACCGTGGAGCAGCTCTCGGACTTTATGGGTGTTTTAAACCATAATTCATTGAACCTTAAGCTCACTTTTAGATATGATTTACAGTCTATTGATTTTTTGGATATTATGATTGGAGTTGACCGTGGTCGGCAACTACAGACGGATGTCTTTAGGAAGCCTACCTCGGTCAACTCCCTTTTACATGCCTCATCTTCTCATCCTGTTAGTACCATCCAAGCCATCCCGGTTGGGCAATTTCTCAGAATGAGGCGGATATGCTCTACATCTGATAATTTTCAGTCCCAGGCCAATGATCTAACATCGAGATTGGTTAATAGGGGATATAGCCATCGTGTCATAAAGAAGGGGTACAATAGGGCAAAGAATACCAATCGACAGGAGCTCCTGCAGCCATCTAGTCAGGCGAATACGGGGGCAGGAGAGGCTCGATTCATATCTGCGTGCAACCATGAATGGCATAACATGCGTGCCATATTAAACAAACACTGGCCGATACTAAAATCTGATCCTACCCTAAGGGATTTGGTCCCTGATTATCCTCTAATGACGGCACGCCGTTCCAAAAATCTACGAGATTTTCTCGTACATAGTCATTACGTTCCTGTGATTTCCCATCCTTTTGGTTCTACTAATCCTATTCGCGGGTGTTTTCCCTGCGGTCGCTGTCTTGCGTGCACCAATGTCTCTCGCAAGTAAGACCTTTTCCACCGCAGATGGTAGTCGGACATTTGATATTAGGTGTTATATCTCATGCGCAACTTCCTATGTTATCTATTATGCTAAATGTAGTTGCCCTAATATATACATAGGTTTAACTTCTAGGGAATTGCGGGTGAGAGTGCGTGAACATGTGAGAGACATTGGTGCTGCCAAGACGGTGACCGATATTTCTACTCTTAAGACCCTTCCTAGGCATTTTCGGAACCATCACGGATGTAATGCGAGATCATTGCGTGTCATAGGGATAGATGTCGTACATGGCGGCAATAGGGGCGGGAACCTTAAAAAGATCCTCGCCCAAAAAGAAACCAAATGGATCACCCTACTGGGTACTATGGCTCCGTCTGGTCTGAATGAGTCCCTTAGCTTTGCCCCCTTCCTTTAGACCCCTGTCCTCCTCCCCCCCCCTTTTTTTGCTAGATGTGGTTTTTTACCACCTATGCAATTTTTTACCTCTGTTTTTATATTCTAATTTTATTGCTGCAAGTGTTTTATGCCATTTTGTGCCCTTTTCTTTGCAGCTTCCATCTTCTGCTCCCTATGGATCACTGCCTCTGTTAATATGACTACCTGAATACATCGTGCATCTGGACTATGATTACAAGGTGGCTTCCCCCATGACAGCCGGGATTAGATACTGCTTGGTCGAGGGCTAACTACTGTTATTCTTGTGATTCCTGCCATTTCATTATTTCTTTGCCCTCTTTCCTTGGCGTTCCTATACTGCTGTTTGTGTGGGAGCCCGTATATCTGTATCTTTGTATGTTCCAGTATGTGTGGTGTGCACATGCCTGGTCTTTCTTCTCTCCCTGGCATGCTAAGCGATGTCTCAAGGGCGGACTTTTGCTCGTGGGGGGCGTTGCCTTCGCCCTCTCCCCTGCAGTCCTCGGCTTGACGTCACTCACATCTGCTAGTGGGATTAGCAATGACCGCGCATGCGCCAGCTTAAACCTGCACTGACTGGCCGGTCCGATCCATGTGATAAACCATATGGTCTATTAAAGCTTCTGGGAACAGATGAGTCACCACCCCTCCTTGGTCTGATGAAGGGTTATTCTAACAAGACCTGAAAAGCGCGTTATCTTGCTTCTGAGGGGGATCTTTTGGTCTCTGGCTCCTGCACTTATCTGGCACTTTATATCATTGCTGGTGAGCGGTGTTTACATTCTTTTAGCCACTGGTATATATCATTGTTTGCATATACTGACAAACCCAGTGTGCTGTATAACTTTATCTTATCTTGCACACCAGCTATTGTTCTCTGGTATCACCTGGCATGTAACTTTGTATTTTTTGCCATCTGTGCTGTATACTTGTTGTCTTATGTATTCTACTTGCCTTGTTAATTCTGATTAACTCTTTATGTGCCAAAGTGCCCTCTGTTGTTGCACCTATATGTATTTTTCTGTGCTACATCTAAAAACTGTTTTTTATGATGTAATAAAATTTGTCATTCTCTTTTGCATTTCAACCACATCTGCTCTCCTGTTTCTTTTGCATTATAAAAATCCTGTTTGTTTCAAAATATATAGTTCCTTTAAATACAAAAGCAAAAGACCAAACTATGGAGAAAAAAGTAACACATTCAATATAAACTTCAATTTAAGCAAAATCCCTTTGTAGGAATAAAACTGGTAAAATATGTAATAAAAATTGTAAATGTTTCATTAACCAAAAATACTTTCCTTCAGCAATAAAAAGGCCCCGTCAGTCACAATTCTGCTCTGCTAGCTAATACACAGTAACTTTCCATCAGCTTTCATAGAGTAGTGGTCATCACGTCTGCTTAACACGCAGAAGGTCCTGCGTTCAATCCCCATTAAAACCAATCTGTTCTTGGTGTTGAAATAATACTCAATTAAACTACAATATATGAAGTTCTTGGCTTTGTTGCCGAATGATGGGATGTTTTGGCTTCCATCCCCAACAGAGCTACGAATTTGTTTTTTTTTTCCCTGGCGGTCAAAACTCGTCTCTAATTGCCATTACTTTGCAGGCTTTCAAAGGTTTCATAGTGTAGTGGAAATCACGTCTGCTTTACACGCAGGAGGTCCTGGGTTCAATCCCCAGTGAAACCCATGTGTTCTTGGTGTTGAAATAATCCCCTATCAACCTGCAATATGTAAAGTTCTTGGCTTTGTTGCCGAATAACGGGATGTTTTAGCTTCCATCACCAACAGAGCTACGAATTTGTTTTTTTCCCCTGGCGGTCAAAACTCATCTCTAATTGCCATTACTTTGCAGGATTACAAAGGTTTCATAGTGTAGAGGTCATCACGTCTGCTTCACACGCAGAAGGTCCTGGGTTCAATCCCCAGTGAAACCAATCTGTTTTTGGTGTTGAAGTAATTTCCTATCGACTTGTAATATGTCAAATTCTTGGTTACGTTGCCAAATGACAATACATTTTGGCTTCCATCACAAAGAGAACTACGATTTTGGGTTTCTTTTTTATTGACCATTTTAGCAGAAAACATAATCCCATATTATAAAAATCCTATTTGTTTCAAAATATATAGTTCCCATAAATACAAAAGGAAAAGACCAAACTATGGAGAAAAAAGTAACACATTCAATATAAACTTCAATTTAAGCAAAATCCCTTTGTAGGAATAAAACTGGTAAAATATGTAATAATAATTGTAAATGTTTCATTAACAAAAAATACTTTCCTTTAGCAATAAAAAAGCCCCGTCAGTCACAATTCTTCTCTGCTAGCCAATACACAGAAACTTTTCGTCAGGTTTCATAGTGTAGTGGTCATCACGTCTGCTTAACATGCAGAAAGTTCTGGGTTCAATCCCCAATGAAACCAATGTGTTCTTAGTGTTGAAATAATACCCTATCCAACTACAATATATGAAGTTCTCGGCATTGTTGCTGAATGACGGTATGTTTTGGCTTCCATCACAAACAGAACTACAAATTTTTTTTTTTTTTTCCCCTGGCGGTCAAAACTCGTCTCTAAATGCCATTACTTTGCAGGATTTCACAGGTTTCATAGTGGAGTGGTCAACACGTCTACTTCACACGCAGAGGGTCCTGAATTCAATCCCCAGTAAAAACAAGCCGTTTTCGCTGTTGAAGTAATTTGCTATCAACCTGTAATATATGAACTTCTTGGTTTTGTTGCCAACTGATAATATATTTTGGCTTCCCTCACCAAGAGAACTACGATTTTGGGTTTCTTTTTTATTGACCATTTTAGCAGAAAACATAATCCCATATTATAAAAATCCTGTTTGTTTCAAAATATATAGTTCCTTTAAATACAAAAGCAAACAACTAAACTATGTGGAAAAAAGTAACACATTCAATGTAAACTTCCTTTTAAGCAAAATCCCTTTGTAGGAATAAAACTGGTAAAATATGTAATAAAAATTGTAAATGTTTCATTAACCAAAAATACTTTCCTTCAGCAATAAAAAGGCCCCGTCAGTCACAATTCTGCTCTGCTAGCCAATACACAGTAACTTTCCATCAGGTTTCACAGAGTAGTGGTCATCACGTCTGCTTAACACGCAGAAGGTCCTGGGTTCAATCCCCAGTGAAACCAATCTGTTCTTAGTGTTGAAATAATACACTATCCAACTACAATATATGAAGTTCTCGGCTTTGTTGCCGAATGACGGGATGTTTTGGCTTCCATCACAAACAGAACTACAAATTATTTTTTTTTTTTTCCCCTAACGGTCAAAACTCGTGTCTAAATGCCATTACTTCGCAGGATTTCACAGGTTTCATAGTGGAGTCGTCATCACGTCTACTTCACACGCAGAAGGTCCTGGGTTCAATCCCCAGTAAAAACAAGCTGTTTTCGCTGTTCAAGTAATTTGCTATCAACCTGTAACATATGAAATTCTTTGTTTTGTTGCCAACTGATAATATATTTTGGCTTCCATCACCAAGAGAACTACGATTTTGGGTTTCTTTTGTATTGACCATTTTAGCAGAAAACATAATCCCATATTATAAAAATCCTGTTTGTTAACAAATATATAGTTCCTTTAAATACAAAAGCAAACAACTAAACTATGTGGAAAAAAGTAACACATTCAATGTAAACTTCCTTTTAAGCAAAATCCCTTTGTAGGAATAAAACTGGTAAAATATGTAATAAAAATTGTAAATGTTTCATTAACCAAAAATACTTTCCTTTAGCAATAAAAAGGCCCCGTCAGTCACAATTCTGCTCTGCTAGCCAATACACAGTAACTTTCCATCAGGTTTCATAGAGTAGTGGTCATCACGTCTGCTTAACATGCAGAAGGTCCTGCGTTCAATCCCCAGTAAAACCAATCTGTTCTTGGTGTTGAAATAATACTCAATTAAACTACAATATATGAAGTTCTTGGCTTTGTTGCCGAATGATGGGATGTTTTGGCTTCCATCCCCAACAGAGCTACGAATTTGTTTTTTTTTTTCCCTGGCGGTCAAAACTCGTCTCTAATTGCCATTACTTTGCAGGCTTTCAAAGGTTTCATAGTGTAGTGGAAATCACGTCTGCTTTACACGCAGAAGGACCTGGGTTCAATCACCAGTGAAACCCATGTGTTCTTGGTCTTGAAATAATCCCCTATCAACCTGCAGTATATAAAGTTCTTGGCTTTGTTGCTGAATAACGGGATGTTTTAGCTTCCATCACCAACAGAGCTACGAATTTGTTTTTTTTCCCCTGGCGGTCAAAACTCGTCTCTAATTGCCATTACTTTGCAGGATTTCAAAGGTTTCATAGTGTAGTGGTCATCACATCTGCTTCACACGCAGAAGGTCCTGGGTTCAATCCCCAGTGAAACCAATCTGTTTTTGGTGTTGAAGTAATTTCCTATCGACTTGTAATATGTGAAATTCTTGGTTTCGTTGCCAAATGACAATACATTTTGGCTTCCATCACAAAGAGAACTACGATTTTGGGTTTCTTTTTTATTGACCATTTTAGCAGAAAACATAATCCCATATTATAAAAATCCTATTTGTTTCAAAATATATAGTTCCCATAAATACAAAAGCAAAAGACCAAACTATGGAGAAAAAAGTAATCCATTCAATATAAACTTCAATTTAAGCAAAATCCTTTTGTAGGAATAAAACTGGTAAAATATGTAATAATAATTGTAAATGTTTCATTAACCAAAAATACTTTCCTTCAGCAATAAAAAGGCCCCGTCAGTCACAATTCTGCTCTGCTAGCGAATACACAGTAACTTTTCTCAAGGTTTCATAGTGTAGTGGTCATCACGTCTGCTTAACACGCAGAAGGTCCTGGGTTTAATCCCCAGTGAAACCAATCTGTTCTTAAAGTTGAAATAATACGCTATCCAACTACAATATATGAAGTTCTCGGCATTGTTGCCGAATGACGGTATGTTTTGGCTTCCATCACAAACAGAACTACAAATTTATTTATTTTTTTTCCCCTGGCGGTCAAAACTCGTCTCTAAATGCCATTACTTTGCAGGATTTCACAGGTTTCATAGTGGAGTGGTCATCATGTCTACTTCACACGCAGAAGGTCCTGGGTTCAATCCCCAGTAAAAACAAGCCGTTTTCGCTGTTGAAGTAATTTGCTATCAACCTGTAATATATGAAATTCTTGGTTTTGTTGCCAACTGATAATATATTTTGGCTTCCCTCACCAAGAGAACTACGATTTTGGGTTTCTTTTTTATTGACCATTTTAGCAGAAAACATAATCCCATATTATAAAAATCCTATTTGTTTCAAAATATATAGTTCCCATAAATACAAAAGCAAAAGACCAAACTATGGAGAAAAAAGTAACACATTCAATATAAACTTTAATTTAAGCAAAATCCCTTTGTAGGAATAAAACTGGTAAAATATTTAATAATAATTGTAAATGTTTCATTACCAAAAATACTTTCCTTCAGCAATAAAAAGGCCCCGTCAGTCACAATTCTGCTCTGCTAGCCAATACACAGTAACTTTTCATCAGGTTTCATAGTGTAGTGGTCATCACGTCTGCTTAACACGCAGAAAGTCCTGGGTTCAATCGCCAGTGAAACCAATCTGTTCTTAGTGTTGAAATAATACGCTATCCAACTACAATATATGAAGTTCTCAGCTTTGTTGCCGAATGACGGGATGTTTTGGCTTCCATCACAAACAGAACTACAAATTATTTTTTTTTTTTCCCCTGGCGGTCAAAACTCATCTCTAAATGCCATTACTTTGCAGGATTTCACAGGTTTCATAGTGGAGTCGTCATCACGTCTACTTTACACGCAGAAGGTCCTGGGTTCAATCCCCAGTAAAAACAAGCCGTTTTCGCTTTTGAAGTAATTTGCTATCAACCTGTAACAGATGAAATTCTTTGTTTTGTTGCCAACTGATAATATATTTTGGCTTCCATCACCAAGAGAACACGATTTTGGGTTTCTTTTTTATTGACCATTTTAGCAGAAAACATAATCCCATATTATAAAAATCCTGTTTGTTTCAAAATATATAGTTCCTTTAAATACAAAAGCAAACAACTAAACTATGTGGAAAAAAGTAACACATTCAATGTAAACTTCCTTTTAAGCAAAATCCCTTTGTAGGAATAAAATTGGTAAAATATGTAAAAAAATTGTAAATGTTTCATTAACCAAAAATACTTTCCTTCAGCAATAAAAAGGCCCCGTCAGTCTCAATTCTGCTCTGCTGGCCAATACACAATAACTTTCCATCAGGTTTCATAGAGTAGTGGTCATCATGTCTGCTTAACACGCAGAAGGTCCTGGGCTCAATCCCCAGTAAAACCAATCTGTTCTTGGTGTTGAAATAATACTCAGTTAAACTACAAAATATGAAGTTCTTGGCTTTGTTGCCGAATGATGGGATGTTTTGGCTTCCATCCCCAACAGAGCTAGAAATTTGTTTTTTTTTTCCCTGGCGGTCAAAACTCGTCTCTAATTGCCATTACTTTGCAGGCTTTCAAAGGTTTCATAGTGTAGTGAAAATCACATCTGCTTTAGACGCAGAAGGTCCTTGGTTCAATCCCCAATGAAACCCATGAGTTCTTAGTGTTGAAATAATCCCCTATCAACCTGCAGTATATAAAGTTCTAGGCTTTGTTGCCGAATAACGGGATGTTTTAGCTTCCATCACCAACAGAGCTACGAATTTGTTTTTTTTCTCCTGGCGGTCAAAACTCGTCTCTAATTGCCATTACATTGCAGGATTTCAAAGGTTTCATAGTGTAGTGGTCATCACGTCTGCTTCACACGCAGAAGGTCCTGAGTTCAATCCCCAGTGAAACCAATCTGTTTTTGGTGTTGAAGTAATTTCCTATCGACTTGTAATATGTGAAATTCTTGGTTTCGTTGCCAAATGACAATACATTTTGGCTTCCATCACAAAGAGAACTACGATTTTGGGTTTCTTTTTTTATTGACCATTTTAGCAGAAAACATAATCCCATATTATAAAAATCCTATTTGTTTCAAAATATATAGTTCCCATAAATACAAAAGCAAAAGACCAAACTATGGAGAAAAAAGTAACACATTCAATATAAACTTTAATTTAAGCAAAATCCCTTTGTAGGAATAAAACTGGTAAAATATTTAATAATAATTGTAAATGTTTCATTACCAAAAATACTTTCCTTCAGCAATAAAAAGGCCCCGTCAGTCACAATTCTGCTCTGCTAGCCAATACACAGTAACTTTTCGTCAGGTTTCACAGTGTAGTGGTCATCACGTCTGCTTAACATGCAGAAGGTCCTGGGTTCATTCCCCAGTGAAACCAATCTGTTCTCAGTGTTGAAATAATACGCTATCCAACTACAATATATGAAGTTCTCGGCTTTGTTGCCGAAGGATGGGATGTTTTGGCTTCCATCACAAACAGAACTACAAATTATTTTTTTTTTTTCCCCTGGCGGTCACAACTCGTCTCTAAATGCCATTAATTTGCAGGATTTCACAGCTCTCATAGTGGAGTGGTCATCACGTCTACTTCACACGCAGAAGGTCCTGGGTTCAATCCCCAGTAAAAACAAGCCGTTTTTGCTGTTGAAGTAATTTGCTATCAACCTGTAATATATGAAATTCTTGGTTTTGTTGTCAACTGATAATATATTTTGGCTTCCATCACCAAGAGAACTACGATTTTTGGTTTCTTTTTTATTGACCATTTTAGCAGAAAACATAATCCCATATTATAAAAATCCTGTTTGTTTCAAAATATATAGTTCCTTTAAATACAAAAGCAAACGACTAAACTGTGTAGAAAAAAGTAACACATTCAATATAAACTTCAATTTAAGCAAAATCCCTTTGTAGTAATAAAACTGGTAAAATATGTAATAAAAATTGTAAATGTTTCATTAATCAAAAATACTTTCCTTCAGCAATAAAAATGCCCTGTCAGTCACAATTCTGCTCTGCTAGCCAATACACAGTAACTTTTCATCAGATTTTATAGTGTAGTGGTCGTCACGTCTGCTTAACACGCAGAAGGTCCTGGGTTCAATCACCAGTGAAACCAATCTGTTCTTAGTGTTGAAATAATACGCTATCCAACTACAATATATGAAGTTCTTGGCTTTGTTGCCGAATGACGGGATGTTTTGGCTTCCATCACAAACAGAACTACAAATTATTTTTTTTCCCCTGGCGGTCAAAACTCGTCTCTAAATGCCATTACTTTGCAGGATTTCATAGCTTTCATAGTGGAGTGGTCAACACGTCTACTTCACACGCAGTAGGTCCTGGGTTCAATCACCAGTAAAAACAATCCGTTTTCGCTGTTGAAGTAATTTGCTATCAACCTGTAATATATGAAATTCTTGGTTTTGTTGCCAACTGATAATATATTTTGGCTTCCATCACCAAGAGAAGTACGATTTTGGGTTTCTTTTTTATTGACCATTTTAGCAGAAAACATAATCCCATGTTATAAAAATCCTGTTTGTTTCAAAATATATAGTTCCCATAAATACAAAAGCAAAAGACCAAACTATGGAGAAAAAAGTAACACATTCAATATAAACTTCAATTTAAGCAAACTCCCTTTGTAGGAATAAAACTGGTAAAATATGTAATAACAATTGTAAATGTTTCATGAGCCAAAAATACTTTCCTTCAGCAATAAAAAGGCCCCGTCAGTCACAATTCTGCTGTGCTAGCCAATACACAATAACTTTCCATCAGGTTTCTTAGAGTAGTGGTCATCACGTCTGCTTAACACGCAGAAGGTCCTGCGTTCAATCTCCAGTAAAACCAATCTGTTCTTCGTGTTGAAATAATACCCAATTAAACTACAATATTTGAAGTTCTTGGCTTTGTTGCCGAATGATGGGATGTTTTGGCTTCCATCACCAACAGAGCTACGAATTTGGTTTTTTTTTTCCCTGGCGGTCAAAACTCGTCTCTAATTGCCATTACTTTGCAGACTTTCAAAGGTTTCATAGTGTAGTGGAAATCACGTCTGCTTTACACGCTGAAGGTCCTGGGTTCAATCCCCAGTGAAACCCATGTGTTCTTGGTGTTGAAATAATATCCTATCTGCCTGCAATATATGAAGTTCTTGGCTTTGTTGCCGAATAACGAGATGTTTTAGCTTCCATCACCAACAGAGCTACGAATTTGTTTTTTTTCCCCTGGCGGTCAAAACTCGTCTCTAATTGCCATTACTTTGCAGGATTTCAAACGTTTCATAGTGTAGTGGTCATCACGTCTACTTCACACGCAGAAGGTCCTGGGTTCATTTCCTAGTGAAACCAATCTGTTTTTGGTGTTGAAGTAATTTCCTATCGACTTGTAATATGTGAAATTCTTGGTTTCGTTGCCAAATGACAATACATTTTGGCTTCCATCACAAAGAGAACTACGATTTTGGGTTTCTTTTTTTATTGACCATTTTAGCAGAAAACATAATCCCATATTATAAAAATCCTATTTGTTTTAAAATATATAGTTCCCATAAATACAAAAGCAAACGACTAAACTATGTAGAAAAAAGTAACACATTCAATGTAAACTTCAATTTAAGCAAAATCCCTTTGTAGGAATAAAACTAGTAAAATATATAATAAAAATTGTAAATTTTTCAGTAACCAAAAATACTTTCCTTCAGCAATAAAAAGGCCCCGTCAGTCACAATTCTGCTCTGCTAGCCAATACACAGTAACTTTCCGTCAGGTTTCACAGTGTAGTGGTCATCACGTCTGCTTAACATGCAGAAGGTCCTGGGTTCATTCCCCAGTGAAACCAATCTGTTCTCAGTGTTGAAATAATACGCTATCCAACTACAATATATGAAGTTCTCGGCTTTGCTGCCGAATGATGGGATGTTTTGGCTTCCATCACAAACAGAACTACAAATTATTTTTTTTTTTTTCCCCTGGCGGTCACAACTCGTCTCTAAATGCCATTAATTTGCAGGATTTCACAGCTCTCATAGTGGAGTGGTCATCACGTCTACTTCACACGCAGAAGGTCCTGGGTTCAATCCCCAGTAAAAACAAGCCGTTTTTGCTGTTGAAGTAATTTGCTATCAACCTGTAATATATGAAATTCTTGGTTTTGTTGCCAACTGATAATATATTTTGGCTTCCATCACCAAGAGAACTACGATTTTGGGTTTCTTTTTTATTGACCATTTTAGCAGAAAACATAATCCCATATTATAAAAATCCTGTTTGTTTCAAAATATATAGTTCCTTTAAATACAAAAGCAAACGACTAAACTGTGTAGAAAAAAGTAACACATTCAATATAAACTTCAATTTAAGCAAAATCCCTTTGTAGTAATAAAACTGGTAAAATATGTAATAAAAATTGTAAATGTTTCATTAACCAAAAATACTTTCCTTCAGCAATAAAAATGCCCTGTCAGTCACAATTCTGCTCTGCTAGCCAATACACAGTAACTTTTCATCAGATTTTATAGTGTAGTGGTAATCACGTCTGCTTAACACGCAGAAGGTCCTGGGTTCAATCACCAGTGAAACCAATCTGTTCTTAGTGTTGAAATAATGCGCTATCCAACTACAATATATGAAGTTCTCGGCTTTGTTGCAGAATGACGGGATGTTTTGGCTTCCATCACAAACAGAACTACAAATTATTTTTTTTTCCCTGGCGGTCAAAACTCGTCTCTAAATGCCATTACTTTGCAGGATTTCATAGCTTTCATAGTGGAGTGGTCAACACGTCTACTTCACACGCAGTAGGTCCTGGGTTCAATCACCAGTAAAAACAATCCGTTTTCGCTGTTGAAGTAATTTGCTATCAACCTGTAATATATGAAATTCTTGGTTTTGTTGCCAACTGATAATATATTTTGGCTTCCATCACCAAGAGAAGTACGATTTTGGGTTTCTTTTTTATTGACCATTTTAGCAGAAAACATAATCCCATGTTATAAAAATCCTGTTTGTTTCAAAATATATAGTTCCCATAAATACAAAAGCAAAAGACCAAACTATGGAGAAAAAAGTAACACATTCAATATAAACTTCAATTTAAGCAAACTCCCTTTGTAGGAATAAAACTGGTAAAATATGTAATAACAATTGTAAATGTTTCATGAACCAAAAATACTTTCCTTCAGCAATAAAAAGGCCCCGTCAGTCACAATTCTGCTGTGCTAGCCAATACACAATAACTTTCCATCAGGTTTCATAGAGTAGTGGTCATCACGTCTGCTTAACACGCAGAAGGTCCTGCGTTCAATCTCCAGTAAAACCAATCTGTTCTTCGTGTTGAAATAATACCCAATTAAACTACAATATTTGAAGTTCTTGGCTTTGTTGCCGAATGATGGGATGTTTTGTCTTCCATCACCAACAGAGCTACGAATTTGGTTTTTTTTTCCCTGGCGGTCAAAACTCGTCTCTAATTGCAATTACTTTGCAGACTTTCAAAGGTTTCATAGTGTAGTGGAAATCACGTCTGCTTTACACGCTGAAGGTCCTTGGTTCAATCCCCAGTGAAACCCATGTGTTCTTGGTGTTGAAATAATATCCTATCAGCCTGCAATATAAGAAGTTCTTGGCTTTGTTGCCGAATAACGAGATGTTTTAGATTCCATCACCAACAGAGCTACGAATTTGTTTTTTTTCCCCTGGCGGTCAAAACTCGTCTCTAATTGCCATTACTTTGCAGGATTTCAAACGTTTCATAGTGTAGTGGTCATCACGTCTACTTCACACGCAGAAGATCCTGGGTTCAATCCCCAGTAAAAACAAGCCGTTTTCGCTGTTCAAGTAATTTGCTATCAACCTGTAATATATGAAATTCTTGGTTTTGTTGCCAACTGATAATATATTTTGGCTTCCATCACCAAGAGAACTACGATTTTGGGTTTCTTTTTTATTGACCATTTTAGCAGAAAACATAATCCCATATTATAAAAATCCTGTTTGTTTCAAAATATATAGTTCCTTTAAATACAAAAGCAAACGACTAAACTATGTAGAAAAAAGTAACACATTCATTGTAAACTTCCATTTAAGCAAAATCCCTTAGTAGGAATAAAACTGGTAAATAATGTAATAACAATTGTAAATGTTTCATTAACCAAAAATACTTTCCTTCAGCAATAAAAAGGCCCCGTCAGTCACAATTCTGCTCTGCTAGCCAATACACAGTAACTTTCCATCAGGTTTCAAAGAGTAGTGGTCATCATGTCTGCTTAACACGCAGAAGGTCCTGCGTTCAATCCCCAGTGAAACCAATCTGTTCTTGGTGTTGAAATAATACCCTATTACACTACAATATATGAAGTTCTTGGCTTTGTTGCCGAATGATGGGATGTTTTGGCTTCCATCACCAACAGAGCTACGAATTTGTTTTTTTTTTTTTCCCTGGCGGTCAAAACTCGTCTCTAATTGCCATTACTTTGCAAGCTTTCAAAGGTTTCATAGTGTGATGGAAATCACGTTTGCTTTACACGCAGAAGGCCCTGGGTTCAATCCCCAGTGAAACCCATGTGTTCTTGGTGTTGAAATAATATCCTATCAACCTGCAATCTATAAATTTCTTGGCTTTGTTGCCGAATAACGGGATGTTTTAGCTTCCATCACCAACAGAGCTACAAATTTGTGTTTTTTCCCCTGGCGGTCAAAACTCGTCTGTAATTGCCATTACTTTGCAGGATTTCAAAGGTTTCATAGTGTAGTTTTCATCACGTCTGATTCACACGCAGAAGGTCACTGGGTTCAATCCCCATTAAAAACAAGCCGTTTTCGCTGTTGAATTAATATGCTATACACCTGTAATATATGAAATTCTTTGTTTTGTTGCCAACTGATAATATATTTTGGCTTCCATCACCAAAAGAACTACGATTTTGGGTTTCTTTTTTATTGACCATTTTAGCAGAAAACATAATCCCATATTATAAAAATCCTGTTTGTTTCAAAATATATAGTTCCTTTAAATACAAAAGCAAACGACTAAACTATGTAGAAAAAAGTAACACATTCAATGTAAACTTCCATTTAAGCAAAATCCCTTTGTAGGAATAAAACTGGTAAAATATGTAATAAAAATTGTAAATGTTTCATTAACCAAAAATACTTTCCTTCAGCAATAAAAAGGCCCGTCAGTCACAATTCTGCTCTGCTAGCCAATACACAGTAACTTTCCTTCAGGTTTCATAGAGTAGTGGTCATCACGTCTGCTTAACACGCAGAAGGTCCTGTGTTCAATCCCCAGTAAAACCAATCTGTTCTTGTTGTTGAAATAATACCTAATTAAACTACAATATATGAAGTTCTTGGCTTTGTTGCCGAGTGATGGGATGTTTTGGCTTCCATCACCAACAGAGCTACGAATTTGTTTCTTTTTTCCCCTGGCGGTCAAAACTCGTCTCTAATTGCCATTACTTTGCAGGATTTCAAAGGTTTCATAGTGTAGTTTTTATCACAACTGCTTCACACGCAGAAGGTCCTGGGTTCAATCCCCAGTGAAACCCATGTGTTCATGGTGTTGTAATAATTCCATATCAACCTGCAATATATAAAGTTCTTGGATTTGTTGCCGAATAATCGGATGTTTTAGCTTCCATCACCAACAGAGCTACGAATTTGTTTTTTTTCCCCTGGCGGTTAAAACTCGTCTCTAATTGCCAATACTTTGCAGAATTTCAAAGGTTTCATAGTGTAGTGGTCATCACGTCTGCTTCACACGCAGAAGGTCTTGGGTTCAATCCCCAGTGAAACCAATCTGTTTTTGGTGTTGAAGTAATTTCCTATCGACTTGTAATATGTGAAATTCTTGGTTTCGTTGCCAAATGACAATACATTTTGGCTTCCATCACAAAGAGAACTACGATTTTGGGTTTCTTTTTTATTGACCATTTTAGCAGAAAACATAATCCCATATTATAAAAATCCAATTTGTTTCAAAATATTTAGTTCCCATAAATACAAAAGCAAAAGACCAAACTATGGAAAAAAAGTAACACATTCAATATAAACTTCAATTTAAGCAAAATCCCTTTGTAGGAATAAAACTGGTAAAATGTGTAATAATAATTGTAAATGTTTCATTAACCAAAAATACTTTCCTTCAGCAATAAAAAGGCCCCGTCAGTCACAATTCTGCTCTGCTAGCCAATTCACAGCAACTTATCGTCAGATTTCATAGTGTAGTGGTCATCACTTCTGCTTAACACGCAGAAGGTCCTGGGTTCAATCCCCAGTGAAACCAATCTGTTCTTAGTGTTGAAATAATACGCTATCCAACTACAATATATGAAGTTCTCTGCTTTGTTGCCGTATGACGGGATGTTTTGGCTTCCATCACAAACAGAACTACAAATTATTATTTTTTTTCCCCTGGTGGTCAAAACTCGTCTCTAAATGCCATTACTTTGCAGGATTTTACAGGTTTCATAGTGAAGTCGTCATCACGTCTACTTCACACGCAGAAGGTCCTGTTTTCAATCCCCAGTAAAAACAAGCCGTTTTCGCTGTTGAAGTAATTTGCTATCAACCTGTAACATATGAAATTCTTTGTTTTGTTGCCAACTGATAATATATTTTGGCTTTTATCCCCAAGAGAACTACGATTTTGGGTTTCTTTTTTATTGACCATTTTAGCAGAAAACATAATCCCATATTATAAAAATCCTGTTTGTTTCAAAATATATAGTTCCTTTAAATACAAAAGCAAACAACTAAACTATGTGGAAAAAAGTAACACATTCAATGTAAACTTCCTTTAAAGCAAAATCCCTTTGTAGGAATAAAACTGGTAAAATTTGTAATAAAAATTGTAAATGTTTCATTAACAAAAAATACTTTCCTTCAGCAATAAAAAGGCCCCGTCAGTCACAATTCTGCTCTGCTAGCCAATACACAGTAACTTTCCATCAAGTTTCATAGACTAGTGGTCATCAAGTCCGCTTAACACGCAGAAGGACCTGCGTTCAATCCCCAGTTAAACCAATCTGTTCTTGGTGTTAAAACAATACTCAATTAAACTACAATATATGAAGTTCTTGGCTTTGTTGCCGAATGATGGGAAGTAAGTTGCTAATAACCTGTAACATATGAAATTCTTTCTTTTGTTGCCAACTGATAATATATTTTGGCTTCCATCACCAAGAGAACTACGATTTTGGGTTTCTTTTTTATTGACCATTTTAGCAGAAAACATAATCCCATATTATAAAAATCCTGTTTGCTTCAAAATATATAGTTCCTTTAAATACAAAATCAAACAACTAAACTATGTGGAAAAAAGTAACACATTCAATGTAAACTTCCTTTTAAGCAAAATCCCTTTGTAGGAATAAAACTGGTAAAATATGTAATAAAAATTGTAAATGTTTCATTAACCAAAAATACTTTCCTTCAGCAATAAAAAGGCCCCGTCAGTAACAATTCTGCTCTGCTAGCCAATACACAGTAACTTTCCATCAGGTTTCATAGAGTAGTGGTCATCACCTCTGCTTAACACGCAGAAGGTCCTGAGTTCAATCCCCAGTGAAACCTATGTGTTCTTGGTGTTGAAATAATCCCCTATCAACCTGCAGTATATAAAGTTCTTGGCTTTGTTGCCGAATAACGGGATGTTTTAGCTTCCATCACCAACAGAGCTACGAATTTGTTTTTTTTCCCCTGGCGGTCATAACTCGACTCTAATTGCCATTACTTTGCAGGATTTCAAAGGTTTCATAGTGTAGTAGTCATCACGTCTGCTTCACTTGCAGAAGGTCATGGGTTCAATCCCCAGTGAAAACAATCTGTTTTTGGTGTTGAAGTAATTTCCTATCGACTTGTAATATGTGAAATTCTTGGTTTCGTTGCCAAATGACAATACATTTTGGCTTCCATCACAAAGAGAACTACGATTTGGGGTTTCTTTTTTATTGACCATTTTAGGAGAAAACATAATCCCATATTATAAAAATCCTATTTGTTTCAAAATATATAGTTCCCATAAATACAAAAGCAAAAGTCCAAACTATGGAGAAAAAAGTAACACATTCAATATAAACTTCAATTTAAGCAAAATCCCTTTGTAGGAATAAAACTGGTAAAATATGTAATAATAATTGTAAATGTTTCATTAACCAAAAATACTTTCCTTCAGCAATAAAAAGGCCCCGTCAGTCACAATTCTGCTCTGCTAGCCAATACACAGTAACTTTTTGTCAGGTTTCATAGTGTAGTGGTCATCATTTCTGCATAACACGCAGAAGGTCCTGGGTAGAGTTGAGCGCAGTTCGAGGTTCTCCAGTTCTAGGCTCGAGTGATTTTGGGGGCTGTTCGAGATCGAACTAGAACTCGAGCTTTTTGCAAAAGCTCGATAGTTCTAGATACGTTCGAGAACGGTTCTAGCAGCAAAAAGCAGGGCTTTTTACAGCTATAGTGTGCAGGAGCCATCGCTGGCAGCCTGCCACAGGCTGGTAACCAAGATATACATCGGGTATCCAACCAAAGCGCTTTGGTTAGTAACCCGATGTTTATCCTAGTTACGTGCAGGAAGCCCACACTTCCCCGCTCAGCTCGCTCTGCCCCCTCCTGCCCGCGGCATGTACACACGTACACACGTATACACACACACACACACACACACACACACACACAGTCCTGCTCGGCTTACCTGCGGTCGGCCCGGGGGCAGCAGTCCTTGGCACTGGAAACTGTGGCTGCCGGCCCTTTAAGGCCCGCAGGCCACAGTGTTCACTGTGTTCTCCTGCATTGAGCATCATCTGTGGGCGGAGCTACCGCCCGGCGTCCTGCTCGGTCGCACAGATGAAGGAGTCACAGTGCCAGCCAGCGACCCCCAGCACATCGCTTCCCTCCGGCGCTATGTGGGCCCCATCTGCACCGTGACCTGATCAGTATGTGGGACATCACTCCCTCCCCGCCCCTCCCTGTCCCCCCTTGCGTGTGTGGGCCCCGCAGAGCCATGTGTGTGGCCCCCGGAGCCGCGTGTGTGGGCCCCGCAGAGCAAGGTGTGTGTTTGTATGTATGCATGCAGCAGAGCAGTATGCGTGTCTATATGTATGTATATATGCAGCAGAGCAGTATGCGTGTCTGTATGTATGTATGTATATATGCAGCAGAGCAGTATGCGTGTCTGTATGTATGTATATATGCAGCAGAGCAGTATGCGTGTCTGTATGTACGCATGTATATATGCAGCAGAGCAGTATACGTGTCTGTATGTATGTATATATATATATGCAGCAGAGCAGTATACGTGTCTGTATGTATGTATGTATATATGCAGCAGAGCAGTATGCGTGTCTGTATGTATGTATATATGCAGCAGAGCAGTATGCGTGTCTGTATGTATGTATGTATATATGTAGCAGAGTAGTATGCGTGTCTGTATGTATGTATATATATATATATATGCAGCAGAGCAATATGCGTGTCTGTCTGTATGTATGCATGTATGTATGTATGCAGCAGAGCAGTATACGTGTCTGTATGTATGTATATATGTAGCAGAGTAGTATGCGTGTCTGTATGTATATATATATGCAGCAGAGCAATATGCGTGTCTGTCTGTATGTATGCATGTATGTATGCAGCAGAGCAGTATGCGTGTCTGTATGTATGTATGTATATATGCAGCAGAGCAGTATGCGTGTCTGTATGTATGTATATATGCAGCAGAGCAGTATGCGTGTCTGTATGTATGTATGTATGTATATATGTAGCAGAGTAGTATGCGTGTCTGTATGTATGTATATATATATGCAGCAGAGCAATATGCGTGTCTGTCTGTATGTATGCATGTATGTATGCAGCAGAGCAGTATACGTGTCTGTATGTATGTATATATGTAGCAGAGTAGTATGCGTGTCTGTATGTATATATATATGCAGCAGAGCAGTATACGTGTATGTATGTATATATGCAGCAGAGCAATATGCGTGTCTGTATGTATGCATGTATGTATGCAGCAGAGCGGTATACGTGTCTGTATGTATGTATGTATATATGCAGCAGAGCAGTATGCGTGTCTGTATGTATGTATGTATATATGCAGCAGAGCAGTATGCGTGTCTGTATGTATGTATGTATATATGCAGCAGAGCAGTATGCGTGTATGTATGTATATATGCAGCAGAGCAGTAAGCGTGTCTGTATGTATGTATGTATGTATGCAGCAGAGTAGTATATGTGTCTGTATGTATGTATGTATGTATGCAGAAGAGCAGTATGCGTGTCTGTATGTATGTATATATGCAGCAGAGCAGTATACGTGTATGTATGTAGATATGCAGCAGAGCAGTATGCGTGTCTGTATGTATGTATGTATATATGTAGCAGAGTAGTATGCGTGTCTGTCTATATGTATGCATGTATGTATGCAGCAGAGCAGTATACGTGTCTGTATGTATGTATATATGTAGCAGAGCAGTATGCATGTCTGTATGTATGTATGTATGTATATATGCAGCAGAGCAGTATGCGTGTATGTATGTATATATGCAGCAGAGCAGTATGCGTGTCTGTATGTATGTATGTATATATGTAGCAGAGTAGTATGCGTGTCTGTATGTATATATATATGCAGCAGAGCAATATGCGTGTCTGTCTGTATGTATGCATGTATGTATGCAGCAGAGCAGTATACGTGTCTGTATGTATGTATAAATGTAGCAGAGCAGTATGCGTGCATGTATATATATATGCAGCAGAGCAGTATGCGTGTCTGTATATATGTATGTATATATGTAGCAGAGTAGTATGCGTGTCTGTATGTATGTATATATATATGCAGCAGAGCAATATGCGTGTCTGTCTGTATGTATGCATGTATGTATGCAGCAGAGCAGTATGCGTGTCTGTATGTATGCATATATGTATGCAGCAGAGCAGTATGCGTGTCTGTATGTATGCATGTATGTATGCAGCAGAGCAGTATACGTGTCTGTATGTATGTATGTATATATGCAGCAGAGCAGTATGTGTGTCTATATGTATGTATGTATATATGCAGCTGAGCAGTATGCGTGTCTATGTATGTATGTATATATATAGCAGAGTAGTATGCGTGTCTGTATGTATGTATGTATATATGCAGCAGAGCAGTATGCGTGTCTATGTATGTATGTATATATGTAGCAGAGTAGTATGCGTGTCTGTATGTATGTATATATGCAGCAGAGCAGTATGCGTGTCTATGTATGTATGTATATATGTAGCAGAGTAGTATGCGTGTCTGTATGTATGTATATATATATGCAGCAGAGCAATATGCGTGACTGTCTGTATGTATGCATGTATGTATGCAGCAGAGCAGTATGTGTGTCTGTATGTATGCATGCAGAGCAGTATGCGTGTCTTTCTGTATGTATGTATGTATGTATGCTGAAGAGCAGTATGCGTGTCTGTTTGTATGTATGTATGCATGTATGTATGCAGCAGAGCAGTATGCGTGTCTGTCTGTATGTATGTATGCAGCAGAGCAGTGTGTGTGTGTGTGTCTGTATGTATGTATGCAGCAGAGCAGTGTGTGTGTGTCTGTCTATATGTATGTATGCATGCAGAGCAGTATGTGTGTGTCTGTATGTATGTATGTATGCAGCATAGCAGTGTGTGTCTCTGTATGTATGCATGTATGATGTGTATCTATGTATGTCAGTGTATATGACTGTATAGATTTGTCTGTTTATATGTATTTTTGTGAGTTTGTCTTTAAATATGTATATGTACGTGTATGTATCTGTGTATGTGTGTGTGTCTGCGTGTTTATTGGGTCCACTGGGACTCTTCCGCCCGGGGCCCACAAAAACCTGGAGCCGGCCCTGCCTGCGGTGATGAAGTCCCGCCATCCCGACCTCAGCGCTGTCACTGTCCTTCATGGCCGCCGCTTGTCACATCACCTTCTCTCGCTTCCGACCCGAGACTGACTAGCGGTGACGTCACGGGCCTCTCGCGATTCTTGGCTGTGAAGGCGGCGGTCATTGAACTCAGTGACAGGGGCTGTCAGTGTGCTGGAGATCAGCGCAGGTAATGTACCTCGCTGACAGCAGCACTTGTCATCCCCTGCAGTGACCTGGGCTGACCCATTGATGTTAGCTCAGGTCACTGCACTGCTCTCCCAGCCAATGGGGAACATCCTGCTCTTCATTAACTGGAACAGTGTGGATCGTCATGGCAACCCCTTGGATTACACCAGACCTGGATTTGTTTTTCATTCTAATAAATTGGTTAAAGAGGGAATGTTTTGGGGAGTGTTTTTTCAAATAAAAATGTGTTTGTCGTCTATTTTTTTTTATTACTGACTGGGTTGGTGATGTCGGGTATCTGATAGACGCCTGACCTCACCAACCCCAGGGCTTAATGCCAGGTGACATTACACATCTGGTATTAACCCCATATATTACCCCGTTTGCCACCGCACCAGGGCGCGGGATGAGCTGGGGCGAAGCACCAGGATTGGCGCATCTAATGGATGCGCCACTTCTGGGGAGGCTGCGGCCTGCTATTTTTAGGCTGGGGAGAGTCCAATAACCATGGACCTCCCTAGTCTGAGAATATCAGGCCTCAGCTGTCTGCTTTACCTTGGCTGGTGATCCAATTTTGGGGGCCCCTTACGTGTTTTTTTTTTTTAATTATTTATTTAATTTAAAATAACAGCGTGGGGTGCCTTCAGTTTTGGATTACCAGCCAAGGTGAGGTTGGCAGCTGTGGCCTGCAGGCTGCAGCCGTCTGCTTTACCCTAGCTGGCTACAAAACTAGGGGGAACCCTACGTCATTTTGTTTTCATTTTTTTGGCTAAATACAAAGCTAAGCACCCCTTAGTGCCACATGAAAGGCACCAAAGGGTGCTCCACTTTTTCTCCACTTTTTCTCCACTTTTTCTCCACTTTTTCTCCACTTTTTCTCCACTTTTTATCCATTTTTTTCTCCACTTTTTATCCATTTTTTTCTCCACTTTTTCTCCACTTTTTCTTCACTTTTTCTCCACTTTTTATCCATTTTTTCTCCACTTTTTCTCCACTTTTCCTCCGTTCTTTTTCTATAATCGGTCTACCCATTAGCTCTGCCATGCATACTGTAGCTCTACACCTATTGCACATGTTACTTTATGATTGACATCTTTTTCATACCAGAGCTGTCTAAGCCTACTCTGACCCCATATTTGTCATTA
Source organism: Anomaloglossus baeobatrachus (assembly GCF_048569485.1). Taxonomy (NCBI): domain Eukaryota; kingdom Metazoa; phylum Chordata; class Amphibia; order Anura; family Aromobatidae; genus Anomaloglossus; species Anomaloglossus baeobatrachus. The sequence goes on along the minus strand of NC_134354.1, from coordinate 357,455,569 downwards.
CTATATTGTCCTTGTACTGTATTATGACATTTGTATCATGTGTTTCATTTCTTGCTGTGTTGCAATTTTTTTGCTACATCCCAATTGTACCTCTACATTGTTCGAGTTTATGTTATTGTTCTCTCACTCTTATGTGATACTGATTATTGTCATTTTTCATGATTACATGCAGATAAGTCCAATCTGACGAAGGCTCAGGCCGAAACGTCATTTGTAACTTGTTTTGGACAAAAACATATATGCTTATGAAAATTTTTTTTTTCTTAACACGGACCAATAAAGAGTGATTTTGCATTTCTATCCGTTGTGACTTACTGACTTAGTCTGGGAGATTTAGAGTGCCGAGGCTACTCACTAATTTTATCTATTATTACCTCTGAGCACCTATATACCAGTGAGCAGAGCTTCCTCTACAGTAGTTCTCCTGATTAGGCATGCCCTTACCTCATGAGCAGGGCATTGCAGCTTTGGTAGCAACCATTACGACATGGACTCTGCTGCTGTGGACCCGGGGAGAGTGAGTGCAGATTCATTGCACCCACACTCCTCACAAGAAGGGTCCGCACTCCTAGAAAATGGGGGATACGTTCCCTGAGTGTCTCCCCCCATATTCTAGACGGTCCAGAGTCATCGTGGGACCCCTTTATTTTTTTTCTTACAATAAATTGGTGAAAGAGGAAATGTTTTGGGGACTGTTTTTTCAAGTAAATTTCTTTTGTCGATTTTTTTTTTTTTGTTAGTACTGACAGTTTATGATGTTGGGTATCTAATAGACGCCATAACATCACAAACTGCTGGGCTTGATCTCAGGTGACTTTACAGCTAGTATCAACCCGATTTATTACCCCGTTTGCCACTGCACCAGGGCACGGGATGAGCTGGGGTGAAGCGCCAGGATTGGCGCATCTAGTGGATGCGCCACGTCTGGGGTGCCTGCGGCCTGCTATTTTTAGGCTGTGAAAGCCCAATAACTATGTACCTTCCCACCCTGAGAATACCAGACCACAGCTGTCCGCTTTACCTTGGCTGGTGATCCAATTTGGGGGGGACCCTACTTTTATTGTGTAATTATTAATATTTATAAAATAATTATAAAAAAGAGCCTGAGGGGACCTCCACATTGGATCCCCAACCACGGTAAAGCTGCCAGCTGTGGTTTTCAGGCTACAGCCGTCTGCTTTACCCTAGCTGGCTATCAAAAATGGGGGGACCCAACGTCATTTTTTTTTTTAACTATTTTTTAAATAGAAAAAATTAATGGGCTTCCCTGTATTTTGATTGCCAACCAAGGTAACGGCAGGCAGACTGGGGTGGCAACCCATAGCTGTCTGCTTTATCTGCGCTGAGAATCAAAAATACCGCGGAGCGCTACGTCATTTTTTTAAAGATTTATTTTTACAGCACTGTGATGTCCAGCAATCAAAATACAGGGAAGCCCATTTTGTTTTTAGTTAATTAAATAAATAATTAAAAAAAATATATATGGGCTCTCGCTGCATTTTTTGTATTGCTAGGTAAGGGTAATCCAAGCAGCTACTGGCTGCTAACCCCCACTGCTTGGTGTTACCTTCACTGGCAATGGAAAATGTGCTGTGGATTCCAATCCCCAGCTGCCTAGTTGTACCTGGCTGGACACAAAAATGGGGCGAAGCCTACGTCATTTGTTTTCTAATTATTTAATGAAATTCATGAAATAATAAAAAAAGGGCTTCCCTTTATTTTTGATTCCCAGCCGGGTACAAATAGGCAACTGGGGGTTGGGGGCAGCCGTACCTGCCTGCTGTACCTGGCTAGCATACAAAAATATGGCGAAGCCCACATAATTTTTTCAGGGGGCAAAAAACTTCTGCATACAGTCCTGGATGGAGTATGCTGAGCCTTGTAGTTCTGCAGCTGCTGTGTGTCTGTATGGAGAAGAGCAGACAGCAGCTGCAGAACTACAAGGCTCAGCGTACTCCATCCAGGACTGTATGCAGAATTTTTTTGCCCAGCAAAAAAATGACGTGGGCTTCGCCATATTTTTGTATGCTAGCCAGGTACAGCAGGCAGCCACGGGCTGCCTCCAACCCCCAGTTGCCTATTTGTACCCGGCTGGGAACCAAAAATATAGGGAAGCCCGTTTTTTTTAATTATTTCACTTATTTCATGAAATAATTAAAAAACAAATGACGTTGGCTTCGCCCCATTTTTTGTGTCCAGCCGGGTACAACTAGGCAGCTGGGGATTGGAATCCGCAGCACAGGTTAGCCCGAGGTTTCTGGGCGCCTCTGCTGCGAATTTCAGTCCGCAATCGTCCCAGAAAATGGCGCTCTCATAGAAGCGCCGTCATCTGGCGCTGTATCCAACTCTTCCAACAGCCCTGAAGCCGGGTGGCTTGTTGGGTAATCATGAGTTAATACTGGCTTTGTTTTACTAGCCAGTATTAAGCCAGAGATTCTTAATGTCAGGCACGTTTGACCCGGCCATTAAGAATCTCCAATAAAGGGTTAAAAAAAAACACCACACAGAGAAAAAAATACTTTAATAGAAACAAATACACAGACACATTAGAGACTCCATCTTTATTACCCCCTGTCAGCCCTCCATGATCCTGCTCTTCTGTCTTCTTTCTTTCTAGTGTAGTAGTAGTGACGATTGTAGTGAGGATGAGGTTCATCAGCTCATCACTTGGGGCTGAGGAACCTCATCCTCACTACAATCCTCACTAGTGTAGTAGTAGTGACGATTGTAGTGAGGATGAGTTTACCCAGCTCATCACTTGGGGCTGAGGAACCTCATCCTCACTACAATCCTCACTAGTGTAGTAGTAGTGACGATTGTAGTGAGGATGAGTTTACCCAGCTCATCACTTGGGGCTGAGGAACCTCATCCTCACTACAATCCTCACTAGTGTAGTAGTAGTGACGATTGTAGTGAGGATGAGTTTACCCAGCTCATCACTTGGGGCTGAGGAACCTCATCCTCACTACAATCCTCACTAGTGTAGTAGTAGTGACGATTGTAGTGAGGATGAGTTTACCCAGCTCATCACTTGGGGCTGAGAAACCTCATCCTCACTACAATCCTCACTACAATCGGGAAGAAGCGTGCAGCCTTCACTCCGTGAGTGATCAGTGCTGGCTGTCAGCGGTAACAGCGGTAACACTGACAGACGCGTTACCATAGCAACGGTGCTCTCGGAGCCGCGGTTAGCGGTGACGTCACCGCTAACTGCGTTGCTATGGCAACGGTGATCTCCGTTAATGACCGGCTGTGTCAGCCGGTCCCTAACGGAACGGGGAGTCGACCGTGTGCTAGAGCATGTCGCCGGTACACGGCGATACACATATGTGCACCGTGTACCAGAGAGATGCACTCGCAGGTCCTACATGACGCGTCATAGTCATGTGACCAGTCTGTAGCCAATGAGATAATAGCCACGTGACTGGTCACATGGCTATTTTGACGTCATGATAGGTCCTGCATTTCTGCTGGCAGTGCTGGTCACGGGGAGGATTCAGCGATCATCGGATGGAATAGCGGCAGGAGACAGAGTACAGGAGGGATCGCGGGGACCGGTAAGTGTTATGGCAATGTTTATTAACTGTTTGTGTACATTTTTAATGCATTTTTATGTGTTTGTGATTGCCTCCCATTATAGCCTATTTGTTCGAGTTCGGTTCGTCGAACGTTCGACGAACCGAACTCGAACGGGAGCCCCGTTCGGCGAACCGACTCGAGCCGAACCGCGACCGGTTCGCTCATCTCTAGTCCTGGGTTCAATCCCCAGTGAAACCAATCTGTTCTTAGTGTTGAAATAATACGCTATCCAACTACAATATATGAAGTTCTTGGCTTTGTTGCCGAATGATGGGATGTTTTGGCTTCCATCCCCAACAGAGCTACAAATTTGTTTTTTTTTTCCCTGGCGGTCAAAACTCGTCTCTAATTGCCATTACTTTGCAGGCTTTCAAAGGTTTCATAGTGTAGTGGAAATCACGTGTGCTTTCCATGCAGAAGGTCCTGGGTTCAATCCCCAGTGAAACCCATGTGTTCTTGGGTTGAAATACTCCCCTTTCAACCTGCAGTATATAAAGTTCTTGGCTTTGTTGCTGAATAACTGGATGTTTTAGCTTCCATTACCAACAGAGCTACGAATTTGTTTTTTTTCCCCTGGCGGTCAAAACTCGTCTCTAATTGCCATTACTTTGCAGGATTTCAAAGGTTTCATAGTGTAGTGGTCATCACGTCTGCTTCACACGCAGAAGGGCCTGGGTTCAATCCCCAGTGAAACCAATCTGTTTTTGGTGTTGAAGTAATTTCCTATCGACTTGTAATATGTGAAATTCTTGGTTTCGTGTCCAAATGACAATACATTTTGGCTTCCATCACAAGGAGAACTACGATTTTGGGTTTCTTTTTTATTGAACATTTTAGCAGAAAACATAATCCCATATTATAAAAATCCTATTTGTTTCAAAATATATAGTTCCCATAAATACAAAAGCAAAAGACCAAACTATGGAGAAAAAAGTAACACATTCAATATAAACTTCAATTTAAGCAAAATCCCTTTGTAGGAATAAAACTGGTAAAATATGTAATAATAATTGTAAATGTTTCATTAAGCAAAAATACTTTCCTTCAGCAATAAAAAGGCCCCGTCAGTCACAATTCTGCTCTGCTAGCCAATACACAGTAATTTATCGTCAGGTTTCATAGTGTAGTGGTCATCACGTCTGCTTAACACGCAGAAAGTCCTGGGTTCAATCGCCAGTGAAACCAATCTGTTCTTAGTGTTGAAATAAAATGCTATCCAACTACAATATATGAAGTTCTCGGCTTTGTTGCCGTATGACGTGATGTTTTGGCTTCCATCACAAGCAGAACTACAAATTATTATTTTTTTTCCCCTGGCGGTCAAAACTCGTCTCTAAATGCCATTACTTTGCAGGATTTCACAAGTTTCATAGTGGAGTCGTCATCACGTCTACTTCACACGCAGAAGGTCCTGAGTTCAATCCCCAGTAAAAGCAAGCCGTCTTCGCTGTTGAAGAAATTTGCTATCAACCTGTAACATATGAAATTCTTTGTTTTGTTGCCAACTGATAATATATTTTGGCTTTTATTACCAAGAGAACTACGATTTTGGGTTTCTTTTTTATTGACCATTTAAGCAGAAAACATAATCCCATATTATAAAAATCCTGTTTGTTTCAAAATATATAGTTCCTTTAAATACAAAAGCAAACAACTAAACTATGTGGAAAAAAGTAACACATTCAATGTAAACTTCCTTTTAAGCAAAATCCCTTTGTAGGAATAAAACTGGTAAAATATGTAATAAAAATTGTAAATGTTTCATTAACAAAAAATACTTTCTTCAGCAATAAAAAGGCCCCGTCAGTCACAATTCTGCTCTGCTAGCCAATACACAGTAATTTTCCTTCAGGTTTCATAGAGTAGTGGTCATCACGTCTGCTTAACACGCAGAAGGTCCTGCGTTCAATCCCCAGTAAAACCAATTTGTTCTTGGTGTTGAAATAATACTCAATTAAACTACAATATATGAAGTTCTTGGCTTTGTTGCCAAATAACGGGATGTTTTAGCTTCCATCACCAACAGAGCTACGAATTTGTTTGTTTTCCCCTGGCGGTCAAAACTCATCTCTAATTGCCATTACTTTGCAGGATTTCAAAGGTTTCATAGTGTAGTGGTCATCACGTCTGCTTCACACGCAGAAGGTCCTGGGTTCAATCCCCAGTGAAACCAATCTGTTTTTGGTGTTGAAGTAATTTCCTATCGACTTGTAATATGTGAAATTCTTGGTTTCGTTGCCAAATGACAATACATTTTGCCTTCCATCACAAAGAGAACTACGATTTTGGGTTTCTTTTTTATTGACCATTTTAGCAGAAAACATAATCCCATATTATAAAAATCCTATTTGTTTCAAAATATATAGTTCCCATAAATACAAAAGCAAAAGACCAAACTATGGAGAAAAAAGTAAAACATTCAATATAAACTTCAATTTAAGCAAAATCCCTTTCTAGGAATAAAACTGGTAAAATATGTAATAATAATTGTAAATGTTTCATTAACCAAAAATACTTTCCTTCAGCAATAAAAAGGCCCCGTCAGTCACAATTCTGCTCTGCTAGCCAATACACAGTAACTTTTCGTCAGGTTTCATAGTGTAGTGGTCATCACTAGAGTTGAGCGCGGTTTGCGGTTCGAGGTTCTCCAGTTCTAGGCTCGAGTGATTTTGGGGCCTGTTCTAGATCGAACTAGAACTCGAGCTTTTTTGCAAAAGCTCGGTAGTTCTAGAAACGTTCGAGAACGGTTCTAGCAGCAAAAAACCAGCTAATTCCTAGCTGGCTTTCCGCTGTAATAGTGTAAGTCACTCTGTGACTCACACTATTATGACATTTCAGTGTATAGTGTGCGTGAACAGCGCCTTCAGATCACTACTGTTTGTATAATGGCGATCACCATTTTTTTTTTTTTTTTTATCCTTGTCTTCCTTCCCTAAGCGCGCGCGTCTTGTGGGGCAGGCCAGCATGTCAGCCAATCCCAGACACACACACAGCTAAGTGGACTTTTAGCCAGAGAAGCAACGGCATGTGTGATAGGATGTCCATGTCACATGTCCCTGCATTATAAAACCGGACATTTTCCTCCAGGACGCCATTATCTCTTCTGCGTCCTTGGTGTCAGTCATCACTTGCGAAGCTCCGTCCTGAGTCCTATCGCTGATACAGCTGTATGCGCTCCATACACAGCGCTGGACAGCATAGGGATAGCACTTTCCATCAGTCCTTTTAAGGGCTCGCACCGGCAGGGTCAGAGCCATAGGTGACAGGTCCTGAAAACAGGGACAGCGTCTGTGTAGCCAAGGTCAGGGATTTCGTCGCTCCATTTCCCCATTAGGAGGGAATAGAAAGGCAGGCTTCCATTCCTCTACCCAGAGCCCCACAATCCTGGCACTGTACCCTCCTGTCCTCTGCACACTCCAACTCATTATAACTAAGCCATTATACTAGCAAACACTCAGTGTACCTAGTGGCATCCTAAACGTGGCTATTGGACATTTGTCTAGTCACACTAGTGCAAAGACATTTGCAGCACCTCTACCTGCATTGCACACTCCAACTCATTATAACTAAGCCATTATACTAGCAAACACTCAGTGTACCTAGTGGCATCCTAAACGTGGCTATTGGACATTTGTCTAGTCATACTAGTGCAAAGACATTTGCAGCACCTCTACCTGCATTGCACACTCCAACTCATTATAACTAAGCCATTATACTAGCAAACACTCAGTGTACCTAGTGGCATCCTAAACGTGGCTATTGGACATTTGTCTAGTCACACTAGTGCAAAGACATTTGCAGCACCTCTACCTGCATTGCACACTCCAACTCATTATAACTAAGCCATTATACTAGCAAACACTCAGTGTACCTAGTGGCATCCTAAACGTGGCTATTGGACATTTGTCTAGTCACACTAGTGCAAAGACATTTGCAGCACCTCTACCTGCATTGCACACTCCAACTCATTATAACTAAGCCATTATACTAGCAAACACTCAATGTACCTAGTGGCATCCTAAACGTGGCTATTGGACATTTGTCTAGTCACACTAGTGCAAAGACATTTGCAGCACCTCTACCTGCATTGCACACTCCAACTCATTATAACTAAGCCATTATACTAGCAATTTTTGCTGCCAGTTTAAGGGCCGTAGTTGCATTGTCAGGGATATTTATTCTTTATTATTCTGCTGTTAATAAAGCTAGACCACCACTGCAATCTACACCACCTCTCAATTTTTACTACCACATTTTCAGTGCACAATCTTGTCGCAATCAACATGAGTGGCAAAATGACAGATGCTGGTGGAAAGGGGAAGAGGCGTGGTGGAAAAGGCAAAAAAGGTTTTGTACGTGGGGAAGGTGGCAAAGCTCCATTATCATCTGCTGAAGATAGACCATCTACCAGCAAAAGTAAGATGTCTACTACTTACCGTGGACAATCCGATGTGCTCCCTTTTTTACGGACACGAACAACAGGAACAAAGGTAGATGATAGCCAAAAAAGGAAAATGCTTGAATAGAATTCAAGTGGTCCAACAAGTGCCCTCTCAGCCACTTCAAGTACCGCATCCAAAAAACACCAGTCCTTTGAGTTGTCATCCCAATCAAACTTGATTTCTCCCAGCTCTGAAGTCTCCATCAGCCCTGCACAGTATGGTGGAACTGAGATGGCTGAGTCTGCAGAGCTGTTCAGTCACACTATAGCCTGGGAATCAGAGGTCTGCTCCCAAGCTACAGTGAGTACAGAACAGGAAATGGTCTGCAGTGATGCCCAGAACCTTTGTGACTCTGATTCAGGCCGTGAGGACAAAGTTTCTGAGCATAATGTTGACCCTTTGTCACAAACTGTAACACCTGTGGTTATAGACAATGAGGAACATACCGATGAAGATGAGACGCAGATACCCGATTGGGATGACAACTTAAATATTCGGTCAGGGCAAGAAGAGGTTCGGTCTGAGTGGGAGGGGAGTGCAAACACAACAATTGATGATGAAGTTCTAGATCCCACCTACTGTCAACCCACAGTCAGGCCCTTGAGGAGGTCAACAGAGGTGGTGGAGGAGGATGCAACTGATGACGAAGTTACCTTGCGCCTTCCTGGACAGAGTCGGAGTACTGGTAGCACGTCTACAACTGCATCCTCAGCCACCACTCTGCCTCTGAGCATTATTCGGGGTGGATCAACAGGTCGCATGGCCTCTAAGCCTTGCCTAGCCTGGTCCTTTTTTGACAAAGAAAAAGATCGCCCAAATCATGTGATCTGTAAAATTTGTCATGGTTCTCTTAGTAGAGGTCAAAACCTCAGCTGTTTGACAACTTCTTGCATGAATCGTCACATGAATAAACATCATATGGCCCGGTGGGAAGCTCACCGTGCTGCAATGCGGCGTAGCGGAGCGAACCATCCACCGCCTGCCCCTTCCATGGCATCCGCGCGCTCGTCATCTTCTAGGACTGTGGGGACAGCTGTCACACCTGTTTTTCCACCCACAACTTCCACCACTGTAACCGCAACAGGCAGTTTGCTTGGTAGGTCGTCAGTTGGTTTGGAAGGGGAAACAAGTGAGTGTGTACAGCAATCTCAGACATCGATAGCACCAACGTTGGATGAAGGCAACATCATGTCTCCGCCTGCACTTTCCTCACAAACCTGCATTTTTCCAGGGACACCCTACTCAACACCGTCTACACACAGCAGCCAGATCTCTGTCCCTCAGATGTGGTCAAATAAAAGGCCACTTCCTGCGACCCATGACAAAGCTAAGAGGTTGACTCTATCCCTCTGTAAGCTGTTGGCTACCGAAATGCTGCCTTTCCGCCTAGTGGACACACAGGATTTTAGAGACCTTATGTCTGTCGCTGTGCCCCAGTACCAGATGCCTAGTCGCCACTACTTCTCTAAGAAAGGTGTGCCCGCGCTACACCAGCATGTCGAACACAACATCACCGCTTCCTTGAGAAACTCTGTGTGTGAACGGGTGCATTTCACCACCGACACTTGGACCAGTAAGCATGGACAGGGACGTTACATGTCGCTGACTGGGCACTGGGTAACTATGGTGATAGATGGTGAAGGGTCTGCTGCACAAGTCTTGCCGTCCCCACGACTTGTGTGTCAATCCTCTGTCTGTCCAAGTTCCGCCACTGCTTCTGCATCCTTCACCTCATCTGGGTCCTCCACCTCCGCCCCAAGCCTGCCTGGTCAGGCCACCAGCGTTCTCACTGCGCAGAAGGAATCACGCACCCATCATTACTATACTGGCAGCAGAGCGCAACGGCATCAGGCGGTCTTTAGCTTGACATGTCTTGGTAATAAGAGTCACACAGCTGAGGAGTTGTGGTCAGCTCTGCGGTCCGAGTTTAATAAATGGTTGTCTCCACTCAACCTGCAGCCTGGTAAGGCCGTGTGCGACAATGCTGCAAACCTGGGTGCGGCCCTTCGCCTGGGCACGGTGACACACGTACCTTGTATGGCTCACGTGTTGAACCTTGTCGTGCAGCAATTTTTAACACACTATCCCGGCCTAGATGGCCTTCTGAACAGGGCCCGAAAACTGTCTGCTCACTTCCGCCGTTCAAGCGCCGCAGCAGAGCGACTTGCATCGCTCCAGAAGTCTTTCGGCCTGCCGGTTCATCGCCTGAAATGCGATGTGGCGACACGCTGGAATTCAACTCTCCACATGTTACAGCGACTGTGGCAGCACCGCCGAGCCCTGGTGCAATACGTCATGACGTATAGCCTGGGCCAACGAGATGCAGAGGTGGGTCAGATCACCCTGATGGAGTGGTCTCAGATCAAGGACCTATGCACCCTTCTGCACAGTTTCGACATGGCGACGAATATGTTTAGCGCTGACAATGCCATTATCAGCATGACGATTCCAGTCATTTACATGCTGGAGCAGACGCTAAACACTATTCGGAGTCAGGGGGTGGGACAACAGGAAGAGGATGAACTACAGGAGGATTCATATGCGCAAGACACAACAACATCACCAAGGTCCAGACGTTCATCATCACCAAGGCGCCAGGCATGGGACCATGGGGGACAGGGATCAACAAGGGCGCATGTTAGCAGGCGAGATGTTGAGGAAGGTGCAGGAGAACATGAAGAAATGGAGGACGAACTGTCCATGGACATAGAAGACTCAGCAGATGAGGGAGACCTTGGTCAAATTTCAGTTGAAAGAGGTTGGGGGGAGATGTCAGAGGAAGAAAGAACGGTTAGCACCTCTATGCCACAAACACAGCGTGGACTTGGTCCGCATGGCTGCGCCAGACACATGAGCGCCTTCTTGTTGCACTACCTCCAACATGACCCTCGTATTGTCAAAATTAGAAGTGATGATGACTACTGGCTTGCCACACTATTAGATCCCCGGTACAAGTCCAAATTTTGTGACATAATTCCAGCCATAGAAAGGGACGCACGTATGCAGGAGTATCAGCAGAAGCTGTTACTCGATCTTAGATCGGCTTTTCCGCCAAACAACCGTGCAGGTGCTGGGAGTGAATCTCCCAGTTGTAACTTGACAAACATGGGACGGTCTCGTCATCTTCAACAGTCTACCCGTACCAGTAGGACCGTATCTGGTGCTGGTAACAGCAATTTTATGGAATCTTTTCATAATTTTTTTAAACCCTCTTTTGTAAGGCCACCAGAGACAACAAGTCTGACACATAGTCAACGGCTGGAGAGGATGATACAGGAGTATCTCCAAATGAACATCGATGCCATGACTTTGCAAATGGAGCCTTGCTCCTTTTGGGCTTCAAATCTAGAAAAATGGCCAGAGCTCTCCAGTTACGCCTTGGAGATTTTGTCGTGTCCAGCTGCCAGCGTTGTCTCTGAACGTGTCTTCAGTGCTGCTGGGTGTGTGCTGACAGATAAGCGCACGCGTCTGTCCAGTGACAATGTGGACAGACTGACGTTCATCAAAATGAACAAGTCATGGATCCAGAAGGAATTTACTACCCCTGTGTCATCCTGGGGAGAGTAAATGCTTGTGGATTTGGAATGTGCTTGATGCAAATCAAAACATCCTGTTTGCAACTAGGGCACAACTGCTGCCACTGATGGGGTGTGTGTGTGTGTGTGTGGCCCAATTTTTTTAAAAAAGGGAGGCTCCGCTTGGAGTAACCCTTGCTTACATTGTTTTTAAAAGAAGCCAAGATGAACAAGTCATGGTTCAGCAAAGACTTTGCTACCTACCCTGGTGTCATCCTGGGGACGGATAACAATGGCGTATTTTTGAATGTGCTTGATGCAAATCTAGCTGTGAAGTGTACAACTAGGGCACAAGTGCTGCCACTGAATGGGTGGGTGTGTGTGGGGCACAATTTTTGGAAAAAAAGGGAGGCTCTGCTTGGAGTAACCCTTGCTTGATGTGTTTTTAAAAGAAGCCAAGATGAACAAGTCATGGTTCAGCAAAGACTTGGCTACCTACCCTGGTGTTATCCTGGGGACGGATAACAATGGCGTATTTTTGAATGTGCTTGATGCAAATTTAGCTGTGAAGTGTACAACTAGGGCACAAGTGCTGCCACTGAATGGGTGGGTGTGTGTGGGGCACAATTTTTTGAAAAAAAGGGAGGCTCCGCTTGGAGTAACCCTTGCTTGATGTGTTTTTAAAAGAAGCCAAGATGAACAAGTCATGGTTCAGCAAAGACTTTGCTACCTACCCTGGTGTCATCCTGGGGACGGATAACAATGGTGTATTTTTGAATGTGCTTGATGCAAATCTAGCTGTGAAGTGTACAACTAGGGCACAAGTGCTGCCACTGAATGGGTGGGTGTGTGTGGGGCACAATTTTTGGAAAAAAGGGAGGCTCCGCTTGGAGTAACCCTTGCTTGATGTGTTTTTAAAAGAAGCCAAGATGAACAGAGCTGGGATCAGGAAACACTTTGCTACCTACCCCGGTGTCATCCTGGGGACGGATAACAATGGCGTATTTTTGAATGTGCTTGATGCAAATCTAGCTGTGAAGTGTACAACTAGGGCACAAGTGCTGCCACTGAGTGGGTGTGTGTGGGGCACAATTTTTTGAAAAAAAGGGAGGCTCCGCTTGGAGTAACCCTTGCTTGATATGTTTTTAAAAGAAGCCAAGATGAACAAGTCATGGTTCAGCAAAGACTTTGCTACCTACCCTGGTGTCATCCTGGGGACGGATAACAATGGCGTATTTTTGAATGTGCTTGATGCAAATCTAGCTGTGAAGTGTACAACTAGGGCACAAGTGCTGCCACTGAATGGGTGGGTGTGTGTGGGGCACAATTTTTGGAAAAAAAAAGAGGCTCCGCTTGGAGTAACCCTTGCTTGATGTGTTTTTAAAAGAAGCCAAGATGAACAGAGCTGGGATCAGGAAACACTTTGCTACCTACCCCGGTGTCATCCTGGGGACGGATAACAATGGCGTATGTTTGAATGTGCTTGATGCAAATCTAGCTGTGAAGTGTACAACTAGGGCACAAGTGCTGCCACTGAGTGGGTGTGTGTGGGGCACAATTTTTTGAAAAAAGGGAGGCTCCGCTTGGAGTAACCTTGCGGTGTTTTACATGATTTCAGAAGGGCGTGCCATGCCTATATCTGTGTGTCCTCCTCTTTTTCCTTGTCCAGCTGTTTTGTTTTCGCATGAGTATATGTCCTTGTCACTTTCCCATGTGTTTGTGTTGTGTTGTGAGTTGTTTGTCACCTTTTGAACACCTTTGAGGGAGTTTTCTAGGTGTTTTTATGTGTTTATGAATGCCTGTCATTGTTTCCTATGCAGTTCGAGTTCGGTTCGTCGAACGTTCGACGAACCGAACTCAAACGGGACCCCCGTTCGGCGAACCGACCTCGAGCCGAACCGGGACTGGTTCGCTCATCTCTAGTCATCACGTCTGCTTAACACGCAGAAGGTCCTGGGTTCAATCCCAGTGAAACCAATCTGTTCTTAGTTTTGAAATCATACACTATCCAACTACAATATATGAAGTTCTCGGCATTGTTGCCGAATGACGGTATGTTTTGGCTTCCATCAAAAACAGAACTACAAATTATTTTTTTTTTTTCCCCTGGCTGTCAAAACTCGTCTCTAAATGCCATTACTTTTCAGGGTTTCACAGGTTTCATAGTGGAGTGGTCATCACGTCTACTTCACATGCAGAAGGTACTGGGTTCAATCCCCAGTAAAAACAAGCCGTTTTCGCTGTTGAAGTAATTTGCTATCAACCTGTAATATATGAAATTCTTGGTTTTGTTGCCAACTGATAATATATTTTGGCTTCCCTCACCAAGAGAACTACGATTTTGGGTTTCTTTTTTATTGACCATTTTAGCAGAAAACATAATCCCATATTATAAAAATCCTGTTTGTTTCAAAATATATAGTTCCTTTAAATACAAAAGCAAACAACTAAACTATGTGGAAAAAAGTAACACATTCAATGTAAACTTCCTTTTAAGCAAAATCCCTTTGTAGGAATAAAACTGGTAAAATATGTAATAAAAATTGTAAATGTTTCATTAACCAAAAATACTTTCCTTCAGCAATAAAAAGGCCCCGTCAGTCACAATTCTGCTCTGCTAGCCAATACACAGTAACTTTCCATCAGGTTTCACAGAGTAGTGGTCATCACGTCTGTTTAACACGCAGAAGGTACTGCGTTCAATCCCCAGTAAAACCAATCTGTTCTTGGTGTTGAAATAATACTCAATTAAACTACAATATATGAAGTTCTTGGCTTTGTTGCCGAATGATGGGATGTTTTGGCTTCCATCCCCAACAGAGCTACGAATTTGTTTTTTTTTCCCCTGGCGGTCAAAACTCGTCTCTAATTGCCATTACTTTGCAGGCTTTCAAAGGTTTCATAGTGTAGTGGAAATCACGTCTGCTTTACACGCAGACGGTCCTGGGTTCAATCCCCAGTGAAACCCATGTGTTCTTGGTGTTGAAATAATCCCCTATAAACCTGCACTATATTAAGTTCTTGGCTTTGTTGCCGAATAACGGGATGTTTTAGCTTCCATCACCAACAGAGCTACGAATTTGTTTTTTTTTCCCTGGCGGTCAAAACTCGTCTCTAATTGCCATTACTTTGCAGACTTACAAAGGTTTCGTAGTGTAGTGGTCATCACGTCTGCTTCACACGCAGAAGGTCCTGGGTTCAATCCCCAGTGAAACCAAACTGTTTTTGGTGTTGAAGTAATTTCCTATCGACTTGTAATATGTGAAATTCTTGGTTTCGTTGCCAAATGACAATACATTTTGGCTTCCATCACAAAGAGAACTACGATTTTGGGTTTCTTTATTATTGACCATTTTAGCAGAAAACATAATCCCATATTATAAAAATCCTATTTATTTCAAAATATATAGTTCCCATAAATACAAAAGCAAAAGACCAAACTATGGAGAAAAAAGTAACACATTCAATATAAACTTCAATTTAAGCAAAATCCCTTTGTAGGAATAAAACTGGTAAAATATGTAATAATAATTGTAAATGTTTCATTAACCAAAAATACTTTCCTTCAGCAATAAAAAGGCCCCATCAGTCACAATTCTGCTCTGCTAGCCAAATACACAGTAACTTTTCGTCAGGTTTCATAGTATAGTGGTCATCACGTCTGCTTAACACGCAGAAGGTCCTGGGTTCAATCCCCAGTGAAACCAATCTATTCTTAGTGTTGAAATAATACGCTATCCAACTACAATATATGAAGTTCTCGGCTTTGTTGTTGAATGACGGGATGTTTTGGCTTCCATCACAAACAGAACTACAAATTATTTTTTTTTTCCCCTGGCGGTCAAAACTCGTCTCTAAATGCCATTACTTTGCAGGATTTCACAGGTTTCATAGTGGAGTCGTCATCACGTCTACTTCACACGCAGAAGGTCCTGGGTTCAATCCCCAGTAAAAACAAGCCGTTTTCGCTGTTGAAGTAATTTGCTATCAACCTGTAACATATGAAATTCTTTGTTTTGTTGCCAACTGATAATATATTTTGGCTTCCATCACCAAGAGAACTACGATTTTGGGTTTCTTTTTTATTGACCATTTTAGCTGAAAACATAATCCCATATTATAAAAATCCTGTTTGTTTCAAAATATATAGTTCCTTTAAATACAAAAGCAAACAACTAAACTATGTGGAAAAAAGTAACACATTCAATGTAAACTTCCTTTTAAGCAAAATCCCTTTGTAGGAATAAAACTGGTAAAATATGTAATAAAAATTGAAAATGTTTCATTAACCAAAAATACTTTCCTTCAGCAATAAAAAGGCCCCGTCAGTCACAATTCTGCTCTGCTAGCCAATACACAGTAACTTTCCATCAGGTTTCATAGAGTACTGGTCATCACGTCTGCTTAACACGCAGAAGGTCCTGCGTTCATTCCCCAGTAAAACCAATCTGTTCTTGGTGTTGAAATAATACTCAAATAAACTACAATATAAGAAGTGCTTGGCTTTGTTGCCGAATGATGGAATGTTTTGGCTTCCATCCCCAACAGAGCTACGAATTTGTTTGTTTTTTTTTTCCCTGGCGGTCAAAACTCGTCTCTAATTGCCATTACTTTGCAGGCTTTCAAAGGTTTTATAGTGTAGTGGAAATCACGTCTGCTTTACACGCAGAAGGTCCTGGATTCAATCCCCAGTGAAACCCATGTGTTCTTGGTGTTGAAATAATCCTCTATCAACCTGCAGTATATAAAGTTCTTGGCTTTGTTGCCGAATAACGGGATGTTTTAGCTTCCATCACCAACAGAGCTACGAATTTGTTTTTTTTCCCCTGGCGGTCAAAACTCGTCTCTAATTGCCATTACTTTGCAGGATTTCAAAGGTTTCATATTGTAGTGGTCATCATGTCTGCTTCACACGCAGAAGGTCCTGGGTTCAATCCCCAGTGAAACCAATCTGTTTTTGGTGTTGAAGTAATTTCCTATCGACTTGTAATATGTGAAATTCTTGGTTTCGTTGCCAAATGACAATACATTTTGGCTTCCATCACAAAGAGAACTACGATTTTGGGTTTCTTTTTTATTGACCATTTTAGCAGAAAACATAATCCCATATTATAAAAATCCTATTTGTTTCAAAATATATAGTTCCCATAAATACAAAAGCAAAAGACCAAACTATGGAGAAAAAAGTAATCCATTCAATATAAACTTCAATTTAAGCAAAATCCTTTTGTAGGAATAAAACTGGTAAAATATGTAATAATAATTGTAAATGTTTCATTAACCAAAAATACCTTCCTTCAGCAATAAAAAGGCCCCGTCAGTCACAATTCTGCTCTGCTAGCCAATACACAGTAACATTTTGTCAGGTTTCATAGTGTAGTGGTTATCACGTCTGCTTAACACGCAGAAGGTCCTGGGTTCAATCCCTAGTGAAACCAATCTGTTTTTGGTGTTGAAGTAATTTCCTATCGACTTGTAATATGTGAAATTCTTGGTTTCGTTGCCAAATGACAATACATTTTGGCTTACATCACAAAGAGAACTACGATTTTGGATTTCTTTTTTATTGACCATTTTAGCAGAAAACATAATCCCATATTATAAAAATCCTATTTGTTTCAAAATATATAGTTCCCAAAAATACAAAAGAAAAAAAAAACTATGGAGAAAAAAGTAACACATTCAATATAAACTTCAATTTAAGCAAAATCCCTTTGTAGGAAGAAAACTGGTAAAATATGTAATAATTATTGTAAATGTTTCATTAACCAAAAATACTTTCCTTCAGCAATAAAAAGGCCTCGTCTGTCACAATTCTGCTCTGCTAGCCAATACACAGTAACTTTTCGTCAGGGTTCATAGTGTAGTGGTCATCATTTCTGCTTAACACGCAGAAGGTCCTGGGTTCAATCCCCAGTGAAACCAATCTGTTCTTAGTGTTGAAATAGTACGCTATCCAACTCCAATATATGAAGTTCTCGGCTTTGTTGCCGAATGACGGGATGTTTTGGCTTCCATCACAAACAGAACTACAAATTTTTTTTTTTTTCCCCTGGCGGTCAAAACTCGTCTCTAAATGCCATTACTTTGCAGGATTTCACAGGTTTCATAGTGAAGTCGTCATCACGTCTACTTCACATGCAGAAGGTCCTGGGTTCAATCCCCAGTAAAAACAAGCCATTTTCGCTGTTGAAGTAATTTGCTATCAACCTGTAACATATGAAATTCTTTGTTTTGTTGCCAACTGATAATATATTTTGGCTTCCATCACCAAGAGAACTACGAATTTGGGTTTCTTTTTTATTGACCATTTTAGCAGAAAACATAATCCCATATTATAAAAATCCTGTTTGTTTCAAAATATATAGTTCCTTTAAATACAAAAGCAAACAACTAAACTATGTGGAAAAAAGTAACACATTCAATGTAATCTTCCTTTTAAGCAAAATCCCTTTGTAGGAATAAAACTGGTAAAATATGTAATAAAAATTGTAAATGTTACATTAACCAAAAATACTTTCCTTCAGCAATAAAAAGTCCCCGTCAGTCACAATTCTTCTCTGCTAGCCAATACACAGTAACTTTCAATCAGGTTTCATAGAGTAGTGGTCAACATGTCTGCTTAACACGCAGAAGGTCCTACGTTCAATCCCCAGTAAAACCGATCTGTTCTTGGTGTTGAAATAATACTCAATTAAACTACAATATATGAAGTTCTTGGCTTTGTTGACGAATGATGGGATGTTTTGGCTTCCATCCCCAACAGAGCTACGAATTTGTTTTTTTTTTTCCCTGGCGGTCAAAACTCGTCTCTAATTGCCATTACTTTGCAGCCTTTCAAAGGTTTCATAGTGTAGTGGAAATCACGTCTGCTTTACACGCAGAAGGTCCTGGGTTCAATCCCCAAAGAAACCCATGTGTTCTTGGTGTTGAAACAATCCCCTATCATCCTGCAGTATTTAAAGTTCTTGGCTTTGTTGCTGAATAACTGGATGTTTTAGCTTCCATCACCAACAGAGCTACGAATTTGTTTTTTTTCCCCTGGCGGTCAAAACTCGTCTCTAATTGCCATTACTTTGCAGGATTTTAAAGGTTTCATAGTGTAGAGGTCATCACGTCTGCTTCACACGCAGAAGGTCCTGGGTTCAATCCCCAGTGAAACCAATCTGTTTTTGGTGTTGAAGTAATTTCCTATCGACTTGTAATATGTGAAATTCTTGGTTTCGTTGCCAAATGACAATACATTTTGGCTTCCATCACAAAGAGAACTACGATTTTGGGTTTCTTTTTTATTGACCATTTTAGCAGAAAACATAATCCCATATTATAAAAATCCTATTTGTTTCAAAATATATAGTTCCCATAAATACAAAAGCAAAAGACCAAACTATGGAGAAAAAAGTAACACATTCAATATAAACTTCAATTTAAGCAAAATCCCTTTGTAGGAATAAAACTGGTAAAATATGTAATAATAATTGTAAATGTTTCCTTAACCAAAAATACTTTCCTTCAGCAATAAAAAGGCCCCGTCAGTCACAATTCTGCTCTGCTAGCTAATACACAGTAACTTTTCGCCAGGTTTCATAGTGTAGTGGTCATCATTTCTGCTTAACACGCAGAAGGTCCTGGGTTCAATCCCCAGTGAAACCAATCTGTTCTTAGTGTTGAAATAATACGCTATCCAACTACAATATATGAAGTTCTCGGCTTTGTTGCCGTATGACGGGATGTTTTGGCTTCCATCACAAACAGAACTACAAATTATTATTTTTTTTTCCCTAACGGTCAAAACTCGTCTCTAAATGCCATTACTTTGCAGGATTTCACAGGTTTCATAGTGGAGTCGTCATCTCGTCTACTTCACACGCCGAAGGTCCTGGGTTCAATCCCCAGTAAAAACAAGCCGTTTTCGCTGTTGAAGTAATTTGCTATCAACCTGTAACATATGAAATTCTTTGTTTTGTTGCCAACTGATAATATATTTTGGCTTTTATCACCAAGAGAACTACGATTTTGGGTTTCTTTTTTATTGACCATTTTAGCAGAAAACATAATCCCATATTATAAAAATCCTGTTTGTTTCAAAATATATAGTTCCTTTAAATACAAAAGCAAACAACTAAACTATGTGGAAAAAAGTAACACATTCAATGTAAACTTCCTTTTAAGCAAAATCCCTTTGTAGGAATAAAACTGGTAAAATATGTAATAAAAATTGTAAATGTTTCATTAACAAAAAATACTTTCCTTCAGCAATAAAAAGGCCCCGTCAGTCACAATTCTGCTCTGCTAGCCAATACACAGTAATTTTCATCAGGTTTCATAGAGTAGTGGTCATCACGTCTGCTTAACACGCAGAAGGGCCTGCGTTCAATCCCCAGTAAAACCAATCTGTTCTTGGTGTTGAAATAATACTCAATTAAACTACAATATATGAAGTTCTTGGCTTTGTTGCCGAATGATGGGATGTTTTGGCTTCCATCCCCAACAGAGCTACGAATTTGTTTTTTTTTTCCCTGGCGGTCAAAACTCGTCTCTAATTGCCATTACTTTGCAGGCTTTCAAAGGTATCATAGTGTAGTGGAAATCACGTCTGCTTTACACGCGGAAGGTCCTGGGTTCAATCCCCAGTGAAACCCATGTGTTCTTGGTGTTGAAATAATCCCTTATCAACCTGCAGTATATAAAGTTCTTGGCTTTGTTGCCGAATAACGGGATGTTTTAGCTTCCATTACCAACAGAGCTACGAATTTGTTTTTTTTCCCCTGGCGGTCAAAACTCGACTCTAATTGCCATTACTTTGCAGGATTGCAAAGGTTTCATAGTGTAGTGGTCATCACGTCTGCTTCACACGCAGAAGATCCTGGGTTCAATCCCCAGTGAAACCAATCTGTTTTTGGTGTTGAAGTAATTTCCTATCGACTTGTAATATGTGAAATTCTTGGTTTCGTTGCCAAATGACAATACATTTTGGCTTCCATCACAAAGAGAACTACGATTTTGGGTTTCTTTTTTATTGACCATTTTAGCAGAAAACATAATCCCATATTATAAAAATCCTATTTGTTTCAAAATATATAGTTCCCATAAATACAAAAGCAAAAGACCAAACTATGGAGAAAAAAGTAACACATTCAATATAAACTTCAGTTTAAGCAAAATCCTTTTGTAGGAATAAAACTGGTAAAATATGTAATAATAATTGTAAATGTTTCATTAACCAAAAATACTTTCCTTCAGCAATAAAAAGGCCCCGTCAGTCACAATTCTGCTCTGCTAGCGAATACACAGTAACTTTTCATCAGGTTTCATAGTGTAGTGGTCATCACGTCTGCTTAACACGCAGAAAGTCCTGGGTTCAATCCCCAGTGAAACCAATCTGTTCTTAGTGTTGAAATAATACGCTATCCAACTACAATATATGAAGTTCTCGGCATTGTTGCCGAATGACGGTATGTTTTGGCTTCCAGCACCAACAGAGCTACGAATTTGTTTTTTTTTCCCCTGGCGGTCAAAACTCGTCTCTAAATGCCATTACTTTGCAGGATTTCACAGGTTTCATAGTGGAGTCGTCATCACGTCTACTTCACACGCAGAAGGTCCTGGGTTCAATCCCCAGTAAAAACAAGCCGTTTTCGCTGTTGAAGTAATTTGCTATCAACCTGTAACATATGAAATTCTTTGTTTTGTTGCCAACTGATAATATATTTTGGCTTTTATCACCAAGAGAACTACGATTTTGGGTTTCTTTTTTATTGACCATTTTAGAAGAAAACATAATCCCATATTATAAAAATCCTATTTGTTTCAAAATATATAGTTCCCATAAATACAAAAGCAAAAGACCAAACTATGGAGAAAAAAGTAACACATTCAATATAAACTTCAATTTAAGCAAAATCCCTTTGTAGGAATAAAACTGGTAAAATATGTAATAATAATTGTAAATGTTTCATTAACCAAAAATACTTTCCTTCAGCAATAAAAAGGCCCCGTCAGTCACAATTCTGCTCTGCTAGCCAATACACAGTAACTTTTCGTCGGGTTTCATAATGTAGTGGTCATCACGTCTGCTTAACATGCAGAAGGTCCTGGGTTCAATCCCCAGTGAAACCAATCTGTTCGTAGTGTTGAAATATTACGCTATCCAGTTCCAATATATGAAGTTCTCGGCTTTGTTGCCGAATGACGGGATGTTTTGGCTTCCATCACAAACAGAACTACAAATTATTTTTTTTTTTCCCCTGGCGGTCAAAACTCGTCTCTAAATGCCATTACTTTGCAGGATTTCACAAGTTTCATAGTGGAGTCGTCATCACGTCTACTTCACACGCAGAAGGTCGTAGGTTCAATCCCCAGTAAAAACAAGCCGTTTTCGCTGTTGAAGTAATTTGCTATCAACCTGTAACATATGAAATTCTTTGTTTTGTTGCCAACTGATAATATTTTTCGGCTTCCATCACCAAGAGAACTACGATTTTGGGTTTCTTTTTTATTGACCATTTTAGCAGAAAACATAATCCCATATTATAAAAATCCTGTTTGTTTCAAAATACATAGTTCCTTTAAATACAAAAGCAAACAACTAAACTATGTGGAAAAAAGTAACACATTCAATGTAAACTTCCTTTTAAGCAAAATCACTTTGTAGGAATAAAACTGGTAAAATATGTAATAAAAATTGTAAATGTTTCATTAACCAAAAATACTTTCCTTCAGCAATAAAAAGGCCCTGTCAGTCACAATTCTGCTCTGCTGGCCAATACAGTAGTAGTAGCTTTCCATCAGGTTTCATAGAGTAGTGGTCATCACTAGAGTTGAGCGCGGTTCGCGGTTCGAGGTTCTCCAGTTCGGGGCTCGAGTGATTTTGGGGGCTGTTCTAGATCGAACTAGAACTCGAGCTTTTTTGCAAAAGCTCGATAGTTCTAGAAACGTTCGAGAACGGTTCTAGCAGTAAAAAGCAGGGCTTTTTACGGCTACAGTGTGCAGGAGCCATCACTGGCAGCCTGCCACAAGCTGGTAACCAAGATAAACATCGGGTATCCAACCAAAGCGCTTTGGTTAGTAACCCGATGTTTATCCTAGTTACGTGCAGGAAGCCCACACTTCCCCGCTCAGCTCGCTCCGCCCCCTCCTGCCCGCGGCATGTACACATACACTCACACACACACACACACACATGTGTTCCCGCTCGGCTTACCTGCGGTGATGAAGTCCCGCCATCCCGACCTCAGCGCTGTCACTGTCCTCCATGGCCACCGCTTGTCACATGACCTCTCGCTTCTGACCCGAGACTGACTAGCGGTGACGTCACGGGCCTCTCGCGAGACTTGGTGTGAAGGCTCCGGTCATTGAACTCAGTGACAGGGGCTGTCGGCAGTGCTCGAGATCAGCGCAGGTAATGTACCTCGCTGACAGCAGCACTTGTCATGCCCTGCAGTGACCTGGGCTGACCCATTGATGTTAGCTCAGGTCACTGCACTGCTCTCCCAGCCAATGGGGAACATTCTGTTCTTCATTGACTGGGACAGTGTGGATCGTCATGGCAACCCCTTGGATTACACCAGACCTGGATTTGTTTTTCATTCTAATAAATTGGTTAAAGAGGGAATGTTTTGGGGAGTGTTTTTTCAAATAAAAATGTGTTTGTCGTCTATTTTTTTTTATTACTGACTGGGTTGGTGATGTCGGGTATCTGATAGACGCCTGACCTCACCAACCCCAGGGCTTAATGCCAGGTGACATTACACATCTGGTATTAACCCCATATATTACCCCGTTTGCCACCGAACCAGGGCGCGGGATGAGCTGGGGCGAAGCACCAGGATTGGCGCATCTAATGGATGCGCCACTTCTGGGGCGGCTGCGGCCTGCTATTTTTAGGCTGGGGAGAGTCCAATAACCATGGACCTCCCTAGTCTGAGAATATCAGGCCCCAGCTGTCTGCTTTACCTTGGCTGGTGATCCAATTTTGGGGGACCCCTACGTGGTTTTTTTTTTAATTATTTATTTAATTTAAAATAACAGCGTGGGGTGCCCTCAGTTTTGGATTACCAGCCAAGGTGAGGTTGCCAGCTGTGGTCTGCAGGCTGCAGCCGTCTACTTTACCCCAGCTGGCTACAAAACTAGGGGGAACCCTACGTCATTTTTTTTTTTCATTTTTTTGGCTAAATAAAAAGCTAAGCACCCCTTAGTGCCACATGAAAGGCACCAAAGGGTGCTCCACTTTTTCTCCATTTTTTCTCCACTTTTTCTACATTTTTTCTCCACTTTTTCTCCATTTTTTTCTCCACTTATTCTCCACTTTTTCTCCACTTATTCTCCACTTTTTCTCCACTTATTCTCCACTTTTTCTCCACTTATTCTCCACTTTTTCTACATTTTTTCTCCACTTTTTCTACATTTTTTTCTCCACTTTTTCTCCACTTATTCTCCACTTTTTCTCCACTTATTCTCCACTTTTTCTCCACTTTTTCTCCATTTTTTTCTCCACTTTTTCTCCACTTTTTCTCCACTTTTTCTCCATTCTTTTCTCCACTTATTCTCCACTTTTTCTCCATTTTTTTCTCCACTTTTTCTGCACTTTTTCTCCATTTTTTTCTCCACTTATTCTCCACTTTTTCTCCATTTTTTTCTCCACTTTTTCTCCACTTTTTCTCCATTTTTTTCTCCACTTTTTCTCCACTTTTTCTCCACTTATTCTCCACTTTTTCTCCACTTATTCTCCACTTTTTCTCCACTTATTCTCCACTTTTTCTCCACTTATTCTCCACTTTTTCTACATTTTTTCTCCACTTTTTCTACATTTTTTTCTCCACTTTTTCTCCACTTATTCTCCACTTTTTCTCCACTTTTTCTCCACTTTTTCTCCACTTTTTCTCCACTTTTTCTCCACTTTTTCTCCATTTTTTTCTCCACTTATTCTCCACTTTTTCTCCACTTATTCTCCACTTTTTCTCCATTTTTTTCTCCACTTTTTCTCCACTTTTTCTCCACTTTTTCTCCATTTTTTTCTCCACTTATTCTCCACTTTTTCTCCACTTATTCTCCACTTTTTCTCCATTTTTTTCTCCACTTTTTCTCCACTTTTTCTCCATTTTTTTCTCCACTTTTTCTCCACTTTTTCTCCACTTATTCTCCACTTTTTCTCCACTTATTCTCCACTTTTTCTCCACTTATTCTCCACTTTTTCTACATTTTTTCTCCACTTTTTTTACATTTTTTTCTCCACTTTTTCTCCACTTATTGTCCACTTTTTCTCCACTTTTTCTCCATTTTTTTCTCCTCTTTTTCTCCACTTTTTCTCCACTTTTTCTCCATTTTTTTCTCCACTTTTTTACCATTTTTTCTCCACTTTTTCTCCACTTATTCTCCATTTTTTCTCCACTTATTCTCCACTTTTTCTCCACTTATTCTCCACTTTTTCTACATTTTTTCTATACTTTTTCTCCACTTTTTCTCCACTTTTTCTCCACTTTTTCTCTATTTTTTTCTCCACTTTTTTCTCCACTTTTTCTCCACTTATTCTCCACTTTTTCTCCACTTTTTCTCCACTTATTCTCCACTTTTTCTCCACTTTTTCTACATTTTTTTCTCCACTTTTTCTACATTTTTTTCTCCACTTTTTCTCCACTTTTTCTCCATTTTTTTCTCCACTTTTTCTCCACTTATTCTCTACTTTTTCCTGATTTATTACCCCGTTTGCCACTGCACCAGGGCACGGGATGAGCTGGGGTGAAGCGCCAGGAGTGGCCCATCTAGTGGATGCGCCACGTCTGGGGTGCCTGCGGCCTGCTATTTTTAGGCTGTGAAGGCCCAATAACTATGGACCTTCCCACCCTAAGAATCCCAGACCACAGCTGTCCGCTTTACCTTGGCTGGTGATCCAATTTGGGGGGGACCCTACTTTTATTGTGTAATTATTAATATTTATAAAATAATTATAAAAAAGAGCCTGAGGGGACCTCCACATTGGATCCCCAACCACGCTAAAGCTGCCAGCTGTGGTTTTCAGGCTACAGCCGTCTGCTTTACCCTAGCTGGCTATCAAAAATGGGGGGACCCAACGTCATTTTTTTTTTAAATATTTTTTAAATAGAAAAAATTAATGGGCTTCCCTGTATTTTGATTGCCAACCAAGGTAACGGCAGGCAGATGGGGGTGGCAACCCATAGCTGTCTGCTTTATCTGCGCTGAGAATCAAAAATACCGCGGAGCGCTACGTCATTTTTTTAAAGATTTATTTTTACAGCACTGTGATGTCCAGCAATCAAAATACAGGGAAGCCCATTTTATTTTTAGTTATTTAAATAAATAATTAAAAACAAATATATATAGGCTCCCGCTGCATTTTTTGTATTGCTAGCTAAGGGTAATCCAAGCAGCTACTGGCTGCTAACCCCCACTGCTTGGTGTTACCTTCACTGGCAATGGAAAATCCAGGGAAGCAGTTTTTATTTTTTTTGCCAAAAAACTACAAAAAAAGGACGTGAGCTTCGCCATATTTTTGTATGCTAGCCAGGTATAGCAGGCAGGTGCTGGAAGAGTTGGATACAGCGCCAGAAGATGGCGCTTCTATGAAAATGCCATTTTCTGAGGCGGCTGCAGACTGCAATTCGCAGCAGTGGGGCCCAGAAAGCTCAGGCCAACCTGTGCTGCGGATTCCAATCCCCAGCTGCCTAGTTGTACCTGGCTGGACACAAAAATGGGGCGAAGCCTACGTCATTTGTTTTCTAATTATTTCATGAAATTCATGAAATAATAAAAAAGGGCTTCCCTTTATTTTTGGTTCCCAGCCAGGTACAAATAGGCAACTGGGGGTTGGGGGCAGCCGTACCTGCCTCCTGTACCTGGCTAGCATACAAAAATATGGCGAAGCCCACATAATTTTTTCAGGGGGCAAAAAACTTCTGCATACAGTCCTGGATGGAGTATGCTGATCCTTGTAGTTCTGCAGCTGCTGTCTGTCTGTATGGAGAAGAGCAGACAGCAGCTGCAGAACTACAAGGCTCAGCATACTCCATCCAGGACTGTATGCAGAATTTTTTTGCCCACCAAAAAAATGGCGTGGGCTTCGCCATATTTTTGTATGCTAGCCAGGTACAGCAGGCAGCCACGGGCTGCCTCCAACCCCCTGTTGCCTATTTGTACCCGTCTGGGAACCAAAAATATAGGGAAGCCCGTTTTTTTTTAATTATTTCACTTATTTCATGAAATAATTAAAAAACAAATGACGTGGGCTTCGCCCCATTTTTGTGTCCAGCCGGGTACAACTAGGCAGCTGGGGATTGGAATCCGCAGCACAGGTTAGCCCGAGGTTTCTGGGCGCCTCTGCTGCGAATTTCAGTCCGCAGTCGTCCCAGAAAATGGCGCTCTCATAGAAGCGCCATCATCTGGCGCTGTATCCAACTCTTCCAACAGCCCTGGAGCCGGGTGGCTTGTTGGGTAATCATGAGTTAATACTGGCTTTGTTTTACTAGCCAGTATTAAGCCAGAGATTCTTAATGTCAGGCACGTTTGACCCGGCCATTAAGAATCTCCAATAAAGGGTTAAAAAAAAGACATTACACAGAGAAAAAATACTTTAATAGAAATAAATACACAGACACATTAGAGACTCCATCTTTATTACCCCCTGTCAGCCCTCCACGATCCTGCTCTTCTGTCTTCTTTCTAGTGTAGTAGTAGTGACGATTGTAGTGAGGAAGGATGAGGTTCACCAGCTCATCACTTGGGGCTGGGGAACCTCATCCTCACTACAATGCTCACTACAATCGTGCAGCCTTCACTCCATGAGTGATCAGTGCTGGCTGTCAGCGGTAACAGCGGTAACGCTGACAGACGCGTTACCATAGCAATGGTGCTCTCGGAGCCGCGGTTAGCGGTGACGTCACCGCTAACTGCGTTGCTATGGCAACGGTGATCTCCGTTAATGACCGGCTGTGTCAGCCGGTCCCTAACGGAACGGGGAGTCGACCGTGTGCTAGAGCATGTCGCCGGTACACGGCGATACACATATGTGCACCGTGTACCGGAGAGATGCACTCGCAGGTCCTACATGACGTGTCATAGTCATGTGACCAGTCTGTAGCCAATGAGATAATAGCCACGTGACTGGTCACATGGCTATTTTGAAGTCACGATAGGTCCTGCATCTCTACTGGCAGTGCTGGTCACGGGGAGGATTCAGCGATCATCGGATGGAATAGCGGCAGGAGACAGAGTGCAGAAGGGATCGCGAGGACCGGTAAGTGTTATGGCAATGTTTATTAACTTTTTGTGTACATTTATCATGCATTTTTATATGTTTGTGATTGCCTCCCATTATAGCCTATACGTTCGAGTTCGGTTCGTCGAACGTTCGACGAACTGAACTCGAACGGGACCTCCGTTCGGCGAACTGCCTCGAGCCGAACCGGGACCAGTTCGCTCATCTCTAGTCATCATGTCTGCTTAACACGCAGAAGGTCCTGCGTTCAATCCCCAGTAAAACCAATCTGTTCTTGGTGTTGAAATAATCCCCTATCAACCTGCAATATATAAAGTTCTTGGCTTTGTTGCCGAATAACGGGATGTTTTAGCTTCCATCACAAACAGAGCTACGAATTTGTTTTTTTTCCCCTGGCGGTCAAAACTCGTCTGTAATTGCCATTACTTTGCAGGCTTTCTAAGGTTTCATAGTGTAGTGGAAATCACGTCTGCTTTACACGCAGAAGGTCCTGAGTTCAATCCCCTGTGAAACCAATCTGTTCTTAGTGTTGAAATAATACGCTATCCAACTACAATATATGAAGTTCTCGGCATTGTTGCCGAATGATGGGATGTTTTGGCTTCCATCCCCAACAGAGCTACGAAATTGGTTTTTTTTTCCCTGGCAGTCAAAACTCATCTCTAATTGCCATTACTTTGCAGGCTTTCTAAGGTTTCATAGTGTAGTGGAAATCACGTCTGCTTTACACGCAGAAGGTCCTGAGTTCAATCCCCTGTGAAACCAATCTGTTCTTAGTGTTGAAATAATACGCTATCCAACTACAATATATGAAGTTCTCGGCATTGTTGCCGAATGATGGGATGTTTTGGCTTCCATCCCCAACAGAGCTACGAATTTGTTTTTTTTCCCCTGGCGGTCAAAACTCGTCTCTAATTGCCATTACTTTGCAGGCTTTCAAAGGTTTCATAGAGTAGTGGTCATCACGTCTTCTTCACACGCAGAAGGTCCTGGGTGCAATCCCCAGTGAAACCAATCTGTTTTTGGTGTTGAAGTAATTTCCTATCGACTTGTAATATGTGAAATTCTTGGTTTCGTTGCCAAATGACAATACATTTTGGCTTCCTTCACAAAGAGAACTACGATTTTGGGTTTCTTTTTTATTGACCATTTTAGCAGAAAACATAATCCCATATTATAAAAATCCTATTTGTTTCAAATTATATAGTTCCCATAAATACAAGAGCAAAAGACCAAACTATGGAGAAAAAAGTAACACATTCAATATAAACTTCAATTTAAGCAAAATCCCTTTGTAGGAATAAAACTGGTAAAATATGTAATAATAATTGTAAATGTTTCATTAACTAAAAATACTTTCCTTCAGCAATAAAAAGGCCCCGTCAGTCACAATTCTGCTCTGCTAGCCAATACACAGTAACTTTTCATCAGGTTTCATAGTGTAGTGGTCACACGTCTGCTTAACACGCAGAAGGTCCTGAGTTCAATCCCCAGTGAACCCAATCTGTTCTTAGTGTTGAAAAATTACGCTATCCAACTACAATATTTGAAGTTCTCGGCTTTGTTGCCGAATGACGGGATGTTTTGGCTTCCATCACAAACAGAACTACAAATTATTTTTTTTTTTCCCCTGGCGGTCAAAACTCGTCTCTAAATGCCATTACTTTGCAGGATTTTACAGGTTTTATAGTGGAGTCGTCATCACGGCTACTTCACACGCCGAAGGTCCTGCGTTCAATCCCCAGTAAAACCAATCTGTTCTTGGTGTTGAAATAATACTCAATAAAACTACAATATATAAAGTTCTTGGCTTTGTTGCCGAATGATGGGATGTTTTGGCTTCCATCCCCAACAGAGCTACGAATTTGTTTTTTTTTTTCCCTGGCGGTCAAAACTCGTCTCTAATTGCCATTACTTTGCAGGCTTTCAAAGGTTTCATAGTGTAGTGGAAATCAACGTCTGCTTTACACGCAGAAGGTCCTGGGTTCAATCCCCAGTGAAACCCATGTGTTCTTGGTGTTGAAATAATCCCCTATCAACCTGCAGTATATAAAGTTCTTGGCTTTGTTGCCGAATAACGCGATGTTTTAGCTTCCATCACCAACAGAGCTACGAATTTGTTTTTTTTTCCGTGGCGGTCAAAACTCGTCTCTAATTGCCATTACTTTGCAGGATTTCAAAGGTTCCATAGTGTAGTGGTCATCACGTCTGCTTCACACGCAGAAGGTCCTGGGTTCAATCCCCAGTGAAACCAATCTGTTTTTGGTGTTGAAGTAACTTCCTGTCGACTTGAAATATGTGAAATTCTTGGTTTCATTGCCAAATGACAATACATTTTGGCTTCCATCACAAAGAGAACTACGATTTTGGGTTTCTTTTTTATTGACCATTTTAGCAGAAAACATAATCCCATATTATAAAAATCCTGTTTGATTCAAAATATATAGTTCCTTTAAATACAAAAGCAAACAACTAAACTATGTGGAAAAAAGTAACACATTTAATGTAAACTTCCTTTTAAGCAAAATCCCTTTGTAGGAATAAAACTGGTAAAATATGTAATAAAAATTGTAAATGTTTCATTAACCAAAAATACTTTCCTTCAGCAATAAAAAGACCCCGTCAGTCACAATTCTGCTCTGCTAGCCAATACACAGTAACTTTCCATCAGGTTTCATAGAGTAGTGGTCATCACGTCTGCTTAACACGCAGAAGGTCCTGCGTTCAGTCCCCAGTAAAACCTATCTGTTCTTGGTGTTGAAATAATACTCAATTAAACTACAATATATGAAGTTCTTGGCTTTGTTGCCGAATGATGGGATGTTTTGGCTTCCATCCCCAACAGAGCTACGTATTTGTTTTTTTTTTTCCCTGGCGGTCAAAACTCGTCTCTAATTGCCATTACTTTGCAGGATTTCAAAGGTTTCATAGTGTAGAGGTCATCACGTCTGCTTCATACGCAGAAGGTCCTGGGTTCAACCCCAGTGAAACCAATCTATTTTTGGTTTTGAAGTGTTTTCCTATCGACTTGTAATATATGAAATTCTTGGTTTCATTGCCAAATGACAATACATTTTGGCTTCCATCACCAAGAGAACTACGATTTTGGGTTTCATTTTTATTGACCATTTTAGCAGAAAACATAATCCCATATTATAAAAATCCTATTAAACATACATTCCCCTTCTCAGATTTGCTATACCGGATCTTGCAGGGTGCTTTGGATGAAGGAATTATAACAAAGAATGTTTTTGATGGCCTCTTCGTTGCATCTCCCAAAATCCCCACCTTTTATCTCCTGCCCATGATCCACAAGAATCCCAAACACCCTCCGGGGCGCCCTATCGTATCCGGCATAGATGGCTTATGCGACCCTGTCTGTCGCTTTATCGACTAATATTTAAAACCTCTTGTGGAAACATTGCCATCTTATGTTAAGGATATGACGGACGTCCTGAATAGGGTCGACGGGATTTTTGTGGATTCTGATACCCTTCTTGTCACGTCGGACATAGAGTCACTTTATACCAATATTAACCATGATGATGGTCTGGAGGCAGTCCGCTTCTTTCTGAGCAATACCAACCGTGATGGCCATTTGTGTGAGCTGATCGTGGAGCTGCTCCACTTTATCCTGACACACAATTTCTTCAATTTCAAAGACCGGTTTTAATTTACAGACCAGAGGCACTGCGATGGGCGCGGCCTGTGCGCCTTCGTACGCTAATATGTTCCTCGGCCATTGGGAGAGGGGCATTTTTGGCGACGAGGGCGTGCCGGCCGCTACCCATGCGCATTGCTGGTTAAGATATATTGATGATGTTTTTGCTTTGTGGCAGGGTACCGTGGAGCAGCTCTCGGACTTTATGGGTGTTTTAAACCATAATTCATTGAACCTTAAGCTCACTTTTAGATATGATTTACAGTCTATTGATTTTTTGGATATTATGATTGGAGTTGACCGTGGTCGGCAACTACAGACGGATGTCTTTAGGAAGCCTACCTCGGTCAACTCCCTTTTACATGCCTCATCTTCTCATCCTGTTTGTACCATCCAAGCCATCCCGGTTGGGCAATTTCTCAGAATGAGGCGGATATGCTCTACATCTGATAATTTTCAGTCCCAGGCCCATGATCTAACATCGAGATTAGTTAATAGGGGATATAGCCGTCGTGTCATAAAGAAGGGGTACAATAGGGCAAAGAATACCAATCAACAGGAGCTTCTGCAGCCATCTAGTCAGGCGAATACGGGGGCAGGAGAGGCTCGATTCATATCTGCGTGCAACCATGAATGGCATAACATGCGTGCCATATTAAACAAACACTGGCCGATACTAAAATCTGATCCTACCCTAAGGGATTTGGTCCCTGATTATCCTCTAATGACGGCATGCCGTTCCAAAAATCTACGAGATTTTCTCGTACATAGTCATTACGTTCCTGTGATTTCCCATCCCTTTGGTTCTACTAATCCTATTCGCGGGTGTTTTCCCTGCGGTCGCTGTCTTGCGTGCACCAATGTCTCTCGCAGTAAGACCTTTTCCACCGCAGATGGTAGTCGGACATTTGATATTAGGTGTTACATCTCATGCGCAACTTCCTATGTTATCTATTATGCTAAATGTAGTTGCCCTAAGATATACATAGGTTTAACTTCTAGGGAATTGCGGGTGAGAGTGCGTGAACATGTGAGAGATATTGGTGCTGCCAAGACGGTGACCGATATTTCTACTCTTAAGACCCTTCCTAGGCATTTTCGGAACCATCACGGATGTAATGCGAGATCATTGCGTGTCATAGGGATAGATGTCGTACATGGCGGCAATAGGGGCGGGAACCTTAAAAAGATCCTCGCCCAAAAAGAAACCAAATGGATCACCCTACTGGGTACTATGGCTCCGTCTGGTCTGAATGAGTCCCGTAGCTTTGCCCCCTTCCTTTAGACCCCTGTCCTCCCCCCCCCTTTTTTTGCTAGATATGGTTTTTTACCACCTATGCAATTTTTTACCTCTGTTTTTATATTCTAATTTTATTGCTGCAAGTGTTTTATGCCATTTTGTGCCCTTTTCTTTGCAGCTTCCATCTTCTGCTCCCTATGGATCACTGCCTCTGTTAATATGACTACCTGAATACATCGTGCATCTGGACTATGATTACAAGGTGGCTTCCCCCATGACAGCCGGGATTATATACTGCTTGGTCGAGGGCTAACTACTGTTATTCTTGTGATTCCTGCCATTTCATTATTTCTTTGCCCTCTTTCCTTGGCGTTCCTATACTGCTGTTTGTGTGGGAGCCCGTATATCTGTATCTTTGTATGTTCCAGTATGTGTGGTGTGCACATGCCTGGTCTTTCTTCTCTCCCTGGCATGCTTAGCGATGTCTCAAGGGCGGAGTTTTGCTGGTGGGGGGGCATTGCCTTCGCCCTCTCCCCTGCACTCCTCGGCTTGACTTCGCTCGCATCTGCTAGTGGGATTAGCAATGACCGCGCATGTGCCAGCTTAAACCTGCACTGACTGGCCGGTCCGATCCATGTGATGAACCATATGGTCTATTAAAGCTTCTGGGAACAGATGAGTCACCACCCCTCCTTGGTCTGATGAAGGGTTATACTAACAAGACCTGAAACGCGCGTTATCTTGCTTCTGAGGGGGATCTTTTGGTCTCTGGCTCCTGCACTTATCTGGCACTTTATATCATTGCTGGTGAGCGGTGTTTACATTTTTTTAGCCACTGGTATATATCATTGTTTCCATATACTGACAAACCCAGTGTGCTGTATAACTTTATCTTATCTTGCACACCAGCTATTGTTCTCTGGTATCACCTGGCATGCTGGTGAGCAGTGTTGCATATATTTAGCTACTGATATGTATCATTGCTTGCATATACTGACAAACCCAGTGTGCTGTATAACTTTATCTTATCTTGCACACCAGCTATTGTTCTCTGGTATCACCTGGCATGCTGGTGAGCAGTGTTTGCATATATTTAGCCACTGATATGTATCATTGCTTGCATATACTGACAAACCCAGTGTGCTGTATAATTTTATCTTATCTTGCACACCAGCTATTGTTCTCTGGTATCACCTGGCATGTAACTTTGTATTTTTTGCCATCTGTGCTGTATACTTGTTGTCTTATGTATTCTACTTGCCTTGTTAATTCTGATTAACTGTTTATGTGCCAAGGTGCCCTCTGTTGTTGCAACTATATGTATTTTTCTGTGCTACATCTAAAAACTGTTTTTTATGATGTAATAAAATTTGTCATTCTCTTTTGCATTTCAACCACATCTGCTCTCCTGTTTCTTTTGCATTATAAAAATCCTGTTTGTTTCAAAATATATAGTTCCCATAAATACAAAAGCAAAAGACCAAACTATGGAGAAAAAAGTAACACATTCAATATAAACTTCAATTTAAGCAAAATCCCTTAGTAGGAATAAAACTGGTAAAATATGTAATACAAATTGTAAATGTTTCATTAACCAAAAATACTTTCCTTCAGCAATAAAAAGGCCCCGTCAGTCATAATTCTGCTCTGCTAGCCAATACACAGTAACTTTCCATCAAGTTTCACAGTGTAGTGGTCATCACGTCTGCATAACACGCAGAAGGTCCTGGGTTAAATCCCCAGTGAAACCAATCTGTTCTTAGTGTTGAAATAATACGCTATCCAACTACAATATATGAAGTTCTCGGCTTTGTTGCCGAATGATGGGATGTTTTGGCTTCCATCACAAACAGAACTACAAATTATTATTTTTTTTTTCCCCTGGCGGTCAAAACTCGTCTCTAAATGCCATTACTTTGCAGGATTTCACAGCTTTCATAGTGGAGTGGTCATCACGTCTACTTCACACGCAGAAGGTACTGGGTTCAATCCCCAGTAAAAATAAGCTGTTTTTGCTGTTGAAGTATTTTGCTATCAACCTGTAATATATGAAATTCTTGGTTTTGTTGCCAACTGATAATATATTTTGGCTTCCATCACCAAGAGAACTACGATTTTGGGTTTCTAATTTATTGACCATTTTAGCAGAAAACATAATCCCATATTATAAAAATCCTGTTTGTTTCAAAATATATAGTTCCTTTAAATACAAAAGCAAACGACTAAAAAATGTAGAAATAAGTAACACATTCAATGTAAACTTCCATTTAAGCAAAATCCCTTTGTAGGAATAAAACTGGTAAAATATGTAATAACAATTGTAAATGTTTCATTAACCAAAAATACTTTCCTTCAGCAATAAAAAGGCCCCGTCAGTCACAATTCTGCTCTGCTAGCCAATACACAGTAACTTTCCATCAGGCTTCATAGAGTAGTGGTCATCACGTCTGCTTAACACGCAGAAGGTCCTGCGTTCAATCCCCAGTAAATCCAATCTTTTCTTGGTGTTGAAATAATACCCAATTAAACTACAGTATATTAAGTTCTTGGCTTTGTTGCCGAATGATGGGACGTTTTGGCTTCCATCACCAACAGAGCTACGAATTTGTTTTTTTTTTCCCTGGTGGTCAAAACTCGTCTCTAATTGCCATTACTTTGCAGAATTTCAAAGGTTTCATAGTGTAGTGGTCTTCATGTCTGCTTAACACGCAGAAGGACCTGCGTTCAATCCCCAGTAAAACCAATCTGTTCTTGGTGTTGAAATAATACCCAATTAAACTACAATATATGAAGTTCTTGGCTTTGTTGCCGAATAACGGGATGTTTTAGCTTCCATCACCAACAGAGCTACGAATTTGGTTTTTTTTTCCCTGGCGGTCAAAACTCGTCTCTAATTGCCATTACTTTGCAGGATTTCAAAAGTTTCATATTGTAGTGGTCATCACGTCTGCTTCACACGCAGAAGGTCCTGGGTTCAATCCCCAGTGAAACCCATGTGTTCATGGTGTTGTATTAATTCCATATCAACCTGCAATATATAAAGTTCTTGGCTTTGTTGCCGAATAATGGGATGTTTTAGCTTCCATCACCAACAGAGCTACGAATTTTTTTTTTTTCCCCTGGCGGTCAAAACTCGTCTGTAATTGCCATTACTTTGCAGGATTTCAAAGGTTTCATAGTGTAGTGGTCATCACGTCTGCTTCACACGCAGAAGGTCCTGGGTTCAATCCCCAGTGAAACCAATCTGTTTTTGGTGTTGATGTAATTTCCTATTGACTTGTAATATGTGAAATTCTTGGTTTCGTTGCCAAATGACAATACTTTTTGGCTTCCATCACAAAGAGAACTTCGATTTTAGGTTTCTTTTTTATTGACCATTTTAGCAGAAAACATAATCCCATATTATAAAAATCCTATTTGTTTTAAAATATATAGTTCCCATAAATACAAAAGCAAACGACTAAACTATGTAGAAAAAAGTAACACATTCAATGTAAACTTCAATTTAAGCAAAATCCCTTTGTAGGAATAAAACTGTAAAAATATATATTAAAAATTGTAAATGTTTCATTAACCAAAAATACTTTCCTTCAGCAATAAAAAGGCCCCATCAGTCACAATTCTGCTCTGCTAGCCAATACACAGTAACTTTCCATCAGGATTCATAGTGTAGTGCTCATCACGTCTGCTTAACACGCAGAAGGTCCTAGGTTGAATCCCCAGGAAAACCTATCTGTTCATGGTGTTGAAATAAAACCCTATCAACCCGCAATATATGAAGTTCTCGGCTTTGTCGCGGAATGATGGGATGTTTTGGCTTCCATCACCAACAGAGCTACGAATTTGGTTGTTTTTCCC
Organism: Anomaloglossus baeobatrachus; assembly: GCF_048569485.1. Lineage (NCBI taxonomy): Eukaryota > Metazoa > Chordata > Amphibia > Anura > Aromobatidae > Anomaloglossus > Anomaloglossus baeobatrachus. The sequence continues at coordinate 357,419,043 of NC_134354.1, read as the reverse complement.
CTGGCGGTGAAAACTCATCTCTAATTGCTATTACTTTGCAGGATTTCAAAGGTTTTATAGTGTAGAGGTCATCACGTCTGCTTCATACGCAGAAGGTCCTGGGTTCAACCCCAGTGAAACCAATCCATTTTTGGTGTTGAAGTAATTTCCTATCGACTTGTAATATGTGAAATTCTTGGTTTCGTTGCCAAATGACAATACATTTTGGCTTCCATCACCAAGAGAACTACGCTTTTGGGTTTCTTTTTTATTGACCATTTTAGCAGAAAACATAATCCCATATTATAAAAATCCTGTTTGTTTCAAAATATATAGTTCCCATAAATACAAAAGCAGAAGACAAAACTATTTAGAAAAAAGTAACACCTTGAATATAAACTTCAATTTAAGCAAAATCCCTTTGTAGGAATAAAACTGGTAATATATGTAATAAAAATTGTAAATGTTTCTTTAACCAAAAATACTTTCCTTCAGCAATAAAAAGGCCCCGTCAGTCACAACTCTGCTCTGCTAGCCAATACACAGTAAATTTTCGTCAGGTTTCATAGTGTAGTGGTCATCACGTCTGCTTAACTCGCAGAAGGTCCTGGGTTCAATCCAAATTGAAACCAATATGTTCTTAGTGTTGAAATAATACGCTATCCAACTACAATATATGAAGTTCTCGGCTTTGTTGCCGAATGACGGGATGTTTTGGCTTCCATCACAAACAGAACTACAAATTATTTTTTTTTTTTTCCCCTGGTGGTCAAAACTCGTCTCTAAATGCCATTACTTTGCAGGATTTCACAGCTTTCATAGTGGAGTGGTCATCACGTCTACTTCACACGCAGAAGGTCCTGGGTTCAATCCCCAGTAAAAACAAGCCGTTTTCGCTGTTGAAGTAATTTGCTATCAACCTGTAATATTTGAAATTCTTGGTTTTGTTGCCAACTGATAATATATTTTGGCTTCCATCACCAAGAGAACTACGATTTGGGGTTTCTTTTTTATTGACCATTTTAGCAGAAAACATAATCCCATATTATAAAAATCAAGTTTGTTTCAAAATATATAGTTCCTTTAAATACAAAAGCAAACGACTAAACTATGTAGAAAAAAGTAACACATTCAATGTAAACTTCCATTTAAGCAAAATTGCTTAGTAGGAATAAAACTGGTAAAATATGTAATAACAATTGTAAATGTTTCATTAACCAAAAATACTTTCCTTCAGCAATAAAAAGGCCCCGTCAGTCACAATTCTGCTCTGCTAGCCAATACACAGCAACTTTCCATCAGGTTTCATAGAGTAGTGGTCATCACGTCTGCTTAACACGCAGAAGGTCCTGCGTTCAATCCCCAGTGAAACCAATCTGTTCTTGGTGTTGAAATAATACCCAATTAAACTACAATATATGAAGTTCTTGGCTTTGTTGCCGAATGATGGGATGTTTTGGCTTCCATCACCAACAGAGCTACGAATTTGTTTTGTTTTTTTTTCCCTGGCGGTCAAAACTTGTCTCTAATTGCCATTACTTTGCAGGCTTTCAAAGGTTTCATAGTGTAGTGGAAATCACGTCTGCTTTATGCGCAGAAGGCCTAGGTTCAATCACCAGTGAAACCCATGTGTTCATGGTGTTGTAATAATTCCATATCAACCTGCAATATATAAAGTTCTTGGCTTTGTTGCCGAATAACGGGATGTTTTAGCTTCCATCACCAACAGAGCTTCGAATTTGTTGTTTTTTCCCCTGGCGGTCAAAACTCGTCTCTAATTGCCATTACTTTGCAGGATTTCAAAGGTTTCATAGTGTAGTGGAAAGCACGTCTGCTTTATGCGCAGAAGGCCTAGGTTCAATCCCCAGTGAAACCCATGTGTTCTTGGTGTTGAAATAATATCCTATCAACCTGCAATCTATAAAGTTCTTGGCTTTGTTGCCGAATAACGGGATGTTTTAGCTTCCATCACCAACAGAGCTACGAATTTGTTTTGGTTTTTTTCCCTGGCGGTCAAAACTCGTCTCTAATTGCCATTACTTTGCAGGCTTTCAAAGGTTTCATAGTGTAGTGGAAATCACGTCTGCTTTATGCGCAGAAGGCCTAGGTTCAATCCCCAGTGAAACCCATGTGTTCATGGTGTTGTAATAATTCCATATCAACCTGCAATATATAAAGTTCTTGGCTTTGTTGCCGAATAACGGGATGGTTTAGCTTCCATCACCAACAGAGCTACGAATTTGTTGTTTTTTCCCCTGGCGGTCAAAACTCGTCTCTAATTGCCATTACTTTGCAGGATTTCAAAGGTTTCATAGTGTAGTGGAAATCACGTCTGCTTTATGCGCAGAAGGCCTAGGTTCAATCCCCAGTGAAACCCATGTGTTCTTGGTGTTGAAATAATATCCTATCAACCTGCAATCTATAAAGGTCTTGGCTTTGTTGCCGAATAACGGGATGTTTTAGCTTCCATCACCAACAGAGCTACGAATTTGTTGTTTTTTCCCCTGGCGGTCAAAACTCGTCTCTAATTGCCATTACTTTGCAGGATTTCAAAGGTTTCATAGTGTAGTTTTCATCACGTCTGCTTCACACGCAGAAGGTCCTGGGTTCAATCCCCAGTAAAAACAAGCTGTTTTCGCTGTTGAATTAATATGCTATACACCTGTAATATATGAAATTCTTGGTTTTGTTGCCAACTGATAATATATTTTGGCTTCCATCACCAAAAGAACTACGATTTTGGGTTTCTTTTTTATTGACCATTTTAGCAGAAAACATAATCCCATATTATAAAAATCCTGTTTGTTTCAAAATATATGGTTCCCATAAATACAAAAGCAAAAGACAAAACTATTTAGAAAAAAAGTAACACATTGAATATAAACTTCAATTTAAGCAAAATCCCTTTGTAGGAATAAAACTGGTAAAATATGTAATAAAAATTGTAAATGTTTCATTAACCAAAAATACTTTCCTTCAGCAATAAAAAGGCCCTGTCAGTCACAATTCTGCTCTGTTAGCCAATACACAGTAACTTTCCATCAGGTTTCATAGAGTAGTGGTCATCACGTCTGCTTAACACGCAGAAGATCCTGCGTTCAATCCCCAGTAAAAACAATCTGTTCTTGGTGTTGAAATAATACTCAATTAAACTACAATATATGAAATTCTTGGCTTTGTTGCCGAATGATGGGATGTTTTGGCTTCCATCCCCAACAGAGCTACGAAATTGGGTTTTTTTTTCCCTGGCGGTCAAAACTCGTCTCTAATTGCCATTACTTTGCAGGCTTCCAAAGGTTTCATAGTGTAATGGAAATCACGTCTGCTTTACACGCAGAAGGTCCTGTGTTCAATCCCCAGTGAAACCCATGTGTTCTTGGTGTTGAAATAATCCCCCATTAACCTGCAGTATATAAAGTTCTTGGCTTTGTTGCTGAATAACGGGATGTTTTAGCTTCCATCACCAACAGAGCTACGAATTTGTTTTTTTTCCCCTGGCGGTCAAAACTCGTCTCTAATTGCCATTACTTTGCAGGATTTCAAAGGTTTCATAGTGTAGTGGTCATCACGTCTGCTTAACACGCAGAAGGTCCTGGGTTCAATCCCTAGTGAAACCAATCTGTTTTTGGTGTTGAAGTAATTTCCTATCGACCTGTAATATGTGAAATTCTTGGTTTCGTTGCCAAATGACAATACATTTTGGCTTCCATCACAAAGAGAACTACGATTTTGGGTTTCTTTTTTATTGACCATTTTAGCAGAAAACATAATCCCATATTATAAAAATCCTATTTGTTTCAAAATATATAGTTCCTTTAAATACCAAAGCAAACAACTAAACTATGTTGAAAAAAGTAACACATTTAATGTACACTTCAATTTAAGCAAAATCCCTTTGTAGGAATAAAACTGGTAAAATTTGTAATAATAATTGTAAATGTTTCATTAACCAACAATACTTTCCTTCAGCAATAAAAAGGCCCCGTCAGTCACAATTCTGCTCTGCTAGTCAATACACAGTAACTTTTCGTCAGGTTTCATAATGTAGTGGTCATCACGTCTGCTTAACACGCAGAAAGTCCTGGGTTCAATCCCCAGTGAAACCAATCTGTTCTTAGTGTTGAAATAATTTGCTATCCAACTACAATATATGAAGTTCTCGGCATTGTTGCCGAATGATGGTATGTTTTGGCTTCCATCACAAACAGAACTACAAATTATTTTTTTTTTTCCCCTGGCGGTCAAAATTCGTCTCTAAATGCCATTACTTTGCAGGATTTCACAGGTTTCATAGTGGAGTGGTCATCACGTCTACTTCACACGCAGAAGGTCCTGGGTTCAATCCCCAGTAAAAACAAGCTGTTTTCGCTGTTGAAGTAATTTGCTATCAACCTGTAGTATATGAAATTCTTGGTTGTGTTGCCAACTGATAATTTATTTTGGCTTCCCTCACCAAGAGAACTACGATTTTGGGTTTCTTTTTTATTGACCATTTTAGCAGAAAACATAATCCCATATTATAAAAATCCTGTTTGTTTCAAAATATATAGTTCCTTTAAATACAAAAGCAAACAACTAAACTATGTGGAAAAAAGTAACACATTCAATGTAAACTTCCTTTTAAGCAAAATCCCTTTGTAGGAATAAAACTGGTAAAATATGTAATAAAAATTGTAAATGTTTCATTAACCAAAAATACTTTCCTTCAGCAATAAAAAGGCCCCGTCAGTCACAATTCTGCTCTGCTAGCCAATACACAGTAACTTTCCATCAGGTTTCATAGAGTAGTGGTCATCACGTCTGCTTAACACGCAGCAGGTCCTGCTTTCAGTCCCCAGTAAAACCAATCTGTTCTTGGTGTTGAAATAATACTCAAGTAAACTACAATATATTTTGTTTTTGGCTTTGTTGCCGAATGATGGGATGTTTTGGCTTCCATCCCCAACAGAGCTACGAATTTGTTTTTTTTTTCCCTGGCGGTCAAAACTCGTCTCTAATTGCCATTACTTTGCAGGCTTTCAAAGGTTTCATAGTGTAGTGGTCATCACGTCTGCCTCACACGCAGAAGGTCCTGGGTTCAATCACCAGTGAAACCAATATGTTCTTGGTGTTGAAATAATCCCCTATCAACCTGCAGTATATAAATTTCTTGGCTTTGTTGCCGAATAACGGGATGTTTTAGCTTCCATCACCAACAAAGCTACGAATTTGTTTTTTTTCCCCTGGCGGTCAAAACTCGTCTCTAATTGCCATTACTTTGCAGGATTTCAAAGGTTTCATAGTGTAGTGGTCATCACGTCTGCCTCACACGCAGAAGGTCCTGGGTTCAATCCCCAGTGTAACCAATATGTTTTTGGTGTTGAAGTAATTTCCTATCGACTTGTAATATGTGAAATTCTTGGTTTCGTTGCCAAATGACAATACATTTTGGCTTCCATCACAAAGAGAACTACGATTTTGGGTTTCTTTTTTATTGACCATTTTAGCAGAAAACATAATCCCATATTATAAAAATCCTATTTGTTTCAAAATATATAGTTCCCATAAATACAAAAGCAAAAGACCAAACTATGGAGAAAAAAGTAACACATTCAATATAAACTTCAATTTAAGCAAAATCCCTTTGTAGGAATAAAACTGGTAAAATATGTAATAATAATTGTAAATGTTTCATTAACCAAAAATACTTTCCTTCAGCAATAAAAAGGCCCCATCAGTCACAATTCTGCTCTGCTAGCCAATACACAGGAACTTTTCGTCAGGTTTCATAGTGTAGTGGTCATCACGTCTGCTTAACACGCAGAAGGTCCTGGGTTCAATCCCCAGTGAAACCAATCTGTTCTTAGTGTTGAAATAATATGCTATTCAACTGCAATATATGAAGTTCTCGGCTTTGTTGCCGTATGACGGGATGTTTTGGCTTCCATCACAAACAGAACTACAAATTATTTTTTTTTCCCCTGGCTGTCAAAACTCGTCTCTAAATGCCATTACTTTGCAGGATTTCACAGGTTTCATAGTGGAGTGGTCATCACTAGTGATGAGCGAGCATGCTTGTTACTACTCGGTACTCGCACGAGTATCACTGTACTCGGGCTGCTCAGCGGGGACCGAGTAATCTCGCGATACTCGTGCTGTACTCGTGGTCTTCATCCCTGCATGTTGGCGCTCTTTTGAGAGCCAGCCCTCATGCAGGGATTGGCTGGCAGACCACTGCAATGCCACAACCCTGTTAGTTGTGGAATTGCAGTGATTGGCCGGCCTGCACAGCGTGACCGAGCCTTTATACCGGCCGGCGCGCTGTGCTCTGCTCACAGCTATCCAGACAGTCAGTGCAGGGAGAGTGTCGCTGCTTCAGGGAAAGGTTTGCGGCCCTTTATAGTTAGTTCCGGAGCAGGGCTGCAAACAGTGTGACCAGAAGTCCTTCTCAGGACTATTCTAGTTGTATACAGGCAGGCAGGGTATAGCCAGGTCGGAGTACAGTAGCAGAGTCCTTCTCAGGACTATTGTTGCTATATACAGGCAGGGTACAGCCAGGTCGGAATACAGGCTAGTGACCAGAAGAGTCCTTGTCAGGACTATTGTAGCAGTATACAGGCAGGCAGGCAGGGTATATAGCCATTCCTAGTGGTGACCTTATACCAGCCTTCATCATATCTGGGGCTGGTGTACACAGTCTAAAAGTGTCCAGATAGTGTCAGACTTCTCAGTAATTGTCGCTCCTAAAAACCTGTTAGGTTCTTATTGCGTCCGTGCTTGCATTTAAAAACAGCACGTGTGTGTCTGTCGGTGGAAGCGTACAGGTGCACGTTTTGCACAAACTATTATATAACGCACAAGTCTAGTGAATAATACACGTCAGTCAGCAGTGGCTGATAGTGTCAGACTTCTCAGTAATTGTCGCTCCTAAAAACCTGTTAGGTTCTTATTGCGTCCGTGCTTGCATTTAAAAACAGCACGTGTGTGTCTGTCGGTGGCAGCGTACAGGTGCACGTTTTGCACAAACTATTATATAACGCACAAGTCTAGTGAATAATACACGTCAGTCAGCAGTAGAGATGAGCGAACTGGTCCCGGTTCGGCTCGAGGTTGGTTCGTCGAACGGGGGTCCCGTTCGAGTTCGGTTCGTCGAACGTTCGACGAACCGAACTCGAACCAATAGGCTATAATGGGAGGCAATCACAAACATATAAAAATGCATGATAAATGTACACAAACAGTTAATAAACATTGCCATAACACTTACCGGTCCCCGCGATCCCTTCTGCACTCTGTCTCCTGCCGCTATTCCATCCGATGATCGCTGAATCCTCCCCGTGACCAGCACTGCCAGCAGAGATGCAGGACCTATCGTGACGTCAAAATAGCCATGTGACCAGTCACGTGGCTATTATCTCATTGGCTACAGACTGGTCACATGACTATGACACGTCATGTAGGACCTGCGAGAGCATCTCTACGGTACACGGTGCACATATGTGTATCGCCGTGTACCGGCGACATGCTCTAGCACACGGTCGACTCCCCGTTCCGTTAGGGACCGGCTGACACAGCCGGTCATTAACGGAGATCACCGTTGCCATAGCAACGCAGTTAGCGGTGACGTCACCGCTAACCGCGGCTCCGAGAGCACCATTGCTATGGTAACGCGTCTGTCAGCGTTACCGCTGTTACCGCTGACAGCCAGCACTGATAACTCACGGAGTGAAGGCTGCACGATTGTAGTGAGCATTGTAGTGAGGATGAGGTTCCCCAGCCCCAAGTGATGAGATGGTGAACCTCATCCTTCCTCACTACAATCGTCACTACTACTACACTAGAAAGAAGACAGAAGAGCAGGATCGTGGAGGGCTGACAGGGGGTAATAAAGATGGAGTCTCTAATGTGTCTGTGTATTTATTTCTATTAAAGTATTTTTTCTCTGTGTGGTGGTTTTTTTTAACCCTTTATTGGAGATTCTTAATGGCCGGGTCAAACGTGCCTGACATTAAGAATCTCTGGCTTAATACTGGCTAGTAAAACAAAGCCAGTATTAACTCATGATTACCCAACAAGCCACCCGGCTCCAGGGCTGTTGGAAGAGTTGGATACAGCGCCAGATGATGGCGCTTCTATGAGAGCGCCATTTTCTGGGACGGCTGCGGACTGAAATCCGCAGCAGAGGCGCCCGGAAACCTCGGGTTAGCCTGTGCTGCGGATTCCAATCCCCAGCTGCCTAGTTGTACCCGGCTGGACACAAAAATGGGGCGAAGCCCACGTCATTTTGTTTTTTAATTATTTCATGAAATAAGTGAAATAATTAAAAAAATGGGTTTCCCTATATTTTTGGTTCCCAGCCGGGTACAAATAGGCAACTGGGGGTTGGATGCAGCCCGTGGCTGCCTGCTGTACCTGGCTAGCATACAAAAATATGGCGAAGCCCACGTCATTTTTTTGTAGTTTTTTGGCAAAAAAAATAAAAAATGCTTCCCTAGATTTTCCATTGCCATTGAAGGTAACATCAAGCAGTGGGGGTTAGCAGCCAGTAGCTGCTTGGATTACCCTTAGCTAGCAATACAAAAAATGTAGCAGGAGCCCATATATATTTTTTTTAATTATTTATTTAAATAACTAAAAACAAAATGGGCTTCCCTGTATTTTGATTGCTGGACATCACAGTGCTGTAAAAATAAATCTTTAAAAAAATGACGTAGCGCTCCGCGGTATTTTTGATTCTAAGCGCAGATAAAGCAGACAGCTACGGGATGCCACCCCCATCTGCCTGCTGTTACCTTGGCTGGCAATCAAAATACAGGGAAGCCCATTAATTTTTTCTATTTAAAAAATAGTTAAAAAAAAAAATGACGTTGGGTCCCCCCATTTTTGATAGCCAGCTAGGGTAAAGCAGACGGCTGTAGCCTGAAAACCACAGCTGGCAGCTTTACCGTGGTTGGGGATCCAATGTGGAGGTCCCTCTGGCTCTTTTTTATAATTATTTTATAAATATTAATAATTACACAATAAAAGTAGGGTCCCCCCCAAATTGGATCACCAGCCAAGGTAAAGCGGACAGCTGTGGTCTGGTATTCTCAGGGTGGGAAGGTCCATAGTTATTGGGCCTTCACAGCCTAAAAATAGCAGGCCGCAGGCACCCCAGACGTGGCGCATCCACTAGATGCGCCAATCCTGGTGCTTCACCCCAGCTCATCCCGTGCCCTGGTGCAGTGGCAAACGGGGTAATAAATCGGGTTGATACTAGCTGTAAAGTCACCTGAGATTAAGCCCAGCAGTTTGTGATGTCATGGCGTCTATTAGATACCCAACATCATAAACTGTCAGTACTAACAAAAAAAAAAATCGACAAAAGAAATTTATTTGAAAAAACAGTCCCCAAAACATTTCCTCTCTCACCAATTTATTGTAAGAAAAAAAATAAAGGGGTCCCACGACAACTCTGGACCGTCTAGAATATGGGGGGGAGACACTCAGGGAACGTATCCCCCATTTTCTAGGAGTGCGGACCCTTCATGTGAGGAGTGTGGGTGCAATGAATCTGCACTCACTCTTCTCGGGTCCACAGCAGCAGAGTCCATGTCGTAATGGTTGCTACCAAAGCTGCAATGCCCTGCTCATGAGGTAAGGGCATGCCTAATCAGGAGAACTACTGTAGAGGAAGCTCTGCTCACTGGTATATAGGTGCTCAGAGGTAATAATAGATAAAATTAGTGAGTAACCTCGGCACTCTAAATCTCCCAGACTAAGTCAGTAAGTCACAACGGATAGTAATGCAAAATCACTCTTTATTGGTCCGTATTAAGAAAAACATTTTTTTTCATAAGCATATATGTTTTTGTCCAAAACAAGTTACAAATGACGTTTCGGCCTGAGCCTTCGTCAGATTGGACTTATCTGCATGTAATCATGAAAAATGACAATATTCAGTATCACATAAGAGTGAGAGAACAATAACATAAACTCGAACAATGTAGAGGTACAATTGGGATGCAGCAAAAAAATTGCAACACAGCAAGAAATGAAACACATGATACAAATGTCATAATACAGTACAAGGACAATATAGTAATGACAAATATGGGGTCAGAGTAGGCTTAGACAGCTCTGGTACGAAAGAGATGTCAATCATAAAGTAACATGTGAAGTAGGTGTAGAGCTACAGTATGCATGGCAGAGCTAATGGGTAGACCGACCATAGAAAAAGTAGAGAAAAAGTGGAGAAAAAATGTAGAAAAAGTGGAGAAAAAGTGGAGAAAAAGTGGAGAAAAAGTGGAGAAAAAGTGGAGAAAAAATGGATAAAAAGTGGAGAAAAAGTGAAGGAAAAGTGGAGAAAAAATGGAGAATAAGTGGAGAAAAAATGGAGAAAAAAATGAAGAAAAAGTGGAGAAAAAATGGAGAAAAAGTGGAGAAAAAGTGGATAAAAAGTGGAGAAAAAGTGGAGAAAAAATGGAGAAAAAATGGAGAAAAAGTGGAGAAAAAGTGGAGAATAAGTGGAGAATAACTGGAGAAAAAATGGAGAAAAAAATGTAGAAAAAGTGGAGAAAAAAATGAAGAAAAAGTGGAGAAAAAATGTAGAAAAAGTGGAGAAAAAGTGGAGAAAAAATGTAGAAAAAGTGGAGAAAAAATGTAGAAAAAGTGGAGAAAAAGTGGAGAAAAAGTGGAGAATAAGTGGAGAATAAGTGGAGAATAAGTGGAGAATAAGTGGAGAATAAGTGGAGAAAAAATGGAGAAAAAGTGGAGAATAAGTGGAGAAAAAATGGAGAATAAGTGGAGAAAAAATGGAGAATAAGTGGAGAAAAAATGGAGAAAAAAATGAAGAAAAAGTGGAGAAAAAGTGGAGAATAAGTGAAGAATAAGTGGAGAAAAAGTGGAGAAAAAATGGAGAAAAAAATGAAGAAAAAGTGGAGAAAAAGTGGAGAAAAAGTGGAGAAAAAATGGATAAAAAGTGGAGAAAAAGTGAAGGAAAAGTAGAGAAAAAGTGGAAAATAAGTGGAGAAAAAATGGATAAAAAAGTGGAGAATAAGTGGAGAAAAAATGGAGAATAAGTGTAGAAAAAATGGAGAAAAAAATGAAGAAAAAGTGGAGAAAAAATGGAGAAAAAAATGTAGAAAAAGTGGAGAAAAAGTGGAGAAAAAGTGGAGAAAAAGTGGAGAAAAAATGGATAAAAAGTGGAGAAAAAGTGGAGAAAAAGTGGAGAAAAAATGGAGAAAAAAATGTAGAAAAAGTGGAGAAAAAGTGTAGAAAAAGTGGAGAAAAAAATGTAGAAAAAGTGGAGAAAAAATGTAGAAAAAGTGGAGAAAAAATGGAGAAAAAGTGGAGCACCCTTTGGTGCCTTTCATGTGGCACTAAGGGGTGCTTAGCTTTGTATTTAGCCAAAAAAATGAAAAAAAAAAATGACGTAGGATTCCCCCTAGTTTTGTAGCCAGCTAGGGTAAAGCAGACGGCTGCAGCCTGCAGACCACAGCTGGCAACCTCACCTTGGCTGGTAATCCAAAACTGAGGGCACCCCACGCTGTTATTTTAAATTAAATAAATAATTAAAAAAAAAAACACGTAGGGGTCCCCCCAAAATTGGATCACCAGCCAAGGTAAAGCAGACAGCTGGGGCCTGATATTCTCAGACTAGGGAGGTCCATGGTTATTGGACTCTCCCCAGCCTAAAAATAGCAGGCCGCAGCCGCCCCAGAAGTGGCGCATCCATTAGATGCGCCAATCCTGGTGCTTCGCCTCAGCTCATCCCGCGCCCTGGTGCGGTGGCAAACGGGGTAATATATGGGGTTAATACCAGATGTGTAATGTCACCTGGCATCAAGCCCTGGGGTTGGTGAGGTCAGGCGTCTATCAGATACCCGACATCACCAACCCAGTCAGTAATAAAAAAAAATAGACGACAAACACATTTTTATTTGAAAAAACACTCCCCAAAACATTCCCTCTTTAACCAATTTATTAGAATGAAAAACAAATCCAGGTCTGGTGTAATCCAAGGGGTTGCCATGACGATCCACACTGTCCCAGTCAATGAAGAGCAGGATGTTCCCCATTGGCTGGGAGAGCAATGCAGTGACCTGAGCTAACATCAATGGGTCAGCCCAGGTCACTGCAGGGGATGACAAGTGCTGCTGTCAGCGAGGTACATTACCTGCGCTGATCTCCAGCACTGCTGACAGCCCCTGTCACTGTGTTCAATGACCGGAGCCTTCACAGCAAGTCTCGCGAGAGGCCCGTGACGTCACCGCTAGTCAGTCTCGGGTCGGAAGCGAGAGGTGATGTGACAAGCGGCGGCCATGGAGGACAGTGACAGTGCTGAGGTCGGGATGGCGGGACTTCATCAACGCAGGTAAGCCGAGCGGGACCATGTGTGTGTGTATGTGTGTGTACGTGTGTGTGTGAGTGTACGTACATGTGTACATGCCGCGGGCAGGAGGGGGCGGAGCGAGCTGAGCGGGGAAGTGTGGGCTTCCTGCACGTAACTAGGATAAACATCGGGTTACTAACCAAAGCGCTTTGGTTGGATACCCGATGTTTATTTTGGTTACCAGCTTCTGGCAGGCTGCCAGCGATGGCTCCTGCACACTGTAGCCGTAAAAAGCCCTGCTTTTTGCTGCTAGAACCGTTCTCGAACATTTCTAGAACTATCGAATTTTAGCAAAAAGCTCGAGTTCTAGTTCGATCTAGAACAGGCCCCAAAATCACTCGAGCCTAGAACTGGAGAACCTCGAACCGCGAACCGCGCTCAACTCTAGTCAGCAGTGGCTGATAGTGTCAGACTTCTCAGTAATTGTCGCTCCTAAAAACCTGTTAGGTTCTTAGTGCGTCCGTGCTTGCATTTAAAAAACGCACGTGTGTGGCAGTAGGTGGAAGTGTCAGGCTCCATATTGTCCCTGGATAGAGACGTGCATGATGGCCTGTAAACCTGAAGTTCCCATTGTAAGGCAGTGGGTCTATTGTAGTATAGCCCTTAGGCAGGGCAGCCAAAAATTTGGAGGCTCCACAATGTCCCTGGATAGAGATGTGCATAAGGGCCTCAAAACATTGTTCCCATTGCAAAGGAGCGGGTCTCCTGTCGTTGTAATGCCCATTCTGAAAGAATGGTCGAAAAAATTTATCACTGGGGGTATACCTGAAACAACGGCCTAACTATTGTAACGGTCATCATGATGGCGCATGAGGAGAAGGAGGAGCAGTCCAGCGATTAGCCAAAGTCCAGAAGTGTGTTACCATGGGTGAGTGGAGGTACATGGCAAATTCCCGTTACAAACTTTAAATTTCGCTGTCATTTGCTGGTGGTGTGGTGAAGTCTGGCCCAATCCAACCCTTGTTCATCTTGATCAGAGTCAGCCTGTCAGCATTTACAGTTGACAGGCAGGTGCGTTTATCTGTAATGATTCCACCTGCGGCACTAAAAACACGCTCTGACAAAACGCTAGCGGCAGGGCAGGCCAGGACTTCCAAGGCGTAGAGAGCCAATTCATGCCACGTGTCCAGCTTGGATACCCATTAATTGTAAGGCACAGAGGAATGTCGGAGTACAGTTGTTTGATCTGCAAGGTACTCCTTGAGCATCTGGGCAAACTTAGGATTTTTTGTGGCACTACCCCGCACCTCAGGGGCTGTGGTATGTGAGGGCCTGAGAAAACTGTCCCACATCTTAAAGACTGTTCCCCTACCTCTGGCGGATTGGACTTGTGCCCCTCTCGGCTTTACGGCTTGGTTGTCCACTGATTCCTGACCTATGCCGCTAGCGATTTGTGAGGGTAATGCTTTGCCTACTTCCGTGACTATGGCCTTCTGGAACTGCTGCATTTTGCCAGACCTCTTCACCTCGGGAATAAGAGACATAAAGTTCTCCTTGTAGCGTGGGTCTAACAGTGTTACCAACCAGTAATGATTGTCGGCAAAGATGTTCTTAACACGAGGGTCACGAGACAGGCAGCTTACCATAAATTCAGCCATGTGTGCCAGACTCTTAACAGCCATCACTTCAGTATCCTGACCAACACGATGACTGAACATGCTGTCCTCCTCCTCCTCCTCCTCATCTACCCTGTCCTCTGGCCAGCCACGCTGAACCGAGGATATGACTGCATGTCATATCCTCAATTTGGCCAGAGAGTTGCTCCATGTCTTCATCCTCCTCCTCGTCATAGTCCTCCACTGCACGTTGTGATGAGACGAGGCTGGGCTGTGTGTTATCACCCACACCCACTACTGTTTCTTGCTCAAACTCATCGCGCTCCGCCTGCAATGCATCATGGTTGTTTTTTGAGCAGAGACCATTTTAGAAGGCAGAGAAGCGGTATGGTGACGCTAATAATGTCATCATCGCCGCTCACCATCTTGGTGGAGTCCTCAAACTTTTGGCGGATGGTACATAGGTCGGACATCCATCTCCACTCCTCAGGTGTTATGTGTGGAGTTTGACCCATTTCCCGACGGCTTAAGTGATGCAGGTACTCAACAACTGCCCTCTTCTGCTCACATATCATGACCAACATGTGCAGAGTTGAATTCCAACATGTGGGGACATCACACACCAGTCTGTGAGCCGGAAGATGCAAATGGCGCTGAAAGCCGGCAAGGCCGGCTGAAGCAGTAGGTGACTTTCGAAAATGTGCAGACAGGCGGCGAACGTTTACCAGCAGATCAGACAGCTCTGGGTATGACTTTAGAAACCGCTGAACCACGAGGTTGAGCACATGGGCCACGCATGGAACATGTGTCAGCTGGCCTCGCCTCAAAGCCGCCACCAGGTTCCGGCCATTGTCACACACAACCTTTCCTGGCTTTAGGTTCAGAGGTGTGAGCCAGTGATCTGCCTGCTGTTTCAGAGCTGTCCACACCTCTTCTGCATTGTGGGGTTTGTCACCTATGCAGATTAGCTTCAGCACAGCCTGTTGCCGCTTCGCCGAGGCAGTGCTGCAGTGCTTCTGTGTCGCCCTGGACAAGCCAGGGGCCACAGAGCACAACACTTACACACCCCACACTCCCTGCAGGCATATCATAGTCAAAACACCAAATCCTTGTTGCCTTCCCCAGGGGCTGTTGTCCACACCAGGGGGTGGAGCCAGGCGGTTGGTCTCCACCCACCAAGGAGGAGGGAAAACACAGGCAGTGAGAGTTAAGCTAAGGAAGTGGAAGGAGGAAAGTAGTAGAGAGGAGAAAAGTGACAGCAAAGAGCCTGAAGTTGGTCCGGGTGTGTGGCCCGGACAGGACAGCAAGGTTGGCAGGATGTGGTGACCGTCTGCAGTGGAGGCCGATTGGAGTCTGCCGTAAGGACCGTGGACGGGTGGTGACCCGGCCGTACCGGACCGGTATACAAAGAGAAGACAGCACCATTGGCAGGGGCCTTTCGGATCCCGGCAAGGCTTGGTGTCGCCGTGAATTTGCCAAATCCGTTAGTGAAGGGGACCTCAGGGTTTCCAAACAGCCAAGTCACGATAGAAGGCAACCGTCCAACCGTGAAGGGGAGACACCGCCACCGCCAAGGGCAACCGTCTCCCAGGGCCAGCGCCTGTGGGCAAAAGGGGCTCCTCCGGCCCATATCCAGGTCGGGGAGCGGGTTACCGGTGGGAAACCATCACTACCAACACTGAACTTAGGTGCAGGGAGAGACAGTCATCACTAACCTGCAGGGAGGAAAATCCGCAGCCGTCCGAGGGACCCGTCCATCCAGCCACTTGTTTTACCGTGAACTGTGTCATCATCATTGGGCTGAGTGAGTACCTCCGTGCCGTGCGGCACAGCGCTGCCCCTGCGACCCTGCACCTCATCAGGCCCCGCAACCCGCCTGTCATCCATCTCTACCCCATCACCGGGCCCCGGGACAACCAACCCCCCTACCCACGGAGGGGAGAAATAACAACAAAGCTGCTCCCTGTCACAGGCTCCCGGGATCCACGTCCAGAGCAGCGGTGGTGTCCACACAATCACCACAACCGTGGGTGGCGTCACGGACAATATCCCCAAAACCCAAACCACCCCTTTTCAATCACGGGCGAGGAGCGCCGCTCGAGCCACCGGGATCCGGCCATCGCTCGAGCCACCGAGCAGCAGCAGCCGTAGAGCAGCGGCAGCCGGACCCGAGCTGTGAGAGAGCGCAGCGTCCCCTCCTCCGCCCGCGACACTTACAGCTTGGGACTGGTGTGGAGGGTAAAGTGGATGAGGATGCACAGGAGGAGGAGGAGGCTGAGGAGCATGACATTCCGGAGCTGTAGAGTGTGGGTGAAACCCTGACTGAGGTAGGGCCTGCAAAACTTGGTGTGTGAAGGACGTGTTCCGTCCCTCGCTCAGACTATGTCCCAGCTTCCACAATATTAACCCAGTGTGACGTCAACGAGATGTAGCGGCCTTGCCCACATGCACTTGTCCACGTGCCTGTGGTTAGGTGGACTTTGGGTGAAACAGCGTTGTTCAGGGCACGTGTGATGTTTTGTGACACGTGGTTATGCAATGCGGGGACGGCACACCGGGAGAAATAGTGGCGGCTGGGGACCGAGTAACGTGGGACAGCTGCCACCATCAGGTCGCGGAATGCTTCTGTCTCAACCAGCCTAAAAGGCAACATTTCCAGCGCAAGCAGTCGCGAAATGTTAGCATTTAGAAGTGTGGCATGTGGGGCGTTGGCAGTGTATTTGCGCCTGCGTTCAAAGGTTTGCTGAATGGATAACTGAACGCTGCGCTGGGACAAGGACGTGCTTGATGATGGTGTTATTTCTGCGTGGGCAACTGCAGGTGCAGGGCCGGAGGAGGCTTGTTTGCGGGCAACATGGACAGGGGATTGGCTCGCATGCACAACAAGCGAAGATGTAGCAGTGACATCAGCAAGCACTGCTCCTCGACTCCGTTGTACATCCCACAAAGTCGGGTGCTTGGCTGACATGTGCCTGATCATTCTGGTGGTGGTCAGGCTGCTAGTTTTGGTACCCCTGCTGATGCTGGCACGGCAGGTGTTGCAAATGGCCTTTTTAGATTCATCTGGAGCCAACTTAAAAAACTGCCAGACTCGGGAAGACCTAACATTTGTACAGGCACCTTGTGTCGTGTTGTTCCGGGGAACAGTTGCCTGACGTCTGCCTGGGGCCACCACCCTGCTTCTTACTGCCTGTTGGGATGCTACGCCTCCCTCCCCCTGTGCACTGCTGTCCTCGCTCTGCATATCCTCCTGCCAGGTTGGGTCAGTTACTGGATCATCCACCACGTCGTCTTCCTCTTCCGCACCCTGCTCCTCCTGACTTCCTGACAATTGTGTCTCATCATCGTCCACCCCTTGTTGAGACACGTTGCCAACTTCGTGAGAAAATGGCTGCTCAAATATTTGGGCATCTGTACATACAATCTCGTCATGGCCCACTTCAACAGGAGCTGGCGAGAGGCCAGAATGTGTGAATGGAAACGTGAACGAACAGCTCTTCCGAGTGTCCAAGTGTGGGATCAGTAATGTCCGTGGACGTGTACTCGGCCTGGTGGTAGGAAGGAGGATCAGGTTCGAAAATGTGCGGTGCAGTATCACGGCTACTGACACTTGACCGTGTGGAAGACAGAGTGTTTGTGGTGGTGCCAATCTGACTGGAAGCATTATCCGCTATCCAACTAACAACCTGTTGACACTGGTCTTGGTTCAAGAGCGGTGTACTGCTGCGGTCCCCAAGAATTTGGGACAGGGCGTGCGAGCGAGTAGATGTGGCCCTTTGTTGTGGCGAAATTAGAGCTTGCACACGACCTCGGTCTCCGCCTGCACCACCATCACGTCCACTTCCTTGTTCGTTGCCAACGCCCTTGCGCATTTTGCAATGCTGTGCTGATGTGTATTCACTAGACTTGTGCGTTATATCCAAGTTTTTGCAAAACGCACACAAGTGCAGCGGAAAGCTGCCACCAATAGGCACACACGTGCGGTTTTTAAATGCAAGCACGGAGGCACTAAGAACCTAACAGGTCTCTATCCAGGGACAACGTGGAGCCTCCCAATTTTTGGCTGCCCTGCCAAAGGGCTATACTACAATAGACCCACTTCCTTACAATGGGCACTTCAGGTTTACAGGCCCTCATGCACGTCTCTATCTAGGAACAATGTGGCGCCTCCCAATTTTTGGCTGCCCTGCCAAAGGGCTATACTACAATAGACCCACTTCCTTACAATGGGCACTTCAGGTTTACAGGCCCTCATGCACGTCTCTATCTAGGGACAATGTGGCGCCTCCCAATTTTTGGCTGCCCTGCCAAAGGGCTATACTACAATAGACCCACTTTCTTACAATGGGCACTTCAGGTTTACAGGCCCTCATGCACGTCTCTATCTAGGGACAACGTGGCGCCTCCCAATTTTTGGCTGCCCTGCCAAAGGGCTATACTACAATAGACCCACTTCCTTACAATGGGCACTTCAGGTTTACAGGCCCTCATGCACGTCTCTATCTAGGGACAATGTGGCGCCTCCCAATTTTTGGCTGCCCTGCCAAAGGGCTATACTACAATAGACCCACTTCCTTACAATGGGCACTTCAGGTTTACAGGCCCTCATGCACGTCTGTATGCAGGGGCATTGGTGAACCTCCCAATTTTTGGCTGCCCTGCCAAAGGAAAATACTACAAAGACTCACTTCCTCAAAATGGGCACATTAGACTCAAGAGGCCTTCATGTACGTCTCTTCTCAGGGACATCGGAGTGCCACACAATGTTTTACGTAAAATCTTTCATGTATTAATCTCAAAAAGTAACATACACCAGCTCTATCTCACTATTGGGTATGTGCCCTTAACATTTCTGCCATGAAAAATCATTTTGGGGTCATTTTGGAAGGTTTTCTGGTGAGTCCGTAAAAATGGCGTAAAACGCGGACAAAATTGTTCACAGCTGTGAATTTTGAGTGATAAATGCTTCAAGGGGTCTTCCCCATGCTGTTGCCATGTCATTTGAGCACTCTTCTGAGACTTTTGTAACATTTTTAGGGTTTCTCCATGCTGCCGGGGGTCATTTCACAAAAATACTCGGGTCTCCCATAGGATAACATTGGGCTCGTTGCTCGGGCCGAGTACACGAGTATCTTGGGATGCTCGGCCCGAGCCTCGAGCACCCGAGCTTTTTAGTACTCGCTCATCGCTAGTCATCACGTCTACTTCACATGCAGAAGGTTCTGGGTTCAATCCCCAGGAAAAACAAGCCATTTTCGCTGTTGAAGTAATTTGCTATCAACCTGTAATATATGAAATTCTTGGTTTTGTTGCCAACTGATAATATATTTTGGCTTCCCTCACCAAGAGAACTACGATTTTAGGTTTCTTTTTTATTGACCATTTTAGCAGAAAACATAATCCCATATTATAAAAATCCTGTTTGTTTCCAAATATATAGTTCCTTTAAATACAAAAGCAAACAACTAAACTATGTGGAAAAAAGTAACACATTCAATGTAAGCTTCCTTTTAAGCAAAATCCCTTTGTAGGAATAAAACTGGTTAAATATGTAATAAAAATTGTAAATGTTTCATTAGCCAAAAATACTTTCCTTCAGCAATAAAAAGGCCCCGTCAGTCACAATTCTGCTCTGCTAGCCAATACACAAAAACTTTCCATCGGATTTCATAGAGTAGTGGTCATCACGTCTGCTTAACACGCAGAAGGTCCTGCGTTCAATCCCCAGTAAAACCAATCTGTTCTTGGTGTTAAAATAATACTCAATTAAACTACAATATATGAAGTTCTTGGCTTTGTTGCCGAATGATGGGATGTTTTGGCTTCCATCCCCAACAGAGCTACGAATTTGTTTTTTTTTTCCCTGGCGGTCAAAACTCGTCTCTAATTGCCATTACTTTGCAGGCTTTCAAAGGTTTCATAGTGTAGTGGAAATCACGTATGCTTTACACACAGAAGGTCCTGGGTTCAATCCCCAGTGAAACCCATGTGTTCTTGTGTTGAAATAATCCCCTATCAACCTGCAATATATAAAGTTCTTGGCTTTGTTGCCGAATAACTGGATGTTTTAGCTTCCATCACCAACAGAGCTACAAATTTGTTTTTTTTCCCCTGGCGGTCAAAACTCGTCTCTAATTGCCATTACTTTGCAGGATTTAAAAGGTTTCATAGTGTAGTGGTCATCATGTCTGCTTCACACGCTGAAGGTCCTGGGTTCCATCCCCAGTGAAACCAATTTGTTTTTGGTGTTGAAGTAATTTCCTATCGACTTGTAATATGTGAAATTCTTGGTTTCGTTGCCAAATGACAATACATTTTGGCTTCCATCACAAAGAGAACTACGATTTTGGGTTTCTTTTTTATTGACCATTTTAGCAGAAAACATAATCCCATATTATAAAAATGCTATTTGTTTCAAAATATATAGTTCCCATAAATACAAAAGCAAAAGACCAAACTATGGAGAAAAAAGTAACACATTCAATATAAACTTCAATTTAAGCAAAATCCCTTTGTAGGAATAAAACTGGTAAAATATGTAATAATAATTGTAAATGTTTCATTAACCAAAAATACTTTCCTTCAGCAATAAAAAGGCCCCGTCAGTCACAATTCTGCTCTGCTAGCCAATACACAGTAACTTTTCGGCAGGTTTCATAGTGTAGTGGTCATCACGTCTGCTTAACACGCAGAAGGTCCTGGGTTCAATCCCCAGTGAAACCAATCTGTTCTTAGTGTTGAAATAATACGCTATCCAACTCCAATATATGAAGTTCTCGGCTTTGTTGCCGAATGACGGGATGTTTTGGCTTCCATCACAAACAGAACTACAAATTATTTTTGTTTTTCCCCTGGCGGTCAAAACTCGTCTCTAAATGCCATTACTTTGCAGGATTTCACAGGTTTCATAGTGGAGTCGTCATCACGTCTACTTCACACGCAGAAGGTCCTGGGTTCAATCCCCAGTAAAATCAAGCCGTTTTCACTGTTGAAGTAATTTGCTATCAACCTGTAACATATGAAATTCTTTGTTTTGTTGCCAACTGATAATATATTTTGGCTTCCATCACCAAGAGAACTACGATTTTGGGTTTCTTTTTTATTGACCATTTTAGCAGAAAACATAATCCCATTTTAAAAAAATCCTGTTTGTTTCAAAATATATAGTTCCTTTAAATACAAAAGCAAACAACTAAACTATGTGGAAAAAAGTAACACATTCAATGTAAACTTCCTTTTAAGCAAAATCCCCTTGTAGGAATAAAACTGGTAAAATATGTAATAAAAATTGTAAATGTTTCATTAACCAAAAATACTTTCCTTCAGCAATAAAAAGGCCCCGTCAGTCACAATTCTTCTCTGCTAGCCAATACACAGTAACTTTCCATCAGGTTTCATAGAGTAGTGGTCATCACGTCTGCTTAACACGCAGAAGGTCCTGCATTCAATCCCCAGTAAAACCAATCTGTTCTTGGTGTTGAAATAATACTCAATTAAACTACAATATATGAAGTTCTTGGCTTTGTTGCTGAATGATGGGATGTTTTGGCTTCCATCCCCAACAGAGCTACGAATTTGTTTTTTTTTTCCCTGGCGGTCAAAACTCGTCTCTAATTGCCATTACTTTGCAGGCTTTCAAAGGTTTCATAGTGTAGTGGAAATCACGTCTGCTTTACATGCAGACGGTCCTCAGTTCAATCCCCAGTGAAACCCATGTGTTCTTGGTGTTGAAATAATCCTTTATCAACCTGCAGTATATAAAGTTCTTGGCTTTGTTGCCGAATAACGGGATGTTTTAGCTTCCATCACCAACAGAGCTACGAATTTGTTTTTTTTCCCCTGGCGGTTAAAACTCGTCTCTAATTGCCATTACTTTGCAGAATTTCAAAGGTTTCATAGTGTAGTGATCATCACGTCTGCTTCACACGCAGAAGGTCCTGGGTTCAATCCCCAGTGAAACCAATCTGTTTTTGGTGTTGAAGTAATTTCCTATCGACTTGTAATATGTGAAATTCTTGGTTTCGTTGCCAAATGACAATACATTTTGGCTTCCATCACAAAGAGAACTACGATTTTGGGTTTCTTTTTTATTGACCATTTTAGCAGAAAACATAATCCCATATTATAAAAATCCTATTTGTTTCAAAATATATAGTTCCCATAAATACAAAAGCAAAAGACCAAACTATGGAGAAAAAAGTAACACATTCAATATAAACTTCAATTTAAGCAAAATCCCTTTGTAGGAATAAAACTGGTAAAATGTGTAATAATAATTGTAAATGTTTCATTAACCAAAAATACTTTCCTTCAGCAATAAAAAGGCCCCGTCAGTCACAATTCTGCTCTGCTAGCCAATTCACAGCAACTTTTCATCAGGTTTCATAGTGTAGTGGTCATCATGTCTGCTTAACACGCAGAAGGTCCTGGGTTCAATCCCCAGTGAAACCAATCTGTTCTTAGTGTTGAAATAATACGCTATCCAACTACAATATATGAAGTTCTCGGCTTTGTTGCCGTGTGACGGGATGTTTTGGCTTCCATCACAAACAGAACTACAAATTATTATTTTTTTTCCCCTGGTGGTCAAAACTCGTCTCTAAATGCCATTACTTTGCAGGATTTTACAGGTTTCATAGTGAAGTCGTCATCACGTCTACTTCACACGCAGAAGGTCCTGTTTTCAATCCCCAGTAAAAACAAGCCGTTTTCGCTGTTGAAGTAATTTGCTATCAACCTGTAACATATGAAATTCTTTGTTTTGTTGCCAACTGATAATATATTTTGGCTTTTATCCCCAAGAAAACTACGATTTTGGGTTTCTTTTTTATTGACCATTTTAGCAGAAAACATAATCCCATATTATAAAAATCCTGTTTGTTTCAAAATATATAGTTCCTTTAAATACAAAAGCAAACAACTAAACTATGTGGAAAAAAGTAACACATTCAATGTAAACTTCCTTTTAAGCAAAATCCCTTTGTAGGAATAAAACTGGTAAAATTTGTAATAAAAATTGTAAATGTTTCAATAACAAAAAATACTTTCCTTCAGCAATAAAAAGGCCCCGTCAGTCACATTTCTGCTCTGCTAGCCAATACACAGTAACTTTCCATCAGGTTTCATAGAGTAGTGGTCATCACGTCCGCTTAACACGCAGAAAGACCTGCGTTCAATCCCCAGTTAAACCAATCTGTTCTTGGTGTTAAAACAATACTCAATTAAACTACAATATATGAAGTTCTTGGCTTTGTTGCCGAATGATGGGAAGTAATTTGCTATTAACCTGTAACATATGAAATTCTTTCGTTTGTTGCCAACTGATAATATATTTTGGCTTCCATCACCAAGAGAACTACGATTTTGGGTTTCTTTTTTATTGACCATTTTAGCAGAAAACATAATCCCATATTATAAAAATCCTGTTTGCTTCAAAATATATAGTTCCTTTAAATACAAAATCAAACAACTAAACTATGTGGAAAAAAGTAACACATTCAATGTAAACTTCCTTTTAAGCAAAATCCCTTTGTAGGAATAAAACTGGTAAAATATGTAATAAAAATTGTAAATGTTTCATTAACCAAAAATACTTTCCTTCAGCAATAAAAAGGCCCCGTCAGTAACAATTCTGCTCTGCTAGCCAATACACAGTAACTTTCCATCAGGTTTCATAGAGTAGTGGTCATCACGTCTGCTTAACACGCAGAAGGTCCTGGGTTCAATCCCCAGTGAAACTCATGTGTTCTTGGTGTTGAAATAATCCCCTATCAACCTGCAGTATATAAAGTTCTTGGCTTTGTTGCCGAATAACGGGATGTTTTAGCTTCCATCACCAACAGAGCTACGAATTTGTTTTTTTCCCCTGGCGGTCAAAACTCGACTCTAATTGCCATTACTTTGCAGGATTTTAAAGGTTTCATAGTGTAGTGGTCATCACGTCTGCTTCACACGCAGAAGGTCCTGGGTTCCATCCCCAGTGAAACCAATTTGTTTTTGGTGTTGAAGTAATTTCCTATCGACTTGTAATATGTGAAATTCTTGGTTTCGTTGCCAAATGACAATACATTTTGGCTTCCATCACAAAGAGAACTACGATTTTGGGTTTCTTTTTTATTGACCATTTTAGCAGAAAACATAATCCCATATTATAAAAATGCTATTTGTTTCAAAATATATAGTTCCCATAAATACAAAAGCAAAAGACCAAACTATGGAGAAAAAAGTAACACATTCAATATAAACTTCAATTTAAGCAAAATCCCTTTGTAGGAATAAAACTGGTAAAATATGTAATAATAATTGTAAATGTTTCATTAACCAAAAATACTTTCCTTCAGCAATAAAAAGGCCCCGTCAGTCACAATTCTGCTCTGCTAGCCAATACACAGTAACTTTTCGGCAGGTTTCATAGTGTAGTGGTCATCACGTCTGCTTAACACGCAGAAGGTCCTGGGTTCAATCCCCAGTGAAACCAATCTGTTCTTAGTGTTGAAATAATACGCTATCCAACTCCAATATATGAAGTTCTCGGCTTTGTTGCCGAATGACGGGATGTTTTGGCTTCCATCACAAACAGAACTACAAATTATTTTTGTTTTTCCCCTGGCGGTCAAAACTCGTCTCTAAATGCCATTACTTTGCAGGATTTCACAGGTTTCATAGTGGAGTCGTCATCACGTCTACTTCACACGCAGAAGGTCCTGGGTTCAATCCCCAGTAAAATCAAGCCGTTTTCACTGTTGAAGTAATTTGCTATCAACCTGTAACATATGAAATTCTTTGTTTTGTTGCCAACTGATAATATATTTTGGCTTCCATCACCAAGAGAACTACGATTTTGGGTTTCTTTTTTATTGACCATTTTAGCAGAAAACATAATCCCATTTTAAAAAAATCCTGTTTGTTTCAAAATATATAGTTCCTTTAAATACAAAAGCAAACAACTAAACTATGTGGAAAAAAGTAACACATTCAATGTAAACTTCCTTTTAAGCAAAATCCCCTTGTAGGAATAAAACTGGTAAAATATGTAATAAAAATTGTAAATGTTTCATTAACCAAAAATACTTTCCTTCAGCAATAAAAAGGCCCCGTCAGTCACAATTCTTCTCTGCTAGCCAATACACAGTAACTTTCCATCAGGTTTCATAGAGTAGTGGTCATCACGTCTGCTTAACACGCAGAAGGTCCTGCATTCAATCCCCAGTAAAACCAATCTGTTCTTGGTGTTGAAATAATACTCAATTAAACTACAATATATGAAGTTCTTGGCTTTGTTGCTGAATGATGGGATGTTTTGGCTTCCATCCCCAACAGAGCTACGAATTTGTTTTTTTTTTCCCTGGCGGTCAAAACTCGTCTCTAATTGCCATTACTTTGCAGGCTTTCAAAGGTTTCATAGTGTAGTGGAAATCACGTCTGCTTTACATGCAGACGGTCCTCAGTTCAATCCCCAGTGAAACCCATGTGTTCTTGGTGTTTAAATAATCCTTTATCAACCTGCAGTATATAAAGTTCTTGGCTTTGTTGCCGAATAACGGGATGTTTTAGCTTCCATCACCAACAGAGCTACGAATTTGTTTTTTTTCCCCTGGCGGTTAAAACTCGTCTCTAATTGCCATTACTTTGCAGAATTTCAAAGGTTTCATAGTGTAGTGATCATCACGTCTGCTTCACACGCAGAAGGTCCTGGGTTCAATCCCCAGTGAAACCAATCTGTTTTTGGTGTTGAAGTAATTTCCTATCGACTTGTAATATGTGAAATTCTTGGTTTCGTTGCCAAATGACAATACATTTTGGCTTCCATCACAAAGAGAACTACGATTTTGGGTTTCTTTTTTATTGACCATTTTAGCAGAAAACATAATCCCATATTATAAAAATCCTATTTGTTTCAAAATATATAGTTCCCATAAATACAAAAGCAAAAGACCAAACTATGGAGAAAAAAGTAACACATTCAATATAAACTTCAATTTAAGCAAAATCCCTTTGTAGGAATAAAACTGGTAAAATGTGTAATAATAATTGTAAATGTTTCATTAACCAAAAATACTTTCCTTCAGCAATAAAAAGGCCCCGTCAGTCACAATTCTGCTCTGCTAGCCAATTCACAGCAACTTTTCATCAGGTTTCATAGTGTAGTGGTCATCATGTCTGCTTAACACGCAGAAGGTCCTGGGTTCAATCCCCAGTGAAACCAATCTGTTCTTAGTGTTGAAATAATACGCTATCCAACTACAATATATGAAGTTCTCGGCTTTGTTGCCGTGTGACGGGATGTTTTGGCTTCCATCACAAACAGAACTACAAATTATTATTTTTTTCCCCTGGTGGTCAAAACTCGTCTCTAAATGCCATTACTTTGCAGGATTTTACAGGTTTCATAGTGAAGTCGTCATCACGTCTACTTCACACGCAGAAGGTCCTGTTTTCAATCCCCAGTAAAAACAAGCCGTTTTCGCTGTTGAAGTAATTTGCTATCAACCTGTAACATATGAAATTCTTTGTTTTGTTGCCAACTGATAATATATTTTGGCTTTTATCCCCAAGAAAACTACGATTTTGGGTTTCTTTTTTATTGACCATTTTAGCAGAAAACATAATCCCATATTATAAAAATCCTGTTTGTTTCAAAATATATAGTTCCTTTAAATACAAAAGCAAACAACTAAACTATGTGGAAAAAAGTAACACATTCAATGTAAACTTCCTTTTAAGCAAAATCCCTTTGTAGGAATAAAACTGGTAAAATTTGTAATAAAAATTGTAAATGTTTCAATAACAAAAAATACTTTCCTTCAGCAATAAAAAGGCCCCGTCAGTCACATTTCTGCTCTGCTAGCCAATACACAGTAACTTTCCATCAGGTTTCATAGAGTAGTGGTCATCACGTCCGCTTAACACGCAGAAAGACCTGCGTTCAATCCCCAGTTAAACCAATCTGTTCTTGGTGTTAAAACAATACTCAATTAAACTACAATATATGAAGTTCTTGGCTTTGTTGCCGAATGATGGGAAGTAATTTGCTATTAACCTGTAACATATGAAATTCTTTCGTTTGTTGCCAACTGATAATATATTTTGGCTTCCATCACCAAGAGAACTACGATTTTGGGTTTCTTTTTTATTGACCATTTTAGCAGAAAACATAATCCCATATTATAAAAATCCTGTTTGCTTCAAAATATATAGTTCCTTTAAATACAAAATCAAACAACTAAACTATGTGGAAAAAAGTAACACATTCAATGTAAACTTCCTTTTAAGCAAAATCCCTTTGTAGGAATAAAACTGGTAAAATATGTAATAAAAATTGTAAATGTTTCATTAACCAAAAATACTTTCCTTCAGCAATAAAAAGGCCCCGTCAGTAACAATTCTGCTCTGCTAGCCAATACACAGTAACTTTCCATCAGGTTTCATAGAGTAGTGGTCATCACGTCTGCTTAACACGCAGAAGGTCCTGGGTTCAATCCCCAGTGAAACTCATGTGTTCTTGGTGTTGAAATAATCCCCTATCAACCTGCAGTATATAAAGTTCTTGGCTTTGTTGCCGAATAACGGGATGTTTTAGCTTCCATCACCAACAGAGCTACGAATTTGTTTTTTTCCCCTGGCGGTCAAAACTCGACTCTAATTGCCATTACTTTGCAGGATTTTAAAGGTTTCATAGTGTAGTGGTCATCACGTCTGCTTCACACGCAGAAGGTCATGGGTTCAATCCCCAGTGAAACCAATCTGTTTTTGGTGTTGAAGTAATTTCCTATCGACTTGTAATATGTGAAATTCTTGGTTTCGTTACCAAATGACAATACATTTTGGCTTCCATCACAAAGAGAACTACGATTTTGGGTTTCTTTTTTATTGACCATTTTAGCAGAAAACATAATCCCATATTATAAAAATTCTATTTGTTTCAAAATATATAGTTCCCATAAATACAAAAGCAAAAGTCCAAACTATGGAGAAAAAAGTAACACATTCAATATAAACTTCAATTTAAGCAAAATCCGTTTGTAGGAATAAAACTGGTAAAATATGTAATAATAATTGTAAATGTTTCATTAACCAAAAATACTTTCCTTCAGCAATAAAAAGGCCCCGTCAGTCACAATTCTGCTCTGCTAGCCAATACACAGTAACTTTTCGTCAGGTTTCATAGTGTAGTGGTCATCATTTCTGCTTAACACGCAGAAGGTCCTGGGTAGAGTTGAGCGCAGTTCGAGGTTCTCTAGTTCTAGGCTCGAGTGATTTTGGGGGCTGTTCGAGATTGAACTAGAACTCGAGCTTTTTGCAAAAGCTCGATAGTTCTAGATACGTTCAAGAACGGTTCTAGCAGCAAAAAGCAGGGCTTTTTACAGCTATAGTGTGCAGGAGTCATCGCTGGCAGCCTGCCACAAGCTGGTAACCAAGATATACATCGGGTATCCAACCAAAGCGCTTTGGTTAGTAACCCGATGTTTATCCTAGTTACGTGCAGGAAGCCCACACTTCCCCGCTCAGCTCGCTCCGCCCCCTCCTGCCCGCGGCATGTACACACGTACACACGTATACACACACACACACACACACACGGTCCTGCTCGGCTTACCTGCGGTCGGCCCGGGGGCAGCAGTCCTTGGCACTGGAAACTGTGGCTGCCGGCCCTTTAAGGCCCGCAGGCCACAGCGTTCACTGTGTTCTCCTGCATTGAGCATCATCTGTGGGCGGAGCTACCGCCCGGCGTCCTGCTCGGTCGCACAGATGAAGGAGTCACAGTGCCAGCCAGCGACCCCCAGCACATCGCTTCCCTCCGACGCTGTGTGGGCCCCATCTGCACCGTGACCTGATCAGTATGTGGGACATCACTCCCTCCCCGCCCCTCCCTGTCCCCCCTTGCGTGTGTGGGCCCCGGAGCCGCGTGTGTGGGCCCCGCAGAGCAAGGTGTGTGTTTGTATGTATGCATGCAGCAGAGCAGTATGCGTGTCTATATGTATGTATATATGCAGCAGAGCAGTATGCGTGTATGTATGTATGTATGTATATATGCAGTAGAGCAGTATGCGTGTCTGTATGTATGTATATATGCAGCAGAGCAGTATGCGTGTCTGTATGTACGCATGTATATATGCAGCAGAGCACTATACGTGTCTGTATGTATGTATATATATGCAGCAGAGCAGTATACGTGTCTGTATGTATGTATGTATATATGCAGCAGAGCAGTATGCGTGTCTGTATTTATGTATGTATATATGTAGCAGAGTAGTATGCGTGTCTGTATGTATGTATATATATATATATATATATATATATATATGCAGCAGAGCAATATGCGTGTCTGTCTGTATGTATGCATGTATGTATGCAGCAGAGCAGTATGCGTATCTGTATGTATGTATGTATATATGCAGCAGAGCAGTATGCGTGTCTGTATGTATGTATATATGCAGCAGAGCAGTATGCGTGTCTGTATGTATGTATGTATGTATATATGTAGCAGAGTAGTATGCGTGTCTGTATGTATGTATATATATATGCAGCAGAGCAATATGCGTGTCTGTCTGTATGTATGCATGTATGTATGCAGCAGAGCAGTATACGTGTCTGTATGTATGTATATATGTAGCAGAGTAGTATGCGTGTCTGTATGTATATATATATGCAGCAGAGCAATATGCGTGTCTGTATGTATGCATGTATGTATGCAGCAGAGCGGTATACGTGTCTGTATGTATGTATATATGTAGCAGAGCAGTATGCATGTCTGTATGTATGTATGTATGTATATATGCAGTAGAGCAGTATGCGTGTCTGTATGTATGTATATATGCAGCAGAGCAGTATGCGTGTCTGTATGTACGCATGTATATATGCAGCAGAGCACTATACGTGTCTGTATGTATGTATATATATGCAGCAGAGCAGTATACGTGTCTGTATGTATGTATGTATATATGCAGCAGGGCAGTATGCTTGTCTGTATGTATGAATATATGCAGCAGAGCAGTATGCGTGTCTGTATGTATGTATGTATATATGTAGCAGAGTAGTATGCGTGTCTGTATGTATGTATATATATATATATATATATATATATGCAGCAGAGCAATATGCGTGTCTGTCTGTATGTATGCATGTATGTATGCAGCAGAGCAGTATGCGTATCTGTATGTATGTATGTATATATGCAGCAGAGCAGTATGCGTGTCTGTATGTATGTATATATGCAGCAGAGCAGTATGCGTGTCTGTATGTATGTATGTATGTATATATGTAGCAGAGTAGTATGCGTGTCTGTATGTATGTATATATATATGCAGCAGAGCAATATGCGTGTCTGTCTGTATGTATGCATGTATGTATGCAGCAGAGCAGTATACGTGTCTGTATGTATGTATATATGTAGCAGAGTAGTATGCGTGTCTGTATGTATATATATATGCAGCAGAGCAATATGCGTGTCTGTATGTATGCATGTATGTATGCAGCAGAGCGGTATACGTGTCTGTATGTATGTATATATGTAGCAGAGCAGTATGCATGTCTGTATGTATGTATGTATGTATATATGCAGCAGAGCAGTATGCGTGTATGTATGTATATATGCAGCAGAGCAGTATGCGTGTCTGTATGTATGTATGTATATATGTAGCAGAGTAGTATGCGTGTCTGTATGTATATATATATGCAGCAGAGCAATATGCGTGTCTGTCTGTATGTATGCATGTATGTATGCAGTAGAGCAGTATACGTTTCTGTATGTATGTATATATGTAGCAGAGCAGTATGCGTGCATGTATATATATATATGCAGCAGAGCAGTATGCGTGTCTGTATATATGTATGTATATATGTAGCAGAGTAGTATGCGTGTCTGTATGTATGTATATATATATGCAGCAGAGCAATATGCGTGACTGTCTGTATGTATGCATGTATGTATGCAGCAGAGCAGTATGCGTGTCTGTATGTATGGATGCAGAGCAGTATGCGTGTCTTTCTGTATGTATGTATGTATGTATGCAGAAGAGCAGTATGCGTGTCTGTTTGTATGTATGTATGCATGTATGTATGCAGCAGAGCAGTATGCGTGTCTGTCTGTATGTATGTATGCAGCAGAGCAGTCTCTGTATGTATGCATATATGATGTGTATCTATGTATGTCAGTGTATATGACTGTATAGATTTGTCTGTTTATATGTGTTTTTGTGTGTTTGTCTTTAAATATGTATATGTACGTGTATGTATCTGTGTATGTGTGTGTGTCTGCGTGTTTATTGGGCCCACTGGGACTCTTCCGCCCGGGGCCCACAAAAACCTGGAGCCGGCCCTGCCTGCGGTGATGAAGTCCCGCCATCCCGACCTCAGCGCTGTCACTGTCCTTCATGGCCGCCGCTTGTCACATCACCTTCTCTCGCTTCCGACCCGAGACTGACTAGCGGTGACGTCACGGGCCTCTCGCGATTCTTGGCTGTGAAGGCGGCGGTCATTGAACTCAGTGACAGGGGCTGTCAGTGTGCTGGAGATCAGCGCAGGTAATGTACCTCGCTGACAGCAGCACTTGTCATCCCCTGCAGTGACCTGGGCTGACCCATTGATGTTAGCTCAGGTCACTGCACTGCTCTCCCAGCCAATGGGGAACATCCTGCTCTTCATTAACTGGGACAGTGTGGATCGTCATGGCAACCCCTTGGATTACACCAGACCTGGATTTGTTTTTCATTTTAATAAATTGGTTAAAGAGGGAATGTTTTGGGGAGTGTTTTTTCAAATAAAAATGTGTTTGTCGTCTATTTTTTTTTATTACTGACTGGGTTGGTGATGTCGGGTATCTGATAGACGCCTGACCTCACCAACCCCAGGGCTTAATGCCAGGTGACATTACACATCTGGTATTAACCCCATATATTACCCCGTTTGCCACCGCACCAGGGCGCGGGATGAGCTGGGGCGAAGCACCAGGATTGGCGCATCTAATGGATGCGCCACTTCTGGGGAGGCTGCGGCCTGCTATTTTTAGGCTGGGGAGAGTCCAATAACCATGGACCTCCCTAGTCTGAGAATATCAGGCCTCAGCTGTCTGCTTTACCTTGGCTGGTGATCCAATTTTGGGGGACCCCTACGTGTTTTTTTTTTAATTATTTATTTAATTTAAAATAACAGCGTGGGGTGCCTTCAGTTTTGGATTACCAGCCAAGGTGAGGTTGGCAGCTGTGGCCTGCAGGCTGCAGCCGTCTGCTTTACCCTAGCTGGCTACAAAACTAGGGGGAACCCTACGTCATTTTGTTTTCATTTTTTTGGCTAAATACAAAGCGAAGCACCCCTTAGTGCCACATGAAAGGCACCAAAGGGTGCTTCACTTTTTCTCCACTTTTTCTCCACTTCTTCTCCACTTCTTCTCCACTTCTTCTCCACTTTTTCTCCACTTTTTATCCATTTTTTTCTCCACTTTTTATCCATTTTTTTCTCCACTTTTTCTCCACTTTTTCTCCACTTTTTCTTCACTTTTTCTCCACTTTTTATCCATTTTTTCTCCACTTTTTCTCCACTTTTTCTCCGTTCGTTTTCTATAATCGGTCTACCCATTAGCTCTGCCATGCATAGTGTAGCTCTACACCTACTGCACATGTTACTTTATGATTGACATCTTTTTCGTACCAGAGCTGTCTAAGCCTACTCTGACCCCATATTTGTCATTACTATATTGTCCTTGTACTGTATTATGACATTTGTATCATGTGTTTCATTTCTTGCTGTGTTGCAATTTTTTTGCTACATCCCAATTGTACCTCTACATTGTTCGAGTTTATGTTATTGTTCTCTCACTCTTATGTGATACTGATTATTGTCATTTTTCATGATTACATGCAGATAAGTCCAATCTGACGAAGGCTCAGGCCGAAACGTGATTTGTAACTTGTTTTGGACAAAAACATATATGCTTATGAAAATTTTTTTTTCTTAATACGGACCAATAAAGAGTGATTTTGCATTACTATCCGTTGTGACTTACTGACTTAGTCTGGGAGATTTAGAGTGCCGAGGCTACTCACTAATTTTATCTATTATTACCTCTGAGCACCTATATACCAGTGAGCAGAGCTTCCTCTACAGTAGTTCTCCTGATTAGGCATGCCCTTACCTCATGAGCAAGGCATTGCAGCTTTGGTAGCAACCATTACGACATGGACTCTGCTGCTGTGGACCCGGGGAGAGTGAGTGCAGATTCATTGCACCCACACTCCTCACAAGAAGGGTCCGCACTCCTAGAAAATGGGGGATACGTTCCCTGAGTGTCTCCCCCCCATATTCTAGACGGTCCAGAGTCGTCGTGGGACCCCTTTATTTTTTTTCTTACAATAAATTGGTGAAAGAGGAAATGTTTTGGGGACTGTTTTTTCAAATAAATTTCTTTTGTCGATTTTTTTTTTTTGTTAGTACTGACAGTTTATGATAACAAAACATAACTCACATAAAGAGCCATTAATTTATGGGCACCAAGCCTGCCAAAATTAAGCAGGGGAGATGCCAGCACTACTCATTATGAGAATAATAAACAGGAGAACAAGAGTAAAGTGCAAAAGGTACATAATTTTTATTGAATACACAACAAGAAAAAGGTTATAATTAAAATGGTACACTACCAATAATTCCTAGGGATATCAATAATTAGGACTAAACCAGTTTCAATAGCCTATCCAGTGGATCAAAAGATTAACTAGTAGATATCTATATAAAAGGCGGCTATAGGCCTGGGAAGGTCCAGGTAGTTGGTATGAATATTCAGGAAATGGGGGGGCTGCTTTATAAGATATAAGGCATAGTCAGATCAAAACCATGGTTTCCCACCAGGTGTGGGTAGGAACTCGTGGTGATCCTGCTGGCAACGCTGTTGCTGAATACCAGTGCACAGCAGAATAGGAGATAACATACAATAACCATGTAACACAAGTGTGCAGGATAAGGGAATTCTCTTACCTAAGGTGCTGAAGTGCAATGCAAGCCAGTACAGGGCAGCCAGCCACGATAAAAAGCAGTCCCAATGAGATTAGGAAAATATCCCTAAGAGAAGCCAAAGGTCTCCATCCGACGCGCGTTTCGCGAGGATAGCTTTATCAAGGTGGAAAACCGAGGTAATAACCCCATGACCTACATGCCTCCTATATATCCCCCTCCTAATGTGGAATCAAACAGCTGGGTGGCTGGGAGTGACGTAGAAACCGGAAGTGACCTATCACACCTTGACAACAAGCTTTGATTAACACCATACCTCAAGGTGGTTAAAACCTGTTCAATCTAATCATCCATGGTGCGTCCAGGCTAATCTCTATTAAGCCGCTAGGTATTTAAGCCCAGAAGCCATAAACCAGATAAGCAGTATCGCTATCAGAGCTCCAGCCTGGTCTGTATGGTAACTACGGACGCACTTCCTGATAATAACAGGAAGTCATCATAAGTCCCTGGAGTGGCTTCTCACTAGCGCCGAATGAGTGACGTACAGGTTAGCCAATAGCAATCAAGTTAAAGATTTGTGCGGATTACCATACAGAGGGAAGATTCCACATGAACGCTGTGGGCGCGTCAGCCCCACAGACACGCCTCACCAGTCCCGGTCGATAGGAATAAAACCAAAAGCCACAAAAATATTCGTGATGTATCATACCATATAGACCTAACCTACACGATCAGGGCTGCTAACGAAAATGCCACCCAATTAGCATGGTAACTAGGGACGCTATTTATAGGTAGGGCCGGAAGTAGTCATGAGATCTAGAACGTACTTCTCCCGAGATTTAAATGCTACACAATTCAATCACTGATGGTCCAAAAGGAAAAATATATATCATCATCGGCCTTCATACCTGATGGAAAGGTCCCACGTGATTACTGGGGATGCGTCAACCCCACAACCACGCCCCACCATTCCCAATCAGGACGACAGAACCAAAAGGGACCAGGAAACCCCCCGTTGCGTCCTGAGCCCTGTCCCCACCAGCCACCTGGTCCGAGGGACGCGTATCCCCGGAGACAGAGTGTGCATGTGTGTCAGACAGGTGCCAAAGAACGCCCTGGGGGAATAATATAAATCCGAGCAATTAAAGTAGTTCACGATACATATCACAATATTGTTATTGTACAATTGAAAAGTGCCAAAGCTCAGGTAGATAATACCACATAAAAAATGAGGATCAGATGGAAGAGTGGTACAATTAAAATTACTCAAAAAGCCACTTGAGGACGTGCAGATAAATCTTCGATTTTTCTGAATCTTGAACGCGAAAAAGACCACCGGGGCTTGAAGATCGTAAAATTTTCGCCATAAGAGGATGGAATGATGATTCTTCAGGTATCCCAAATATGATATGTCCGGCGGAATTCCAAGTCGTAGACCAGCCAAACAACAATTAATCACCCAAACAGCATAGAGGAGGGATAGGTCTAAAAAGTAATGTATCAATAATTAATATCAGGTCAGAGATCACTACAAGGGTGAGCAAGGCATTGCTCATAGTAGTGCAAGGATAAAAATATAGATGACAAAACAATTAAAAACAACACTCATGAAAAACACAAACGATAAGGTTAAAAATAGGAATTACAGAAAAGGGAGACGAGAGGAGATTATGACGCTAAAAAGATATCAAATTATAGAAAGGACACGAAGCTAATGTTCTCATTGAGCCCATTAGGGGCCAAGGTGTCCAAAGTGGAGATCCATCGAGCCTCAACCTGAGCTAATCGTTTTTTCAAATCACCGCCACGAGACCCACCACGAACATGATCGATGCCCCGTATCTTAAGTCCAGACGGGTTACTCCCATGGAACTTATAAAAATGCCTAGGGAGTGTTTTCAGCGTGGTAGGATCAATGGTATCCTTAGCAGCACTGATGTCCCGCACATGCTCCCTCGTGCGTACCCTTAACTCACGTGAAGTGAGACCGACATACACGAGGGAGCACGGACACGTGGCGTAGTAGATAACATATGTAGTAGCACACGTAATATAACACCTGATGTCGAATGTCCTAGTGCCATTGGATGACATAAATGTGGAAGTGCGGATGATATTCTGGCAGGCCAAACACCGACCACATGGGAAACACCCAACCAAGGGGCCACGGGTACTGAAAGGGTTACGAATAGGTGGTACGTAATGGCTCCTTACCAGAATATCTCGAAGGTTTTTAGAACGACGAGCCGTCATAAGAGGACCAGGAGGGAGGACATCAGCCAGGACAGGATCTGATCGAAGAACAGGCCAGTGCTTGCTTAAAATTTCTCGCATGGTCTGCCAGTGGTCGTTGTGAGTGCCTATAAAACGAATAGGGGGATCAGTTTTTTGAGATTTAGGAGTATACTGAAGCAACTGCTGACGGGGGGTCCGCTTAGCACGTAAATATCCCTTCCGGACACAGCGATTGCTGTATCCTCGATCCCTGAATCGACCTCTGAGGTCGGCCGATTGTGACTCAAATGTCTCATCAGTGGAACAAATCCGCCTCGTTCTTAGGAACTGGCCAGTCGGGATGGCGCGTATTGTGGAAGATGTATGGGCAGATGATGCATGCAGCAGGGCATTGACTGAAGTGGATTTGCGATGGACACTAGTCTGAATCATCGACATAGGGTCCACCTCGATGTTAATATCCAAAAAGTCAATGCACCTGCTGCTATGCTTGTATGTTAATTTGATGTTAAATTTATTAGTATTCAAATGCCCCATAAATTCGTCGAGCTGCTCCACTGTGCCCTGCCAAAAAAACAAAACGTCATCAATATATCTAAGCCAGCACTGCACATGGGAGCTAAGCCTGGTGCCACCCTCGCCGAACACCAACCTCTCCCACATGCCGAGGAAGAGGTTGGCATACGCGGGGGCACAGGCCGCCCCCATGGCAGTGCCGCGCTGCTGCAGATAAAATTGGTCCTTAAAAATAAAAAAATTATGTGTAAGGACAAAGTGGAGCAGCTCAAGGATAAATTTATTAAGTTCGCCATCCCGACTGCCCATCTCCAGAAAAAGGCGGGTGGCCTCCAAACCATCAAGGTGGGAAATGCAAGTGTACAGGCTCTCCACATCAGCCGTAACAATCAGCATGTTATGATCCATAAAGATGCCGTCGATCCGCCGGAGCACGTCAGTCGTGTCGCGGACATAGGAGGGCAAGGTTTCTACTAGGGGCATCAGATGGTAATCGATGAATTTGCAGATGGGGTCACACAAGCCTCCTATGCCGGACACGATGGGGCGCCCCGGAGGGCAGAGGGCATCTTTATGGATTTTCGGTAACAAATAAAAAGTGGGTATCTTAGGATATTTGGTGGAGAGCCCGCACGCTATTTTGTTAGTAATTAGGCCGACCTCAGATGCCGACTCAAGGATCTTGGA
Organism: Anomaloglossus baeobatrachus; assembly: GCF_048569485.1. Lineage (NCBI taxonomy): Eukaryota > Metazoa > Chordata > Amphibia > Anura > Aromobatidae > Anomaloglossus > Anomaloglossus baeobatrachus. The sequence goes on along the minus strand of NC_134354.1, from coordinate 357,381,777 downwards.
TAGGTCAAGAGAAAAGGACTGCACAGGATTGTATGATAACTTAGAATAAGTACTCCTGTCGCGCAGCTGCCTCAAAGCCTCCTTCTCATAATTTTCTACTGCCCAGATCACAATGTTTCCCCCCTTGTCCGCTGGTTTTATTACTATATCCGATATATTGTTTAGCTCCTCTAGCGCTAGTCTCTGTCTATAAGTGAGATTATCATGCCGTCTCCGCGATGGAAGTTGTTTAAGGTCACTAGACACTAGGCGGGTGAAAATCTCAATAGCTGGACAAAGAGACAAGGGGGGAAAACTTGTGGATCTGGGCAGTAGTGATCTGGGAAACACACCTACTGTAGCACTGGACTGTTCTTCAAGCAGGTCCTCCAGTACCTGCAGAGCCTCCCTCTCCGCGGGACTATCCAAGCCCGTGTTGTCCCGTCTGTGGTGAAGTTTCTTAAGTATCAGCTTGCGTGCAAAAAGGTGGGTATCTTTTAAAGCTGTAAAGAAATCAAAATTGTTGACAGGGGAAAAGGTTAGACCCCTTGACAATACCTCCAACTGATCATTGGAGAGTACATGTGTAGAGAGGTTAATCACCTGGAGTCTATTCCTTCCCCCCTGTCTGGTGGCCTGTTGCTTGTTGCGGGTAGTTTTTACTCGGGCACCAACAATTGATTCAGCCTCACTACCGCCGCCCGATGCCTCCGATGACTCGCCAAGCGAAGTGAGGGATGACAGGGAAGCGGACTGACCGCGAGAAATGGTTCTACCTCGAGGGCCTGTTCTGGATCTGGTCTGCCATCTGTATGCAGTGGAACCGGCATAGTCGCCCAAATCTCTGTTGAATTTTTTCAATTTTTGACCACAGACCTCTTTCTCCAGTTTGGACAGCTCTTTTTCAATTTCGGCCTCCATCCCAAGGACAGCATCAGCTGTACATTTACTCTTAATGGTTTTCTCAAGCTCCTCTAATTCAACCTCCATAGTGGAGAGAGTTGTTGTATTATGTTCCTTCAACAGAGACAAAAATCCCAAGGAGCATGTTTGGGCCAGACACTCCCACCTCTCAAGGAAGGAAGGGTCTTCCACCGGAAAGGATGGGAATATCTGAACCCGCAGGCCCTGAGGGATCATGTCTCTATCAAGGTATTTAGAGAGCAATGCACGGTTCCAACAGATTCTCAATCTCCTTTTCAGTAATTCCTTATATTTAAAAATCAAAATATCACAATTGGGCGAATTGACATCATTAGTGGTATCCTTGTTGTGGTCATTCAGAACATTATCGAAATGTACTGACCAGGCCCGATCACGGGCGCGAAAATCCATGCTTGAATGCGAGTAATCTGTGAGAAGCACAGGAACACATATTAACAAAACATAACTCACATAAAGAGCCATTAATTTATGGGCACCAAGCCTGCCAAAATTAAGCAGGGGAGATGCCAGCACTACTCATTATGAGTAATCTTTAACTTGATTGCTATTGGCTAACCTGTATGTCACTCATTCGGCGCTAGTGAGAAGCCACTTCAGGGACTTATGACGACTTCCTGTTATTATCAGGAAGTGCGTCTGTAGTTACCATACAGACCGGGCTGGAGCTCTGAAAGCGATACTGCTTATCTGGTTTATGGCTTCTGGGCTTAAATACCTAGTGGCTTAATAGAGATTAGCCTGGACGCACCATGGATGATTAGATTGAACAGGTTTTAACCACCTTGAGGTATGGTGTTAATCAAAGCTTGTTGTCAAGGTGTGATAGGTCACTTCCGGTTTCTACGTCACTCCCAGCCACCCAGCTGTTTGATTCCACATTAGGAGGGGGATATATAGGAGGCATGTAGGTCATGGGGTTATTACCTCGGTTTTCCACCTTGATAAAGCTATCCTCGCGAAACGCGCGTCGGATGGAGACCTTTGGCTTCTCTTAGGGATATTTTCCTAATCTCATTGGGACTGCTTTTTATCGTGGCTGGCTGCCCTGTACTGGCTTGCATTGCACTTCAGCACCTTAGGTAAGAGAATTCCCTTATCCTGCACACTTGTGTTACATGGTTATTGTATGTTATCTCCTATTCTGCTGTGCACTGGTATTCAGCAACAGCGTTGCCAGCAGGATCACCATGAGTTCCTACCCACACCTGGTGGGAAACCATGGTTTTGATCTGACTATGCCTTATATCTTATAAAGCAGCCCCCCCATTTCCTGAATATTCATACCAACTACCTGGACCTTCCCAGGCCTATAGCCGCCTTTTATATAGATATCTACTAGTTAATCTTTTGATCCACTGGATAGGCTATTGAAACTGGTTTAGTCCTAATTATTGATATCCCTAGGAATTATTGATAGTGTGCCATTTTAATTATAACCTTTTTCTTGTTGTGTATTCAATAAAAATTATGTACCTTTTGCACTTGACAGTTTATAATGTTGGGTATCTAATAGACGCCATAACATCACAAACTGCTGGGCTTGATCTCAGGTGACTTTACAGCTAGTATCAACCCGATTTATTACCCCGTTTGCCACTGCACCAGGGCACGGGATGAGCTGGGGTGAAGCGCCAGGATTGGCGCATCTAGTGGATGCGCCACGTCTGGGGTGCCTGCGGCCTGCTATTTTTAGGCTGTGAAGGCCCAATAACTATGTACCTTCCCACCCTGAGAATACCAGACCACAGCTGTCCGCTTTACCTTGGCTGGTGATCCAATTTGGGGGGGACCCTACTTTTATTGTGTAATTATTAATATTTATAAAATAATTATAAAAAAGAGCCTGAGGGGACCTCCACATTGGATCCCCAACCACGGTAAAGCTGCCAGCTGTGGTTTTCAGGCTACAGCCGTCTGCTTTACCCTAGCTGGCTATCAAAAATGGGGGGACCCAACGTCATTTTTTTTTTAACTATTTTTTAAATAGAAAAAATTAATGGGCTTCCCTGTATTTTGATTGCCAACCAAGGTAACGGCAGGCAGACTGGGGTGGCAACCCATAGCTGTCTGCTTTATCTGCGCTGAGAATCAAAAATACCGCGGAGCGCTACGTCATTTTTTTAAAGATTTATTTTTACAGCACTGTGATGTCCAGCAATCAAAATACAGGGAAGCCCATTTTGTTTTTAGTTAATTAAATAAATAATTAAAAAAATATATATGGGCTCCCGCTGCATTTTTTGTATTGCTAGGTAAGGGTAATCCAAGCAGCTACTGGCTGCTAACCCCCACTGCTTGGTGTTACCTTCACTGGCAATGGAAAATGTGCTGCGGATTCCAATCCCCAGCTGCCTAGTTGTACCTGGCTGGACACAAAAATGGGGCGAAGCCTACGTCATTTGTTTTCTAATTATTTAATGAAATTCATGAAATAATAAAAAAAGGGCTTCCCTTTATTTTTGGTTCCCAGCCGGGTACAAATAGGCAACTGGGGGTTGGGGGCAGCCGTACCTGCCTGCTGTACCTGGCTAGCATACAAAAATATGGCGAAGCCCACATAATTTTTTCAGGGGGCAAAAAACTTCTGCATACAGTCCTGGATGGAGTATGCTGAGCCTTGTAGTTCTGCAGCTGCTGTGTGTCTGTATGAAGAAGAGCAGACAGCAGCTGCAGAACTACAAGGCTCAGCGTACTCCATCCAGGACTGTATGCAGAATTTTTTTGCCCACCAAAAAAATGACGTGGGCTTCGCCATATTTTTGTATGCTAGCAAGGTACAGCAGGCAGCCACGGGCTGCCTCCAACCCCCAGTTGCCTATTTGTACCCGGCTGGGAACCAAAAATATAGGGAAGCCCCTTTTTTTTAATTATTTCACTTATTTCATGAAATAATTAAAAAACAAATGACGTGGGCTTCGCCCCATTTTTTGTGTCCAGCCGGGTACAACTAGGCAGCTGGGGATTGGAATCCGCAGCACAGGTTAGCCCGAGGTTTCTGGGCGCCTCTGCTGCGAATTTCAGTCCGCAGTCGTCCCAGAAAATGGCGCTCTCATAGAAGCGCCATCATCTGGCGCTGTATCCAACTCTTCCAACAGCCCTGAAGCCGGGTGGCTTGTTGGGTAATCATGAGTTAATACTGGCTTTGTTTTACTAGCCAGTATTAAGCCAGAGATTCTTAATGTCAGGCACGTTTGACCCGGCCATTAAGAATCTCCAAAAAAGGGTTAAAAAAAAACACCACACAGAGAAAAAAATACTTTAATAGAAATAAATACACAGACACATTAGAGACTCCATCTTTATTACCCCCTGTCAGCCCTCCATGATCCTGCTCTTCTGTCTTCTTTCTTTCTAGTGTAGTAGTAGTGACGACTGTAGTGAGGATGAGGTTCACCAGCTCATCACTTGGGGCTGAGGAACCTCATCCTCACTACAATCCTCACTAGTGTAGTAGTAGTGACGATCGTAGTGAGGATGAGTTTACCCAGCTCATCACTTTGGGCTGAGAAACCTCATCCTCACTACAATCCTCACTACAATCGGGAAGAAGCGTGCAGCCTTCACTCCGTGAGTGATCAGTGCTGGCTGTCACCGGTAACAGCGGTAACACTGACAGACACGTTACCATAGCAACGGTGCTCTCGGAGCCGCGGTTAGCGGTGACGTCACCGCTAACTGCGTTGCTATGGCAACGTTGATCTCCGTTAATGACCGGCTGTGTCAGCCGGTCCCTAACGGAACGGGGAGTCGACAGTGTGCTAGAGCATGTCGCCGGTACACGGCGATACACATATGTGCACCGTGTACCGGAGAGATGCACTCGCAGGTCCTACATGACGCGTCATAGTCATGTGACCAGTCTATAGCCAATGAGATAATAGCCACGTGACTGGTCACATGGCTATTTTGACGTCATGATAGGTCCTGCATCTCTGCTGGCAGTGCTGGTCACGGGGAGGATTCAGCGATCATCGGATGGAATAGTGGCAGGAGACAGAGTACAGGAGGGATCGCGGGGACCGGTAAGTGTTATGGCAATGTTTATTAACTGTTTGTGTACATTTATAATTCATTTTTATGTGTTTGTGATTGCCTCCCATTATAGCCTATTGGTTCGAGTTCGGTTCGTCGAACGTTCGACGAACCGAACTCGAACGGGACCCTCGTTCGGCGAACCGACTCGAGCCGAACCGCGACCGGTTCGCTCATCTCTAGTCCTGGGTTCAATCCCCAGTGAAACCAATCTGTTCTTAGTGTTGAAATAATACGCTATCCAACTACAATATATGAAGTTCTCGGCTTTGTTGCCGAATGACGGGATGTTTTGGCTTCCATCCCCAACAGAGCTACGAATTTGTTTTTTTTTCCCTGGCGGTCAAAACTCGACTCTAATTGCCATTACTTTGCAGGATTTCAAAGGTTTCATAGTGTAGTGGTCATCACATCTGCTTCACACGCAGAAAGTCCTGGGTTCAATCCCCAGTGAAATCAATCTGTTTTTGGTGTTGAAGTAATTTCCTATCGACTTGTAATATGTGAAATTCTTGGTTTCGTTGCCAAATGACAATACATTTTGGCTTCCATCACAAAGAGAACTACGATTTTGGGTTTCTTTTTTATTGACCATTTTAGCAGAAAACATAATCCCATATTATAAAAATCCTATTTGTTTCAAAATATATAGTTCCCATAAATACAAAAGCAAAAGACCAAACTATGGAGAAAAAAGTAACACATTCAATATAAACTTCAATTTAAGCAAAATCCCTTTGTAGGAATAAAACTGGTAAAATATGTAATAATAATTGTAAATGTTTCATTAACCAAAAATACTTTCCTTCAGCAATAAAAAGGCCCCGTCAGTCACAATTCTGCTCTGCTAGCCAATACACAGTAACTTTTCGTCAGGTTTCATAGTGTAGTGGTCATCACGTCTGCTTAACACGCAGAAGGTCCTGGGTTCAATCCCCAGTGAAACCAATCTGTTCTTAGTGTTGAAATAATATGCTATCCAACTACAATATATGAAGTTCTCGGCTTTGTTGCCGAATTACGGGATGTTTTGGCTTCCATCACAAACAGAACTACAAATTATTTTTTTTTTCCCCTGGCAGTCAAAACACGTCTCTAAATGCCATTCCTTTGCAGGATTTCACAGGTTTCATAGTGGAGTCGTCATCACGTCTACTTCACACGCAGAAAGTCCTGGGTTCAATCCCCAGTAAAAACAAGTCGTTTTCGCTGTTGAAGTAATTTGCTATCAACCTGTAACAGATGGAATTCTTCGTTTTGTTGCCAACTGATAATATATTTTGGCTTCCATCACCAAGAGAACTACGATTTTGGGTTTATTTTTTATTGACCATTTTAGCAGAAAACATAATCCCATATTATAAAAATCCTGTTTGTTTCAAAATATATAGTTCCTTTAAATACAAAAGCAAACAACTAAACTACGTGGAAAAAAGTAACACATTCAATGTAATAAAAAAATTTTGTTTAAAAGAACTGAGAGTCCTCAGTGGTTGATACCTTTTAATGGCTAACTGAAAAGATGGTAATAATTGCAAGCTTTCGAGACTACTCAGGTCTCTTCATCAGGCATGGTATAACACAAAATCTGAAGAGTCACATATTTATACACAACAGGACATAGAATGGGGCAGTAAAAAAAAAAAGAACCAAAAAACAAGTTATATAAAACAGAACTGTCTCTATGGCAGGGGGCAAACTGTTGTGGCCATAAATTTTGCTGCAGTTCAGTGTGAAAGTTTTATTGTCCTCTGATAAGGGTCTGGTCCGGGCTGTGACACGCTCGGATGGTCAGAGGAGCACATCTTTTAACTGATGTAAAAAGACATGAATCCATGAGACACATTCATCCCTGCTCTGAATGTGTCAAAGGTCATCATAAGTTTGTATTCCCAAAGTCTCCTGTCTCTCTGGGACTTGAAGTTTCCTTTCAATACCAGCAATTTCATGTCCATGATGCTGTGGTCTGAGTTACAAAAATGTTTGACCACAGGTAGATCCATCCTTTTTTCTCTAATTGTGTGGCGGTGAGAATTCATCCTTGTCCTGAGCTGTTGTCCTGTCTCCCCTACATACAGACCCCCAGTGGGACATTTGGTACATATAATTAAGTACACCACATTGGTTGTGGTGCAGCTGAAGGTACCTGGGATCTTGTAGTCCTGATGTGATCTGGGAATCTTTATCTTGTCCGTTGTCAATATTAATGGACAGGTCTTACATTTTTTCTGGTTGCAGGGAAATGTTCCTGTTGGTGTTGGAGAGGACAGGGAGCTTCTGACAATGATGCTTCTTAGATTTGGGGGCTGTCTAAAACACAGAAGTGGGGGGTCTGGAAAAATAGATTTTAACCGGGCATCTTTTTGCAGTAATGGTTGTAGTTTCCGTGCAGCTCCTCTAAACACCTCCAGATGTGGATTGTAGGTGACTACAAGAGGGACCCGGGTGTTTTCTTCTTTAGTTTTATAATGTAGGAGATGGTTTCTTGATATTCTGGTGGCTCTTGTAATCTGGTTTTCAATTGTTCTTGGGTGGTAGCCTTGATTCAGAAAGGTCTTTCTGAGGCCCTCAAGGTGATTGTCTCTATCTGTACTGTTGGAACATATCCGATTATACCTGATAGCCTGGCTGTATACAATAGAGTTTTTTATGTGTTTTGGATGAAAACTGTCCCATTTCAGGTATGTTGGACGGTCAATTGGCTTCTTGTACAGGGATGTCTCTATTTCATTGTTCCGTAGTTTAATGATGGTGTCCAAGAAGTTGATTTCCGTGCAGGAGTAGCTGAGTGTTAAGTTGATGGTGGGATGAAACTGATTAAAGTGTTCATGGAAGGTCTTCAGCTGCTCCTCAGACTCTGTCCAGATGATTAAAATATCGTCAATGTAACGGTAGTAGGCCAGAGGCCTGATAGGACAAGAGGATAAAAAGTCACTCTCAAGCTTGGCCATGAAAAGATTTGCATATTGTGGTGCCATTTTGCTTCCCATTGCAGTCCCAGTCTCCTGTAGATATATGTCATTGTCAAATGCAAAGTAATTATGGGTGAGGATGAATTTTGTAAGCTTCACCACAGAATTGGCATCAGTTCCTGTATTTTCGAGGAAAATTTTGCAAGCATTTAATCCATCCTGGTGTGGAATGTTCGAGTACAAGGATTCCACATCCATGGTGGCAAGGATGGTTCCCTCTGGAAGAGGACCTATTGCTGATAGTTTTTTCAATAGGTCAGTAGTGTCCTGGATGTAGCTGGTTGTATCCCTTACCAAGGGTTTAAGGATACCCTCTACCCATCCAGAGACTTGTTCAGTGAGGGTGCCCACACATGAAATGATGGGTCTTCCTGGGTTTCCAGATTTGTGAATTTTGGGAAGCATGTAGAATGTGCCTATTCTTGGACTCACCGGTATCAGTTCATCAGTTCTTATGGATATGTCAGGCAGACAAGAGGCCAACTTGTTAAGTTCCTTGTAATAGTCCTGTGTGGGGTCAGACTCCAATTTCTTATAGTAGCGTGTGTCCATCAGTTGTCTGTGTGCTTCCTTCATGTAGTCTGATCTGTTCATCATGACTATTGCACCCCCCTTGTCTGCAGGTTTAATGATGATTTCTTTGTTGGTTTTCAAAGATTTTATGGCCCTTCTCTCCTGGGCACTGATGTTGGATGGTTGCCTCCTGTGTGTGTCTAGGAAAGTGGATTTTACCAAATGTCTGAAAGTGTTTATATAGTTATCCAGATGAGGGTTGCGTCCTGGTGGAGGTGTCCAATCTGATCTTTTCTTGGTTGTCAAGATCCGTCTTCCTTCAGTCTGGGTGGATTCTGAAACATCTGCATCGCTAAAATATTCCCTTAGACGTAGTCTCCTGAAGTAATCTTCCATGTCGCTGCAGAGTTCAATTTTGTCTAGAGCTTTAGTAGGACAAAATGAGAGTCCTTTAGAAAGCACAGCAAGTTCCACTTTGTTTGGTTTGTAATCCGAGAGATTGATAACACAGTTAGATGCATTTTTGCCTTGAATGGAGTGGTTGTCCAAGTTGTCAGATTTTGGCTTTGTTCTCCACCTGTTTGTATTAAGTCCTGAGTTGAGGCGCAGTCTATGTAGCTTCTTTTCCTTGTTGTGGATCAGAAGGGTTCGTAGTCTGTAATAGTATTGTTGTACTTTTTGTTCTGTGCTTTCTGGTAGTGTCTTCCTTTGTGTTTCAAATTCTCTCTGGATTTTACTCTTGATGCTGTAGAAGACATGCAAAAGGTGGTTCCTTAGTCTCTCAGAAGTCCTGTGACAAAGGTTTTGTGCATAATGGGTATTGTAGGTATGTAGAATTGGGTTTGTAATCCAGAGTCCTTTGGGGATCAGATTCTCCTTTTTGCATTTGGATAAGAAAAATATGTCGCTGTCCAGTTGTGCGCGTTTCTTCAGAAGTAACTTTAGTTCCATAAAGATGCGGTACATTCTGGTATCCTCCATTTTGATACAAGTAAAATATATCTTTGTACCGTGTTAGCCAGTAGAGATAAAAAAATTTTGTTTAAAAGAACTGAGAGTCCTCAGTGGTTGATACCTTTTAATGGCTAACTGAAAAGATGGTAATAATTGCAAGCTTTCGAGACTACTCAGGTCTCTCCATCAGGCATGGTATAACACAAAATCTGAAGAGTCACATATTTATACACAACAGGACATAGAATGGGGCAGTAAAAAAAAAAAGAACCAAAAAACAAGTTATATAAAACAGAACTGTCTCTATGGCAGGGGGCAAACTGTTGTGGCCATAAATTTTGCTGCAGTTCAGTGTGAAAGTTTTATTGTCCTCTGATAAGGGTCTGGTCCGGGCTGTGACACGCTCGGATGGTCAGAGGAGCACATCTTTTAACTGATGTAAAAAGACATGAATCCATGAGACACATTCATCCCTGCTCTGAATGTGTCAAAGGTCATCATAAGTTTGTATTCCCAAAGTCTCCTGTCTCTCTGGGACTTGAAGTTTCCTTTCAATACCAGCAATTTCATGTCCATGATGCTGTGGTCTGAGTTACAAAAATGTTTGGCCACAGGTAGATCCATCCTTTTTTCTCTAATTGTGTGGCGGTGAGAATTCATCCTTGTCCTGAGCTGTTGTCCTGTCTCCCCTACATACAGACCCCCAGTGGGACATTTGGTACATATAATTAAGTACACCACATTGGTTGTGGTGCAGCTGAAGGTACCTGGGATCTTTTAGTCCTGATGTGATCTGGGAATCTTTATCTTGTCCGTTGTCAATATTAATGGACAGGTCTTACATTTTTTCTGGTTGCAGGGAAATGTTCCTGTTGGTGTTGGAGAGGACAGGGAGCTTCTGACAATGATGCTTCTTAGATTTGGGGGCTGTCTAAAACACAGAAGTGGGGGGTCTGGAAAAATAGATTTTAACCGGGCATCTTTTTGCAGTAATGGTTGTAGTTTCCGTGCAGCTCCTCTAAACACCTCCAGATGTGGATTGTAGGTGACTACAAGAGGGACCCGGGTGTTTTCTTCTTTAGTTTTATAATGTAGGAGATGGTTTCTTGATATTCTGGTGGCTCTTGTAATCTGGTTTTCAATTGTTCTTGGGTGGTAGCCTTGATTCAGAAAGGTCTTTCTGAGGCCCTCAAGGTGATTGTCTCTATCTGTACTGTTGGAACATATCCGATTATACCTGATAGCCTGGCTGTATACAATAGAGTTTTTTATGTGTTTTGGATGAAAACTGTCCCATTTCAGGTATGTTGGACGGTCAATTGGCTTCTTGTACAGGGATGTCTCTATTTCATTGTTCCGTAGTTTAATGATGGTGTCCAAGAAGTTGATTTCCGTGCAGGAGTAGCTGAGTGTTAAGTTGATGGTGGGATGAAACTGATTAAAGTGTTCATGGAAGGTCTTCAGCTGCTCCTCAGACTCTGTCCAGATGATTAAAATATCGTCAATGTAACGGTAGTAGGCCAGAGGCCTGATAGGACAAGAGGATAAAAAGTCACTCTCAAGCTTGGCCATGAAAAGATTTGCATATTGTGGTGCCATTTTGCTTCCCATTGCAGTCCCAGTCTCCTGTAGATATATGTCATTGTCAAATGCAAAGTAATTATGGGTGAGGATGAATTTTGTAAGCTTCACCACAGAATTGGCATCAGTTCCTGTATTTTCGAGGAAAATTTTGCAAGCATTTAATCCATCCTGGTGTGGAATGTTCGAGTACAAGGATTCCACATCCATGGTGGCAAGGATGGTTCCCTCTGGAAGAGGACCTATTGCTGATAGTTTTTTCAATAGGTCAGTAGTGTCCTGGATGTAGCTGGTTGTATCCCTTACCAAGGGTTTAAGGATACCCTCTACCCATCCAGAGACTTGTTCAGTGAGGGTGCCCACACATGAAATGATGGGTCTTCCTGGGTTTCCAGATTTGTGAATTTTGGGAAGCATGTAGAATGTGCCTATTCTTGGACTCACCGGTATCAGTTCATCAGTTCTTATGGATATGTCAGGCAGACAAGAGGCCAACTTGTTAAGTTCCTTGTAATAGTCCTGTGTGGGGTCAGACTCCAATTTCTTATAGTAGCGTGTGTCCATCAGTTGTCTGTGTGCTTCCTTCATGTAGTCTGATCTGTTCATCATGACTATTGCACCCCCCTTGTCTGCAGGTTTAATGATGATTTCTTTGTTGGTTTTCAAAGATTTTATGGCCCTTCTCTCCTGGGCACTGATGTTGGATGGTTGCCTCCTGTGTGTGTCTAGGAAAGTGGATTTTACCAAATGTCTGAAAGTGTTTATATAGTTATCCAGATGAGGGTTGCGTCCTGGTGGAGGTGTCCAATCTGATCTTTTCTTGGTTGTCAAGATCCGTCTTCCTTCAGTCTGGGTGGATTCTGAAACATCTGCATCGCTAAAATATTCCCTTAGACGTAGTCTCCTGAAGTAATCTTCCATGTCGCTGCAGAGTTCAATTTTGTCTAGAGCTTTAGTAGGACAAAATGAGAGTCCTTTAGAAAGCACAGCAAGTTCCACTTTGTTTGGTTTGTAATCCGAGAGATTGATAACACAGTTAGATGCATTTTTGCCTTGAATGGAGTGGTTGTCCAAGTTGTCAGATTTTGGCTTTGTTCTCCACCTGTTTGTATTAAGTCCTGAGTTGAGGCGCAGTCTATGTAGCTTCTTTTCCTTGTTGTGGATCAGAAGGGTTCGTAGTCTGTAATAGTATTGTTGTACTTTTTGTTCTGTGCTTTCTGGTAGTGTCTTCCTTTGTGTTTCAAATTCTCTCTGGATTTTACTCTTGATGCTGTAGAAGACATGCAAAAGGTGGTTCCTTAGTCTCTCAGAAGTCCTGTGACAAAGGTTTTGTGCATAATGGGTATTGTAGGTATGTAGAATTGGGTTTGTAATCCAGAGTCCTTTGGGGATCAGATTCTCCTTTTTGCATTTGGATAAGAAAAATATGTCGCTGTCCAGTTGTGCGCGTTTCTTCAGAAGTAACTTTAGTTCCATAAAGATGCGGTACATTCTGGTATCCTCCATTTTGATACAAGTAAAATATATCTTTGTACCGTGTTAGCCAGTAGAGATAAAAAAAATTTGTTTAAAAGAACTGAGAGTCCTCAGTGGTTGATACCTTTTAATGGCTAACTGAAAAGATGGTAATAATTGCAAGCTTTCGAGACTACTCAGGTCTCTTCATCAGGCATGGTATAACACAAAATCTGAAGAGTCACATATTTATACACAACAGGACATAGAATGGGGCAGTAAAAAAAAAAGAACCAAAAAACAAGTTATATAAAACAGAACTGTCTCTATGGCAGGGGGCAAACTGTTGTGGCCATAAATTTTGCTGCAGTTCAGTGTGAAAGTTTTATTGTCCTCTGATAAGGGTCTGGTCCGGGCTGTGACACGCTCGGATGGTCAGAGGAGCACATCTTTTAACTGATGTAAAAAGACATGAATCCATGAGACACATTCATCCCTGCTCTGAATGTGTCAAAGGTCATCATAAGTTTGTATTCCCAAAGTCTCCTGTCTCTCTGGGACTTGAAGTTTCCTTTCAATACCAGCAATTTCATGTCCATGATGCTGTGGTCTGAGTTACAAAAATGTTTGGCCACAGGTAGATCCATCCTTTTTTCTCTAATTGTGTGGCGGTGAGAATTCATCCTTGTCCTGAGCTGTTGTCCTGTCTCCTCTACATACAGACCCCCAGTGGGACATTTGGTACATATAATTAAGTACACCACATTGGTTGTGGTGCAGCTGAAGGTACCTGGGATCTTGTAGTCCTGATGTGATCTGGGAATCTTTATCTTGTCCGTTGTCAATATTAATGGACAGGTCTTACATTTTTTCTGGTTGCAGGGAAATGTTCCTGTTGGTGTTGGAGAGGACAGGGAGCTTCTGACAATGATGCTTCTTAGATTTGGGGGCTGTCTAAAACACAGAAGTGGGGGGTCTGGAAAAATAGATTTTAACCGGGCATCTTTTTGCAGTAATGGTTGTAGTTTCCGTGCAGCTCCTCTAAACACCTCCAGATGTGGATTGTAGGTGACTACAAGAGGGACCCGGGTGTTTTCTTCTTTAGTTTTATAATGTAGGAGATGGTTTCTTGATATTCTGGTGGCTCTTGTAATCTGGTTTTCAATTGTTCTTGGGTGGTAGCCTTGATTCAGAAAGGTCTTTCTGAGGCCCTCAAGGTGATTGTCTCTATCTGTACTGTTGGAACATATCCGATTATACCTGATAGCCTGGCTGTATACAATAGAGTTTTTTATGTGTTTTGGATGAAAACTGTCCCATTTCAGGTATGTTGGACGGTCAATTGGCTTCTTGTACAGGGATGTCTCTATTTCATTGTTCCGTAGTTTAATGATGGTGTCCAAGAAGTTGATTTCCGTGCAGGAGTAGCTGAGTGTTAAGTTGATGGTGGGATGAAACTGATTAAAGTGTTCATGGAAGGTCTTCAGCTGCTCCTCAGACTCTGTCCAGATGATTAAAATATCGTCAATGTAACGGTAGTAGGCCAGAGGCCTGATAGGACAAGAGGATAAAAAGTCACTCTCAAGCTTGGCCATGAAAAGATTTGCATATTGTGGTGCCATTTTGCTTCCCATTGCAGTCCCAGTCTCCTGTAGATATATGTCATTGTCAAATGCAAAGTAATTATGGGTGAGGATGAATTTTGCAAGCTTCACCACAGAATTGGCATCAGTTCCTGTATTTTCGAGGAAAATTTTGCAAGCATTTAATCCATCCTGGTGTGGAATGTTCGAGTACAAGGATTCCACATCCATGGTGGCAAGGATGGTTCCCTCTGGAAGAGGACCTATTGCTGATAGTTTTTTCAATAGGTCAGTAGTGTCCTGGATGTAGCTGGTTGTATCCCTTACCAAGGGTTTAAGGATACCCTCTACCCATCCAGAGACTTGTTCAGTGAGGGTGCCCACACATGAAATGATGGGTCTTCCTGGGTTTCCAGATTTGTGAATTTTGGGAAGCATGTAGAATGTGCCTATTCTTGGACTCACCGGTATCAGTTCATCAGTTCTTATGGATATGTCAGGCAGACAAGAGGCCAACTTGTTAAGTTCCTTGTAATAGTCCTGTGTGGGGTCAGACTCCAATTTTTTATAGTAGCGTGTGTCCATCAGTTGTCTGTGTGCTTCCTTCATGTAGTCTGATCTGTTCATCATGACTATTGCACCCCCCTTGTCTGCAGGTTTAATGATGATTTCTTTGTTGGTTTTCAAAGATTTTATGGCCCTTCTCTCCTGGGCACTGATGTTGGATGGTTGCCTCCTGTGTGTGTCTAGGAAAGTGGATTTTACCAAATGTCTGAAAGTGTCTATATAGTTATCCAGATGAGGGTTGCGTCCTGGTGGAGGTGTCCAATCTGATCTTTTCTTGGTTGTCAAGATCCGTCTTCCTTCAGTCTGGGTGGATTCTGAAACATCTGCATCGCTAAAATATTCCCTTAGACGTAGTCTCCTGAAGTAATCTTCCATGTCGCTGCAGAGTTCAATTTTGTCTAGAGCTTTAGTAGGACAAAATGAGAGTCCTTTAGAAAGCACAGCAAGTTCCACTTTGTTTGGTTTGTAATCCGAGAGATTGATAACACAGTTAGATGCTTTTTTGCCTTGAATGGAGTGGTTGTCCAAGTTGTCAGATTTTGGCTTTGTACTCCACCTGTTTGTATTAAGTCCTGAGTTGAGGCGCAGTCTATGTAGCTTCTTTTCCTTGTTGTGGATCAGAAGGGTTCGTAGTCTGTAATAGTATTGTTGTACTTTTTGTTCTGTGCTTTCTGGTAGTGTCTTCCTTTGTGTTTCAAATTCTCTCTGGATTTTACTCTTGATGCTGTAGAAGACATGCAAAAGGTGGTTCCTTAGTCTCTCAGAAGTCCTGTGACAAAGGTTTTGTGCATAATGGGTATTGTAGGTATGTAGAATTGGGTTTGTAATCCAGAGTCCTTTGGGGATCAGATTCTCCTTTTTGCATTTGGATAAGAAAAATATGTCGCTGTCCAGTTGTGCGCGTTTCTTCAGAAGTGTCTTTAGTTCCATAAAGATGCGGTACATTCTGGTATCCTCCATTTTGATACAAGTAAAATATATCTTTGTACCGTGTTAGCCAGTAGAGATAAAAAAATTTTGTTTAAAAGAACTGAGAGTCCTCAGTGGTTGATACCTTTTAATGGCTAACTGAAAAGATGGTAATAATTGCAAGCTTTCGAGACTACTCAGGTCTCTTCATCAGGCATGGTATAACACAAAATCTGAAGAGTCACATATTTATACACAACAGGACATAGAATGGGGCAGTAAAAAAAAAAAGAACCAAAAAACAAGTTATATAAAACAGAACTGTCTCTATGGCAGGGGGCAAACTGTTGTGGCCATAAATTTTGCTGCAGTTCAGTGTGAAAGTTTTATTGTCCTCTGATAAGGGTCTGATCCGGGCTGTGACACGCTCGGATGGTCAGAGGAGCACATCTTTTAACTGATGTAAAAAGACATGAATCCATGAGACACATTCATCCCTGCTCTGAATGTGTCAAAGGTCATCATAAGTTTGTATTCCCAAAGTCTCCTGTCTCTCTGGGACTTGAAGTTTCCTTTCAATACCAGCAATTTCATGTCCATGATGCTGTGGTCTGAGTTACAAAAATGTTTGGCCACAGGTAGATCCATCCTTTTTTCTCTAATTGTGTGGCGGTGAGAATTCATCCTTGTCCTGAGCTGTTGTCCTGTCTCCCCTACATACAGACCCCCAGTGGGACATTTGGTACATATAATTAAGTACACCACATTGGTTGTGGTGCAGCTGAAGGTACCTGGGATCTTGTAGTCCTGATGTGATCTGGGAATCTTTATCTTGTCCGTTGTCAATATTAATGGACAGGTCTTACATTTTTTCTGGTTGCAGGGAAATGTTCCTGTTGGTGTTGGAGAGGACAGGGAGCTTCTGACAATGATGCTTCTTAGATTTGGGGGCTGTCTAAAACACAGAAGTGGGGGGTCTGGAAAAATAGATTTTAACCGGGCATCTTTTTGCAGTAATGGTTGTAGTTTCCGTGCAGCTCCTCTAAACACCTCCAGATGTGGATTGTAGGTGACTACAAGAGGGACCCGGGTGTTTTCTTCTTTAGTTTTATAATGTAGGAGATGGTTTCTTGATATTCTGGTGGCTCTTGTAATCTGGTTTTCAATTGTTCTTGGGTGGTAGCCTTGATTCAGAAAGGTCTTTCTGAGGCCCTCAAGGTGATTGTCTCTATCTGTACTGTTGGAACATATCCGATTATACCTGATAGCCTGGCTGTATACAATAGAGTTTTTTATGTGTTTTGGATGAAAACTGTCCCATTTCAGGTATGTTGGACGGTCAATTGGCTTCTTGTACAGGGATGTCTCTATTTCATTGTTCCGTAGTTTAATGATGGTGTCCAAGAAGTTGATTTCCGTGCAGGAGTAGCTGAGTGTTAAGTTGATGGTGGGATGAAACTGATTAAAGTGTTCATGGAAGGTCTTCAGCTGCTCCTCAGACTCTGTCCAGATGATTAAAATATCGTCAATGTAACGGTAGTAGGCCAGAGGCCTGATAGGACAAGAGGATAAAAAGTCACTCTCAAGCTTGGCCATGAAAAGATTTGCATATTGTGGTGCCATTTTGCTTCCCATTGCAGTCCCAGTCTCCTGTAGATATATGTCATTGTCAAATGCAAAGTAATTATGGGTGAGGATGAATTTTGTAAGCTTCACCACAGAATTGGCATCAGTTCCTGTATTTTCGAGGAAAATTTTGCAAGCATTTAATCCATCCTGGTGTGGAATGTTCGAGTACAAGGATTCCACATCCATGGTGGCAAGGATGGTTCCCTCTGGAAGAGGACCTATTGCTGATAGTTTTTTCAATAGGTCAGTAGTGTCCTGGATGTAGCTGGTTGTATCCCTTACCAAGGGTTTAAGGATACCCTCTACCCATCCAGAGACTTGTTCAGTGAGGGTGCCCACACATGAAATGATGGGTCTTCCTGGGTTTCCAGATTTGTGAATTTTGGGAAGCATGTAGAATGTGCCTATTCTTGGACTCACCGGTATCAGTTCATCAGTTCTTATGGATATGTCAGGCAGACAAGAGGCCAACTTGTTAAGTTCCTTGTAATAGTCCTGTGTGGGGTCAGACTCCAATTTCTTATAGTAGCGTGTGTCCATCAGTTGTCTGTGTGCTTCCTTCATGTAGTCTGATCTGTTCATCATGACTATTGCACCCCCCTTGTCTGCAGGTTTAATGATGATTTCTTTGTTGGTTTTCAAAGATTTTATGGCCCTTCTCTCCTGGGCACTGATGTTGGATGGTTGCCTCCTGTGTGTGTCTAGGAAAGTGGATTTTACCAAATGTCTGAAAGTGTCTATATAGTTATCCAGATGAGGGTTGCGTCCTGGTGGAGGTGTCCAATCTGATCTTTTCTTGGTTGTCAAGATCCGTCTTCCTTCAGTCTGGGTGGATTCTGAAACATCTGCATCGCTAAAATATTCCCTTAGACGTAGTCTCCTGAAGTAATCTTCCATGTCGCTGCAGAGTTCAATTTTGTCTAGAGCTTTAGTAGGACAAAATGAGAGTCCTTTACATTCAATGTAAACTTCCTTTTAAGCAAAATCCCTTTGTAGGAATAAAACTGGTAAAATATGTAATATTAATTGTAAATGTTTCATTAACCAAAAATACTTTCCTTCAGCAATAAAAAGGCCCCGTCAGTCACAATTCTGCTCTGCTAGCCAATACACAGTAACTTTTCGTCAGGTTTCATAGTGTAGTGGTCATCACGTCTGCTTAACAAGCAGAAGGCCCTGGGTTCAATCCTCAGTGAAACCAATCTGTTCTTAGTGTTGAAATAATACGCTATCCAACTACAATATATGAAGTTCTCGGCTTTGTTGCCGAATGACGGGATGTTTTGGCTTCCATCACAAACAGAACTACAAATTATTTTTTTTTTTCCCCTGGCGGTCAAAACTCGTCTCTAAATGCCATTACTTTGCAGGATTTCACAGGTTTCATAGTGGAGTGGTCATCACGTCTACTTCATATGCAGAAGGTTCTGGGTTCAATCCCCAGTAAAAACAAGCCGTTTTCGCTGTTGAAGTAATTTGCTATCAACCTGTAATATATGAACTTCTTGGTTTTGTTGCCAACTGATAATATATTTTGGCTTCCCTCACCAAGAGAACTACGATTTTGGGTTTTTTTTTTATTGACCATTTTAGCAGAAAACATAATCCCATATTATAAAAATCCTGTTTGTTTCAAAATATATAGTTCCTTTAAATACAAAAGCAAACAACTAAACTATGTGGAAAAAAGTAACACATTCAATGTAAACTTCCTTTTAAGCAAAATCCCTTTGTAGGAATAAAACTTGTAAAATATGTAATAAAAATTGTAAATGTTTCATTAACCAAAAATACTTTCCTTCAGCAATAAAAAGGCCTCGTCAGTCACAATTCTGCTCTGCTAGCCAATACACAGTAACTTTCTATCTGATTTCATAGAGTAGTGGTCATCATGTCTGCTTCACACGCAGAAGGTCCTGCGTTCAATCCGCAGTAAAACCAATCTGTTCTTGGTGTTGAAATAAT
This sequence comes from Anomaloglossus baeobatrachus, assembly GCF_048569485.1. NCBI lineage: Eukaryota > Metazoa > Chordata > Amphibia > Anura > Aromobatidae > Anomaloglossus > Anomaloglossus baeobatrachus. Next base: position 357,362,693 of record NC_134354.1, on the reverse strand, counting down.
ACTCAAATAAACAGCTTTGTTGCTGAATGATGGGATGTTTTGGCTTCCATCCCCAACAGAGCTACGAATTTGTTTTTTTTTCCCTGGCGGTCAAAACTCGTCTCTAATTGCCATTACTTTGCAGGCTTTCAAAGGTTTCATAGTGTAGTGGAAATCACGTCTGCTTTACACGCAGAAGGTCCTGGGTTCAATCCCCAGTGAAACCCATGTGTTCTTGGTGTTGAAATAATCCCCTATCAACCTGCAGTATATAAAGTTCTTGGCTTTGTTGCCGAATAACTGGATGTTTTAGCTTCCATCACCAACAGAGCTACGAAAATATATAGTTCCTTTAAATACAAAAGCAAACAACTAAACTATGTAGAAAAAAAGTAACACATTCAATGTAAACTTCCTTTTAAGCAAAATCCCTTTGTAGGAATAAAACTGGTAAAATATGTAATAAAAATTGTAAATGTTTCATTAACCAAAAATACTTTCCTTCAGCAATAAAAAGGCCCTGTCAGTCACAATTCTGCTCTGCTAGCCAATACACAGTAACTTTCCATCAGGTTTCATGGAGTAGTGGTCATCACGTCTGCTTAACACGCAGAAGGTCCTGCGTTCAGTCCCCAGTAAAACCAATCTGTTCTTGGTGTTGAAATAATACTCAACTAAACTACAATATATGAAGTTCTTGGCTTTGTTGCCGAATGATGGGATGTTTTGGCTTCCATCCCCAACAGAGCTACGAATTTGTTTTTTTTTTCCCTGGCGGTCAAAACTCGTCTCTAATTGCCATTACTTTGCAGGTTTTCAAAGGTTTCATAGTGTAGTGGAAATCACGTCTGCTTAACACGAAGAAGGTCCTGGGTTCAATCCCCAGTGAAACCTATGTGTTCCTGGTGTTGAAATAATCCCCTATCAACCTGCAGTATATAAAGTTCTTGGATTTGTTGCCGAATAACGGGATGTTTTAGCTTCCATCACCAACAGAGCTACGAATTTGTTTTTTTTCCCCTGGCGGTCAAAACTCGTCTCTAATTGCAATTAATTTGCAGGATTTCAAAGGTTTCATAGTGTAGTGGATTTAAGCAAAATCCCTTTGTAGGAATAAAACTGGTAAAATATGTAATAATAATTGTAAATGTTTCATTAACCAAAAATACTTTTTTGGTTAAAAACATAATCCCATATTATAAAAATCCTATTTGTTTCAAAATATATAGTTCCCATAAATACAAAAGCAAAAGACCAAACTATGGAGAAAAAAGTAACACATTCAATATAAACTTCAATTTAAGCAAAATCCCTTTGTAGGAATAAAACTGGTTTCATAGTGTAGTGGAAATCACGTCTGCTTTACACGCAGAAGATCATGGGTTAAATCCCCAGTGAAACCCATGTGTTCTTGGTGTTGAAATAATCCCCAATCCTCAAGAGAACTACGATTTTGGGTTTCTTTTTTATTGACCTTTTTAGCAGAAAACATAATCCCATATTATAAAAATCCTGTTTGTTTCCAAATATATAGTTCCTTTAAATACAAAAGCAAACAACTAAACTATGTGGAAAAAAGTTACACATTCAATGTAAACTTCCTTTTAAGCAAAATCCCTTTGTAGGAATAAAACTGGTAAAATATGTAATAAAAATTGTAAATGTTTCATTAACCAAAAATACTTTCCTTCAGCAATAAAAAGGCCCCGTCAGTCACAATTCTGCTCTGCTAGCCAATACACAGTACCTTTCCATCAGGTTTCATAGAGTAGTGGTCATCACGTCTGCTTAACACGCAGCAGGTCCTGCGTTCAATCCCCAGTAAAGCCAATCTTTTCTTGGTGTTGAAATAATACTCAATTAAACTACAATATATGAAGTTCTTGGCTTTGTTGCCGAATGATGGGATGTTTCGGCTTCCATCCCCAACAGAGCTACGAATTTGTTTTTTTTTTCCCTGGCGGTCAAAACTCGTCTCTAATTGCCATTACTTTGCAGGCTTTCAAAGGTTTCATAAAGTAGTGGAAATCACGTCTGCTTTACACGCAGAAGGTCCTGGGTTCAATCCCCAGTGAAACCCATGTGTTCATGGTGTTGAAATAATCCCCTATCAACCTGCAGTATATAAAGTTCTTGGCTTTGTTGCTGAATAACAGGATGTTTTAGCTTCCATCACCAACAGAGCTACGAATTTGTTTTTTTTCACCTGGCGGTCAAAACTCGTCTCTAATTGCCATTACTTTGCAGGATTTCAAAGGTTTCATAGTGTAGTGGTCATCACATCTGCTTCACACGCAGAAGGTCCTGGGTTCAATCCCCAGTGAAACCAATCTGTTTTTGGTGTTGAAGTAATTTCCTATCGACTTGTAATATGTGAAATTCTTGGTTTCGTTGCCAAATGACAATACATTTTGGCTTCCATCACAAAGAGAACTACGATTTTGGGTTTCTTTTTTATTGACCATTTTAGCAGAAAACATAATCCCATATTATAAAAATCCTATTTGTTTTAAAATATATAGTTCCCATAAATACAAAAGCAAAAGACCAAACTATGGAGAAAAAAGTAACGCATTCAATATAAACTTCAATTTAAGCAAAATCCCTTTGTAGGAATAAAACTGGTAAAATATGTTATAATAATTGTAAATGTTTCATTAACCAAAAATACTTTCCTTCAGCAATAAAAAGGCCCCGTCAGTCACAATTCTGCTCTGCTAGCCAATACACTGTAACTTTTCGTCAGGTTTCATAGTGTAGTGGTCATCACGTCTGCCTAACATGCAGAAGGTCCTGGGTTCAATCCCCAGTGAAACCAATCTGTTCTTAGTGTTGAAATAATACGCTATCCCACTACAATATGTGAAGTTCTCGGCTTTGTTGCCGAATGACGGGATGTTTTGGCTTCCATCACAAACAGAACTACAAATTATTTTTTCTTTTTCCCCTGGCGGTCAAAACTCGTCTCTTAATTCCATTACTTTGCAGGATTTTACAGGTTTCTTAGTGGAGTCGTCATCACGTCTGCTTCACACGCAGAAGGTCCTGGGTTCAATCCCCAGTAAAAACAAGCCGTTTTCGCTGTTGAAGTAGTTTGCTATCAACATGTAACATATGAAATTCTTTGTTTTGTTGCCAACTGATAATATATTTTGGTTTCCATCAGCAAGAGAACTACGATTTTGGGTTTCTTTTTTATTGACCATTTTAGCAGAAAACATAATCCCATATTATAAAAATCCTGTTTGTTTCAAAATATATAGTTCCTTTAAATACAAAAGCAAACAACTAAACTATGTGGAAAAAAGTAACACATTCAATGTAAACTTCGTTTTAAGCAAAATCCCTTTGTAGGAATAAAACTGGTAAAATATGTAATAATAATTGTAAATGTTTCATTAACCAAAAATACTTTCCTTCAGCAATAAAAAGGCCCCGTCAGTCACAATTCTGCTCTGCTAGCCAATACACAGTAACTTATTGTCAGGTTTCATAGTGTAGTGGTCATCACGTCTGCTTAACACGCAGAAGGTCCTGGGTTCAATCCCCAGTGAAACCAATCAGTTCTTAGTGTTGAAATAATACGCTATCCAACTACAATATATGAAGTTCTCGACATTGTTGCCGAATGACGGTATGTTTTGGCTTCCATCACAAACAGAACTACAAATTATTTTTATTTTTTTCCCCTGGCGGTCAAAACTCGTCTCTAAATGCCATTACTTTTCAGGATTTCACAGGTTTCATAGTGGAGTGGTCATCACGTCTACTTCACACGCAGAAGAGCCTGGGTTCAATCCCCAGTAAAAACAAGCCGTTTTCGCTGTTGAAGAAATTTGCTATCTATATGAAATTCTTGGTTTTGTTGCCAACTGATAATATATTTTGGCTTCCCTCACCAAGAGAACTACGATTTTGGGTTTCTTTTTTATTGACCATTTTAGCAGAAAACATAATCCCATATTATAAAAATCCTGTTTGTTTCCAAATATATAGTTCCTTTAAATACAAAAGCAAACAACTAAACTATGTGGAAAAAAGTAACACATTCAATGTAAACTTCCTTTTAAGCAAAATCCCTTTGTAGGAATAAAACTGGTAAAATATGTAATAAAAATTGTAAATGTTTCATTAACCAAAAATACTTTCCTTCAGCAATAAAAAGGCCCCGTCAGTCACAATTCTGCTCTGCTGGCCAATACACAGTAACTTTCCGTCAGGTTTCATAGAGTAGTGGTCATCACGTCTGCTTAACACGCAGAAGGTCCTGCGTTCAATCCCCAGTAAAACCAATCTGTTCTTGGTGTTAAAATAATACTCAATTAAACTACAATATATGAAGTTCTTGGCTTTGTTGCCGAATGATGGGATGTTTTGGCTTCCATCCAAAACAGAGCTACGAATTTGGTTTTTTTTTCCCTGGCGGTCAAAACTCGTCTCTAATTGCCATTACTTTGCAGGCTTTCAAAGGTTTCATAGTGTAGTGGAAATAACTTCTGCTTTACACGCAGAAGATCCTGGGTTCAATCCCCAATGAAACCCACGTGTTCTTGGTGTTGAAATAATCCCTTATCAACCTGCAGTATATAATGTTCTTGGCTTTGTTGCAGAATAACGGGATGTTTTAGCTTCCATCACCAACAGAGCTACGAATTTGTTTTTTGTCCCCTGGCGGTCAAAACTCGTCTCTAAATGCCATTACTTTGCAGGATTTCAAAGGTTTCATAGTGTAGTGGTCATCACATCTGCTTCACACGCAGAAGGTCCTGGGTTCAATCCCCAGTGAAACCAATCTGTTTTTGGTGTTGAAGTAATTTCCTATCGACTTGTAATATGTGAAATTCTTGGTTTCGTTGCCAAATGACAATACATTTTGGCTTCCATCACAAAGAGAACTACGATTTTGGGTTTCTATTTATTGACCATTTTAGCAGAAAACATAGACCCATATTATAAAAATCCTATTTGTTTCAAAATATATAGTTCCCATTAATACAAAAGCAAAAGACCAAATTATGGAGAAAAAAGTAACACATTCAATATAAACTTCAATTTAAGCAAAATCCTTTTGTAGGAATAAAACTGGTAAAATATGTAATAATAATTGTAAATGTTTCATTAACCAAAAATACTTTCCTTCAGCAATAAAAAGGCCCCGTCAGTCACAATTCTGCTCTGCTAGCCATTACACAGTAACTTTTCGCCAGTTTTTATAGTGTAGTGGTCATCACGTCTGCTTAACACGCGGAAGGTCCTGGGTTCAATACCCAGTGAAACCAATCTGTTCTTAGTGTTGAAATAATACGTTATCCAACTACAATATATGAAGTTCTCGGCATTGTTGCCGAATGACAGTATGTTTTGGCTTCCATAACAAACAGAACTACAAATTATTTTATTTTTTTCCCTTGGCGGTTAAAACTCGTCTCTAAAAGCCATTACTTTGCAGGATTTCACAGGTTTCATAGTGGAGTGGTCATCACGTCTACTTCACACGCAGAAGGTCCTGAGTTCAATCCCCAGTAAAAACAAGCCGTTTTCGCTGTTGAAGTAATTTGCTATCAACCTGTAATACATGAGATTCTTGGTTTTGTTGCCAACTGATAATATATTTTGGCTTCCCTCACCAAGAGAACTACGATTTTGGGTTTCTTTTTTATTGACCATTTTAGCAGAAAACATAATCCCATATTATAAAAATCCTGTTTGTTTCAAAATATATAGTTCCTTTAAATACAAAAGCAAACAACTAAACTATGTGGAAAAAAGTAACACATTTAATGTAAACTTCCTTTTAAGCAAAATCCCTTTGTAGGAATAAAACTGGTAAAATATGTAATAAAAAATGTAAATGTTTCATTAACCAAAAATACTTTCCTTCAGCAATAAAAAGGCCCTGTCAGTCACAATTCTGCTCTGCTAGCCAATACACAGTAACTTTCCATCAGGTTTCATAGAGTAGTGGTCATCACGTCTGCTTGACACGCAGAAGGTCCTGCGTTCAATCCCCAGTAAAACCAATCTGTTCTTGGTGTTGAAATAATACTCAATTAAACTACAATATATGAAGTTCTTGGCTTTGTTGCCGAATGATGGGATATTTTGGCTTCTATCCCCAACAGAGCTACGAATTTGGTTTTTTTTTTCCCTGGCGGTCAAAACTCGTCTCTAATTGCCATTACTTTGCAGGCTTTCAAAGGTTTCATAGTGTAGTGGAAATCACGTCAGCTTTACACGCAGCAGGTCCTGGGTTCAATCCCCAGTGAAACCCATGTGTTCTTGGTGTTGAAGTAATTTCCTATCGACCTGTAGTATGTGAAATTCTTGGTTTCGTTGCCAAATGACAATACATTTTGGCTTCCATCACAAAGAGAACTACGATTTTGGGTTTCTTTTTTATTGACCATTTTAGCAGAAAACATAATCCCATATTATAAAAATCCTATTTGTTTCAAAATATATAGTTCCCATAAATACAAAAGCAAAAGACCAAACTATGGAGAAAAAAGTAACACATTCAATCTAAACTTTAATTTAAGCAAAATCCCTTTGTAGGAATAAAACTGGTAAAATATGTAATAATAATTGTAAATGTTTCATTAACCAAAAATACTTTCCTTCAGCAATAAAAAGGCCCCGTCAGTCACAATTCTGCTCTGCTAGCCAATACACAGTAACTTTTCGTCAGGTGTCATAGTGTAGTGGTCATCACATCTGCTTAACACGCAGAAGGTCCTAGGTTCAATCCCCAGTGAAACCAATCTGTTCTTAGTTTTGAAATAATACGCTATCCAACTACAATATATGAAGGTCTCGGCATTGTTGCCGAATGACGGTGTGTTTTGGCTTCCATCACAAACAGAACTACAAATTATTTTTTTTTTCCCCTGGCGGTCAAAACTCGTCTCTAAATGCCATTACTTCGGAGGATTTCACAAGTTTCATAGTGGAGTCGTCATCACGTCTACTTCACACGCAGAAGGTCCTGGGTTCAGTCCCCAATAAAAACAAGCCGTTTTCGCTGTTGTAGTAATTTGCTATCAACCTGTAATATATGAAAATCTTGGTTTTGTTGCCAACTGATAATATATTTTGGCTTCCCTCACCAAGAGATCTACGATTTTGTGTTTCTTTTTTATTGACCATTTTAGCAGAAAACATAATCCCATATTATAAAAATCCTGTTTGTTTCAAAATATATAGTTCCTTTAAATAAAAAAGCAAACAACTAAACTATGTGGAAAAAAGAAACACATTTAATGTAAACTTCCTTTTAAGCAAAATCCCTTTGTAGGAATAAAACTGGTAAAATATGTAATAAAAATTGTAAATGTTTCATTAACCAAAAATACTTTCCTTCAGCAATAAAAAGGCCCCGTCAGTCACAATTCTGCTCTGCTAGCCAAATACACAGTAACTTTTCGTCAGGTTTTATAGTGTAGTGGTCATCACGTCTGCTTAACACGCAGAAGGTCCTGGGTTCAATCCCCAGTGAAACCAATCTGTTCTTAGTGTTGAAATAATACGCTATCCAACTACAATATATGAAGTTCTCGGCTTTGTTGTTGAATGACGGGATGTTTTGGCTTCCATCACAACCAGAACTACAAATTATTTTTTTTTTCCCCTGGCGGTCAAAACTCGTCTCTAAATGCCATTACTTAGCAGGATTTCACAGGTTTCATAGTGGATTCGTCATCACGTCTACTTCACACGCAGAAGGTCCTGGGTTCAATCCCCAGTCAAAACAAGCCATTTTCGCTGTTGAAGTAATTTGCTATCAACCTGTAACATATGAAATTCTTTGTTTTGTTGCCAACTGATAATATATTTTGGCTTCCATCACCAAGAGAACTACGATTTTGGGTTTCTTTTTTATTGACCATTTTAGCAGAAAACATAATCCCATATTATAAAAATCCTGTTTGTTTCAAAATATATAGTTCATTTAAATACAAAAGCAAACAACTAAACTATGTGGAAAAAAGTAACACATTCAATGTAAACTTCCTTTTAAGCAAAATCCCTTTGTAGGAATAAAACTGGTAAAATATGTAATAAAAATTGTAAATGTTTCATTAACCAAAAATACTTTCCTTCAGCAATAAAAAGGCCCCGTCAGTCACAATTCTGCTCTGCTAGCCAATACACAGTAACTTTCCATTAGGTTTCATAGAGTAGGGGTCATCACGTCTGCTTAACACGCAGAAGGTCCTGCGTTCAATCCCCAGTAAAACCAATCTGTTCTTGGTGTTGAAATAATACCCAATTAAACTACAATATATGAAGTTCTTGGCTTTGTTGCCGAATGATGGGATGTTTTGGCTTCCATCACCAACAGAGCTACGGATTTGTTTCTTTTTTCCCCTGGCGGTCAAAACTCGTCTCTAATTGCCATTACTTTGCAGGATTTCAAAGGTTTCATAGTGTAGTTTTTATCACGTCTGCTTCACACGCAGAAGGTCCTGGGTTCAATCCCCAGTAAAACCAATCTGTTCTTGGTGTTGAGATAATACCCAATTAAACTACACTATATGAAGTTCTTGGCTTTGTTGCCGAATGATGGGATGTTTTGTCTTCCATCACCAACAAAGCTACAAATTTGGGGGTTTTTTTCCCTGGCGGTCAAAACTCGTCTCTAATTGCCATTACTTTGCAGGCTTTCAAAGGTTTCATAGTGTAGTGGAAATCATGTCTGCTTTACACGCAGAAGTCCCTGGGTTCAATCCCTAGTGAAACAAATGTGTTCTTGGTGTTGAAATAATATCCTATCAACCTGCAATCTATAAAGTTCTTGGCTTTGTTGCCGAATAACGGGATGTTTTAGCTTCCATCACCAACAGAGCTACGAATTTGTTTTTTTTCCCCTGGCGGTCAAAAGTCGTCTCTAATTGCCATTACTTTGCAGGATTTCAAAGGTTTCATAGTGTAGTTTTCATCACGTCTGCTTCACACGCAGAAGGTCCTGGGTTCAATCCCCAATGAAACCAATCTGTTTTGGTGTTGAAGTAATTTCCTATCGACTTGTAATATTTGAAATTCTTGGTTTCGTTGCCAAATGACAATACATTTTGGCTTCCATCACAAAGAGAACTACGATTTTGGGTTTCTTTTTTATTGACCATTTTAGCAGAAAACATAATCCCATATTATAAAAATCCTATTTGTTTTAAAATATATAGTTCCCATAAATACAAAAGCAAACGACTAAACTATGTAGAAAAAATAACACATTAAATGTAAACTTCAATTTAAGCAAAATCCCTTTATAGGAATAAAACTGGTAAAATATGTAATAATAATTGTAAATGTTTCATTAACCAAAAATACTTTCCTTCAGCAATAAAAAGGCCCCGTCAGTCACAATTCTGCTCTGCTAGCCAATACACAGTAACTGTCCATCAGGTTTCATAGTGTAGTGCTCATCACGTCTGATTAACACGCAGAAGGTCCTAGGTTGAATCCCCAGTAAAACCTATCTGTTCATGGTGTTGAAATAAAACCCTATCAACCTGCAGTATATGATGTTCTTTGTTTTGTTGCCCAATGATGGGATCTTTTAGCTTCCATCACCAACAGAGCTACAAATTTGTTTTTTTTTCCCCTGGCGGTCAAAACTTGTCTCTAATTGCCATTACTTTACAGGATTTCAAAGGTTTCATAGTGTAGTGGTCATCACGTCTGCTTCACATGCAGAAGGACCTGGGTTCAATCCCCAGTGAAACCAATCTGTTCTTAGTGTTGAAATGATCCGCTATCCACCTACAATATATGAAGTTCTCGGCTTTGTTGCCGAATGACGGGATGTTTTGGCTTCCATCACAAACAGAACTACAAATTTTTTTTTTTTTTCCCTGGCGGTCAAAACTCGTCTCTAAATGCCATTACTTTGCAGGATTTCACAGGTTTCATAGTGGAGTGGTCATCACGTCTACTTCACACGCAGAAGGTCCTGGGTTCAATCCCCAGTAAAAACAAGCCGTTTTCGCTGTTGAAGTAATTTGCTATCAACCTGTAATATATGAAATTCTTGGTTTTGTTGCCAACTGATAATATATTTTGGCTTCCATCACCAAGAGAACTACGATTTTGGGTTTCTTTTTTATTGACCATTTTAGCAGAAAACATAATCCCATATTATAAAAATCCTGTTTGTTTCAAAATATATAGTTTCTTTAAATACAAAAGCAAACGACTAAACTATGTAGAAAAAAGTAACACATTCAATGTAAACTTCAATTTAAGCAAAATCCCTTTGTAGGAATAAAACTGGTAAAATATATAATAAAAATTATAAATGTTTCATTAACCAAAAATACTTTCCTTCAGCAATAAAAATGCCCCGTCAGTCACAATTCTGCTCTGCTAGCCAATACACAGTAACTTTCCATCAGGTTTCATAGTGTAGTGCTATCAACCTGCCATATATGAAGTTCTTGGCTTTGTTGCCGAATGACAGGATGTTTTGGCTTCCATCACCAACAGAGCTACGAATTTGTTTTTTTTCCCCTGGCGGTGAAAACTCGTCTCTAATTGACATTACTTTGCAGGATTTCAAAGGCTTCATAGTGTAGAGGTCATCACGTCTGCTTCATACGCAGAAGGTCCTGGGTTCAACCCGAGTGAAACCAATCTATTTTTGGTGTTGAAGTATTTTCCTATCGACTTGTAATATATGAAATTCTTGGTTTCATTGCCAAATGACAATACATTTTGGCTTCCATCACCAAGAGAACTACGATTTAGGGTTTCTTTTTTATTGACCATTTTAGCAGAAAACATAATCCAATATTATAAAAATCCTATTAAACATACATTCCCCTTCTCAGATTTGCTATACCGGATCTTGCAGGGGGCTTTGGATGAAGGAATTATAACAAAGAAGGTTTTTGATGGCCTCTTCGTTGCATCTCCCAAAATCCCCACCTTTTATCTCCTGCCCATGATCCACAAGAATCCCAAACACCCTCCGGGGCGCCCTATCGTATCCGGCATAGATGGCTTATGCGACCCTGTCTGTCGCTTTATCGACTATTATTTAAAACCTCTTGTGGAAACATTGCCATCTTATGTTAAGGATATGACGGACGTCCTGAATAGGGTCGACGGGATTTTTGTGGATTCTGATACCCTTCTTGTCACGTCGGACATAGAGTCACTTTATACCAATATTAACCATGATGATGGTCTGGAGGCAGTCCGCTTCTTTCTGAGCAATACCAACCGTGATGGCCATTTGTGTGAGCTGATCGTGGAGCTGCTCCACTTTATCCTGACACACAATTTCTTCAATTTCAAAGACCGGTTTTAATTTACAGACCAGAGGCACTGCGATGGGCGCGGCCTGTGCGCCTTCGTACGCTAATATGTTCCTCGGCCATTGGGAGATGGGGCATTTTTGGCGACGAGGGCGTGCCGGCCGCTACCCATGCGCAGTGCTGGTTAAGATATATTGATGATGTTTTTGTTTTGTGGCAGGGTACCGTGGAGCAGCTCTCGGACTTTATGGGTGTTTTAAACCATAATTCATTGAACCTTAAGCTCACTTTTAGATATGATTTACAGTCTATTGATTTTTTGGATATTATGATTGGAGTTGACCGTGGTCGGCAACTACAGACGAATGTCTTTAGGAAGCCTACCTCGGTCAACTCCCTTTTACATGCCTCATCTTCTCATCCTGTTAGTACCATCCAAGCCATCCCGGTTGGGCAATTTCTCAGAATGAGGCGGATATGCTCTACATCTGATAATTTTCAGTCCCAGGCCAATGATCTAACATCGAGATTGGTTAATAGGGGATATAGCCGTCGTGTCATAAAGAAGGGGTACAATAGGGCAAAGAATACTAATCAAATGGAGCTTCTGCAGCCATCTAGTCAGGCGAATACGGGGGCAGGAGAGGCTCGATTCATATCTGCGTGCAACCATGAATGGCATAACATGCGTGCCATATTAAACAAACACTGGCCGATACTAAAATCTGATCCTACCCCAAGGGATTTGGTCCCTGATTATCCTCTAATGACGGCACGCCGTTCCAAAAATCTATGAGATTTTCTCGTACATAGTCATTACGTTCCTGTGATTTCCCATCCCTTTGGTTCTACTAATCCTATTCGTGGGTGTTTTCCCTGCGGTCGCTGTCTTGCGTGCACCAATGTCTCTCGCAGTAAGACCTTTTCCACCGCAGATGGTAGTCGGACATTTGATATTAGGTGTTACATCTCATGCGCAACTTCCTATGTTATCTATTATGCTAAATGTAGTTGCCCTAAGATATACATAGGTTTAACTTCTAGGGAATTGCGGGTGAGAGTGCGTGAACATGTGAGAGATATTGGTGCTGCCAAGACGGTGACCGATATTTCTACTCTTAAGACCCTTCCTAGGCATTTTCGGAACCATCACGGATGTAATGCGAGATCATTGCGTGTCATAGGGATAGATGTCGTACATGGCGGCAATAGGGGCGGGAACCTTAAAAAGATCCTCGCCCAAAAAGAAACCAAATGGATCACCCTACTGGGTACTATGGCTCCGTCTGGTCTGAATGAGTCCCTTAGCTTTGCCCCCTTCCTTTAGACCCCTGTCCTCCCCCCCCCCCTTTTTTTGCTAGATATGGTTTTTTACCACCTATGCAATTTTTTACCTCTGTTTTTATATTCTAATTTTATTGCTGCAAGTGTTTTATGCCATTTTGTGCCCTTTTCTTTGCAGCTTCCATCTTCTGCTCCCTATGGATCACTGCCTCTGTTAATATGACTACCTGAATACATCGTGCATCTGGACTATGATTACAAGGTGGCTTCCCCCATGACAGCCGGGATTATATACTGCTTGGTCGAGGGCTAACTACTGTTATTCTTGTGATTCCTGCCATTTCATTATTTCTTTGCCCTCTTTCCTTGGCGTTCCTATACTGCTGTTTGTGTGGGAGCCCGTATATCTGTATCTTTGTATGTTCCAGTATGTGTGGTGTGCACATGCCTGGTCTTTCTTCTCTCCCTGGCATGCTTAGCGATGTCTCAAGGGCGGAGTTTTGCTCGTGGGGGGCGTTGCCTTAGCCCTCTCCCCTGCACTCCTCGGCTTGACTTCACTCGCATCTGCTAGTGGGATTAGCAATGACCGCGCATGTGCCAGCTTAAACCTGCACTGACTGGCCTGTCCGATCCATGTGATGAACCATATGGTCTATTAAAGCTTCTGGGAACAGATGAGTCACCACCCCTCCTAGGTCTGATGAAGGGTTATACTAACAAGACCTGAAACGCGCGTTATCTTGCTTCTGAGGGGGATCTTTTGGTCTCTGGCTCCTGCACTTATCTGGCACTTTATATCATTGCTGGTGAGCGGTGTTTACATTTTTTTAGCCACTGGTATATATCATTGTTTCCATATACTGACAAACCCAGTGTGCTGTATAACTTTATCTTATCTTGCACACCAGCTATTGTTCTCTGGTATCACCTGGCATGCTGGTGAGCAGTGTTGCATATATTTAGCTACTGATATGTATCATTGCTTGCATATACTGACAAACCCAGTGTGCTGTATAACTTTATCTTATCTTGCACACCAGCTATTGTTCTCTGGTATCACCTGGCATGCTGGTGAGCAGTGTTTGCATATATTTAGCCACTGATATGTATCATTGCTTGCATATACTGACAAACCCAGTGTGCTGTATAATTTTATCTTATCTTGCACACCAGCTATTGTTCTCTGGTATCACCTGGCATGTAACTTTGTATTTTTTGCCATCTGTGCTGTATACTTGTTGTCTTATGTATTCTACTTGCCTTGTTAATTCTGATTAACTCTTTATGTGCCAAGGTGCCCTCTGTTGTTGCACCTATATGTATTTTTCTGTGCTACATCTAAAAACTGTTTTTTATGATGTAATAAAATTTGTCATTCTCTTTTGCATTTCAACCACATCTGCTCTCATGTTTCTTTTGCATTATAAAAATCCTGTTTGTTTCAAAATATATAGTTCCCATAAATACAAAAGCAAAAGACCAAACTATGGAGAAAAAAGTAACACATTCAATATAAACTTCAATTTAAGCAAAATCCCTTTGTAGGAATAAAACTGGTAAAATATGTAATACAAATTGTAAATGTTTCATTAATCAAAAATACTTTCCTTCAGCAATAAAAAGGCCCCGTCAGTCACAATTCTGCTCTGCTAGCCAATACACATCAACTTTTTATCCGGTTTCCTAGTGTAGTGGTCATCACGTCTGCTTAACACGCAGAAGGTACTGGGTTCAATCCCCAGTAAAAACAAGCTGTTTTTGCTGTTGAAGTATTTTGCTATCAACCTGTAATATATGAAATTCTTGGTTTTGTTGCTAACTGTTAATATATTTTGGCTTCCATCACCAAGAGAACTACGATTTTGGGTTTCTAATTTATTGACCATTTTAGCAGAAAACATAATCCCATATTATAAAAATCCTGTTTGTTTCAAAATATATAGTTCCTTTAAATACAAAAGCAAACGACTAAAAAATGTAGAAAAAAGTAACACATTCAATGTAAACTTCCATTTAAGCAAAATCCCTTTGTAGGAATAAAACTGGTAAAATATGTAATAACAATTGTAAATGTTTCATTAACCAAAAATACTTTCCTTCAGCAATAAAAAGGCCCCGTCAGTCACAATTCTGCTCTGCTAGCCAATACACAGTAACTTTCCATCAGGTTTCATAGAGTAGTGGTCATCACGTCTGCTTAACACGCAGAAGGTCCTGCGTTCAATCCCCAGTAAATCCAATCTGTTCTTGGTGTTGAAATAATACCCAATTAAATTACAATATATGAAGTTCTTGGCTTTGTTGCCGAATGATGGGACGTTTTGGCTTCCATCACCAACAGAGCTACGAATTTGTTTTTTTTTTCCCTGGTGGTCAAAACTCGTCTCTAATTGCCATTACCTTGCAGGATTTCAAAGGTTTCATAGTGTAGTGGTCATCACGTCTGCTTAACACGCAGAAGGTCCTGCGTTCAATCCCCAGTAAATCCAATCTGTTCTTGGTGTTGAAATAATACCCAATTATACTACAATATATGAAGTTCTTGGCTTTGTTGCCGAATGATGGGACGTTTTGGCTTCCATCACCAACAGAGCTACGAATTTGTTTTTTTTTTCCCTGGTGGTCAAAACTCGTCTCTAATTGCCATTACCTTGCAGGATTTCAAAGGTTTCATAGTGTAGTGGTCTTCATGTCTGCTTAACACGCAGAAGGTCCTGCGTTCAATCCCCAGTAAAACCAATCTGTTCTTGGTGTTGAAATAATACCCAATTAAACTACAATATATGAAGTTCTTGGCTTTGTTGCCGAATAACGGGATGTTTTAGCTTCCATCACCAACAGAGCTACGAATTTGTTTCTTTTTTCCCTGGCGGTCAAAACTCGTCTCTAATTGCCATTACTTTGCAGGATTTCAAAGGTTTCATAGTGTAGTGGTCATAACGTCTGCTTCACACGCAGCAGGTCCTGGGTTCAATCCCCAGTGAAACCCATGTGTTCATGGTGTTGTAATAATTCCATATCAACCTGCAATATATAAAGTTCTTGGCTTTGTTGCCGAATAATGGGATGTTTTAGCTTCCATCACCAACAGAGCTACGAATTTGTTTTTTTTCCCCTGGCGGTCAAAACTCGTCTGTAATTGCCATTACTTTGCAGGATTTCAAAGGTTTCATAGTGTAGTGGTCATCACGTCTGCTTCACACGCTGAAGGTCCTGGGTTCAATCACCAGTGAAACCAATCTGTTTTTGGTGTTGATGTAATTTCCTATTGACTTGTAATATGTGAAATTCTTGGTTTCGTTGAAAAAATGACAATACATTTTGGCTTCCATCACAAAGAGAACTTCTATTTTGGGTTTCTTTTTTATTGACCATTTTAGCAGAAAACATAATCCCATATTATAAAAATCCTATTTGTTTTAAAATATATAGTTCCCCTAAATACAAAAGCAAACGACTAAACTATGTAGAAAAAAGTAACACATTCAATGTAAACTTCAATTTAAGCAAAATCCCTTTGTAGGAATAAAACTGTTAAAATATATAAGAAAAATTGTAAATGTTTCATTAACCAAAAATACTTTCCTTCAGCAATAAAAAGGCCCCATCAGCCACAATTCTGCTCTGCTAGCCAATACACAGTAACTTTCCATCATGTTTAATAGTGTAGTGCTCATCACGTCTGCTTAACACGCAGAAGGTACTGGGTTCAATCCCCAGTAAAAACAAGCTGTTTTTGCTGTTGAAGTATTTTGCTATCAACCTGTAATATATGAAATTCTTGGTTTTGTTGCTAACTGTTAATATATTTTGGCTTCCATCACCAAGAGAACTACGATTTTGGGTTTCTAATTTATTGACCATTTTAGCAGAAAACATAATCCCATATTATAAAAATCCTGTTTGTTTCAAAATATATAGTTCCTTTAAATACAAAAGCAAACGACTAAAAAATGTAGAAAAAAGTAACACATTCAATGTAAACTTCCATTTAAGCAAAATCCCTTTGTAGGAATAAAACTGGTAAAATATGTAATAACAATTGTAAATGTTTCATTAACCAAAAATACTTTCCTTCAGCAATAAAAAGGCCCCGTCAGTCACAATTCTGCTCTGCTAGCCAATACACAGTAACTTTCCATCAGGTTTCATAGAGTAGTGGTCATCACGTCTGCTTAACACGCAGAAGGTCCTGCGTTCAATCCCCAGTAAATCCAATCTGTTCTTGGTGTTGAAATAATACCCAATTAAATTACAATATATGAAGTTCTTGGCTTTGTTGCCGAATGATGGGACGTTTTGGCTTCCATCACCAACAGAGCTACGAATTTGTTTTTTTTTTCCCTGGTGGTCAAAACTCGTCTCTAATTGCCATTACCTTGCAGGATTTCAAAGGTTTCATAGTGTAGTGGTCATCACGTCTGCTTAACACGCAGAAGGTCCTGCGTTCAATCCCCAGTAAATCCAATCTGTTCTTGGTGTTGAAATAATACCCAATTAAACTACAATATATGAAGTTCTTGGCTTTGTTGCCGAATGATGGGACGTTTTGGCTTCCATCACCAACAGAGCTACGAATTTGTTTTTTTTTTCCCTGGTGGTCAAAACTCGTCTCTAATTGCCATTACCTTGCAGGATTTCAAAGGTTTCATAGTGTAGTGGTCTTCATGTCTGCTTAACACGCAGAAGGTCCTGCGTTCAATCCCCAGTAAAACCAATCTGTTCTTGGTGTTGAAATAATACCCAATTAAACTACAATATATGAAGTTCTTGGCTTTGTTGCCGAATAACGGGATGTTTTAGCTTCCATCACCAACAGAGCTACGAATTTGTTTCTTTTTTCCCTGGCGGTCAAAACTCGTCTCTAATTGCCATTACTTTGCAGGATTTCAAAGGTTTCATAGTGTAGTGGTCATAACGTCTGCTTCACACGCAGCAGGTCCTGGGTTCAATCCCCAGTGAAACCCATGTGTTCATGGTGTTGTAATAATTCCATATCAACCTGCAATATATAAAGTTCTTGGCTTTGTTGCCGAATAATGGGATGTTTTAGCTTCCATCACCAACAGAGCTACGAATTTGTTTTTTTTCCCCTGGCGGTCAAAACTCGTCTGTAATTGCCATTACTTTGCAGGATTTCAAAGGTTTCATAGTGTAGTGGTCATCACGTCTGCTTCACACGCTGAAGGTCCTGGGTTCAATCACCAGTGAAACCAATCTGTTTTTGGTGTTGATGTAATTTCCTATTGACTTGTAATATGTGAAATTCTTGGTTTCGTTGAAAAAATGACAATACATTTTGGCTTCCATCACAAAGAGAACTTCTATTTTGGGTTTCTTTTTTATTGACCATTTTAGCAGAAAACATAATCCCATATTATAAAAATCCTATTTGTTTTAAAATATATAGTTCCCCTAAATACAAAAGCAAACGACTAAACTATGTAGAAAAAAGTAACACATTCAATGTAAACTTCAATTTAAGCAAAATCCCTTTGTAGGAATAAAACTGTTAAAATATATAAGAAAAATTGTAAATGTTTCATTAACCAAAAATACTTTCCTTCAGCAATAAAAAGGCCCCATCAGCCACAATTCTGCTCTGCTAGCCAATACACAGTAACTTTCCATCATGTTTAATAGTGTAGTGCTCATCACGTCTGCTTAACACGCAGAAGGTCCTATGTTGAATCCCCAGGAAAACCTATCTGTTCATGGTGTTGAAATATAACCCTATCAACCCGCAATATATGAAGTTCTCGGCTTTGTCGCCGAATGATGGGATGTTTTGGCTTCCATCACCAACAGAGCTACGAATTTGTTTTTTTTTCCCCTGGCGGTGAAAACTCATCTCTAATTGCCATTACTTTGCAGGATTTCAAAGGTTTTATAGTGTAGAGGTCATCACGTCTGCTTAATACGCAGAAGGTCCTGGATTCAACCCCAGTGAAACCAATCCATTTTTGGTGTTGAAGTATTTTCCTATCGACTTGTAATATATGAAATTCTTGGTTTCGTTGCCAAATGACAATACATTTTGGCTTCCATCACCAAGAGAACTACGATTTTGGGTTTCTTTTTTATTGACCATTTTAGCAGAAAACATAATCCCATATTATAAAAATCCTGTTTGTTTCAAAATATATAGTTCCCATAAATACAAAAGCAAAAGACAAAACTATGGAGAAAAAAGTAACACATTGAATATAAACTTCAATTTAAGCAAAATCCCTTTGTAGGAATAAAACTGGTAAAATATGTAATAAAAATTGTAAATGTTTCATTAACCAAAAATACTTTCCTTCAGCAATAAAAAGGCCCCGTCAGTCACAATTCTGCTCTGCTAGCCAATACACAGTAAATTTTCATCAGGTTTCATAGTGTAGTGGTCATCACATCTGCTTAACACGCAGAAGGTCCTGGGTTCAATCCCCATTGAAACCAATCTGTTCTTAGTGTTGAAATAATACGCTATCCAACTACAACATATGATGTTCTCGGCTTTGTTGCCGAATGACGGGATGTTTTGGCTTCCATCACAAACAGAACTACAAATTATTTTTCTTTTTTCCCCTGGCGGTCAAAACTCGTCTCTAAATGCCATTACTTTGCAAGATTTCACAGCTTTCATAGTGGAGTGGTCATCACGTCTACTTCACACGCAGAAGGTCCTGGGTTCAATCCCCAGTAAAAATGAGCCGTTTTCGCTGTTGAAGTAATTTGCTATCAACCTGTAATATTTGAAATTCTTGGTTTTGTTGCCAACTGATAATATATTTTGGCTTCCATCACCAAGAGAACTACGATTTTGGGTTTCTTTTTTATTGACCATTTTAGCAGAAAACATAATCCCATATTATAAAAATCCTGTTTGTTTCAAAATATATAGTTCCTTTAAATACAAAAGCAAACGACTAAACTATGTAGAAAAAAGTAACACATTCAATGTAAACTTTAGTGATGAGCGAGCATGCTTGTTACTACTCGGTACTCGCACGAGTATCACTGTACTCGAGCTACTCGGCGGGGACCGAGTAATCTCGCGATACTCGTGCTGTACTCGTGGTCTTCATCCCTGCATGTTGGCACTCTTTTGAGAGCCAGCCCTCATGCAGGGATTGGCTGGCAGACCACTGCAATGCCACAGCCCTGTTAGTTGTGGAATTGCAGTGATTGGCCGGCCCGCACAGCGTGACCGAGCCTTTATACCGGCCGGCGCGCTGTGCTCTGCTCACAGCTATCCAGACAGTCAGTGCAGGGAGAGTGTCGCTGCTTCAGGGAAAGGTTTGCGGCCCTTTATAGTTAGTTCCGGAGCAGGGCTGCAAACAGTGTGACCAGAAGTCCTTCTCAGGACTATTCTAGTTGTATACAGGCAGGCAGGGTATATCCAGGTCAGAGTACAGTAGCAGAGTCTTTCTCAGGACTATTGTTGCTATATACAGGCAGGGTATAGCCAGGTCGGAATACAGGCTAGTGACCAGAAGAGTCCTTGTCAGGACTATTGTAGCAGTATACAGGCAGGCAGGCAGGCAGGCAGGGTATATAGCCATTCCTATCGGTGACCGTATACCAGCCTTCATCATATCTGGGGCTGGTGTACACAGTCTAAAACAGTCCAGATAGTGTCAGACTTCTCAGTATTTTTTTCTCCTAAAAACCTGTTAGGTTCTTATTGCATCCGTGCTTGCATTTAAAAACCGCACGTGTGTGCCTGTCGGTGGCAGCGTACAGGTGCACGTTTTGCACAAACTATTATATAACGCACAAGTCTAGTGAATAATACACGTCAGTCAGCAGTGGCTGATAGTGTCAGACTTCTCAGTAATTGTCGCTCCTAAAAACCTGTTAGGTTCTTATTGCGTCCATGCTTGCATTTAAAAACCGCACGTGTGTGCCTGTCGGTGGCAGCGTACAGGTGCACGTTTTGCACAAACTATTATATAACGCACAAGTCTAGTGTATAATACACGTCAGTCAGCAGTGGCTGATAGTGTCAGACTTCTCAGTAATTGTCGCTCCTAAAAACCTGTTAGGTTCTTATTGCGTCCATGCTTGCATTTAAAAACCGCACGTGTGTGCCTGTCGGTGGCCGCGTACAGGTGCACGTTTTGCACAAACTATTATATAACGCACAAGTCTAGTGTATAATAAACGTCAGTCAGCAGTGGCTGATAGTGTCAGACTTCTCAGTAATTGTCGCTCCTAAAAACCTGTTAGGTTCTTATTGCGTCCATGCTTGCATTTAAAAACCGCACGTGTGTGCCTGTCGGTGGCAGCGTACAGGTGCACGTTTTGCACAAACTATTATATAACGCACAAGTCTAGTGTATAATACACGTCAGTCAGCAGTGGCTGATAGTGTCAGACTTCTCAGTAATTGTCGCTCCTAAAAACCTGTTAGGTTCTTATTGCGTCCATGCTTGCATTTAAAAACCGCACGTGTGTGCCTGTCGGTGGCAGCGTACAGGTGCACGTTTTGCACAAACTATTATATAACGCACAAGTCTAGTGTATAATACACGTCAGTCAGCAGTGGCTGATAGTGTCAGACTTCTCAGTAATTGTCGCTCCTAAAAACCTGTTAGGTTCTTATTTCGTCCATGCTTGCATTTAAAAACCGCACGTGTGTGCCTGTCGGTGGCAGCGTACAGGTGCACGTTTTGCACAAACTATTATATAACGCACAAGTCTAGTGTATAATACACGTCAGTCAGCAGTGGCTGATAGTGTCAGACTTCTCAGTAATTGTCGCTCCTAAAAACCTGTTAGGTTCTTATTGCGTCCATGCTTGCATTTAAAAACCGCACGTGTGTGCCTGTCGGTGGCAGCGTACAGGTGCACGTTTTGCACAAACTATTATATAACGCACAAGTCTAGTGTATAATACACGTCAGTCAGCAGTGGCTGATAGTGTCAGACTTCTCAGTAATTGTCGCTCCTAAAAACCTGTTAGGTTCTTATTGCGTCCATGCTTGCATTTAAAAACCGCACGTGTGTGCCTGTCGGTGGCCGCGTACAGGTGCACGTTTTGCACAAACTATTATATAACGCACAAGTCTAGTGTATAATAAACGTCAGTCAGCAGTGGCTGATAGTGTCAGACTTCTCAGTAATTGTCGCTCCTAAAAACCTGTTAGGTTCTTATTGCGTCCATGCTTGCATTTAAAAACCGCACGTGTGTGCCTGTCGGTGGCAGCGTACAGGTGCACGTTTTGCACAAACTATTATATAACGCACAAGTCTAGTGTATAATACACGTCAGTCAGCAGTGGCTGATAGTGTCAGACTTCTCAGTAATTGTCGCTCCTAAAAACCTGTTAGGTTCTTATTGCGTCCATGCTTGCATTTAAAAACCGCACGTGTGTGCCTGTCGGTGGCAGCGTACAGGTGCACGTTTTGCACAAACTATTATATAACGCACAAGTCTAGTGTATAATACACGTCAGTCAGCAGTGGCTGATAGTGTCAGACTTCTCAGTAATTGTCGCTCCTAAAAACCTGTTAGGTTCTTATTTCGTCCATGCTTGCATTTAAAAACCGCACGTGTGTGCCTGTCGGTGGCAGCGTACAGGTGCACGTTTTGCACAAACTATTATATAACGCACAAGTCTAGTGTATAATACACGTCAGTCAGCAGTGGCTGATAGTGTCAGACTTCTCAGTAATTGTCGCTCCTAAAAACCTGTTAGGTTCTTATTGCGTCCATGCTTGCATTTAAAAACCGCACGTGTGTGCCTGTCGGTGGCAGCGTCAGGCTCCACATTGTCCCTGGATAGAGATGTGCATAAGGGCCTCAAAACATTGTTCCCATTGCAAAGGAGCGGGTCTCCTGTCGTTGTAATGTCCATTCTGAAAGAATGGTCGAAAAAATTTACCACTGGGGGTATACCAGAAACAACGGCCTAACTATTGTAACGGTCATCATGATGGCGCATGAGGAGAAGGAGGAGCAGTCCAGCGATTAGCCAAAGTCCAGAAGTGTGTACCCATGGGTGAGTGTAGGTACATGGCAAACTTTAAATTCCGCTCTCATTTGCTGGTGGTGTGGTGAAGTCTGGCCCAATCCAACCCTTTTTCATCTTGATCAGAGTCAGCCTGTCAGCATTTACAGTTGACAGGCAGGTGCGTTTATCTGTAATGATTCCACCTGCGGCACTAAAAACACGCTCTGACAAAACGCTAGCGGCAGGGCAGGCCAGGACTTCCAAGGCGTAGAGAGCCAATTCATGCCACGTGTCCAGCTTGGATACCCATTAATTGTAAGGCACAGAGGAATGTCGGAGTACAGTTGTTTGATCTGCAAGGTACTCCTTGAGCATCTGGGCAAACTTAGGATTTTTTGTGGCACTACCCCGCACCTCAGGGGCTGTGGTATGTGAGGGCCTGAGAAAACTGTCCCACATCTTAAAGACTGTTCCCCTACCTCTGGCGGATTGGACTTGTGCCCCTCTCGGCTGTACGCCTTGGCTGTCCACTGATTCCTGACCTATGCCGCTAGCGTTTTGTGAGGGGAATGCTTTGCCTACTTCCGTGACTATGGCCTTCTGGAACTGCTGCATTTTGCCTGACCTCTTCGCCTCGGGAATAAGAGACATAAAGTTCTCCTTGTAGCGTGGGTCTAACAGTGTTACCAACCAGTAATGATTGTCGGCAAAGATGTTCTTAACGCGAGGGTCACGAGACAGGCAGCTTACCATAAAGTCAGACATGTGTGCCAGACTCTTAACAGCCATCACTTCAGTATCCTGACCAACACGATGACTGAACATGCTGTCCTCCTCCTCCTCCTCCTCCTCCTCCTCATCTACCCTGTCCTCTGGCCAGCCACGCTGAACCGAGGATATGACTGCATGTCATATCCTCAATTTGGCCAGAGAGTTGCTCCATGTCTTCATCCTCCTCCTCGTCATAGTCCTCCACTGCACGTTGTGATGAGACGAGGCTGGGCTGTGTGTTATCACCCACACCCACTACTTTTTCTTGCTCAAACTCATCGCGCTCCGCCTGAAATGCATCATGGTTGTTTTTTGAGCAGAGACCATTTTAGAAGGCAGACAAGCGGTATGGTGATGCTAATAATGTCGTCATCGTCGCTCACCATCTTGGTGGAGTCCTCAAACTTTTGGAAGATGGTACATAGGTCGGACAACCATCTCCACTCCTCAGGTGTTATGTGTGGAGTTTGACCCATTTCCCGATGGCTTAGGTGTTGCAGGTACTCAACAACTGCCCTCTTCTGCTCACATATCATGACCAACATGTGCAGAGTTGAATTCCAACGCGTGGGGACATCACACACCAGTCTGTGAGCCGGAAGATGCAAATGGCGCTGAAAGCCGGCAAGGCCGGCTGAAGCAGTAGGTGACTTTCGAAAAAGTACAGACAGGCGGCGAACTTTTACCAGCAGATCAGACAGCTCTGGTTATGACTTTAGAAAACGCTGAACCACGAGGTTGAGCACATGGGACACGCATGGAACATGTGTCAGCTGGCCTCGCCTCAAAGCCGCCACCAGGTTCCGGCCATTGTCACACACAACCTTTCCTGGCTTTAGGTTCAGAGGTGTGAGCCAGTGATCTGCCTGCTGTTTCAGAGCTGTCCACACCTCTTCTGCATTGTGGGGTTTGTCACCTATGCAGATTAGCTTCAGCACAGCCTGTTGCCGCTTCGCCGAGGCAGTGCTGCAGTGCTTCTGTGTCGCCCTGGACAAGCCAGAGGCCACAGAGCACAACACTTACACACCCCACACTCCCTGCAGGCATATCATAGTCAAAACACAAAATCCTTGTTGCCTTCCCCAGGGGCTGTTGTCCA
This sequence comes from Anomaloglossus baeobatrachus, assembly GCF_048569485.1. Classification (NCBI taxonomy): domain Eukaryota; kingdom Metazoa; phylum Chordata; class Amphibia; order Anura; family Aromobatidae; genus Anomaloglossus; species Anomaloglossus baeobatrachus. The sequence goes on along the minus strand of NC_134354.1, from coordinate 357,338,358 downwards.
CACCAGGTGGTGGAGCCAGGCGGTTGGTCTCCACCCACCAAGGAGGAGGGAAAACACAGGCAGTGAGAGTTAAGCTAAGGAAGTGGAAGGAGGAAAGTAGTAGAGAGGAGAAAAGTGACAGCAAAGAGCCTGAAGTTGGTCCGGGTGTGTGGCCCGGACAGGACAGCAAGGTTGGCAGGATGTGGTGACCGTCTGCAGTGGAGGCCGATTGGAGTCTGCCGTAAGGACCGTGGACGGGTGGTGACTAGAGTTGAGCGCGGTTTGTGGTTTGTGGTTCTCCAGTTCTAGGCTCGAGTGATTTTGGGGCATGTTCTAGATCGAACTAGAACTCAAGCTTTTTGCAAAAGCTCGATAGTTCTAGAAACGTTCGAGAACGGTTCTAGCAGCAAAAAAACAGCTAAATCCTAGCTTGGTTTCTGCTGTAATAGTGAAAGTCACTCTGTGAATAACACTATTATGCCATTTCAATGTATAGTGTGCGTGAACAGCGCCTTCAGATCACAGCTGTTTCTATAATGGCGATCGCCTTTTTTTTTTTTTTTTTCTTGTCTTCCTTCCCTAAGCGCGCGCGTCTTGTGGGGCGGGCCAGCATGTCAGCCAATCCCAGACACACACACAGCTAAGTGGACTTTTAGCCAGAGAAGCAACGGCATGTGTGATAGGATGTCCATGTCACATGTCCCTGCATTATAAAACCGGACATTTTCCTCCAGGACGCCATTATCTCTTCTGCGTCTTTGGTGTCAGACATCACTGTCGCAGCTCCTTCCTTAGTCCTATCGCTGATACAGCTGTATGCGCTCCATACACAGCGCTGGACAGCTTAGGGAGAGCACTTTCTAGCAGTCCTTTTAAGGGCTCAAACCGGCAGGGTCAGAGTTAAGGTGACAGGTCCTGAAAACAGCGCCAGCGTCTGTGTAGCCAAGGTCAGGGATTTCCTCACTGCATTTGCCTATTAGGAGGGATAGAAAGGCAGGCTTCCATTCCTCTATCCAGAGCCCCAAAATCCTGGCACTGTACCCTCCTGTCCTCTGCACACTCCAACTCATAACTAAGCCATTATTCTAGCAAACACTCAGTGTACCTAGTGGCATCCTATACGTGGCTATTGGACTTTGCTATAGTCCCACTAGTGCAAAGACATTTGCAGAGCACGTCTGCCTGCATTGCACACTCCAACTCATTATAACTAAGCCATTATACTAGCAAACACTCAGTGTACCTAGTGGCATCCTATACGTGGCTATTGGACTTTGCTATAGTCACACTAGTGCAAAGACATTTGCAGCACCTCTACCTGCATTGCACACTCCAACTCATGATAACTAAGCCATTATACTAGCAAACACTCAGTGTACCTAGTGGCATTCTATACGTGGCTATTGGACTTTGCTATAGTAACACTAGTGCAAAGACATTTGCAGAGCGCGTCTTCCTGCATTGCACACTCCAACTCATTATAACTAAGCCATTATACTAGCAAACACTCAGTGTACCTAGTGGCATTCTATACGTGGCTATTGGACTTTGCTATAGTCACACTAGTGCAAAGACATTTGCAGAGCGCGTCTGCCTGCATTGCACACTCCAACTCATTATAACTAAGCCATTATACTAGCAAACACTCAGTGTACCTAGTGGCATCCTATACGTGGCTATTGGACTTTGCTATAGTCACACTAGTGCAAAGACATTTGCAGGACCTCTACCTGCATTGCACACTCCAACTCATGATAACTAAGCCATTATACTAGCAAACACTCAGTGTACCTAGTGGCATCCTATACGTGGCTATTGGACTTGGCTATAGTCACACTAGTGCAAAGACATTTGCAGCACCTCTACCTGCATTGCACACTCCAACTCATGATAACTAAGCCATTATACTAGCAAACACTCAGTGTACCTAGTGGCATTCTATACGTGGCTATTGGACTTTGCTATAGTCACACTAGTGCAAAGACATTTGCAGAGCGCGTCTGCCTGCATTGCACACTCCAACTCATTATAACTAAGCCATTATACTAGCAAACACTCAGTGTACCTAGTGGCATCCTATACGTGGCTATTGGACTTTGCTATAGTTACACTAGTGCAAAGACATTTGCAGCACCTCTACCTGCATTGCACACTCCAACTCATGATAACTAAGCCATTATACTAGCAAACACTCAGTGTACCTAGTGGCATCCTATACGTGGCTATTGGACTTTGCTATAGTCACACTAGTGCAAAGACATTTGCAGCACCTCTACCTGCATTGCACACTCCAACTCATGATAACTAAGCCATTATACTAGCAAACACTCAGTGTACCTAGTGGCATTCTATACGTGGCTATTGGACTTTGCTATAGTCACACTAGTGCAAAGACATTTGCAGAGCGCGTCTGCCTGCATTGCACACTCCAACTCATTATAACTAAGCCATTATACTAGCAAACACTCAGTGTACCTAGTGGCATCCTATATGTGGCTATTGGACTTTGCTATAGTCACACTAGTGCAAAGACATTTGCAGCACCTCTACCTGCATTGCACACTCCAACTCATGATAACTAAGCCATTATACTAGCAAACACTCAGTGTACCTAGTGGCATTCTATACGTGGCTATTGGACTTTGCTATAGTCACACTAGTGCAAAGACATTTGCAGAGCGCGTCTGCCTGCATTGCACACTCCAACTCATTATAACTAAGCCATTATACTAGCAAACACTCAGTGTACCTAGTGGCATTCTATACGTGGCTATTGGACTTTGCTATAGTCACACTAGTGCAAAGACATTTGCAGAGCGCGTCTGCCTGCATTGCACACTCCAACTCATGATAACTAAGCCATTATACTAGCAAACACTCAGTGTACCTAGTGGCATTCTATACGTGGCTATTAGACTTTGCTATAGTCACACTAGTGCAAAGACATTTGCAGAGCGCGTCTGCCTGCATTGCACACTCCAACTCATTATAACTAAGCCATTATACTAGCAAACACTCAGTGTACCTAGTGGCATTCTATACGTGGCTATTGGACTTTGCTATAGTCACACTAGTGCAAAGACATTTCTAGAGCGCGTCTGCCTGCATTGCACACTCCAACTCATTATAACTAAGCCATTATACTAGCAAACACTCAGTGTACCTAGTGGCATTCTATACGTGGCTATTGGACTTTGCTATAGTCACACTAGTGCAAAGACATTTGCAGAGCGCGTCTGCCTGCATTGCACACTCCAACTCATGATAACTAAGCCATTATACTAGCAAACACTCAGTGTACCTAGTGGCATTCTATACGTGGCTATTGGACTTTGCTATAGTCACACTAGTGCAAAGACATTTGCAGAGCGCGTCTGCCTGCATTGCACACTCCAACTCATAATAACTAAGCCATTATACTAGCAAACACTCAGTGTACCTAGTGGCATTCTATACGTGGATATTGGACTTTGCTATAGTCACACTAGTGCAAAGACATTTGCAGAGCGCGTCTGCCTGCATTGCACACTCCAACTCATTATAACTAAGCCATTATACTAGCAAACACTCAGTGTACCTAGTGGCATCCTATACGTGGCTATTGGACTTTGCTATAGTCACACTAGTGCAAAGACATTTGCAGCACCTCTACCTGCATTGCACACTCCAACTCATGATAACTAAGCCATTATACTAGCAAACACTCAGTGTACCTAGTGGCATCCTATACGTGGCTATTGGACTTTGCTATAGTCACACTAGTGCAAAGACATTTGCAGCACCTCTACCTGCATTGCACACTCCAACTCATGATAACTAAGCCATTATACTAGCAAACACTCAGTATACCTAGTGGCATTCTATACGTGGCTATTGGACTTTGCTATAGTCACACTAGTGCAAAGACATTTGCAGAGCGCGTCTGCCTGCATTGCACACTCCAACTCATTATAACTAAGCCATTATACTAGCAAACACTCAGTGTACCTAGTGGCATCCTATACGTGGCTATTGGACTTTGCTATAGTCACACTAGTGCAAAGACATTTGCAGGACCTCTACCTGCATTGCACACTCCAACTCATGATAACTAAGCCATTATACTAGCAAACACTCACTGTACCTAGTGGCATCCTATACGTGGCTATTGGACTTTGCTATAGTCACACTAGTGCAAAGACATTTGCAGCACCTCTACCTGCATTGCACACTCCAACTCATGATAACTAAGCCATTATACTAGCAAACACTCAGTGTACCTAGTGGCATTCTATACGTGGCTATTGGACTTTGCTATAGTCACACTAGTGCAAAGACATTTGCAGAGCGCGTCTGCCTGCATTGCACACTCCAACTCATTATAACTAAGCCATTATACTAGCAAACACTCAGTGTACCTAGTGGCATTCTATACGTGGCTATTGGACTTTGCTATAGTCACACTAGTGCAAAGACATTTGCAGAGCGCGTCTGCCTGCATTGCACACTCCAACTCATTATAACTAAGCCATTATACTAGCAAACACTCAGTGTACCTAGTGGCATCCTATACGTGGCTATTGGACTTTGCTATAGTCACACTAGTGCAAAGACATTTGCAGGACCTCTACCTGCATTGCACACTCCAACTCATGATAACTAAGCCATTATACTAGCAAACACTCAGTGTACCTAGTGGCTTCCTATACGTGGCTATTGGACTTTGCTATAGTCACACTAGTGCAAAGACATTTCCAGAGCGCGTCTGCCTGCATTGCACACTCCAACTCATTATAACTAAGCCATTATACTAGCAAACACTCAGTGTACCTAGTGGCATCCTATACGTGGCTATTGGACTTTGCTATAGTCACACTAGTGCAAAGACATTTGCAGAGCGCGTCTGCCTGCATTGCACACTCCAACTCATTATAACTAAGCCATTATACTAGCAAACAGTCAGTGTACCTAGTGGCATCCTATACGTGGCTATTGGACTTTGCTATAGTCACACTAGTGCAAAGACATTTGCAGCACCTCTACCTGCATTGCACACTCCAACTCATGATAACTAAGCCATTATACTAGCAAACACTCAGTGTACCTAGTGGCATTGTATACGTGGCTATTGGACTTTGCTATAGTCACACTAGTGCAAAGACATTTGCAGAGCGCGTCTGCCTGCATTGCACACTCCAACTCATTATAACTAAGCCATTATACTAGCAAACACTCAGTGTACCTAGTGGCATCCTATACGTGGCTATTGGACTTTGCTATAGTCACACTAGTGCAAAGACATTTGCAGAGCGCGTCTGCCTGCATTGCACACTCCAACTCATGATAACTAAGCCATTATACTAGCAAACACTCAGTGTACCTAGTGGCATCCTATACGTGGCTATTGGACTTTGCTATAGTCACACTAGTGCAAAGACATTTGCAGAGCGCGTCTGCCTGCATTGCACACTCCAACTCATTATAACTAAGCCATTATACTAGCAAACACTCAGTGTACCTAGTGGCATCCTATACGTGGCTATTGGACTTTGCTATAGTCACACTAGTGCAAAGACATTTGCAGGACCTCTACCTGCATTGCACACTCCAACTCATGATAACTAAGCCATTATACTAGCAAACACTCAGTGTACCTAGTGGCATCCTATACGTGGCTATTGGACTTTGCTATAGTCACACTAGTGCAAAGACATTTGCAGCACCTCTACCTGCATTGCACACTCCAACTCATGATAACTAAGCCAATATACTAGCAAACACTCAGTGTACCTAGTGGCATTCTATACGTGGCTATTGGACTTTGCTATAGTCACACTAGTGCAAAGACATTTGCAGAGCGCGTCTGCCTGCATTGCACACTCCAACTCATTATAACTAAGCCATTATACTAGCAAACACTCAGTGTACCTAGTGGCATTCTATACGTGGCTATTGGACTTTGCTATAGTCACACTAGTGCAAAGACATTTGCAGAGCGCGTCTGCCTGCATTGCACACTCCAACTCATTATAACTAAGCCATTATACTAGCAAACACTCAGTGTACCTAGTGGCATTCTATACGTGGCTATTGGACTTTGCTATAGTCACACTAGTGCAAAGACATTTGCAGAGCGCGTCTGCCTGCATTGCACACTCCAACTCATGATAACTAAGCCATTATACTAGCAAACACTCAGTGTACCTAGTGGCATCCTATACGTGGCTATTGGACTTTGCTATAGTCACACTAGTGCAAAGACATTTGCAGCACCTCTACCTGCATTGCACACTCCAACTCATGATAACTAAGCCATTATACTAGCAAACACTCAGTGTACCTAGTGGCATTCTATACGTGGCTATTGGACTTTGCTATAGTCACACTAGTGCAAAGACATTTGCAGAGCGCGTCTGCCTGCATTGCACACTGCAACTCATTATAACTAAGCCATTATACTAGCAAACACTCAGTGTACCTAGTGGCATTGTATACGTGGCTATTGGACTTTGCTATAGTCACACTAGTGCAAAGACATTTGCAGAGCGCGTCTGCCTGCATTGCACACTCCAACTCATTATAACTAAGCCATTATACTAGCAAACACTCAGTGTACCTAGTGGCATCCTATACGTGGCTATTGGACTTTGCTATAGTCACACTAGTGCAAAGACATTTGCAGAGCGCGTCTGCCTGCATTGCACACTCCAACTCATGATAACTAAGCCATTATACTAGCAAACACTCAGTGTACCTAGTGGCATCCTATACGTGGCTATTGGACTTTGCTATAGTCACACTAGTGCAAAGACATTTGCAGAGCGCGTCTGCCTGCATTGCACACTCCAACTCATTATAACTAAGCCATTATACTAGCAAACACTCAGTGTACCTAGTGGCATCCTATACGTGGCTATTGGACTTTGCTATAGTCACACTAGTGCAAAGACATTTGCAGGACCTCTACCTGCATTGCACACTCCAACTCATGATAACTAAGCCATTATACTAGCAAACACTCAGTGTACCTAGTGGCATCCTATACGTGGCTATTGGACTTTGCTATAGTCACACTAGTGCAAAGACATTTGCAGCACCTCTACCTGCATTGCACACTCCAACTCATGATAACTAAGCCAATATACTAGCAAACACTCAGTGTACCTAGTGGCATTCTATACGTGGCTATTGGACTTTGCTATAGTCACACTAGTGCAAAGACATTTGCAGAGCGCGTCTGCCTGCATTGCACACTCCAACTCATTATAACTAAGCCATTATACTAGCAAACACTCAGTGTACCTAGTGGCATTCTATACGTGGCTATTGGACTTTGCTATAGTCACACTAGTGCAAAGACATTTGCAGAGCGCGTCTGCCTGCATTGCACACTCCAACTCATTATAACTAAGCCATTATACTAGCAAACACTCAGTGTACCTAGTGGCATTCTATACGTGGCTATTGGACTTTGCTATAGTCACACTAGTGCAAAGACATTTGCAGAGCGCGTCTGCCTGCATTGCACACTCCAACTCATGATAACTAAGCCATTATACTAGCAAACACTCAGTGTACCTAGTGGCATCCTATACGTGGCTATTGGACTTTGCTATAGTCACACTAGTGCAAAGACATTTGCAGCACCTCTACCTGCATTGCACACTCCAACTCATGATAACTAAGCCATTATACTAGCAAACACTCAGTGTACCTAGTGGCATTCTATACGTGGCTATTGGACTTTGCTATAGTCACACTAGTGCAAAGACATTTGCAGAGCGCGTCTGCCTGCATTGCACACTGCAACTCATTATAACTAAGCCATTATACTAGCAAACACTCAGTGTACCTAGTGGCATTCTATACGTGGCTATTGGACTTTGCTATAGTCACACTAGTGCAAAGACATTTGCAGAGCGCGTCTGCCTGCATTGCACACTCCAACTCATTATAACTAAGCCATTATACTAGCAAACACTCAGTGTACCTAGTGGCATCCTATACGTGGCTATTGGACTTTGCTATAGTCACACTAGTGCAAAGACATTTGCAGCACCTCTACCTGCATTGCACACTCCAACTCATTATAACTAAGCCATTATACTAGTATTTTTGCTGCCAGTTTAAGGGCTGTAGTTGCATTGTCAGGCATATTTATTCTTTATTATTCTGCTGTTAATAAAGCTAGACCACCACTGCAATCTACACCACCTCTCAATTTTTACTACCACATTTTCAGTGCACAATCTTATCGCAATCAACATGAGTGGCAAAATGTCAGATGCTGGTGGAAAGGGGAAGAGGCGTGGTGGAAAAGGCAAAAAAGGTTTTGTCCGTGGGGAAGGTGGCAAAGCTTCATTATCATCTGCTGAAGATAGACCATCTACCAGCAAAAGTAAGATGTCTACTACTTACCGTGGACAATCCGATGTGCTCCCTTTTTTACGGACACGAACAAGAGGAACAAAGGTAGATGATGGACAAAAAAGGAAAATGCTTGAATGGATCTCAAGTGGTCCAACAAGTGCCCTCTCAGCCACTTCAAGTACCGCATCCAAAAAACACCAGTCCTCTGAGTTGTCATCCCAATCAAACTTGCTTTCTCCCAGCTCTGAAGTCTCCATCAGCCCTGCACAGTATGGTGGAACTGAGATGGCTGAGTCTGCAGAGCTGTTCAGTCACACTATAGCCTGGGAATCAGAGGTCTGCTCCCAAGCTACAGTGAGTACAGAACAGGAAATGGTCTGCAGTGATGCCCAGAACCTTTGTGACTCTGATTCAGGCCGTGAGGACCAAGTTTCTGAGCATAATGTTGACCCTTTGTCACAAACTGTAACACCTGTGGTTATAGACAATGAGGAACATACTGATGAAGATGAGACTCAGATACCCGATTGGGATGACAACTTAAATATTCGGTCAGGGCAAGAAGAGGCTCGGTCTGAGGGGGAGGGGAGTGCAAACACAACAATTGATGATGAAGTTCTAGATCCCACCTACTGTCAACCCACAGTCAGGCACTCGAGGAGGTCAACAGAGGTGGTGGAGGAGGATGCAACTGATGACGAAGTTACCTTGCGCCTTCCTGGACACAGTCGGAGTACTGGTAGCACGTCTACAACTGCATCCTCAGCCACCACTCTGCCTCTGAGCATTATTCGGGGTGGATCAACAGGTCGCATGGCCTCTAAGCCTTGCCTAGCCTGGTCCTTTTTTGACATAGAAAAAGATCGGCCAAATTATGTGATCTGTAAAATTTGTCAGGGTTCTCTTAGTAGAGGTCAAAACCTCAGCTGTTTGACAACTTCTTGCATGAATCGTCACATGAATAAATATCATTTGGCCCGGTGGGAAGCTCACCGTGCTGCAATGCGGCCTAGCGGAGCGAACCATCCACCGCCTGCCCCTTCCATGGCATCCACGCGCTCGTCATCTTCTAGGACTGTGGGGACAGCTGTCACACCTGTTTTTCCACCCACAACTTCCACCACTGTAACCGCAACAGGCAGTTTGCTTGGTAGGTCATCAGTTGGTTTGGAAGGGGAAACAAGTGAGTGTGTACAGCTCTCTCAGACATCAATTGCACCAACGTTGGATGAAGGCAACATCATGTCTCCGCCTGCACTTTCCTCACAAACCTGCATTTTTCCAGGGACACCCTACTCAACACCGTCTACACACAGCAGCCAGATCTCTGTCCCTCAGATGTGGTCAAATAAAAGGCCACTTCCTGCGACCCATGACAAAGCTAAGAGGTTGACTCTATCCCTCTGTAAGCTGTTGGCTACCGAAATGCTGCCTTTCCGCCTAGTGGACACACAGGATTTTAGAGACCTTATGTCTGTCGCTGTGCCCCAGTACCAGATGCCTAGTCGCCACTACTTCTCTAAGAAAGGTGTGCCCGCGCTACACCAGCATGTCGCACACAACATCACCGCTTCCTTGAGAAACTCTGTGTGTCAACGGGTGCATTTCACCACCGATACTTGGACCAGTAAGCATGGATAGGGACGTTACATGTCGCTGACTGGGCACTGGGTAACTATGGTGATAGATGGTGAAGGGTCTGCTGCACAAGTCTTGCCGTCCCCACGACTTGTGTGTCAATCCTCTGTCTGTCCAAGTTCCGCCACTGCTTCTGCATCCTCCACCTCATCTGGGTCCTCCACCTCCGCCCCATGCCTGCCTGGTCAGGCCACCAGCGTTCTCACTGCGCAGAAGGAATCACGCACCCATCATTACTATACTGGCAGCAGAGCGCAACGGCATCAGGCGGTCTTTAGCTTGACATGTCTTGGTAATAAGAGTCACACAGCTGAGGAGTTGTGGTCAGCTCTGCGGTCCGAGTTTAATAAATGGTTGTCTCCACTCAACCTGAAGCCTGGTAAGGCCGTGTGCGACAATGCTGCAAACCTGGGTGCGGCCCTTCACCTGGGCAAGGTGACACACGTGCCTTGTATGGCTCACGTGTTGAACCTTGTCGTCCAGCAATTTTTAATACAGTATCCCGGCCTAGATGGCCTTCTGAACAGGGCACGAAAACTGTCTGCTCACTTCCGCCGTTCAAGCGCCGCAGCTGAGCGACTTGCATCGCTCCAGAAGTCTTTCGGCCTGCCGGTTCATCGGCTGAAATGCGATGTGGCGACACGCTGGAATTCAACTCTCCACATGTTACAGCGACTGTGGCAGCACCGCCGTGCCCTGGTGCAATACGTCATGACGTATAGCCTGGGCCAACGAGATGCAGAGGTGGGTCAGATCACCCTGATGGAGTGGTCTCAGATCAAGGACCTATGCACCCTTCTGCACAGTTTCGACATGGCGATGAATATGTTTAGCGCTGACAATGCCATTATCAGCATGACGATTCCAGTCATTTACATGCTGGAGCAGACGCTAAACACTATTCGGAGTCAGGGGGTGGGACAACAGGAAGGGGAGGAACTACAGGAGGATTCACATGCGCAAGACACAACAACATCACCAAGGTCCAGACGTTCATCATCACCAAGGCGCCAGGCATGGGACCATGGGGGACAGGGATCAACAAGGGCGCATGGTAGCAGGCGAGAGGTTGAGGAAGGTGCAGGAGGACATGAAGAAATGGAGGACGAAGTGTCCATGGACATGGAAGACTCAGCGGATGAGGGAGACCTTGGTCAAATTTCAGTTGAAAGAGGTTGGGGGGAGATGTCAGAGGAAGAAAGAACGGTTAGCACCTCTATGCCACAAACACAGTGTGGACTTGGTCCGCATGGCTGCGCAAGACACATGAGTGCCTTCTTGTTGCACTACCTCCAACATGACCCTCGTATTGTCAAAATTAGAAGTGATGATGACTACTGGCTTGCCACACTATTAGATCCCCGGTACAAGTCCAAATTTTGTGACATAATTCCAGCCATAGAAAGGGACGCAAGTATGCAGGAGTATCAGCAGAAGCTGTTACACGATCTTAGATCGGCTTTTCCACCAAACAACCGTGCAGGTTCAGGGAGTGATTCTCCCAATTGTAACTTGACAAACATGGGACGGTCTCGTCATCTTCAACAGTCTACCCGTACCAGTAGGACCGTATCTGGTGCTGGTAACAGCAATTTTATGGAATCTTTTCATAATTTTTTTAGACCCTCCTTTGCAAGGCCACCAGAGACAACAAGTCTGACACATAGTCAACGGCTGGAGAGGATGATACAGGAGTATCTCCAAATGAACATCGATGCCATGACTTTGCAAATGGAGCCTTGCTCCTTTTGGGCTTCAAATCTAGAAAAATGGCCAGAGCTCTCCAGTTACGCCTTGGAGATTTTGTCGTGTCCAGCTGCCAGCGTTGTCTCTGAACGTGTCTTCAGTGCTGCTGGGTGTGTGCTGACAGATAAGCGCACGCGTCTGTCCAGTGACAATGTGGACAGACTGACGTTCATCAAAATGAACAAGTCATGGATCCAGAAGGAATTTACTACCCCTGTGTCATCCTGGGGAGAGTAAATGCTTGTGGATTTGGAATGTGCTTGATGCAAATCAAAACATCCTGTTTGCAACTAGGGCACAACTGCTGCCACTGAAGGGGTGGGTGTGTGTGGGGTCCAATTTTTGGAAAAAAGGGAGACTCCGCTTGGAGTAACCCTTGCTTGATGTGTTTTTAAAAGAAGCCAAGATGAACAGAGCTGGGATCAGGAAAGACTTTGCTACCTATCCCGGTGTCATGCTGGGGACGGTTAAGAATAGCGTATTTTTGAATGTGCTTGATGCAAATCTAGCTGTGAAGTGTACAACTGGGGCACAACTGCTTCCACTGAAGGGGTGGGTGTGTGTGGGGCCCAATTTTTGGAAAAAAGGGAGACTCCGCTTGGAGTAACCCTTGCTTGATGTGTTTTTAAAAGAAGCCAAGATGAACAGAGCTGGGATCAGGAAAGACTTTGCTACCTATCCCGGTGTCATGCTGGGGACGGTTAAGAATAGCGTATTTTTGAATGTGCTTGATGCAAATCTAGCTGTGAAGTGTACAACTGGGGCACAACTGCTGCCACTGAAGGGGTGGGTGTGTGTGGGGCCCAATTTTTGGAAAAAAGGGAGACTCCGCTTGGAGTAACCCTTGCTTACATTGTTTTTAAAAGAAGCCAAGATGAACAAGTCATGGTTCAGCAAAGACTTTGCTACCTACCCTGGTGTCATCCTGGGGACGGTTAATTATGGCGTATTTTTGAATGTGCTTGATGCAAATCTAGCTGTGAAGTGTACAACTGGGGCACAACTGCTGCCACTGAAGGGGTGGGTGTTTGTGGGGCCCAATTTTTGGAAAAAAGGGAGACTCCGCTTGGAGTAACCCTTGCTTGATGTGTTTTTAAAAGAAGCCAAGATGAACAGAGCTGGGATCAGGAAAGACTTTGCTACCTACCCCGGTGTCATCCTGGGGATGGATAAGAATGGCGTATTTTTGAATGTGCTTGATGCAAATCTAGCTGTGAAGTGTACAACTAGGGCACAAGTGCTGCCACTGAATGGGTGGGTGTGTGTGGGGCACAATTTTTGGAAAAAAGGGAGACTCCGCTTGGAGTAACCCTTGCTTGATGTGTTTTTAAAAGAAGCCAAGATGAACAGAGCTGGGATCAGGAAAGACTTTGCTACCTATCCCGGTGTCATGCTGGGGACGGTTAAGAATAGCGTATTTTTGAATGTGCTTGATGCAAATCTAGCTGTGAAGTGTACAACTGGGGCACAACTGCTGCCACTGAAGGGGTGGGTGTGTGTGGGGCCCAATTTTTGGAAAAAAGGGAGACTCCGCTTGGAGTAACCCTTGCTTGATGTGTTTTTAAAAGAAGCCAAGATGAACAGAGCTGGGATCAGGAAAGACTTTGCTACCTATCCCGGTGTCATCCTGGGGACGGTTAAGAATAGCGTATTTTTGAATGTGCTTGATGCAAATCTAGCTGTGAAGTGTACAACTGGGGCACAACTGCTGCCACTGAAGGGGTGGGTGTGTGTGGGGCCCAATTTTTGGAAAAAAGGGAGACTCCGCTTGGAGTAACCCTTGCTTACATTGTTTTTAAAAGAAGCCAAGATGAACAAGTCATGGTTCAGCAAAGACTTTGCTACCTACCCTGGTGTCATCCTGAGGACGGTTAATTATGGCGTATTTTTGAATGTGCTTGATGCAAATCTAGCTGTGAAGTGTACAACTGGGGCACAACTGCTGCCACTGAAGGGGTGGGTGTGTGTGGGGCCCAATTTTTGGAAAAAAGGGAGACTCCGCTTGGAGTAACCCTTGCTTGATGTGTTTTTAAAAGAAGCCAAGATGAACAGAGCTGGGATCAGGAAAGACTTTGCTACCTATCCCAGTGTCATGCTGGGGACGGTTAAGAATAGCGTATTTTTGAATGTGCTTGATGCAAATCTAGCTGTGAAGTGTACAACTGGGGCACAACTGCTGCCACTGAAGGGGTGGGTGTGTGTGGGGCCCAATTTTTGGAAAAAAGGGAGACTCCGCTAGGAGTAACCCTTGCTTGATGTGTTTTTAAAAGAAGCCAAGATGAACAGAGCTGGGATCAGGAAAGACTTTGCTACCTATCCCGGTGTCATGCTGGGGACGGTTAAGAATAGCGTATTTTTGAATGTGCTTGATGCAAATCTAGCTGTGAAGTGTACAACTGGGGCACAACTGCTGCCACTGAAGGGGTGGGTGTGTGTGGGGCCCAATTTTTGGAAAAAAGGGAGACTCCGCTTTAAGTCACCTTGCGGTGTTTTACATGACTTTAGAAGGGCGTGCCATGCCTATATCTGTGTGTCCTCCTCTTTTTCCTTGTCCAGCTGTTTTGTTTTCGCATGAGTACATGTCCTTGTCACTTTCCCATGTGTTTGTGTTGTGTTGTGAGTTGTTTGTCACCTTTTGGACACCTTTGAGGGTGTTTTCTAGGTGTTTTTCTGTGTTTGTGATTGCCTGCCATTGTTTCCTATGCAGTTCGAGTACGGTTCGTCGAACGTTCGACGAACCGAACTCGAACGGGACCTCCGTTCGGCGAACCGAACTCGAGCCGAACCGGGACCGGTTCGCTCATCTCTAGTGGTGACCCGGCCGTACCGGACCGGTATACAAAGAGAAGACAGCACCATTGGCAGGGGCCTTTCGGATCCCGGCAAGGCTTGGTGTCGCCGTGAATTTGCCAAATCCGTTAGTGAAGGGGACCTCAGGGTTTCCAAACAGCCAAGTCATGATAGAAGGCAACCGTCCAACCTAGAAGGGGAGACACCGCCACTGCCAAGGGCAACCGTCTCCCAGGGCCAGCGCCTGTGGGCAAAAGGGACTCCTCCGGCCCATATCCAGGTCGGGGAACGGGTTACCGGTGGGAAACCATCACTACCAACACTGAACTTAGGGAGAGACAGTCATCACTAACCTGCAGGGAGGAACAACCGCAGCCGTCCGAGGGACCCGTCCATCCAGCCACTTGTTTTACCGTGAACTGTGTCATCATCATTGGGCTGAGTGAGTACATCCGTGCCGTGCGGCACAGCGCTGCCCCTGCGACCCTGCACCTCATCAGGGCCCGCTACCCGCCTGTCATCCATCTCTACCCCATCACCGGGCCCCGGGACAACCAACCCCCCTACCCACGGAGGGGAGAAATAACAACAAAGCTGCTCCCTGTCACAGGCTCCCGGGATCCCCGTCCAGAGCAGCGGTGGTGTCCACACAATCACCACAACCGTGGGTGGCGTCACGGACAATATCCCCAAAACCCAAACCACTTCTTTTCACTCACGGGCGAGGAGAGCCGCTCGAGCCTCCAGGATCCGGCCATCGCTTGAGCCACCGAGCAGCAGCAGCCGTAGAGCAGCGGCAGCCGGACCCGAGCAGTGGGAGAGCGCAGCGTCCCCTCCTCCGCCCGCGACAATTCCAGCTTGGGACTGGTGTGGAGGGTAAAGTGGATGAGGATGCGCAGGAGGAGGAGGAGGCTGAGGAGCATGACATTCCGGAGCTGTAGAGTGTGGGTGAAACCCTGACTGAGGTAGGGCCTGCAAAACTTGGTGTGTGAAGGACGTGTTCCGTCCCTCGCTCAGACTGGGTCCCAGCTTCCACAATATTAACCCAGTGTGACGTCAACGAGATGTAGCGGCCTTGCCCATATGCACTTGTCCACGTGCCTGTGGTTAGGTGGACTTTGGGTGAAACAGCGTTGTTCAGGGCACGTGTGATGTTTTGTGACACGTGGTTATGCAATGCGGGGACGGCACACCGGGAGAAATAGTGGCGGCTGGGGACCGAGTAACGTGGGACAGCTGCCACCATCAGGTCGCGGAATGCTTCTGTCTCAACCAGCCTAAAAGGCAACATTTCCAGCGCAAGCAGTCGCGAAATGTTAGCATTTAGAAGTGTGGCATGTGGGGCGTTGGCAGTGTATTTGCGCCTGCGTTCAAAGGTTTGCTGAATGGATAACTGAACGCTGCGCTGGGACAAGGACGTGCTTAATGATGGTGTTATTTCTGCGTGGGCAACTGCAGGTGCAGGGCCGGAGGAGGCTTGTTCGCGGGCAGCATGGACAGGGGATTGGCTCGCATGCACAACAAGCGAAGATGTAGCAGTGACATCAGCAAGCACTGCTCCTCGACTCTGTTGTACATCCCACAAAGTCGGGTGCTTGGCTGACATGTGCCTGATCATTCTGGTGGTGGTCAGGCTGCTAGCTTTGGTACCCCTGCTGATGCTGGCACGGCAGGTGTTGCAAATGGCCTTTTTAGAATTATCTGGAGCCAACTTAAAAAACTGCCAGACTCGGGAAGACCTAACATTTGTACAGGCACCTTGTGTCGTGTTGTTCCGGGGAACAATTGCCTGATGTCTGCCTGGGGCCACCACCCTGCTTCTTACTGCCTGTTGGGATGCTACGCCTCCCTCCCCCTGTGCACTGCTGTCCTCGCTCTGCATATCCTCCTGCCAGGTTGGGTCAGTTACTGGATCATCCACCACGTCGTCTTCCTCTTCCGCACCCTGCTCCTCCTGACTTCCTGACAATTGTGTCTCATCATCGTCCACCCCTTGTTGAGACACGTTGCCAACTTCGTGAGAACGTGGCTGCTCAAATATTTGGGCATCTGTACATACAATCTAGTCATGGCCCACTTCAACAGGAGCTGGCGAGAGGCCAGAATGTGTGAATGGAAACGTGAATGAACAGCTCTTCCGAGTGTCCAAGTGTGGGATCAGTAATGTCCGTGGACGTGTACTCGGCCTGGTGGTAGGAAGGAGGATCAGGTTCTAAAATGTGCGGTGCAGTATCACGGCTACTGACACTTGACCGTGTGGAAGACAGAGTGTTTGTGGTGGTGCCAATCTGACTGGAAGCATTATCCACTATCCAACTAACAACCTGTTGACACTGGTCTTGGTTCAAGAGCGGTGTACTGCTGCAGTCCCCAAGGATTTGGGACAGGACGTGCGAGCGAGTAGATGTGGCCCTTTGTTGTGGCGAAATTAGAGCTTGCACACGACCTCGGTCTCTGCCTTCACCACCATCACGTCCACTTCCTTGTTCGTTGACAATGCCCTTGCGCATTTTGCAATGCTGTGCTGATGTGTATTCATTAGACTTGTGCGTTATATCCAAGTTTTTGCAAAACGCACACAAGTGCAGCGGAAAGCTGCCACCAACAGGCACACACGTGCGGTTTTTAAATGCAAGCACGGAGGCACTAAGAACCTAACAGGTCTCTATCCAGGGACAACGTGGAGCCTCCCAATTTTTGGCTGCCCTGCCAAAGGGCTATACTACAATAGACCCACTTCCTTTCAATGGGCACTTCATGTTTACAGGCCCTCATGCACGTCTCTATCCAGGGACAACGTGGAGCCTCCCAATTTTTGGCTGCCCTGCCTAAGGGCTATACTACAATAGACCCACTTCCTTACAATGGGCACTTCATGTTTACAGGCCCTCATGCACGTCTCTATCCAGGGACAACGTGGAGCCTCCCAATTTTTGGCTGCCCTGCCTAAGGGCTATACTACAATAGACCCACTTCCTTACAATGGGCACTTCATGTTTACAGGCCCTCATGCACGTCTCTATCCAGGGACAACGTGGAGCCTCCCAATTTTTGGCTGCCCTGCCAAAGGGCTATACTACAATAGACCCACTTCCTTACAATGGGCACTTCAGGTTTACAGGCCCTCATGCACATGTGTATGCAGGGGCATTGGTGAACCTCACAATTTTGGACTGCCCTGGCAAAGGAAAATACTACAAAGACTCACTTCCTCAAAATGGGCACATTAGACTCAAGAGGCCTTCATGTACGTCTCTTCTCAGGGACATCGGAGTGCCACACAATGTTTTACGTAAAATCTTTCATGTATTAATCTCAAAAAGTAACATACACCAGCTCTATCTCACTATTGGGTATGTGCCCTTAACATTTCTGCCATGAAAAATCATTTTGGGGTCATTTTGGAAGGTTTTCTGGTGAGTCCGTAAAAATGGCGTAAAACGCGGACAAAATTGTTCACAGCTGTGATTTTTGAGTGATAAATGCTTCAAGGGGTCTTCCCCATGCTGTTGCCATGTCATTTGAGCACTCTTCTGAGACTTTTGTGCCATTTTTAGGGTTTCTACATGCTGCCGGGGGTCATTTCACAAAAATACTCGGGTCTCCCATAGGATAACATTGGGCTCGGTGCTCGGGCCGAGTACACGAGTATCTTGTGATGCTCGGCCCGAGCCTCGAGCACCCGAGCTTTTTAGTACTCGCTCATCACTAGTAAAATATGTAATATTAATTGTAAATGTTTCATTAACCAACAATACTTTCCTTCAGCAATAAAAAGGCCCCGTCAGTCACAATTCTGCTCTGCTAGCCAATACACAGTAACTTTTTGTCAGGTTTCATAGTGTAGTGGTCATCACGTCTGCTTAACACGCAGAAGGTCCTGGGTTCAATCCCCAGTGAAACCAATCTGTTCTTAGTGTTGAAATAATACGCTATCCAACTACAAAATATGAAGTTCTCGGCTTTGTTGCCGAATGACGGGATGTTTTGGCTTCCATCACAAACAGATCTACAAATTATTTTTTTTTTTTTTCCCCTGGCGGTCAAAACTCGTCTCTAAATGCCATTACTTTGCCGGATTTCACAGGTTTCATAGTGGAGTCATCATCACGTCTACTTCACACGCAGAAGGTCCTGGGTTCAATCCCCAGTAAAAACAAGCCGTTTTCGCTGTTGAAGTAATTTGCTATCAACCTGTAACATATGAAATTCTTTGTTTTGTTGCCAACTGATAATATATTTTGGCTTCCATCACCAAGAGAACTACGATTTTGGGTTTCTTTTTTATTGACCATTTTAGCAGAAAACATAATCCCATATTATAAAAATCCTGTTTGTTTCAAAATATATAGTTCCTTTAAATACAAACGCAAACAACTAAACTATGTGGAAAAAAGTAACACATTCAATGTAAACTTCCTTTTAAGCAAAATCCCTTTGTAGGAATAAAATTGGTAAAATATGTAATAAAAATTGTAAATGTTTCATTAACCAAAAATACTTTCCTTCAGCAATAAAAAGGCCCCGTCAGTCACAATTCTGCTCTGCTGGCCAATACACAGTAACTTTCCATCAGGTTTCATAGAGTAGTGGTCATCATGTCTGCTTAACACGCAGAAGGTCCTGCGCTCAATCCCCAGTGAAACCAATCTGTTTTTGGTGTTGAAGTAATTTCCTATCGACTTGTAATATGTGAAATTCTTAATTTCGTTGCCAAATGACAATACATTTTGGCTTCCATCACAAAGAGAACTACGATTTTGGGTTTCTTTTTTATTGACCATTTTAGCACAAAAACATAATCCTATATTATAAAAATCCTATTTGTTTCAAAATATATAATTCCCATAAATACAAAAGCAAAAGACCAAACTATGGAGAAAAAAGTAACACATTCAATATAAACTTCAATTTAGGCAAAATCCCTTTGTAGGAATAAAACTGGTAAAATATGTAATAATAATTGTAAATGTTTCATTAACCAAAAATACTTTCCTTCAGCAATAAAAAGGCCCCGTGAGTCACAATTCTGCTCTACTAGCCAATACACAGTAACTTTTCGGCAGGTTTCATAGTGTAGTGGTCATCATGTCTGCTTAACACGCAGAAGGTCCTGGGTTCAATCCCCAGTGAAACCAATCTGTTCTTAGTGTTGAAATAATACGCTATGCAACTACAATATATGAAGTTCTCAGCTTTGTTGCCGTATGACGGAATGTTTTGGCTTCCATCACAAACAGAACTACAAATTATTTTTTTTTTTTTCCCTAACGGTCAAAACTCGTCTCTAAATGCCATTACTTTGCAGGATTTCACAGGTTTCATAGTGGAGTCGTCATCACGTCTACTTCACACGCAGAAGGTCCTGGGTTCAATCCCCAGTAAAAGCAAGCCGTTTTCGCTGTTGAAGTAATTAGCTATCAACCTGTAACATATGAAATTCTTTGTTTTGTTGCCAACTGATAATATATTTTGGCTTTTATCACCAAGAGAACTACGATTTTGGGTTTCTTTTTTATTGACCATTTTAGCAGAAAACATAATCCCATATTATAAAAATCCTGTTTGTTTCAAAATAAATAGTTCCTTTAAATACAAAAGCAAACAACTAAACTATGTGGAAAAAAGTAACACATTCAATGTAAACTTCCTTTTAAGCAAAATCCCTTTGTAAGAATAAAACTGGTAAAATATGTAATAAAAATTGTAAATGTTTCATTAACAAAAAATACTTTCCTTCAGCAATAAAAAGGCCCCGTCAGTCACAATTCTGCTCTGCTAGCCAATACACAGTAACTTTTCATCAGGTTTCATAGAGTAGTGGTCATCACGTCTGCTTAACACGCAGAAGGTCCTGCATTCAATCCCCAGTAAAACCAATCTGTTCTTGGTGTTGAAATAATACTCAATTAAACTACAATATATGAAGTTCTTGGCTTTGTTGCCGAATGATGGGATGTTTTGGCTTCCATCCCCAACAGAGGTACGAATTTGTTTTATTTCCCCTGGCGGTCAAAACTCGACTCTAATTGCCATTACTTTGCAGGCTTTCAAAGGTTTCATAGTGTAGTGGTCATCACGTCTGCTTCACACGCAGAAGATCCTGGGTTCAATCCCCAGTGAAACCAATCTGTTTTTGGTGTTGAAGTAATTTCCTATCGACTTGTAATATGTGAAATTCTTGGTTTCGTTGCCAAATGACAATACATTTTGGCTTCCATCACAAAGAGAACTACGATTTTGGGTTTCTTTTTTATTGACCATTTTAGCAGAAAACATAATCCCATATTATAAAAATCCTATTTGTTTCAAAATATATAGTTCCCATAAATACAAAAGCAAAAGACCAAACTATGGAGAAAAAAGTAACGTATTCAATATAAACTTCAGTTTAAGCAAAATCCTTTTGTAGGAATAAAACTGGTAAAATATGTAATAATAATTGTAAATGTTTCATTAACCAAAAATACTTTCCTTCAGCAATAAAAAGGCCCCGTCAGTCACAATTCTGCTCTGCTAGCGAATACAAAGTACCTTTTCGTCAGGTTTCAAAGTGTAGTGGTCATCACGTCTGCTTAACACGCAGAAAGTCCTGGGTTCAATCCCCAGTGAAACCAATCTGTACTTAGTGTTGAAATAATACGCTATCCAACTACAATATATGAAGTTCTCGGCATTGCTGCCGAATGACGGTATGTTTTGGCTTCCATCACAAACAGAACTACAAATTTAATTTTTTTTTTCCCCTGGCGGTCAAAACTCGTCTCTAAATGCCATTACTTTGCAGGATTTCACAGGTTTCATAGGGGAGTGGTCATCACGTCTGCTTCACACGCAGAAGGTCCTGGGTTCAATACCCAGTAAAAACAAGCTGTTTTCGCTGTTGAAGTAATTTGCTATCAACCTGTAATATATGAAATTCTTGGTTTTGTTGCCAACTGATAATATATTTTGGCTTCCCTCACCAAGAGAACTACGATTTTGGGTTTCTTTTTTATTGACCATTTTAGCAGAAAACATAATCCCATATTATAAAAATCCTGTTTGTTTCCAAATATATAGTTCCTTTAAATACAAAAGCAAACAACTAAACTATGTGGAAAAAAGTAACACGTTCAATGTAAACTTCCTTTTAAGCAAAATCCCTTTGTAGGAATAAAACTGGTAAAATATGTAATAAAAATTGTAAATGTTTCATTAACCAAAAATACTTTCCTTCAGCAATAAAAAGGCCCCGTCAGTCACAATTCTGCTCTGCTAGCCAATACACAGTAACTTTCCATCAGGTTTCATAGAGTAGTGGTCATCACGTCTGCTTAACACGCAGAAGGTCCTGCGTTCAATCCCCAGTAAAACCAATCTGTTCTTGGTGTTGAAATAATACTCAATTAAACTACAATATATGAAGTTCTTGGCTTTGTTGCCGAATGATGGGATGTTTTGGCTTCCATCCCCAACAGAGCTACGAATTTGTTTTTTTTTTCCCTGGCTGTCAAAACTCGTCTCTAATTGCCATTACTTTGCAGGCTTTCAAAGGTTTCATAGTGTAGTGGAAATCACGTCTGCTTTACACGCAGAAGGACCTGGGTTCAATCCCCAGTGAAACCCATGTGTTCTTGGTGTTGAAATAATCCCCTATCAACCTGCAGTATATAAAGTTGTTGGCTTTGTTGCCGAATAACGGGATGTTTTAGCTTCCATCACCAACAGAGCTACGAATTTGTTTTTTTCCCCTGATGGTCAAAACTCGTCTCTAATTGCCATTACATTGCAGGATTGCAAAGGCTTCTTAGTGTAGTGGTCATCACGTCTGCTTCACACGCAGAAGGTCTTGGGTTCAATCCCCAGTGAAACCAATCTGTTTTTGGTGTTGAAGTAATTTCCTATCGACTTGTAATATGTGAAATTCTTGGTTTCGTTGCCAAATGACAATACATTTTGGCTTCCATCACAAAGAGAACTACGATTTTGGGTTTCTTTTTTATTGACCATTTTAGCAGAAAACATAATCCCATATTATAAAAATCCTGTTTGTTTCAAAATATATAGTTCCTTTAAATACAAAAGCAAACAACTAAACTATGTGGAAAAAAGTAACACATTCAATGTAAACTTCCTTTTAGGCCCCCTTCACACGTCCGTGAAAAACACGCACGTGTGTTACGGGCCGTTTTTCGGGTCCGTGTCCCGTTTTTGTGTCCGTTTTCATGGTCCGTGTGGCACCTGTGTGAATTGCGTATGCTAGCCGTGTTTGTGTGCAGAACGTCCGTGTGTGCGTGTGGAATTAACGTGTATGTGTACGTGTAATGTCCGTGTGTAATGTCCGTGTGTGTGATGCACAATGTCGTTTATAAATGTCGGCTGACAGCAGACAGAGTTGCGCGATGAGAATGAACTCGGGTGAACTTCACCCGACTTCATCCTCATACCGCGGCTCTGTCTGTGTCGAGTACTGATTAGCGGTCACCTGTGAAGGATTCACCGTTGACCGCTAATCCCCCGATTGACTGAAGTGTCCCCCCCTCTCTCATACTCACCGATCCCCGATCACCGGCGCTGCACGGCATTCACACGGCTGCGGCGGCTTTTACTATTTTGAAAAAGCCGGCCGCTCATTAAACAATCTCGTATTCCCTGCTTTCCCCGCCCACCGGCGCCTATGATTGGTTACAGTGAGACACGCCCCCACGCTGAGTGACAGGTGTCACACTGCACCCAATCACAGCAGCCGGTGGGCGTGTCTATACTGTGCAGTAAAATAAATAAATAAATAATTAAAAAAAAACGGCGTGCGGTTCCCCCCAATTTTAATGCCAGCCAGATAAAGCCATAC
This sequence comes from Anomaloglossus baeobatrachus, assembly GCF_048569485.1. Taxonomy (NCBI): domain Eukaryota; kingdom Metazoa; phylum Chordata; class Amphibia; order Anura; family Aromobatidae; genus Anomaloglossus; species Anomaloglossus baeobatrachus. The sequence goes on along the minus strand of NC_134354.1, from coordinate 357,315,023 downwards.
GGCTGAAGGCTGGTATTCTCAGGATGGGGAGCTCCACGTTATGGGGAGCCCCCCACCCTAACAATATCAGTCAGCAGCCGCCCAGAATTGCCGCATACATTATATGCGACAGTTCTGGGACTGTACCCGGCTCTTCCCGATTTGCCCTGGTGCCGTTGGCAAATCGGGGTAATAAGGAGTTATTGGCAGCCCATAGCTGCCACTAAATCCTAGATTAATCATGTCAGGCGTCTATGAGACACCCTCCATGATTAATCTGTAAGTTACAGTAAAAAAACACACACACCCGAAAAAATCCTTTATTTGAAATAAAAAACACACACAAATTCCCTCATTACCAATTTATTAACCCCGACAAACCCTCCATGTCCGGCGTACTCCACAGTCCTCCAGCGTCGCGTCCAGCTCTGCTGCATGGAAGTGACAGGAGCAGCAGAAGACACCGCCGCTCCGGTCACCTCCACGCAGCTAATGAGATGAGTAGCGCGATCAGCTGCTGTCACTGAGGTTACCCTCGGCCACCGCTGGATCCAGCGGTGGCCGCGAGTTACCTGACTGACAGCAGCTGATCGCGCTACTCATCTCATTTGCTGTGTGGAGGTGACCGGAGCGGCGGTGTCTTCTGCTGCTCCTGTCACCTCCATGCAGCAGAGCTGGACGCGACGCTGGAGGACTGTGGAGTACGCCGGACATGGAGGGTTTGTCGGGGTTAATAAATTGGTAATGAGGGAATTTGTGTGTGTTTTTTATTTCAAATAAAGGATTTTTTCGGGTGTGTGTGTTTTTTTACTGTAATTTACAGATTAATCATGGAGGGTGTCTCATAGACGCCTGACATGATTAATCTAGGACTTATTGGCAGCTATGGGCTGCCAATAACTCCTTATTACCCCGATTTGCCAACGGCACCAGGGCAAATCGGGAAGAGCCGGGTACAGCCCCAGAACTGTCGCATCTAATGTATGCGGCAATTCTGGGCGGCTGCTGACTGATATTGTTAGGGTGGGGGGCTCCCCATAACGTGGAGCTCCCCATCCTGAGAATACCAGCCTTCAGCCGTATGGCTTTATCTGGCTGGCATTAAAATTGTGGGGGACCGCACGCCATTTTTTTTTTAATTATTTATTTATTTATTTTACTGCACAGTATAGACACGCCCACCGGCTGCTGTGATTGGGTGCAGTGTGACACCTGTCACTCAGCGTGGGGGCGTGTCTCACTGTAACCAATCATAGGCGCCGGTGGGCGGGGAAAGCAGGGAATAGGAGATTGTTTAATGGGCGGCCGGCTTTTTCAAAATAGTAAAAGCCGCCGCAGCAGTGTGAATGCCGTGCAGCGCTGCGCCGAAGATCGGGGAACGGTAAGTATGAGAGAGGGGGGGAAACTGACCGACAGACTGTGAGAGAGGGACAGACAGACAGACCGACAGAGAGACAGAGAGACTGACCGACGGACTCAGGGAGATTGACCGACATACACAGAAATAGAAAGAATAGCCGACATCACTAGAAATAAAAACACCAAACGGACACGGACTATAGGTATATGCATACGTGTTTACTAACGTGTGTGCACATACCCATAGACTTTCATTGTGTCCACGTGTGCGTGCTCCGTGCAGATAACAAACATGCATCCGTGCCAAACGCAAAGACATACGGATCACGGACACGCACACACGGACATAATGAAATAACGGACGTGTGACCACAATCATAGATTAACATTGGTGCACGTTTGGCCGTGTCTCCGGTATATACGGAAACGGACCAAACACGCACGTGTATCACGGACGTGTGAAGGGGGCCTTAAGCAAAATCCCTTTGTAGGAATAAAACTGGTAAAATATGTAATAAAAATTGTAAATGTTTCATTAACCAAAAATACTTTCCTTCAGCAATAAAAAGGCCCCGTCAGTCACAATTCTGCTCTGCTAGCCAATACACAGTAACTTTCCATCAGGTTTCATAGGGTAGTGGTCATCACGTCTGCTTAACACGCAGAAGGTCCTCCGTTCAATCCCCAGGAAAACCAAACTGTTCTTGGTGTTGAAATGATACTCAATTAAACTACAATATATGAAGTTCTTGGCTTTGTTGCCGAATGATGGGATGTTTTGGCTTCCATCCCCAACAGAGCTACGAAATTGGTTTTTTTTTCCCTGGCAGTCAAAACTCATCTCTAATTGCCATTACTTTGCAGCCTTTCTAAGGTTTCATAGTGTAGTGGAAATCACGTCTGCTTTACACGCAGAAGGTCCTGGGTTCAAGCCCCAGTGAAACCCATGTGTTCTTGGTGTTGAAATAATCCCCTATCAACCTGCAGTATATAAAGTTCTTGGCTTTGTTGCCGAATAACGGGATGTTTTAGCTTCCATCACCAACAGAGCTACGAATTTGTTTTTTTTCCCCTGGCGGTCAAAACTCGTCTCTAATTGCCATTACTTTGCAGGATTTCAAAGGTTTCATAGTGGAGTGGTCATCACGTCTGCTTCACACGCAGAAGGTCCTGGGTTCAATCCCCAGTGAAACCAATCTGTTTTTGGTGTTGAAGTAATTTCCTATCGACTTGTAATATGTGAAATTCTTGGTTTCATTGCCAAATGACAATACATTTTGGCTTCCTTCACAAAGAGAACTACGATTTTGGGTTTCTTTTTTATTGACCATTTTAGCAGAAAACATAATCCCATATTATAAAAATCCTACTTGTTTCAAATTATATAGTTCCCATAAATACAAAAGCAAAAGACCAAACTATGGAGAAAAAAGTAACACATTCAATATAAACTTCAATTTAAGCAAAATCCCTTTGTAGCAATAAAACTGGTAAAATATGTAATAATAATTGTAAATGTTTCATTAACTAAAAATACTTTCCTTCAGCAATAAAACGGCCCCGTCAGTCACAATTCTGCTCTGCTAGCCAATACACAGTAACTTTTTGTCAGGTTTCATAGTGTAGTGGTCACACGTCTGCTTAACACGCAGAAGGTCCTGAGTTCAATCCCCAGTGAAACAAATCTGTTCTTAGTGTTGAAAAAATACGCTATCCAACTACAATATTTGAAGTTCTCGGCTTTGTTGCCGAATGACGGGATGGTTTGGCTTCCATCACAAACAGAACTACAAATTATTTATTTTTTTCCCCTGGCGGTCAAAACTCGTCTCTAAATGCCATTACTTTGCAGGATTTCACAGGTTTCATAGTGGAGTCGTCATCACGGCTACTTCACACGCAGAAGGTCCTGCGTTCAATCCCCAGTAAAACCAATCTGTTCTTGGTGTTGAAATAATACTCAATAAAACTACAATATATAAAGTTCTTGGCTTTGTTGCCGAATGATGGGATGTTTTGGCTTCCATCCCCAACAGAGCTACGATTTTGTTTTTTTTTCCCTGGCGGTCAAAACTCGTCTCTAATTGCCATTACTTTGCAGGCTTTCAAAGGTTTCATAGTGTAGTGGAAATCACGTCTGCTTTACACGCAGAAGGTCCTGGGTTCAATCCCCAGTGAAACCCATGTGTTCTTGGTGTTGAAATAATCCCCTATCAACCTGCAGTATATAAAGTTCTTGGCTTTAATGCCGAATAACGGGATGTTTTAGCTTCCATCACCAACAGAGCTACGAATTTGTTTTTTTTCCCCTGGCGGTCAAAACTCGTCTCTAATTGCCATTACTTTGCAGGATTTCAAAGGTTTCATAGTGTAGTGGATTTAAGCTAAATCCCTTTGTAGGAATAAAACTGGTAAAATATGTAATAATAATTGTAAATGTTTCATTAACCAAAAATACTTTTTTGGTTAAAAACATAATCCCATATTATAAAAATCCTATTTGTTTCAAAATATATAGTTCCCATAAATACAAAAGCAAAAGACCAAACTATGGAGAAAAAAGTAACACATTCAATATAAACTTCAATTTAAGCAAAATCCCTTTGTAGGAATAAAACTGGTAAAATATGTAATAATAATTGTAAATGTTTCATTAACCAAAAATACTTTCCTTCAGCAATAAAAAGGCCTCGTCAGTCACAATTCTGCTCTATTAGCCAATACACAGTAACTTTTCGTCAGGTTTCATAGTGTAGTGGTCATCACGTCTGCTTAACACCCAGAAGGTCCTGGGTTCAATCCCCAGTGAAACCAATCTGTTCTTAGTGTTGAAATAATATGCTATCCAACTACACTATATGAAGTTCTCGGCATTGTTGCCGAATGATGGTATGTTTTGGCTTCCATCACAAACAGAACTACAAATTATTTTATTTTTTTTCCCCTGGCGGTCAAAACTCGTCTCTAAATGCCATTACTTTGCAGGATTTCATAGGTTTCATAGTGGAGTGGTCATCACGTCTACTTCACACGCAGAAGGTCCTGGGTTCAATCCCCAGTAAAAACAAGCCGTTTTCGCTGTTGAAGTAATTTGCTATCAACCTGTATTATATGAAATTTTTTGTTTTGTTGCCAACTGATAATATATTTTGGCTTCCCTCACCAAGAGAACTACGATTTTGGGTTTCTTTTTTATTGACCATTTTAGCAGAAAACATAATCCCATATTATAAAAATCCTGTTTGTTTCAAAATATATAGTTCCTTTAAATACAAAAGCAAACAACTAATCTATGTGGAAAAAAGTAACACATTCAATGTAAACTTCCTTTTAATCAAAATCCCTTTGTAGGAATAAAACTGGTAAAATATGTAATAAAAAATTGTAAATGTTTCATTAACCAAAAATACTTTCCTTCAGCAATAAAAAGGCCCCGTCAGTCACAATTCTGCTCTGCTAGCCAATACACAGTAACTTTCCATCAGGTTTCATAGAGTAGTGGTCATCACGTCTGCTTAACACGCAGAAGGTCCTCTGTTCAATCCCCTGTAAAACCCAACTGTTCTTGGTGTTGAAATGATACTCAATTAAACTACAATATATGAAGTTCTTGGCTTTGTTGCCGAATGATGGGATGTTTTGGCTTCCATCCCCAACAGAGCTACGAATTTGTTTTTTTTTTCCCTGGCAGTCAAAACTCGTCTCTAATTGCCATTACTTTGCAGGCTTTCTAAGGTTTCATAGTGTAGTGGAAAGCACGTCTGCTTTACACGCCGAAGGTCCTGGGTTCAATCCCCAGTGAAACCCATGTGTTCTTGGTGTTGAAATAATCCCCTATCAACCTGTAGTATATAAAGTTCTTGGCTTTATTGCCGAATAACGGGATGTTTTAGCTTCCATCACCAACAGAGCTACGAATTTGTTTTTTTTCCCCTGGCGGTCAAAACTCGTCTCTAATTGCCATTACTTTGCAGGCTTTCAAAGGTTTCATAGAGTAGTGGTCATCAAGTCTTCTTCACACGCAGAAGGTCCTGGGTTCAATCCCCAGTGAAACCAATCTGTTTTTGGTGTTGAAGTAATTTCCTATCGACTTGTAATATGTGAAATTCTTGGTTTCGTTGCCAAATGACAATACATTTTGGCTTCCTTCACAAAGAGAACTACGATTTTGGGTTTCTTTTTTATTGACCATTTTAGCAGAAAACATAATCCCATATTATAAAAATCCTATTTGTTTCAAATTATATAGTTCCCATAAATACAAGAGCAAAAGACCAAACTATGGAGAAAAAAGTAACTTATTCAATATAAACTTCAATTTAAGCAAAATCCCTTTGTAGGAATAAAACTGGTAAAATATGTAATAATAATTGTAAATGTTTCATTAACTAAAAATACTTTCCTTCAGCAATAAAAAGGCCCCGTCAGTCACAATTCTGCTCTGCTAGCCAATACACAGTAACTTTTCATCAGGTTTCATAGTGTAGTGGTCACACGTCTGCTTAACATGCAGAAGGTCCTGAGTTCAATCCCCAGTGAACCCAATCTGTTCTTAGTGTTGAAAAAATACGCTATCCAACTACAATATTTGAAGTTCTCGGCTTTGTTGCCGAATGACGGGATGTTTTGGCTTCCATCACAAACAGAACTACAAATTATTTTTTTTTTCCCCTGGCGGTCAAAACTCGTCTCTAATTGCCATTACTTTGCATGATTTCACAGGTTTCATAGTGGAGTGGTCATCATGTCTACTTCAAACGCAGCAGGTCTTGGGTTCAATCCCCAGTAAAAACAAGCCGTTTTAGCTGTTAAAGTAATTTGCTATCAACCTGTAATATATGAATTTCTTGGCTTTGTTGCCAACTGATAATATATTTTGGCTTCCATCACCAAGAGAACTACGATTTTGGGATTCTTTTTTATTGACCATTTTAGCAGAAAACATAATCCCATATTATAAAAATCCTGTTTGTTTCAAAATATATAGTTCCTTTAAATACAAAAGCAAACGACTAAACTATGTAGAAAAAAGTAACACATTCAATGTAAACTTCCATTTAAGCAAAATCCCTTTGTAGGAATAAAACTGGTAAAATATGTGATAAAAATTGTAAATGTTTCATTAACCAAAAATACTTTCCTTCAGCAATAAAAACGCCCCGTCAGTTACAATTCTGCTCTGCTAGCCAATACACAGTAACTTTCCATCTGGTTTCATAGAGTAGTGGTCATCACGTCTGCTTATCACGCTAAAGGTCCTGCGTTCAATCTCCAGTAAAACCAATCTGTTCTTGGTGTTGAAATAATACCCAATTAAATTACAATATATGAAGTTTTTGGCTTTGTTGCCGAATGATGGGATGTTTTGGCTTCCATCACCAACAGAGCTACGAATTTGTTTTTTTTTTTTCCCTGGCGGTCAAAACTCGTCTCTAATTGCCATTACTTTGCAGGCTTTCAAAGGTTTCATAGTGTAGTGGAAATCACGTCTGCTTTACACGCAGAAGGTCCTGGGTTCAATCCCCAGTGAAACCCATGTGTTCTTGGTGTTGAAATAATACCCTATCAACCTGCAATATATAAAGTTCTTGCCTTTGTTGCCGAATAACGGGATGTTTTAGCTTCCATCACCAACAGAGCTACGAATTTGTTTTTTTTCCCCTGGCGGTCAAAACTCGTCTCTAATTGCCATTACTTTGCAGGATTTCAAAGGTTTCATAGTGTAGTGGTCATCATGTCTGCTTCACACGCGGAAGGTTCTGGGTTCAATCCCCAGTGAAACCAATCTGTTTTTGGTGTTGAAGTAATTTTCTATCGACTTGTAATATGTGAAATTCTTGGTTTCGTTGCCAAATGACAATACATTTTGGCTTCCATCACAAAGAGAACTACGATTTTGGGTTTCTTTTTTATTGACCATTTTAGCAGAAAACATAATCCCATATTATTAAAATCCTGTTTGTTTCAAAATATATAGTTCCCATAAATACAAAAGCAAAAGACTAAACTATAGAGAAAAAAGTAACACATTCAATATAAACTTCAATTTAACCCCTTAACGACCGCGGGCCGTAAAATTACGTCCTAAATGACATAATCTTACTGCCCGCGGTCCTCCGGCGGCAGCATGCCGCGATCGGCACACATCTCAGCTGATTTTCACAGCTGAGATGTGTGCCTGCTAGGCACGAGCAGAATCGTTATCTGCTCGTGCCGATTAACCCCTTATATGGCGCTGTCAATACATGACAGCGCCATTATAAGCGCAATCGCGGTAAAGTTTTTACTTACCGCCGAAACCGGAAGTCACGTGACGCGATCACGTGACTCCCGATAGTTGTCATGGTAGTACAGGGTCATGTGATGACTCCTGTACTACACATGAATTGGTTTCACTTTCGCTGTGCCCGGGGCACAGCAAAAGAGAAAGACAGCGTATCTGCTGTTTACAGCCTTCCAGCTGTGATCAGCAGATACTGCAGAGCGATCGGAATGCTGATCGCAATAGCCCCCTAGGGGGACTAGTAAAATAAAAAAAAAAAGTAAAAAAATAAGTTTTAAAAAATAAAAAAAAAACAAAAAAACCTAAAAGTTCAAATCACCCCCCATTCGCCCCATTGAAAATTAAAGGGTTAAAAAAATAAAAAATATACACACATTTGGTATCGCCGCGTTCAAAAACGCCCGATCTATCAAAATATAAAATCAATTAATCTGATCAGTAAACGGCGTAGCGGCAAAAAAATTCCAAACGCCAAAACGACGTTTTTTTGTCGCCACAACTTTTGCGCAAAATGCAATAAGAGGCGATCAAAACGTAGCATCTGCGCAAAAATGGTACCGTTAAAAACGTCAGCTCGAGACGCAAAAAATAAGCCGTCATTGAGCCTAAGATCCCGAAAAATGAGAACGCTACGGGTCACGGAATATGGCGTAAAACGTGCGCCACTTTTTTCGGACAAACTTCCGATTTTTTTTTAACCCCTTATATAAAAGTAAACCTATACATGTTTGGTGTCTACGAACTCGCACTGACCTGAGGCATCACACCCACACATCAGTTTTACCATATAGTGAACACAGTGAATAAAATATCTCAAAAACCATAGTGCTATCGCACTTTTTTTGCAATTTTTCAGCATTTGGAATTTTTTTGCCATTTTCTAGTACACAATATGGTAAAACTGATGGTTTCATTTAAAAGTACAGCTCGTTCCGCAAAAAATGAGCCCTCACATGACCATATTGACTAAAAAATAAAAAAGTTACGTCTCTCAGAAAAAGAATGGCGAAAAAAAAAAACGGAAAGCGAAAAATCGGCCGGTCGTGAAAGGGTTAAGCAAAATCCCTTGTAGGAATAAAACTGGTAAAATATGTAATAAAAATTGTAAATGTTTCATTAACCAAAAATACTTTCCTTCAGCAATAAAAAGGCCCCGTCAGTCACAATTCTGCTCTGCTAGCCAATACACAGTAACTTTCCATCAGGTTTCATAGAGTAGTGGTCATCACGTCTGCTTTACACGCAGAAGGTCTTGGGTTCAATCCCCAATGAAACCCATGTGTTCTTGGTGTTGAAATTATATCCTATCAACCTGCAATATATAAAGTTCTTGGCTTTGTTGCCGAATAACGGGATGTTTTAGCTTCCATCACCAACAGAACTACGAATTTGTTTTTTTTCCCCTGGCGGTCAAAACTCGTCTCTAATTGCCTCTACTTTGCAGGATTTCGAAGGTTTCATAGTGTAGTGGTCATCACGTCTGCTTCACATGCAGAAGGTCCTGCGTGCAATCCCCAGTAAAACCAATCTGTTCTTGGTGTTGAAATAATACCCAATAAAACTACAATATATGAAGTTCTTGGCTTTGTTGCCGAATGATGGGATGTTTTGGCTTCCATCACCAACAGAGCTACAAATTTGTTATTTTTTTCCCTGGCGGTCAAAACTCGTCTCTAATTGCCATTACTTTGCAGCCTTTCAAAGGTTTCATAGTGTAGTGGAAATCACGTTTGCTTTACACGCAGAAGGTCTTGGGTTCAATCCCCAGTAAAACCTATCTGTTCGTGGTGTTGAAATAAAACCCTATCAACCTGCAATATATGAAGTTCTTGGCTTTGTTGCCGAATGACGGGATGTTTTGGCTTCTATCACCAACAGAGCTACGAATTTGTTTTTTTTCCCCTGGCGGTGAAAACTCGTCTCTAATTACCATTACTTTGCAGGATTTCAAAGGTTTCATAGTGTAGAGGTCATCACGTTTGCTTCATACGCTGAAGGTCCTGGGTTCAACCCCAGTTAAACCAATCCATTTTTGGTGTTGAAGTAATTTCCTATCGACTTGTAATATGTGAAATTCTTGGTTTCATTGCCAAATGACAATACATTTTTTCTTCCATCACCAAGAGAACTACGATTTTGGGTTTCTTTTTTATTGACCATTTTAGCAGAAAACATAATCCCATATTATAAAAATCCTGTTTGTTTCAAAATATATAGTTCCCATAAAAATAAAAGCAAAAGACCAAACTATGGAGAAAAAAGTAACACATTCAATGTAAACTTCCATTTTAGCAAAATCCCTTTGTAGGAATAAAACTGGTAAAATATGTAATAAAAATTGTAAATGTTTCATTAACCAAAAATACTTTCCTTCAGCAATAAAAAGGCCCCGTCAGTCACAATTCTGCTCTGCTAGCCAATACACAGTAACTTTTCGTCAGGTTTCATAGTGTAGTGGTCATCATGTCTGCTTAACCCGCAGAAGGTCCTGGGTAGAGATGAGCGAACTGGTCCCAGTTCGGCTCGAGGTCGGTTCGGCGAATGCAGGTCCCGTTCGAGTTCGGTTCGACGAACCGCATAGGAAACAATGGCAGGCGTTCAAAAACACATAAAAACACCTAGAAAACACCCTCAAAGGTGTCCAAAAGGTGACAAATAACTCACAACACAAACACATGGGAAAGTGACAAGGACATATACTCATGCGAAAACAAAAGAGCAGAACAAGGAAAAAGAGGAGGACACACAGATATATGAGTATATGCAAGGAAACATCGATGCCATTATTGTGCAACTTGAGCCCTGCTCATTTTAGGCTTCCAATCTGGATAAATTGCTTGAGCTCGCCACGTACGCCTTGGGGATCTTGTCGTGTCCTGCAGCCAGCGTTCTCTCGGAATCTGTCTTCAGTGCTGCTGGGGGTCTGCTGGCAGATAAGCACACGTGTCTGTCCACTGACAATGTGGACATGGCTCTCAGAGGACTTTTCTTCCCCTGGGTCTGCCAGGGGAGGCGAAAGACACGCGTATTTTTGAGAGTGCTTCATGCAAAGCATCTTTTTCTTTTTCAAAAGGGGGGTCAACTGATGCCAGTCAAGTGGGGTGTGTGTGGCCCAATTAGTGGCACCGAGGGAGACTGTGGTTGGAGTCCCCTCGCTGTGTTTCTAAAAGAACCAAGATGAACAAGTCATGGCTCTCAGAGGACTTTTCTTCCCCTGGGTCAGCCAGGGGACGGGAAAGGCACGCGTATTTTTGAGAGTGCTTCATGCAAAGCATCTTTTTCTTTTTCAATATGGGGGTCAACTGATGCCAGTCAAGTGGGGTGTGTGTGGCCCAATTAGTGGCAACGAGAGAGACTGTGGTTGGAGTCTCCTCGCTGTGTTTCTAAAAGCACCAAGATGAACAAGTCATGGCTCTCAGAGGACTTTTCTTCCCCTGGGTCAGCCAGGGGACGGGAAAGGCACGCGTATTTTTGAGAGTGCTTCATGCAAAGCATCTTTTTCTTTTTCAAAAGGGGGGGTCAACTGATGCCAGTCAAGTGGGGTGTGTGTGGCCCAATTAGTGGCAACAAGGGAGACTGTGGTTGGAGTCCCCTCGCTATGTTTTACATGATTTTCGAAGGGCATGACATGCCTAAGAGGTTGAGTTTCATCATCTGCAACTTGTTGGCAACAGAAAGGCTGCCTTTACACCCTTTTGAGACCGAGGATTTTCGAGACCTTATGCCCATTGCAGTGCCCCAAGAGCCGATGGCCAGTCGTCACTCCTTCTCCAAGAAAGGCATGCCCGCGCTACCACAGGAGGTCGCACACAACCTCACCGATTCCTTGAGAAACTCTGTGTGTGACAGGGTGCATTTCAACACAGATACTTGGACCAGTAAGCATGGACAGGGGAGTTACATGTTGCTGACTGGGCACTGGGTAACTATGGTGAGAGATGGAGAAGGGTTTGCTGTACAAGTCTTGCCGTCCCCACGACTTGTGTGTCAATCCTTCCTCTGTATGTACAAGTTCCTCCACTGCTTCTGCCTCCTCAACCTCGTGTGGGTCCTCCACCTCGGCCCAAACCCTGTGTGGTCAGGCCACCCTTCCTTGTAACTGCGCCCAAGGAATCCCACACACCTCCTTACTATGCTGGCAGCAGAGCTCAAGGCCATCAGGCGGTCAAATGTTTACTTTGAAATGTAGGGGAAATGTGAGACACCGCTGAGGAATTGTGGATGGTTAGCTCTGGAGAGTGAGACCGAGTTTCATCAATGGTTGTCTACAGTCAACCAGCAGTCAGGAAAGGTCGGGTGCGACAATGATGCAAACCAGTCTGCGACCCTTCTTCAGGGCAATGTGACACACGTGCCTTGTATGGCTCACGTGTTGAACCTGGTTGTCCAGCAATTTTTAAAATACCATCCCGGCCTACATGGCCTTGTGCAGCGGGCACGCTGCTATGTGCTCACTTTCATCCTTCGCACCCAGCAGCTCAACAACTTTCATCGCTCCGGAAGTCTTAGGGTCTGGCGGTTAAACGCCGGAAATGCGATGTTCCGACACGCAGGAATTGGAATCTGCACATGTTGCAGCGTGTGTGGCAGCACCGCAGAGCCCTGCTGAAATACGGTATGACGTATACCCTGGGCTAACTTGATCCAGAGGTGGTGCAGATCACGCTGCTGGAGTGGTGTCAGATAAAGGACCTATGCACCCTTCTACACAATTTCCAAATGTCGACGAAGATGTTTAGCACTGGCAATGCCATTCTCAGCGTGACAATTCTGGTCATCTACATGATGGAGCACACTGTAAGCATTATACGGAGTCAGGTATTGGTCCAAGAGGAAGGTGAGGAAGGACAGGAGGAGTCATATGCAGAAGGGATAATAAGATCTACAAGGTCCATACGGTAAGCGGCACCTAGGCAGCAGTTATGGTGGGGGATAGGGATTAACAAGGGCGCATAGTATCAGCAAAAATTGTTGAGGAAGGTGCAGGAGCCATGAAGAAATGGAGGACGAACTTGCGATGGGCATGGAAGACTCAGCAGATGAGTGAGAGCTTGCTCACATTTCGGTTGTGCGAGGTTGGGGGGAGAGGGCAGAGGAAGGAGGCACGATTCTCACCTCTCTGCCACCAACACACCAAGGACTTGGTCCTCCTGGATGCACAAGACACATGAGCGTCTTCTTGCTGCACTACCTACAACATGACCCTCGGATTGTACGAATTCGAAGTAATGCTAACTACTGGGTTGCCACACTGTTAGATCCCCGGTACAAGACAAAATTTGGCGAAATAATTCCTGCCATATAAAGGGACGCACGTGTACAGGAGTATCTTCAGAAGGTGTTACGCAATCTTCGATCTGCTTTTCCACTAAACACCAGTGCTGCACAGAGTGAATCTCAACGGTTTGTCATGGATAGGAGGAAATGGTCTTTTACTTGTCCACATCTGAGGGACCGAGGGCTGGCTGTTGTGCTGAGATGCCATTGAGTACGGTGTCCCTGCAGAGTTGCACTTTTGGTCATATACAAAATGAGTTGAAAAAGGACAGATGCGGGTGAAAAGGGGAACAGGTGTGTTGGAAAGGGGAAAAAATTTTTGGTCCGTGGGTTTGGTGGTTAAGCAAAAGTAACATTTGATGAAGAAACACCATCTGTTATAGTGGGACTGGCAGATTTGGATAAGGTGGTATATACTATGTTACCGCTATATGACGAAAATTAATAAGAAAAGAAAGAGAAAAGTATATATCCCCATCAGCAGTCAGTGTCCACCGTGCTCCCAGATGGAAAAGGAGAGGTTGGCAACTGGAAGGTTCGGTGGAGGATACAGAGCTGTGTGGCTATGAAACTAATAGTAGCCTGAACCAAGTTAGACGCCACTCGGATCTTGAGACTGGGAGCCCTGTTAGCGTCACAGGGTCCACACGCCCACCCAGCCCAGGAACTCCCTGTTAACATCACAGGGGCCATTCAGTGCGCTGACCGTGTGCATTGGGGCCACACCTGTGAACAGCAGGCGCATCAGCAGCAGCAGGCCTGTTAATGCCACTGGGCTGCACAAGCAGGACTTGTAGGACAGGAGCTGGTCTTAACCGTTCTGCGTTACCAACTGTGGTGGCGGCCTGCATCGACGCCCTATCCCTGCCTACCTCTGGCCTAAAGCCGCAATGGGTTGAACACATGGAGGTGTGCTCTTTCGGAGCATAATAGAAGACTGCGCACCTCCTTGTTGTCTCCAGCCCCTTCTATAACCTGGGTCCACCCCAAACCAGGGTGGACCACAATGCACCTCCTGGAGACAAAAGCAGAGTGATACATCATGAGTGGCATAACTAGCGTCCTATTTGGAACCGCAACTTCAATGATGACCTCATGGCTGTCATGACCCAAACACCTCACCAGTCATCGTCTGACCATCAATAATGAGGTGACAAGTCATAGGGGCGGGCCTCTGCAAGCCATTTGGGAGTGGCCTGGCCACATCGTCAGGACACCTGATGCCCTGTGGTCTAAATGGGCCCCCCACATCAGGGGCAGGGCCAAGAAGTTCATTTCCGGACCTAGTTTCTGATGCAGTAAGTGCCTGACCATGGTAAGTTGCATGAAATACAGTCTCTGAAAAAAGACTATCAGCTTTAGCATGGTGTCTATGCACAACACAGGACTTAGACCCGGCACGGAGTGCAAGTACCTGTGCAAAGAGGCTTTTTGCACTAAGTGTGGGAGCATGCGCTGTAGCCCGAAATGAAGACTTAGCCTCAGGAATGGCACAGTCAGGCTGAGCATACTCACTAGGCGAAACACTGGAGTTAGGCTGCGGCTGGGGTAAATCGGCACACGCATGCGCACTAGCTGCCTCTCCACACTTAGACGTGGAGGAGAAGGCAGCCAGCTGGACAACCCGAGGCACAGGCCTAAATGGCAGCTGATGCCTGGGCGCAACTGAAACCGCAGCAAGCTGCTTGCGTTTAAGGCGTCACCGTTTTGTAAAAACAAATAACATCAAAAAGAACAGGTGTACTTCTTCCCATGGATAATCTGATATGATCCCTTTTTTCATGGACACGACCATCGCTAACAAATGTAGATGAGGCCAAATCAGCAGCTGCTTCAATGGATCTGAATTGCTCCATAAAGTGGCCTCTCCTCCACCCCAATTTCAAGATCCCAAATACTCCATTCCTCTGTGGTGTCAATCCAATCGCACTTGCTTCCTAACAGCTCTCAAGTTTCCACCAGCCCTGCTGAGTATGGGGTGACAGAGATGGTTGAGTTTGCATAGCTGTTCAGTCGCACTATAGCCTGGGAATCAGAGGTCTGCTCCAAAGCTGCAATGAGTACAGACAAGGAAGTTATTATTATTTTTATTATTATTGATTTATAGAGCACCATTGATTCCATGGTGCTGTACATGAGAAGGGGGTTACATACAGAATACATATACAAGTAACTATAGACAGACTGGTACAGAGGGAAGAGGGCCCTGCCCTTGCGGGATTACATTCTAAAGGATTTTTGGGAGGAGACAGTAGGAGTTGTTTAGGTTGAGCGTCAAGTACGTATGGTGGTGGTGTCATTGAAGGTTATAGTCATTTCTGAACAGATGAGTTTTCAGATTCAGTTTGAAGCTTGCGTGTGTAGCATATAATCTAATGTGTTGAGGTAGCGAGTTCCATGAGACAGGGGAAATGATCTGCGCAGATAGCCTGAAGCTTTGTGACTGGGATCCAGGCCCCGATGAAGAAGGTGCTGTGACTAATCTACACCCTCATTTCCAAAAATTAAATCCTCCTGGTGGAGACAATGGGGAACATGATGAGGAGCACAGATACCTGATTGGAAGGACAACTTTACTATTCGGTCAGGGCAGGAAGAGGTTGTCTCGGAGGACTCAGGACGAGGGGAATGAAAACACACAGGGTTATTGATGAGGTTGGAGACAACACTTACTGTCAAACCAAAGTCAGCCAGTCGATGAGGTCAGCAGAGGAGGTGGAGGAGGATGCTACTGACGACGAGGTTACGTTGCGTCTTCCTGGCCAGAGACAAAGTACTGGAAGCACGTCAACAACTGAATCCTGGACCACAACTTTGACTCTGAGCAGATGTCGTGTTGGCTATGCAGGTCGCATGGGCTTTAAGCCTTTCCTAGCCTGTGAATTTTTGGACATCGCAAGGGATCACCAAAGTCATGTAATCTGTAAGATTTGTCAACAATCTGTAAGTAGAAGGCAAAAACTCTCACTTTTGAGTACTTCCTCCATGAAGTATCACATGGATATGAATTGACAGCGTGAAGGTGTATTGCTCAGCTTTAGCAACTGTCAACGCAATATGCTTATTTGCCGTTCATTGCATGCATTGTTGCAGACTACACACAAGGGGCTGCTGTTTTTTTGGATCTGCCTTTGGTCACTATAGCAATAGAAAATTGCTCTTCGGGGGTGGACTTGGAGATGCTGTCTATGAACAGAAGGAAAAGCTAAAGGTGTGTGTTACAGCAAGGAGCCACCGCAGAAACACTTCGTTCAATTGTGAGGGGAGTTGTGTTGTACTTTGATGATGAGCACTGTAACGTCAGTGAGCAGCATCCTGTGCCACAGACCAACATTCTTATGGTGCTGTCTATACTGTTTACCAGAAAGCACAAGAGAGAGGTGTTCAATGCCGCGCCAATAGATCACTTCAGAAGATGTTCAGATCAGTGTCACTTTATTGTCATTCAGGTCGACGCGTTTCTGGAGCATCTGCCCCCTTCATCAGGACCACCAGAAATAGAAATAACATCCATTCGGATTGGATGTTATTTCTATTTCTGGTGGTCCTGATGAAGGGGGCAGATGCTCCAGAAACGCGTCGACCTGAATGACAATAAAGTGACACTGATCTGAACATCTTCTGAAGTGATCTATTGGCGCGGCATTGAACACCTCTCTCTTGTGCTTTCTGTTATCTACCATATTGGTGGCTGCAGCCCTGGATCGGTTGATATATGCGATTATAGTAGTTGTGGCTTCTCACAACTACAATTGGTGAGTAGGTTTACTCCCCCTTCCCCACCCGTTACATATTGGGGTAAGACCCTATTGCGCTTGTTTTTCCACAGCTGTTTTTTCTGTATACTGTTTACCGTGAGAGGAGCGTAAAGTCTGTATTTCTGGCAACTGGACATCACAGTACCCGGGTACGGTAGGCTGTGCCCAGACAATAATGCGGGCACGCATCACTTTGTTTTATTAGCAAAACACATATCTGTTCTGGGTGGGCCGACTATATAGACAATAAGACTTGCTGCCTCTGCACTGTCAAATTGTCACGTACAGTTTAAATCATAGAGGGACAGCAACACATGTTTGCATTGACTGTTGCTTTTCAAGATTTCCATGACTGTGTTGCAGAGCTGTGTGGTTTGCATTCACACTGTTATCATCTGCATTATCTGTGAGGCTTCAGCTAACAAGGGTATTCAGGGGGGGTCATGTGTTTTGTCTATGTTTAGGTAGATAACTTGGAAGCTCTTGTGATGCGCCACTGGTAAGTCGTGTTCGCACACACACACACACACGCACAAACACACAATTACTGCTACACAGAGGGATTAGCAGGTAGTAGGCAAAAGAATAGATTGTTCAATTATTTTAATTGTATGCATGGTTCTTATTGTTTGTTTTGGTAAAGTTAAACAAACATTTATCAACCCAACTGCCTAGAGTCCTTTTCCTTTTGCCTGGTTTTGCTGCATACTGTGGAGCCCACCCTGTACATGACTTAAAATGTAGCATAAGTCGCAATGTGAATTTCACTGTGCTACAATGCGGCCTAGCGTGCCTGTGCAACCACCGCCTGCCCCATCAAGTGCATCTGCATGCTCTTCATCCTCTGTGACTGTGGGGACAGCAGTCACACATGGTTTTTCACACTGAACTTCCACTCCTTAACCCGCAACAGGGAGTGTGATTGGCAGGTCATCACTTGTTTTGGAAGTGGAAACAGAAGATATTGTTGAGCTGTCAGACATCGAGAGAACCATCATTGGATGCAGGCTACATTATATCCATGCCTGCACCTTCGTCACAGATTGCCTGGACTACCTGCAGTTAATAATTGCATTCCAGAAATGGAAAGGAGTGTAGAATGCACATGTGTTGTACATTGCTTGGCAGCAAAGGAACACTAACTTAGTAATCCAGACAATTTTAGGAAGGCAGAAAAAGAGTCAGCTCTTTGTGCAAATTAAATAGCATGGCAAAAGTGGACAGATGGGTACAGTGGCCGTGTTCTGTGGGTACCAGGACAGTAAAAGAAGCCTCACTTTCTATCTCTCCTAATGATCAAATGCAGCAAGGAATTCCCTGAGTTTGCTATAAAATTAGCATAGCTAAATGTGCAGGAGGGTGTCATGCAGAGGTGCTAGAAATAGCTTGGCACCAGTGGGGCACTAATGGAATACAACAGCCAGTTCTATGATGCCACTAAATGGCAGTATTTTTTGCTATCATTATAGCTTATTAAAAACAGAGCAGGAGGGTGTCATGAAGAGGTGCTAGAAATAGCTTGGCACCAGTGGGGCACTAATGGAATACAACAGCCAGTTCTATGATGCCACTAAATGGCAGTATATTTTGCTATCATTATAGCTTATTAAAAACAGAGCAGGAGGGTGTCATGCAGAGGTGCTAGAAATAGCTTGGCACCAGTGGGGCACTAATAGAATACAACAGCCAGTTCTATGATGCCACTAAATGGCAGTATTTTTTGCTATCATTATAGCTTATTAAAAACAGAGCAGGAGGGTGTCATGCAGAGGTGCTAGAAATAGCTTGGCACCAGTGGGGCACTAATGGAATACAACAGTCCCGGACCCGGTTCGGCTCGAGGTCGGTTCGGCTCGAGGTCGGTTCGCCGAATGGAGGTCCCGTTCGAGTTCGGTTCGTCGAACGTTCGGCGAACCGAACTCGAACCAAAAAGGAAACAATGGCAGGCATTCACAAACACATAAAAACACCTAGAAAACACCCTCAAAGGTGTCCAAAAGGTGACAAACAACTCACAACACAACACAAACACATGGGAAAGTGACAAGGACATATACTCATGCGAAAACAAAAGAGCAGGACAAGGAAAAAGAGGAGGACACACAGATATATGAGTATATGCAAGGAAACATCGATGCCATTATTGTGCAACTTGAGCCCTGCTCATTTTAGGCTTCCAATCTGGATAAATTGCCTGAGCTCGCCACGTACGCCTTGGGGATCTTGTCGTGTCCTGCAGCCAGCGTTCTCTCGGAACCTGTCTTCAGTGCTGCTGGGGGTCTGCTGGCAGATAAGCACACGTGTCTGTCCACTGACAATGTGGACATGGCTCTCAGAGGACTTTTCTTCCCCTGGGTCTGCCAGGGGAGGCGAAAGGCACGCGTATCTTTGAGAGTGCTTCATGCAAAGCATCTTTTTCAAAAGGGGGGTCAACTGATGCCAGTCAAGTGGGGTGTGTGTGTGGCCCAATTAGTGGCAACGAGGGAGACTGTGGTTGGAGTCCCCTCGCTGTGTTTCTAAAAGAACCAAGATGAACAAGTCATGGCTCTCAGAGGACTTTTCTTCCCCTGGGTCAGCCAGGGGACGGGAAAGGCACGCGTATTTTTGAGAGTGCTTCATGCAAAGCATCTTTTTCTTTTTCAAAAGGGGGGGGTAAACTGATGCCAGTCAAGTGGGGTGTGTGTGGCCCAATTAGTAACAACGAGGGAGACTGTGGTTGGAGTCCCCTCGCTGTGTTTCTAAAAGAACCAAGATGAACAAGTCATGGCTCTAGAGGACTTTTCTTCCCCTGGGTCAGCCAGGGGACGGGAAAGGCACGCGTATTTTTGAGAGTGCTTCATGCAAAGCATCTTTTTCTTTTTCAATATGGGGGTCAACTGATGCCAGTCAAGTGGGGTGTGTGTGGCCCAATTAGTGGCAACGAGAGAGACTGTGGTTGGAGTCCCCTCGCTGTGTTTCTAAAAGAACCAAGATGAACAAGTCATGGCTCTCAGAGGACTTTTCTTCCCCTGGGTCAGCCAGGGGACGGGAAAGGCACGCGTATTTTTGAGAGTGCTTCATGCAAAGCATCTTTTTCTTTTTCAAAAGGGGGGGTCAACTGATGCCAGTCAAGTGGGGTGTGTGTGGCCCAATTAGTGGCAACGAGGGAGACTGTGGTTGGAGTCCCCTCGCTATGTTTTACATGATTTTCGAAGGGCATGACATGCCTAAGAGGTTGAGTTTCATCATCTGCAACTTGTTGGCAACAGAAAGGCTGCCTTTACACCCTTTTGAGACCGAGGATTTTCGAGACCTTATGCCCATTGCAGTGCCCCAAGAGCCGATGGCCAGTCGTCACTCCTTCTCCAAGAAAGGCGTGCCCGCGCTACCACAGGAGGTCGCACACAACCTCACCGATTCCTTGAGAAACTCTGTGTGTGACAGGGTGCATTTCAACACAGATACTTGGACCAGTAAGCATGGACAGGGGAGTTACATGTTGCTGACTGGGCACTGGGTAACTATGGTGAGAGATGGAGAAGGGTTTGCTGTACAAGTCTTGCCGTCCCCACGACTTGTGTGTCAATTCTTCCTCTGTATGTACAAGTTCCTCCACTGCTTCTGCCTCCTCAACCTCGTGTGGGTCCTCCACCTCGGCCCAAACCCTGTGTGGTCAGGCCACCCTTCCTTGTAACTGCGCCCAAGGAATCCCACACACCTCCTTACTATGCTGGCAACAGAGCTCAAGGCCATCAGGCGGTCAAATGTTTACTTTGAAATGTAGGGAAAATGTGAGACACCGCTGAGGAATTGTGGATGGTTAGCTCTGGAGAGTGAGACCGAGTTTCATCAATGGTTGTCTACAGTCAACCAGCAGTCAGGGAAGGTCGGGTGCGACAATGATGCAAACCAGTCTGCGACCCTTCTTCAGGGCAATGTGACACACGTGTCTTGTATGGCTCACGTGTTGAACCTGGTTGTCCAGCAATTTTTAAAATACCATCCTGGCCTACATGGCCTTGTGCAGCGGGCACGCTGCTATGTGCTCACTTTCATCCTTCGCACCCAGCAGCTCAACAACTTTCATCGCTCCGGAAGTCTTAGGGTCTGGCGGTTAAACGCCGGAAATGCGATGTTCCGACACGCAGGAATTAGAATCTGCACATGTTGCAGCGTGTGTGGCAGCACCGCAGAGCCCTGCTGAAATACGGTATGACGTATACCCTGGGCTAACTTGATCCAGAGGTGGTGCAGATCACGCTGCTGGAGTGGTGTCAGATCAAGGACCTATGCACCCTTCTACACAATTTCCAAATGTCGACGGACATGTTTAGCACTGGCAATGCCATTCTCAGCGTGACAATTCTGGTCATCTACATGATGGAGCACACTGTAAGCATTATTCGGAGTCAGGTATTGGTCCAAGAGGAAGGTGAGGAAGTACAGGAGGAGTCATATGCAGAAGGGATAATAAGATCTACAAGGTCCATACGGTAAGCGGCACCTAGGCAGCAGTTATGGTGGGGGATAGGGATTAACAAGGGCGCATAGTATCAGCAAAAATTGTTGAGGAAGGTGCAGGAGCCATGAAGAAATGGAGGACGAACTTGCGATGGGCATGGAAGACTCAGCAGATGAGTGAGAGCTTGCTCACATTTCGGTTGTGCGAGGTTGGGGGGAGAGGGCAGAGGAAGGAGGCACGATTTTCACCTCTCTGCCACCAACACACCAAGGACTTGGTCCTCCTGGATGCACAAGACACATGAGCGTCTTCTTGCTGCACTACCTACAACATGACCCTCGGATTGTACGAATTCGAAGTAATGCTAACTACTGGGTTGCCACACTGTTATATCCCCGGTACAAGACAAAATTTGGCGAAATAATTCCTGCCATATAAAGGGACGCACGTGTACAGGAGTATCTTCAGAAGGTGTTACGCAATCTTCGATCTGCTTTTCCACTAAACACCAGTGCTGCACAGAGTGAATCTCAACGGTTTGTCATGGATTGGAGGAAATGGTCTTTTACTTGTCCACATCTGAGGGACCGAGGGCTGGCTGTTGTGCTGAGATGCCATTGAGTACGGTGTCCCTGCAGAGTTGCACTTTTGGTCATATACAAAATGAGTTGAAAAAGGACAGATGTGGGTGAAAAGGGGAACAGGTGTGTTGGAAAGGGGAAAAAAGTTTTGGTCCGTGGGTTTGGTGGTTAAACAAAAGTAACATTTGATAAAGAAACACCATCTGTTACGGTGGGACTGGCAGATTTGGATAAGGTGGTATATACTATGTTACCGCTATATAACGAAAATTAATAAGAAAAGAAAGAGAAAGGTATATATCCCCATCAGCAGTCAGTGTCCACCGTGCTCCCAGATGGAAAAGGAGAGGTTGGCAACTGGAAGGTTCGGTGGAGGATACAGATCTGTGTGGCTATGAAACTAATAGTAGCCTGAACCAAGTTAGACGCCACTCGGATCTTGAGACTGGGAGCCCTGTTAGCGTCACAGGGTCCACACGCCCACCCAGCCCAGGAACTCCCTGTTAACATCACAGGGGCCATTCAGTACGCTGACCGTGTGCATTGGGGCCACACCTGTGAACAGCAGGCGCATCAGCAGCAGCAGGCCTGTTAATGCCACTGGGCTGCACAAGCAGGACTTGTAGGACAGGAGCTGGTCTTAACCGTTCTGCGTTACCAACTGTGGTGGCGGCCTGCATCGACGCCCTATCCCTGCCTACCTCTGGCCTAAAGCCACAATGGGTTCAACACATGGAGGTGTGCTCTTTCGGAGCATAATAGAAGACTGCGCACCTCCTTGTTGTCTCCAGCCCCTTCTATAACCTGGGTCCGCCCCAAACCAGGGTGGACCACAATGCACCTCCTGGAGACAAAAGCAGAGTGATACGTCATGAGTGGCATAACTAGCATCCTATTTGGAACCGCAACTTCAATGATGACCTCATGGCTGTCATGACCCAAACACCTCACCAGTCATCGTCTGACCATCAATAATGAGGTGACAAGTCATAGGGGCGGGCCTCTGCAAGCCATTTGGGAGTGGCCTGGCCACATCGTCAGGACACCTGATGCCCTGTGGTCTAAATGGGCCCCCTACATCAGGGGCAGGGCCAAAGAGTTTATTACCGGACCTAGTTTCTGATGCAGTAAGTGCCTGACCATGGTCAGTTGCATGAAATACAGTCTCTGAAAAAAGACTATCAGCTTTAGCATGGTGTCTATGCACAACACAGGACTTAGACCCGGCACGGAGTGCAAGTACCTGTGCAAAGAGGCTTTTCGCACTAAGTGTGGGAGCATGCGCTGTAGCCCGAAATGAAGACTTAGCCTCAGGAATGGCACAGTCAGGCTGAGCATACTCACTAGGCGAAACACTGGAGTTAGGCTGCGGCTGGGGTAAATCGGCACACGCATGCGCACTAGCTGCCTGTCCACACTTAGACGTGGAGGAGAAAGCAGCCAGCTGGACAACCCGAGGCACAGGCCTAAATGGCAGCTGATGCCTGGGCGCAACTGAAACCGCAGCAGGCTGCTTGCGTTTAAGGCGTCACCGTTTTGTAAAAACAAATAACATCAAAAAGAACAGGTGTACTTCTTCCCATGGATAATCTGATATGATCCCTTTTTTCATGGACACGACCATCGCTAACAAATGTAGATGAGGCCAAATCAGCAGCTGCTTCAATGGATCTGAATTGCTCCATAAAGTGGCCTCTCCTCCACCCCAATTTCAAGATCCCAAATACTCCATTCCTCTGTGGTGTCAATCCAATCGCACTTGCTTCCTAACAGCTCTCAAGTTTCCACCAGCCCTGCTGAGTATGGGGTGACAGAGATGGTTGAGTTTGCATAGCTGTTCAGTCGCACTATAGCCTGGGAATCAGAGGTCTGCTCCAAAGCTGCAATGAGTACAGACAAGGAAGTTATTATTATTTTTATTATTATTGATTTATAGAGCACCATTGATTCCATGGTGCTGTACATGAGAAGGGGGTTACATACAGAATACATATACAAGTAACTATAGACAGACTGGTACAGAGGGAAGAGGGCCCTGCCCTTGCGGGATTACATTCTAAAGGATTTTTGGGAGGAGACAGTAGGAGTTGTTTAGGTTGAGCGTCAAGTACGTATGGTGGTGGTGTCATTGAAGGTTATAGTCATTTCTGAACAGATGAGTTTTCAGATTCAGTTTGAAGCTTGCGTGTGTAGCAGATAATCTAACGTGTTGCGGTAGCGGACTCAGGACGAGGGGAATGAAAACACACAGGGTTATTGATGAGGTTGGAGACAACACTTACTGTCAAACCAAAGTCAGCCAGTCGATGAGGTCAGCAGAGGAGGTGGAGGAGGATGCTACTGACGACGAGGTTACGTTGCGTCTTCCTGGCCAGAGACAAAGTACTGGAAGCACGTCAACAACTGAATCCTGGACCACAACTTTGACTCTGAGCAGATGTCGTGTTGGCTATGCAGGTCGCATGGGCTATAAGCCTTTCCTAGCCTGTGAATTTTTGGACATCGCAAAGGATCACCAAAGTCATGTAATCTGTAAGATTTGTCAACAATCTGTAAGTAGAAGGCAAAAACTCACACTTTTGAGTACTTCCTCCATGAAGTATCACATGGATATGAATTGACAGCGTGAAGGTGTATTGCTCAGCTTTAGCAACTGTCAACGCAATATGCTTATTTGCCGTTCATTGCATGCATTGTTGCAGACTACACACAAGGGGCTGCTGTTTTTTTAGATCTGCCTTTGGTCACTATAGCAATAGAAAATTGCTCTTCGGGGGTGGACTTGGAGATGCTGTCTATGAACAGAAGGAAAAGCTAAAGGTGTGTGTTACAGCAAGGAGCCACCGCAGAAACACTTCGTTCAATTGTGAGGGGAGTTGTGTTGTACTTTGATGATGAGCACTGTAACGTCAGTGAGCAGCATCCTGTGCCACACACCAACATTCTTACGGTGCTGTCTTTACTGTTTACCGTGAGAGGAGCGTAAAGTCTGTATTTCTGGCAACTGGACATCACAGTACCCGGGTACAGTAGGCTGTGCCCAGACAATAATGCGGGCACGCAACACTTTGTTTTATTAGCAAAACACATATCTGTTCTGGGTAGGCCGACTATATAGACAATAAGACTTGCTGCCTCTGCACTGTCAAATTGTCACGTACAGTTTAAATCATAGAGGGACAGCAACACATGTTTGCATTGACTGTTGCTTTTCAAGATTTCCATGACTGTGTTGCAGAGCTGTGTGGTTTGCATTCACACTGTTATCATCTGCATTATCTGTGAGGCTTCAGCTAACAAGGGTATTCAGGGGGGGTCATGTGTTTTGTCTATGTTTAGGTAGATAACTTGGAAGCTCTTGTGATGCGCCACTGGTAAGTCGTGTTCGCACACACACACACACACACACACACGCACAAACACACAATTACTGCTACACAGAGGGATTAGCAGGTAGTAGGCAACAGAATAGATTGTTCAATTATTTTAATTGTATGCATGGTTTATTGTTTGTTTTGGCAAAGTTAAACAATCATTTATCAACCCAACTGCCTAGAGTCCTTTTCCTTTTGCCTGGTTTTGCTGCATACTGGGGAGCCCACCCTGTACACGACTTAAAATGAAGCATAAGTCGCAATGTGAATTTCACTGTGCTAGAATGCGGCCTAGCGTGCCTGTGCAACCACCGCCTGCCCCATCAAGTGCATCTGCATGCTCTTCATCCTCTGTGACTGTGGGGACAGCAGTCACACATGGTTTTTCACACTGAACTTCCACTCCTTAACCCGCAACAGGGAGTGTGATTGGCAGGTCATCACTTGTTTTGGAAGTGGAAACAGAAGGTATTGTTGAGCTGTCAGACATCGAGAGAACCATCATTGGATGCAGGCTACATTATATCCATGCCTGCACCTTCGTCACAGATTGCCTGGACTACCTGCAGTTAATAATTGCATTCCAGAAATGGAAAGGAGTGTAGAATGCACATGTGTTGTACCTTGCTTGGCAGCAAAGGAACACTAACTTAGTATTCCAGACAATTTTAGGAAGGCAGAAAAAGAGTCAGCTCTTTGTGCAAATTAAATAGCGTGGCAAAAGTGGACAGATGGGTACAGTGGCCGTGTTCTGTGGGTACCAGGACAGTAAAAGAAGCCTCACTTTCTATCCCTCCTAATGATCAAATGCAGCATGGAATTCCCTGAGTTTGCTATCAAATTAGCATAGCTAAATGTGCAGGAGGGTGTCATGCAGAGGTGCTAGAAATAGCTTGGCACCAGTGGGGCACTAATGGAATACAACAGCCAGTTCTATGATGCCACTAAATGGCAGTATTTTTTGCTATCATTATAGCTTATTAAAAACAGAGCAGGAGGGTGTCATGCAGAGGTGCTAGAAATAGCTTGGCACCAGTGGGGCACTAATGGAATACAACAGCCAGTTCTATGATGCCACTAAATGGCAGTATTTTTTGCTATCATTATAGCTTATTAAAAACAGAGCAGGAGGGTGGCATGCAGAGGTGCTAGAAATAGCTTGGCACCAGTGGGGCACTAATGGAATACAACAGCCAGTTCTATGATGCCACTAAATGGCAGTATTTTTTGCTATCATTATAGCTTATTAAAAACAGAGCAGGAGGGTGTCATGCAGAGGTGCTAGAAATAGCTTGGCACCAGTGGGGCACTAATGGAATACAACAGCCAGTTCTATGATGCCACTAAATGGCAGTATTTTTTGCTATCATTATAGCTTATTAAAAACAGAGCAGGAGGGTGTCTTGCAGAGGTGCTAGAAATAGCTTGGCACCAGTGGGGCACTAATAGAATACAACAGCCAGTTCTATGATGCCACTAAATGGCAGTATTTTTTGCTATCATTATAGCTTATTAAAAACAGAGCAGGAGGGTGTCATGCAGAGGTGCTGCACATAGATTTGCACCAGTGGGCACTAATGGAGTACAACAGCCACTTCTTGTATGCCACTAGGTACACTGAGTGTTTGCTAGTATAATGGCTTATTAACAATGAGTTTGAGTGTGCAATGCAGGCAGACGTGCTGCAAATATCTTTGCACTAGTGGGACTTTAGCAAAGTCCAATCGCCACGTTTAGGATGCCACTAAGTACACTGAGTGTTTGCTAGTATAATGGCTTAGTTATAATGAGTTGGAGTGTGCAATGCAGGCAGAGGTGCTGCATATATCTTTGCACTAGTGGGACTATAGCAAAGTCCAATAGCCATGTTTAGGATGCCACTAGGTACACTGAGTGTTTGCTAGTATAATGGCTTAGTTATAATGAGTTTGAGTGTGCAATGCAGCCAGACGTGCTGCAAATATCTTTGCACTAGTGGGACTAGACAAAAGTCCAATAGCCACGTTTAGGATGCCACTAGGTTCACTAAGTGTTTGCTAGTATAATGGCTTAGTAACAATGAGTTTGAGTGTGCAATGCAGGCCGACGTGCTGCAAATATCTTTGCACTAGTGGGACTATACAAAATTCCAATAGCCACGTTTAGGATCCCACTAGGTACACTGAGTGTTTGCTAGTATAATGGTTTAGTTATAATGAGTTTGAGTGTGCAATGCAGGCAGACGTGCTGCAAATATCTTTGCACTATTGGGACTAGACAAAAGTCCAATAGCCACGTTTAGGATGCCACTAGGTTCACTGAGTGTTTGCTAGTATAATGGCTTAGTAACAATGAGTTTGAGTGTGCAATGCAGGCAGACGGGCTGCAAATATCTTTGCACTAGTGGGACTAGACAAAAGTTAAATAGCCACGTTTAGGATGCCACTAGGTTCACTGAGTGTTTGCTAGTATAATGGCTTAGTAACAATGAGTTTGAGTGTGCAATGCAGGCAGACATGCTGCAAATATCTTTGCACTAGTGAGACTATAGCAAAGTCCAATAGCCACGTTTAGGATGCCACTAGGTACACTGAGTGTTTGCTAGTATAATGGCTTAGTTATAATGAGTTGGAGTGTGCAATGCAGGCAGAGGTGCTGCAAATATCTTTGCACTAGTGGGACTATACAAAAGTCCAATAGCCACGTTTAGGATGCCAATAGGTACACTGAGTGTTTGCTAGTATAATGGCTTAGTTATAATGAGTTTGAGTGTGCAATGCAGGCAGACGTGCTGCAAATATCTTTGCACTAGTGGGACTAGACAAAAGTCCAATAGCCACGTTTAGGATGCCACTAGGTTCACTGAGTGTTTGCTAGTATAATGGCTTAGTAACAATGAGTTTGAGTGTGCAATGCAGGCAGACGTGCTGCAAATATCTTTGCACTAGTGGGACTATACAAAAGTCCAATAGCCACGTTTAGGATGCCACTAGGTACACTGAGTGTTTGCTAGTATAATGGCTTAGTTATAATGAGTTTGAGTGTGCAATGCAGGCAGACGTGCTGCAAATATCTTTGCATTAGTGGGACTAGACAAAAGTCCAAAAGCCACGTTTAGGATGCCACTAGGTTCACTGAGTGTTTGCTAGTATAATGGCTTAGTAACAATGAGTTTGAGTGTGCAATGCAGGCAGAGGTGCTGCAAATATCTTTGCACTAGTGGGACTAGACAAAAGTCCAATAGCCACGTTTAGGATGCCACTAGGTACATGTTACGTCCGGGTGGTGGAAACACTGGACCGTACACCGATTCCCTCTGAGGAGGCAGCCAGGCCGGTCACCCCGCCAGAGGGTCCTGATGCACGGCAGCCGAAGCACTATTGGTAGCCAGACAGTCCGTAGAGGAGCAGGAAAGGTGGATGTCGCTGAGCACACGGAGTTCTGGACGGTAGTCCGGGTGACGAAGCTCAGGGTCCGAGGCCGGGTTGTAGGGTCAGGCGGGATCCGGAACCTGCTGAGCGATGGGACGGGTCACCGAACGGAGCCAGGGACTGGAGACTGGCGGAGCTGCAGAGGTGGTGGAACATCCGCCGAAGTCACCGTCAGGGTCCAGGGATGGACTTGGTTCGGAGCGGCTGGCGTGGCAGGGCAGGCTCTGCGAGACAGACAGGGTTAATACAGGGCAAAGCACAAGGCAAAGCAATACGGGGACCTGAACCCTAGCTTGCTAAACACGTAGAACAGGTGACGCCCTCCAGGCAGGAAGCTCCTAATATACCTGACCCTGGCTGATGCAATATCCTGTTTAGGGAGTGCTGGGCCTTAAAGAGGAGGTCAGTGACCGCGCGCGCCCTAATGCGCATGCGCGACGCCCGGGTGCCGGAGGCGAGAGCAGGGAGCGGTGCCGAGGAGGACGTGTGATGGGAGGCAGGAGGCCCGGGGACCGGAGCGGTGAGTGAGGAACGACGTCGGGACCCGGGGACCGTGACAGTACCCCCCCCAGGCCCCCCTCCCCGCAACCGGGACAGAAAGGCACGAATCAGAGTAGTACCCACATTCTCCCGGGGCTCCCAGGACCTATCCTCGGGACCATAACCCGCCCAGTCCACCAAGAAATACTGCCGACCTCGTACGGTCTTCATGGCCACGATATCCCTTACCGCATAGATGTCATCGTCAGCGATAAGAGGAGCAGCAGGACTGGCAGCAGCGGAGAAGGGACCAAGGACGACAGGCTTGAGCAAGGAGACATGGAAGGAGTTGGGTATCCGCATCGTGGCCGGGAGCTGCAGCTTGTAGGAGACTGCATTAATCTTGCTGATGACTTTAAACGGCCCGATGTAACGAGGACCCAACTTGTACGATGGCAACTTCAATCGGACATATTTGGAGGCAAGCCAGACCAGATCACCAGGGGAGAAACACGGGGGATCCAGGCGCCGTTTGTCCGCATGTCTCTTCATCCGCAAAGAAGCACGCTCTAGGGAATTCTTGACAGAGCTCCATATGGCTGAGAAGTCCTGGGCCAGTGCATCTGCTGCGGGGACATCGGAAGAAGAGGATACTGGCAATGGGACAGAAGGCTGAAGTCCGTAAACGACTTGGAAGGGAGAGCAGGAAGTGGACTCGCTGATGTGGTGGTTGTGGGAGAACTCAGCCCAAGGAAGAAGCGTGGACCAGTCATCGTGATGGGCATTAACGTAGTGGCGCAGGAAGGAGGTCAGGATCTGATTGACCCGTTGCACTTGGCCATTCGACTGAGGATGGTAAGCCGAAGAAAAGTCCAAGGATACTCCCAGATGTTTACAGAGAGCCTTCCAGAAGTGCGAGGTAAACTGAGTTCCTCTGTCGGACACAATGTGTGCGGGAAAGCCATGCAATCGGAATATGTGTTGTATGAAGGAGTCAGCTAGTTCCTGGGCAGAGGGCAGCCCGGCCATGGGAATGAAGTGAGCCATTTTTGAGAAACGGTCCACCACAACCCATATGACTGTGTGTCCGGAGGATGAGGGTAAGTCCGTAATGAAGTCCATTGCAATATGTTGCCACGGAACGGAAGGGATGGGCAGAGGCAGAAGACGTCCATATGGTAGGTGCTTGGGTGTCTTGTTCCGGGCACAGGACGAACAGGCTGAGACGAAGGTTGCGACGTCTTTACGGAGAGACGGCCACCAATAGTGGCGGACAATCGTGTTCCAAGTCTTCTTCTGACCAGCGTGACCAGCGATCTTTGAGGCATGGCCCCATTGCAGGACTCTCTGTCTGTCAGTATCTGAGACATAGGTTTTCCCAGGGGGTATCTGAGTCAGAGCGACAGGAGCCAACAAAATGACTTTACTGGGGCTGATGATGGACTGGAGCGTCTCCTCCTCCAGCTCTACGGGCACGAAAGACCTAGACAAGGCGTCTGCCCGCAAGTTCTTGTCCGCGGGCCGAAAATGGAGTTGGAAATCAAAACGAGCGAAAAACAAGGACCAGCGGGCTTGTCGTGGGTTCAGTCTTTGGGCTGACCGCAGGTACTCCAGATTCTTGTGGTCCGTGTAGATGATCACAGGGTATACAGCTCCCTCCAAGAGGTAGCGCCATTCCTCCAAGGCCAGCTTGACGGCCAGTAGCTCCCGATCACCGATGGTGTAGTTGCGTTCGGGTGCCGAGAAGCTCTTGGAGAAGAATCCGCATGTAACCATCTTTCCGGAGCAGGATTTCTGCATCAACACTGCTCCGGCCCCTGAGGAGGAGGCATCCACCTCTAAGGTGAACTGTCGGTTCAATTCAGGGCGATGGAGAACTTGGGAAGAAGCAAACGCCTGTTTCAAAGAGCAGAACGCGACATCGGCCACCGGTGGCCAGTCCTTAGGATTAGCTCCCTTCTTAGTCAAGGCAGAGAGAGGCGCAGTCAGGGCAGAGAAGTGCGGGATGAATTGACGATAATAGTTTGCAAAGCCAAGGAAGCGTTGGATAGCCTTCAGTCCGGATGGAGGAGGCCAGTTGAGGATGGAAGACACTTTTTGTGGGTCCATCTGCAGACCAGTGTCCGAGATGACATAACCCAGGAAGGGAAGGGACGACTTTTCAAAGATGCACTTCTCGTACTTGGCGTACAGACGGTTCTCTCTAAGCCTTTGGAGTACTAGCTGCACGTTCTCTCTGTGGGTCTGTAGGTCCGGAGAGAAGACCAGGATGTCATCCAGATATACCACGACACAGACATAGAGGAGATCTCTGAACACGTCGTTCACCAATTCTTGGAAGACTGCTGGAGCATTACACAGACCAAAGGGCATGACACAATACTCGTAGTGCTCATCCCGAGTGTTGAATGCGGTCTTCCATTCGTCTCCAGAGCGAATGCGAACCAGGTTATAAGCCCCACGGAGGTCCAACTTGGTGAATACACGAGCTCCTCGGAGCCGATCGAATAGTTCGGGGATGAGTGGCAGAGGGTATTTGTTTTTTTACGGTGATCTGGTTTAATCCCCGATAGTCAATGCAAGGGCGCAGATCACCCTCCTTCTTCTTGACAAAGAAAAAACCTGCTCCGGCAGGGGACGAAGATCTCCGAATGAACCCCTTAGCCAGGCTCTCGGTGATATAGGCGGACATGGCCCGTGTTTCAGCAGGGGACAAGGGGTATATCTGTTACATCCGGGTGGTGGACCCTCTGGACCGTACACCGGTTTCCCTAGAGATGGCAGTCAGGCAGGTCACCCTGCCAGAGGGTCTGGGTGCACGGCAGCCGAAGCACAGGTGGTAGTCCGACAGTCCGTAGGGGAGCAGGAATGGTGGATGGAGTTCTGGACGGTAGTTCGGGTGACGAGGCTCAGAGTCCGAGACCAGGTGGTAAGGTCAGGTGGGATCCGGAACCTGCTGAGCGATGGAACGGATCACCAAGCGGAGCCAGGGACTGGAGACTGGCGGAGCTGCAGAGATGGTGGAACATCTGCCGAAGTCACCGTCTGGGTACAGGGATGTGCGTGGTTCGGAGCGGCTGGCGTGGCAGGACAGGCTCTACGAGACAGGACAGGGTTAATGCAGGCAAAGCACAAGGTAAAGCTATAGGGGACCTTAACACTAGCTTGCTAAACACGTAGAACAGGCCCCGCCCACCAGGAAAGAGAAACCTTATATACCCTGTACCTGTCTAAGCAATATCCTGTTTCAGGGTGCTGGCCCTTTAAGAGAGGGTCAGTGACCGCGCGCGCGCCCTAAAGCGCATGCGCAAGGCCTGTGTGCCAGAAGCCAGTCCAGGGAGCGGTGAGGAGGAAGCAGGAGTGCCCGGCTGTGTGTCCGTCGCAGAGGAGCGCCGGGAGCGGGGAGCAGGACGCATGGAGGGTGCAGGGAAGGAAGATGGAACCGGGACCGGAGAGGTGAGCACGGAACGCCGCCGGGAACCGGGGGGCGGGCCACGGGGACCGGAGAGCAGGGACCGGGAACTGGGAAGCGTGACAGTACCCCCTTCCCCACGCCCCCCTCCCCGCAACCGGGACAGGAAGGCACGTATCAGAGGAGTGCCAACATTCTCCCGGGGCTCCCAGGATCTATCCTCGGGACCATACCCCGCCCAGTCCACCAGGAAATACTGCCGACCTCGTACGGTCTTCATGGCCACGATATCCCTTACCGCATAGATGTCATCGTCAGCGATGGGAGGAGGAGCAGTACCGACATCAGCGGAGAAGGGACCAAAGACAACAGGCTTGAGCAAGGAGACATGGAAGGAGTTGGGTATCCGCATCGTGGCCGGGAGCTGCAGCTTGTAGGAGACTGCATTTATCTTGCTGACGACTTTAAACGGCCCGATGTAACGAGGACCCAACCTGTACGATGGCAACTTCAATCGGACATACTTGGATGCAAGCCAGACCAGATCACCAGGGGAGAAACACGGGGGATCCAGGCGTCGTTTGTCCGCATGTCTCTTCATCCGCAAAGAAGCGCGCTCAAGAGAGGTCTTGACAGAGCTCCATATGGCTGAGAAGTCCTGGACCAGAGCATCTGCTGCGGGGACATCTGAAACCGAGGATACAGGCAATGGGACAGAAGGCTGAAGTCCGTAAACAACTCGGAATGGAGAGCTGGAGGTGGACTCTCTGATGTGATGGTTGTGGGAGAACTCAGCCCAAGGAAGAAGCGTGGACCAGTCATCGTGATGGGCATTAACGTAGTGGCGCAGGAAGGAGGTCAGGATCTGATTGACCCGTTCCACTTGCCCATTCGACTGAGGATGGTAGGCCGAAGAAAAGTCCAGAGATACTCCCAGATGTTTGCAGAGAGCCCTCCAGAAGCGCGAGGTGAACTGCGTTCCTCTGTCGGACACAATGTGTGTGGGAAAGCCATGCAATCGGAATATATGTTGGATGAAGGAGTCAGCTAGCTCCTGGGCAGAGGGCAGCCCGGCCATGGGGATGAAGTGAGCCATTTTTGAGAAACGATCCACCACAACCCATATGACTGTGTGTCCGGAGGATAAGGGTAAGTCCGTAATGAAGTCCATTGCGATATGTTACCACGGAACAGAAGGAATGGGCAGAGGCAGGAGACGTCCATACGGTAGGTGCTTGGGTGTCTTGTTCCGGGCACAGGACGGACAGGCCGAGACGAAGGTTGAGACGTCTTTACGGAGGGACGGCCACCAGTAGTGACGGACAATCGTACTCCAAGTCTTCTTCTGACCAGCATGGCCAGCGATCTTCGAGGCATTGCCCCAGTGTAGGACTCTCTGTCTGTCAGACTCTGAGACATAGGTTTTCCCAGGGGGTATCTGAGTTAAAGCGACAGGGTTCACCGGAATGATTTTGCTGGGGTTGATGATGGGCTGGAATGTCTCCTCCTCCAACTCCACGGGCACGAAGGACCTGGACAAGGCGTCTGCCCGCACGTTCTTGTCCGCAGGCCGAAAATGGAGCTGGAAGTCAAATCGAGCAAAGAACAAGGACCAGCGGGCTTGTCGTGGGTTCAGTCTTTGGGCAGACCGCAGGTACTCGAGATTCTTGTGGTCCGTGTATATGATTACAGGGTATACTGCTCCCTCCAAGAGGTAGCGCCATTCCTCCAAGGCAAGCTTCACGGCCAGTAGCTCCCGATCCCCGATGGTGTAGTTGCGTTCGGGTGCCGAGAAGCTCTTGGAGAAGAATCCACACGTGACCATCTTGCCGGAGGGAGAGTTCTGCACCAACACTGCCCCGGCTCCTGAGGAAGAGGCATCCACCTCCAAGGTGAACTGTCTGTTCAATTCTGGGCGATGGAGAACCGGGGAAGAAGCAAATGCCTTTTTCAAGGAGCAGAACGCGGCATCGGCCGCCGGGGGCCAGTCCTTAGGATTAGCTCCTTTCTTAGTCAAGGCAGAGAGAGGCGCAGTCAGAGCAGACAAATGCGGGATGAATTGCCGATAATAGTTCGCAAAGCCGAGAAAGCGCTGGATAGCCTTCAGTCCGGAAGGAGGAGGCCAGTTGATGATGGCAGACACTTTCTCAGGATCCATCTGCAGACCAGTGTCCGAGATTACATAGCCCAGGAAGGGAAGGGACGCCTTTTCGAAGATGCATTTCTCGTACTTGGCGTACAGACGGTTTTCTCTGAGCCTCTGGAGAACTAGCTGCACGTCTTCTCTGTGGGTCTGTAGATCCGGAGAGAAGATCAGGATGTCGTCCAGATATACCACGACACAGACGTAGAGGAGATCTCTGAACACGTCGTTCACCAGTTCTTGGAAAACTGCTGGAGCATTACACAGACCAAAGGGCATGACACAATACTCGTAGTGCCCATCCCGAGTGTTGAATGCGGTTTTCCATTCGTCTCCAGAGCGAATGCGAACCAGGTTATAGGCCTCTCGGAGATCCAACTTGGTGAATATACGGGCTCCTCGGAGCCGATCGAATAGTTCGGGGATAAGCGGCAGAGGGTATTTGTTCTTGACGGTGATCTGGTTTAAACCCCGGTAGTCAATGCAAGGGCGCAGATCACCCTCCTTCTTCTTAACGAAGAAAAACCCTGCTCCGGCAGGGGATGAGGACCTCCGAATGAACCCCTTTGCCAGGCTCTCGGTAATATAGGCAGACATAGCTCGTGTTTCGGCAGGGGACAAGGGGTATATTCTTCCTCTAGGAGGCGTGGTTCCGGGTAGTAAATCAATGGCGCAGTCGTAGGGACGATGAGGCGGTAGTACCTCTGACTCCTTTTTATCAAATACGTCCGAGAAGGACCAATAGGCAGAAGGCAGTCCTGGTAGAGACTCTGGAACCGGAGGGCGTCGAACGGGCTGGATGGTTTTCAGACATCTCTCGTGGCACGAGGAGCCCCACCGGGTGATTTCACCTGTACTCTAGCTGACCGATGGTTCGTGTGTCCGTAACCATGGGAGTCCCAGCAGGATCTGATGGGACATTCGTGGGAGAACGTAGAAGGTGATCTTCTCGGTGTGCAGAGCGCCGATCCGTACTTCCACAGGCTTGGTGATCAGTGAGACGGTGTCAGAGAGGGGTCTCCCATCTACTGAGGCGATCACCAGCGGTTTTTCTAGTGGGAGGACTGGCACCTGATACTTATCCACCGTGGCCTGCTGGATGAAGTTGCCTGCTGCTCCAGAATCGAGGTATGCCTCCGCCGTGAACCGGGTCTCTTCTGTAGTCACTTGCACAGTCCATGTAACGGAGTCTGATAGTGTCCCAGCACCTAGGGTGGCTTCTCCTACCAAGCCTAGGCTTTGGAGTTTCCCGGTTTCTCGGGACAAGAGCGTAGCAGGTGTGAGCCATCACCGCAGTAGAAGCAGAGACCCTTTGCCCGTCGTTCTGCTCGGCGTTGCTCAGACTGCCTCAGGCGGTCAATCTGCATGGGCTCGAAGGTAGACGCGCCAGGTGACGCCGACTGGGGAGCGATGGACTTCTGTGGTGGGGAGGAGTGCCGTATCGGACGCCTCTCGCGGGACACCTCTTTGGATCGTTCCTGAAAGCGAAGATCCACGCGAGTCGCTAGAGCAATCAGGGCGTCCAGGGTGGAAGGCACGTCACGACCAGCCAGCTCATCTTTAATGCGACCCGAGAGTCCTTCCCAGAAGGCGGCGGTTAGGGCCTCGTTGTTCCACCCGAGTTCCGAGGCCAAGGTGCGGAAACGAATGGCATATTGGCCCACCGTCAGAGGCCCTTGACGTAGCCGGAGGAGGGATGAAGCAGAGGCGGCGGAGCGTCCGGGCTCATCAAAGGTGGTACGAAATGACTGCAGGAATTCCTGAATGTCCGTGGTCACCGGATCCTCCTTCTCCCATAAGGGGTTCATCCAGGCCAGTGCCTCTCCCTCTAGATGGGACATCATGAAGGCGACCTTGGCTTGGTCAGAAGCAAAAAGGTGCGGCAGCAGCTTGAAGTGGAGGGAGCATTGGTTTATGAATCCCCTGCAGGTCTTGGGATCTCCGGCGTACCGGGGTGGTGAGGCCAAACGAAGCTTGGAAGCATCCGAGGAGGCTGCCACGGGAGCTGCGGCCGTGGATCGTGTGGTGGAATCCTGAGATGCCGAGGGTGTGGCCGTTGCTTGTAGCGCGTTCAGACGGGTATCCACAGAAGACATGAAGTTGAGCATGCGGGTCTGGGTCTCGCGCTGTCGTATGAGTTCCTGCTGCAGGGCCGCTAGTGCGTCGGCGGGATCCATGGCCTGTTCTAGCTGTTACGTCCGGGTGGTGGACCCTCTGGACCGTACACCGGTTTCCCTAGAGATGGCAGTCAGGCAGGTCACCCCGCCAGAGGGTCTGGGTGCACGGCAGCCGAAGCACAGGTGGTAGTTCAACAGTCCGTAGGGGAGCAGGAATGGTGGATGGAGTTCTGGACGGTAGTCCGGGTGACGAGGCTCAGAGTCCGAGACCAGGTGGTAAGGTCAGGCGGGATCCGGAACCTGCTGAGCGATGGAACGGATCACCAAGCAGAGCCAGGGACTGGAGACTGGCGGAGCTGCAGAGATGGTGGAACATCCGCCGAAGTCACCGTCTGGGTACAGGGATGTGCGTGGTTCGGAGCGGCTGGCGTGGCAGGACAGGCTCTACGAGACAGGACAGGGTTAATGCAGGCAAAGCACAAGGTAAAGCTATAGGGGACCTGAACACTAGCTTGCTAAACACGTAGAACAGGCCCCGCCCACCAGGAAAGAGAAACCTTATATACCCTGTACCTGTCTAAGCAATATCCTGTTTCAGGGTGCTGGCCCTTTAAGAGAGGGTCAGTGACCGCGCGCGCGCCCTAAAGCGCATGCGCGAGGCCTGTGTGCCAGAAGCCAGTCCAGGGAGCGGTGAGGAGGAAGCAGGAGTGCCCGGCTGTGTGTCCGTCGCAGAGGAGCGCCAGGAGCGGGGAGCAGGACGCATGGAGGGTGCAGGGAAGGAAGATGGAACCGGGACCGGAGAGGTGAGCACGGAACGCCGCCGGGAACCGGGGGGCGGGCCACGGAGACCGGAGAGCGGGGACCGGGAACCGGGAAGCGTGACAATATCCTTCCTCTAGGAGGCGTAGTTCCAGGCAGTAGATCGATGGCACAGTCGTAGGGATGATGAGGCAGTAGTACCTCTGACTCCTTTTTATCAAAAACGTCCGAGAAGGACCAGTAGGCCGAAGGCAGTCCTGGTAGAGACTCTGGAACCGGAGGTCGTCGGATGGGCTGGATGGATTTCAGGCATCTCTCGTGACACGAGGGGCCCCATCGGGTAATTTCACCTGTACTCCAGCTGACCGACGGTTCGTGTGCCCGTAACCATGGGAGTCCCAGCAGGATCTGATGGGACATGCGCGGGAGGACGTAGAAGGTGATCTTCTCGGTGTGCAGGGCACCGATCCGTAATTCCACAGGCTTGGTGATCAGAGAGACGGTGTCAGAGAGGGGTCTCCCATCTACAGAGGCGATCACCAGCGGTTTTTCTAGTGGGAGAACAGGCACCTGGTACTTATCCACCGTGGCCTGCTGGATGAAGTTGCCTGCTGCTCCGGAATCGAGGTATGCCTCTGCCGTGAACCGGGTCTCTTCTGTAGTCACTTGCACAGTCCATGTAACGGAGTTTGAGAGAGTCCCAGCACCTAGGGTGGCCTCTCCTGCCAAGCCTAGGCTTTGGAGTTTCCCGGCTTCTAGGGGCAAGAGCGTAGTAGGTGTGTGCCATCACCGCAGTAGAAGCAGAGACCCTTTGCTAGTCGTTCTGCTCTGCGTTGCTCAGACTGCCTCAGTCAGTCAATCTGCATGGGCTCGACGTTAGACGCGCCAGGTGACGCCGACTGGGGAGCGATGGACTTCTGTGGTGGGGAGGAGTGCCTTATCGGACGCCTCTCGCGGGACACCTCTTTGGATCGTTCCTGAAAGCGAAGATCCACTCAAGTCGCTAGAGCAATCAGGGCATCCAAGGTGGAAGGCACCTCACGACCAGCCAGCTCTTCCTTAATACGACCCGAGAGTCCCTCCCAGAAGGCGGCGGTTAGGGCCTCATTGTTCCACCCTAATTCCGAAGCCAAGGTGCGAAAACGAATAGCATATTGGCCCACCGACAGAGTCCCCTGACGTAGCCGGAGGAGGGAAGAGGCAGAGGCGGAGGCGCGTCCGGGCTCGTCAAAGGTGTTACGAAAAGCCTGCAGGAACTCCTGGATGTCAGTAGTTACCGGATCCTCCTTCTCCCACAAGGGGTTCATCCAGGCCAGTGCCTCCCCCTCTAGATGGGACATCACGAACGCGACCTTGGCTTGGTCAGAGGCAAAAAGGTGCGGCAGCAGCTTGAAATGGAGGGAGCATTGGTTTATGAATCCCCTGCAGGTCTTGGGGTCACCGGCGTACCGGGGTGGTGAGGCCAAACAAAGCTTGGAAGTTTCTGAGGAGGCTGCCACGGGAACTGCGGCCGTGGACTGTGCAGTGGAAGCCGGAGACGCCAAGGACGTGGCCGTTGCTTGTAGCGTGTTCAGGCGGGTATCCACAGAGGACATAAAGGCCAGCATGCGGGACTGGGTCTCGCGCTGTCGTACGAGTTCCTGCTGCAAGGCCGCTAGTGCTTCGGCGGGATCCATGGCCTGTTCTAGCTGTTACGTCCGGGTGGTGGAAACACTGGACCGTACACCGATTCCCTCTGAGGAGGCAGCCAGGCTGGTCACCCCGCCAGAGGGTCCTGATGCACGGCAGCCGAAGCACTATTGG
Organism: Anomaloglossus baeobatrachus; assembly: GCF_048569485.1. NCBI lineage: Eukaryota > Metazoa > Chordata > Amphibia > Anura > Aromobatidae > Anomaloglossus > Anomaloglossus baeobatrachus. The sequence continues at coordinate 357,275,847 of NC_134354.1, read as the reverse complement.
TAGCCAGACAGTCCGTAGAGGAGCAGGAAAGGTGGATGTCGCTGAGCACACGGAGTTCTGGACGGTAGTCCGGGTGACGAAGCTCAGGGTCCGAGGCCGGGTTGTAGGGTCAGGCGGGATCCAGAACCTGCTGAGCGATGGGACGGGTCACCGAACGGAGCCAGGGACTGGAGACTGGCGGAGCTGCAGAGGTGGTGGAACATCCGCCGAAGTCACCGTCAGGGTCCAGGGATGGACTTGGTTCGGAGCGGCTGGCGTGGCAGGGCAGGCTCTGCGAGAAAGACAGGGTTAATACAGGGCAAAGCACAAGGCAAAGCAACACGGGGACCTGAACACTAGCTTGCTAAACACGTAGAACAGGCGACGCCCTCCAGGCAGGAAGCTCCTAATATACCTGACCCTGGCTGATGCAATATCCTGTTTAGGGAGTGCTGGGCCTTAAAGAGTGACCGCGCGCGCGCCCTAATGCGCATGCGCGACGCCCGGGTGCCGGAGGCGAGAGCAGGGAGCGGTGCCGAGGAGGACGTGTGACGGGAGGCAGGAGGCCCGGGGACCGGAGCGGTGAGTGAGGAACGACGTCGGGACCCGGGGAGCGTGACAGTACACTGAGTGTTTGCTAGTATAATGGCTTATTTATAATGAGTTGGAGTGTGCAATGCAGGCAGAGGTGCTGCAAATATCTTTGCACTAGTGGGACTATAGCAAAGTCCAATAGCCACGTTTAGGATGCCACTAGGTACACTGAGTGTTTGCTAGTATAATGGCTTAGTTATAATGAGTTGGAGTGTGCAATGCAGGCAGAGGTGCTGCAAATATCTTTGCACTAGTGGGACTAGAAAAAAGTCCAATAGCCACGTTTAGGATGCCACTAGGTACACTGAGTGTTTGCTAGTATAATGGCTTAGTTGTAATGAGTTTGAGTGTGCAATGCAGGCAGAGGTGCTGCAAATATCTTTGCACTAGTGGGACTATAGCAAAGTCCAATAGCCACGTTTAGGATGCCACTAGGTACACTGAGTGTTTGCTAATATAATGGCTTAGTTATAATGAGTTTGAGTGTGCAATGCAGGCAGAGGTGCTGCAAATGTCTTTGCACTAGTGGGACTATAGCAAAGTCCAATAGCCACGTTTAGGATGCCACTAGGTACACTGAGTGTTTGCTAGTATAATGGCTTAGTTATAATGAGTTTGAGTGTGCAATGCAGGCAGAGGTGCTGCAAATATCTTTGCACAAGTGGGACTATAGCAAAGTCCAATAGCCACGTTTAGGATGCCACTAGGTACACTGAGTGTTTGCTAGTATAATGGCTTAGTTATAATTAGAGTTGAGCGCGGTTCGAGGTTCTCCAGTTCTAGGCTCGAGTGATTTTGGGGCCTGTTCTAGATCGAACTAGAACTCGAGCTTTTTGCAAAAGCTCGATAGTTCTAGAAACGTTCGAGAACGGTTCTAGGAGCAAAAAAACAGCTAATTCCTAGCTGGCTTTCCGCTGTAATAGTGTAAGTCACTCTGTGACTCACACTATTATGACATTTCAGTGTATAGTGTGCGTGAACAGCGCCTTCAGATCACTCCTGTTTGTATAATGGCGATCGCCAATTTTTTTTTTTTTCCTTGTCTTCCTTCCCTAAGCGCGCGCGTGTAGTGGGGAGGGCCATTATGTCAGCCAATCCCAGACACACACACAGCTAAGTGGACTTTTAGCCAGAGAAGCAACGGCATGTGTGATAGGATGTCCATGTCACATGTCCCTGCATTATAAAACCGGACATTTTCCTCCAGCACGGCATTATCTGCCTTCTGCGTCCTTGGTGTCAGACATCACTGGCGCAGCTCCGTCCTGAGTCCTATCTCCGATACTGCTGTATACGCTCCATACACAGCGCTAGACAGCTTAGGGATAGCACTTTCTATCAGTTCTTTTAAGGGCTCGTACCGGCAGGGTGAGAGCTATAGGTGACAGGTCCTGAAAACAGAGACAGCGTCTGTGTAGCTAAGGTCAGGGATTTCGTCGCTGCATTTCCCCATTAGGAGGGAATAGAAAGGCAGGCTTCCGTTCCTCTACCCAGAGCCCCACAATCCTGGCACTGTACCCTCCTGTCCTCTGCACACTCCAACTCATTATAACTAAGCCATTATGCTAGCAAACACTGAGTGTACCTAGTGGCATCCTAAACGTGGCTATTGGACTTCTGTATAGTCCCAGTAGTGCACAGGAATTTGCAGCACCTCTGCCTGCATTGCACACTCAAACTCATTATAACTAAGCCATTATACTAGCAAACACTCAGTGTACCTAGTGGCATCCTAAACGTGGCTGTTGGACTTTTGTCTAGTCCCACTAGTGCAAAGATATTTGCAGCACGTCTGCCTGCATTGCACACTCAAACTCATTGTTACTAAGCCATTATACTAGCAAACACTCAGTGTACCTAGTGGCATCCTAAACGTGGCTATTGGACTTTTGTCTAGTCCCACTAGTGCAAAGATATTTGCAGCACGTCTGCCTGCATTGCACACTCAAACTCATTGTTACTAAGCCATTATACTAGCAAACACTCAGTGTACCTAGTGGCATCCTGAACGTGGCTATTGGATTTTTGTATAGTCCCACTAGTGCAAAGAGATTTAAGATATTTACAGCACGTCTGCCTGCATTGCACACTCAAACTCATTGTTACTAAGCCATTATACTAGCAAACACTCAGTGTACCTAGTGGCATCCTAAACGTGGCTGTTGGACTTTTGTCTAGTCCCACTAGTGCAAAGATATTTGCAGCACGTCTGCCTGCATTGCACACTCAAACTCATTGTTACTAAGCCATTATACTAGCAAACACTCAGTGTACCTAGTGGCATCCTAAACGTGGCTATTGGACTTTTGTCTAGTCCCACTAGTGCAAAGATATTTGCAGCACGTCTGCCTGCATTGCACACTCAAACTCATTGTTACTAAGCCATTATACTAGCAAACACTCAGTGTACCTAGTGGCATCCAAAACGTGGCTATTGGACTTTTGTATAGTCCCACTAGTGCAAAGATATTTGCAGCACGTCTGCCTGCATTGCACACTCAAACTCATTGTTACTAAGCCATTATACTAGCAAACACTCAGTGTACCTAGTGGCATCCTAAACGTGGCTATTGGACTTTTGTCTAGTCCCACTAGTGCAAAGATATTTGCAGCACGTCTGCCTGCTTTGCACACTCAAACTCATTATAACTAAGCCATTATACTAGCAAACACTCAGTGTACCTAGTGGCATCCTAAACGTGGCTATTGGACTTTTGTCTAGTCCCACTAGTGCAAAGACATTTGCAGCACGTCTGCCTGCATTGCACACTCAAACTCATTATAACTAAGCCATTATACTAGCAAACACTCAGTGTACCTAGTGGCATCCTAAACGTGGCTATTGGACTTTTGTCTAGTCCCACTAGTGCAAAGATATTTGCAGCACGTCTGCCTGCATTGCACACTCAAACTCATTGTTACTAAGCCATTATACTAGCAAACACTCAGTGTACCTAGTGGCATCCTAAACGTGGCTATTGGACTTTTGTATAGTCCCACTAGTGCAAAGATATTTGCAGCACGTCTGCCTGCATTGCACACTCAAACTCATTGTTACTAAGCCATTATACTAGCAAACACTCAGTGTACCTAGTGGCATCCTAAACGTGGCTATTGGACTTTTGTATAGTCCCACTAGTGCAAAGATATTTGCAGCACGTCTGCCTGCATTGCACACTCAAACTCATTGTTACTAATACATTATATTACCAAAAATTAAATAAACTTAGTGGCATACAAGAAGTGGCTGTTGTACTCCATTAGTGCCCCACTGGTGCCAAGCTATTTCTAGCACCTCTGCATGACACCCTCCTGCTCTGTTTTTAATAAGCTATAATGATAGCAAAAAATACTGCCATTTAGTGGCATCATAGAACTGGCTGTTGTATTCCATTAGTGCCCCACTGGTGCCAAGCTATTTCTAGCTCCTGTGCATGACACCCTCCTGCTCTGTTTTTAATAAGCTATAATGATAGCAAAAAATACTGCCATTTAGTGGCATCATAGAACTGGCTGTTGTATTCCATTAGTGCTCCACTGGTGCCAAGCTATTTCTAGCACCTCTGCATGACACCCTCCTGCTCTGTTTTTAATAAGCTTTAATGATAGCAAAAAATACTGCCATTTAGTGGCATCATAGAACTGGCTGTTGTATTCCATTAGTGCCCCACTGGTGCCAAGCTATTTCTAGCACCTCTGCATGACACCCTCCTGCTCTGTTTTTAATAAGCTATAATGATAGCAAAAAATACTGCCATTTAGTGGCATCATAGAACTGGCTGTTGTATTCCATTAGTGCCCCACTAGTGCCAAGCTATTTCTAGCACCTCTGCATGACACCCTCCTGCTCTGTTTTTAATAAGCTATAATGATAGCAAAAAATACTGCAACTTAGTGGTATACAAAAAATGCCTGGAGGACTCCTTTATTGTGCCACTGGTGCCAAGCAATCTCAAGCACCTCTGCATTCTACCCTCATGCACATTTTGCTATGCTAATTTTATAGAGAACTCAGGGAATTCCTTGCTGCATTTGATCATTAGGAGGGATAGAAAGTGAAGCTTCTTTTACTGGCCTGGTACCCACAGAGCACGGCCACTGTACCCATCTGTCCACTTTTGCCACGCTATTTAATTTGCACAAAGAGCTGACTCTTTTTCTGCCTTCCTAAAATTGTCTGGAATACTAAGTTAGTGTTCCTTTGCTGCCAAGCAAGGTCTAACACATGTGCATTCTACACTCCTTTCCATTTCTGGAATGCAATTATTAACTGCAGGTAGTCCAGGCAATCTGTGACGAAGGTGCAGGCGTGGATATAATGTAGAAAAAACAAAAAGCCAGCACCAAATGTGCACTTCAGCACTAAACATTCCAAACTGTACTTATTATAAAAATTTTGAGATTTTTGGCAAAAAATTGCAATTTCTTGAGCTGCCTCGCCACGTCACGGCAAATCTCATTAGAGGCAGTCCTACACTAAAATATTTTTATAAAATGTGCCATACGGCCTCACATATGAATAGTAGAACTGCTCTCAGCAGCACTCACCTGGTCTATTTCAATCCCGTACCCATGACTGAGTCATGGCTGTGGGCGGGACAGGTCCAAGCAAATGCTGCATGAAGTAAATAGCCTGTGGACAAAGCCTGATGACTCAATGTGAACAGTCACCAACCGCCAAAATCTAGACAGATGGAATACATCCCAAATTGGGGTGCATAGCAAGGTGGAGGTCAACCACCGACCAATTCAATGAAGAAAAAACAAAAAGCCAGCACCAAATATGCACTTCAGCACTAAACATTCCAAACTGTACTTATTATAAAAATTTTGAGATTTTTGGCAAAAAATTGCAATTTCTTGAGCTGCCTCGCCACGTCACGGCAAATCTCATTAGAGGCAGTCCTACACTAAAATATTTTTATAAAATGTGCCATACGTATGTGCCATACGGCCTCACATATGAATAGTAGAACTGCTCTCAGCACTCAATGTGAAATAGACCAGGTGAGTGCTGCTGAGAGCAGTTCTACTATTCATATGTGAGGCCGTATGGCACATTTTATAAAAATATTTTAGTGTAGGACTGCCTCTAATGAGATTTGCCGTGACGTGGCGAGGCAGCTCAAGAAATTGCAATTTTTTGCCAAAAATCTCAAAATTTTTATAATAAGTACAGTTTGGAATGTTTAGTGCTGAAGTGCACATTTGGTGCTGGCTTTTTGTTTTTTCTTCAGTGGATATAATGTAGCCTGCATCCAATGATGGTTCTCTCGATGTCTGACAGCTCAACAATACCTTCTGTTTCCACTTCCAAAACAAGTGATGACCTGCCAATCACACTCCCTGTTGCGGGTTAAGGAGTGGAAGTTCAGTGTGAAAAACCATGTGTGACTGCTGTCCCCACAGTCACAGAGGATGAAGAGCATGCAGATGCACTTGATGGGGCAGGCGGTGGTTGCACAGGCACGCTAGGCCGCATTGTAGCACAGTGAAATTCACATTGCGACTTATGCTTCATTTTAAGTCGTGTACAGGGTGGGCTCCCCAGTATGCAGCAAAACCAGGCAAAAGGAAAAGGACTCTAGGCAGTTGGGTTGATAAATGATTGTTTAACTTTACCAAAACAAACAATAAGAACCATGCATACAATTAAAATAATTGAACAATCTATTCTGTTGCCTACTACCTGCTAATCCCTCTGTGTAGCAGTAATTGTGTGTTTGTGCGTGTGTGTGTGTGTGCGAACACGACTTACCAGTGGCGCATCACAAGAGCTTCCAAGTTATCTACCTAAACATAGCAAAACACATGACCCCCCCCTGAATACCCTTGTTAGCTGAAGCCTCACAGATAATGCAGATGATAACAGTGTGAATGCAAACCACACAGCTCTGCAACACAGTCATGGAAATCTTGAAAAGCAACAGTCAATGCAAACATGTGTTGCTGTCCCTCTATGATTTAAACTGTACGTGACAATTTGACAGTGCAGAGGCAGCAAGTCTTATTGTCTATATAGTCGGCCTACCCAGAACAGATATGTGTTTTGCTAATAAAACAAAGTGTTGCGTGCCCGCATTATTGTCTGGGCATAGCCTACCGTACCCGGGTACTGTGATGTCCAGTTGCCAGAAATACAGACTTTACGCTCCTCTCACGGTAAACAGTATAGACAGCACCGTAAGAATGTTAATCTGTGGCACAGGATGCTGCTCACTGACGTTACAGTGCTCATCATCAAAGTACAACATTTCTCCCCTCACAATTGAACGAAGTGCTTCCGCGGTGGCTCCTTGCTGTAACACACACCTTTAGCTTTTCCTTCTGTTCATAGACAGCATCTCCAAGTCCACCCCCGAAGAGCAATTTTCTATTGCTATAGTGACCAAAGGCAGATCCAAAAAAACAGCAGCCCCTTGTGTGTAGTCTGCAACAATGCATGCAATGAATGGCAAATAAGCATATTGCGTTGACAGTTGCTAAAGCTGAGCAATACACCTTCACGCTGTCAATTCATATCCATGTGATACTTCATGGAGGAAGTACTCAAAAGTGTGAGTTTTTGACTTCTACTTACAGATTGTTGACAAATCTTACAGATTCCATGACTTTGGTGATCCTTTGCGATGTCCAAAAATTCACAGGCTAGGAAAGGCTTACAGCCCATGCGACCTGCATAGCCAACACGACTTCTGCTCAGAGTCAAAGTTGTGGTCCAGGATTCAGTTGTTGACGTGCTTCCAGTACTTTGTCTCTGGCCAGGAAGACGCAACGTAACCTCGTCGTCAGTAGCATCCTCCTCCACCTCCTCTGCTGACTTCATCGACTGGCTTACTTTGGTTTGACAGTAAGTATTGTCTCCAACCTCATCAATAACCCTGTGTGTTTTCATTCCCCTCGTCCTGAGTCCTCCGAGACAACCTCTTCCTGCTTTGACCGAATAGTAAAGTTGTCCTTCCAATCAGGTATCTGTGCTCCTCATCATGTTCCCCATTGTCTCCACCAGGAGGATTTACTTTTTGGAAATGAGGGTGTAGATTAGGCTCAGCACCTTCTTCATCGGGGCCTGGATCCCAGTCACAAAGCTTCAGGCTATCTGCGCAGATCATTTCCCCTGTCTCATGGAACTCGCTACCTCAACACGTTAGATTATCTGCTACACACGCAAGCTTCAAACTGAATCTGAAAACTCATCTGTTCAGAAATGACTATAACCTTCAATGACACCACCACCATACGTACTTGACGCTCAACCTAAACAACTCCTACTGTCTCCTTCCAAAAATCCTTTAGAATGTAATCCCGCAAGGGCAGGGCCCTCTTCCCTCTGTACCAGTCTGTCTATAGTTACTTGTATATGTATTCTGTATGTAACCCCCTTATCATGTACAGCACCATGGAATCAATGGTGGTCTATAAATTAATAATAATAAAAATAATAATAACTTCCTTGTCTGTACTCATTACAGCTTTGGAGCAGACCTCTGATTCCCAGGCTATAGTGCGACTGAACAGCTATGAAAACTCAACCATCTCTGTCACCCCATACTCAGCAGGGCTGGTGGAAACTTGAGAGCTGTTAGGAAGCAAGTGCGATTGGATTGACACCACAGAGGAATGGAGTATTTGGGATCTTGAAATTGGGGTGGAGGAGAGGCCACTTTATGGAGCAATTCAGATCCATTGAAGCAGCTGCTGATTTGGCCTCATCTACATTTGTTAGCGATGGTCGTGTCCATGAAAAAAGGGATCATATCAGATTATCCATGGGAAGAAGTACACCTGTTCTTTTTGATGTTATTTGTTTTTACAAAACGGTGACGCCTTAAACGCAAGCAGCCTGCTGCGGTTTCAGTTGCGCCCAGTCATCAGCTGCCATTTAGGCCTGTGCCTCGGGTTGTCCAGCTGGCTGCTTTCTCCTCCACGTCTAAGTGTGGAGAGTCAGCTAGTGCGCATGCGTGTGCCTATTTACCCCAGCCGCAGCCTAACTCCAGTGTTTCGCCTAGTGAGTATGCTCAGCCTGACTGTGCCATTCCTGACGCTAAGTCTTCATTTCGGGATACAGCGCATGCTCCCACACTTAGTGTGAAAAGCCTCTTTGCACAGGTACTTGCATTCCGTGCCGGGTCTAAGTCCTGTTTTGTGCTTAGACACCATGCTAAAGCTGATAGTCTTTTTTCAGACTCTATTTCATGCAACTGAGCATGCTCAGGCACTTACTGCATCAGAGACTAGGTCCGGTAATGAACTCTTTGAACCTGCCCCTGATGTGGGGGGCCCATAAAGACCACAGGGCATCAGGTGTCCTGACGATGTGGCCAGGCCACTCCCAAATGGCTTGCAGAGGCCCGCCCCTATGACTTGTTACCTCATTATTGATGGTCAGACGATGACTGGTGAGTGGAGATGAGCGAACCGGTCGCGGTTCGGCTCGAGTCGGTTCGCCGAACGGGGGTCCCGTTCGAGTTCGGTTCGTCGAACGTTCGACGAACCGAACTCGAACCAATAGGCTATAATGGGAGGCAATCACAAACACATAAAAATGCATTATAAATGTACACAAACAGTTAATAAACATTGCCATAACAGCTACCGGTCTCCGCGATCCCTTCTGCACTCTGTCTCCTGCTGCTATTCCATCCGATGATCGCTGAATCCTCCCGGTGACCATCACTGCCAGCAGTGATGCAGGACCTATCGTGACGTCAAAATAGCCATGTGACCAGTCACGTGGCTATTATCTCATTGGCTACAGACTGGTCACATGACTATGACGCGTCATGTAGGACCTGCGAGTGCATCTCTCCGGTACACGGTGCACATATGTGTATCGCCATGTACCGGCGACATGCTCTAGCACACGGTCGACTCCCCGTTCCGTTAGGGACCGGCTGACACAGCCGGTCATTAACGGAGGTTGCCATAGCAACGCAGTTAGCGGTGACGTCACCGCTAACCGCGGCTCCGAGAGCACTGTTGCTATGGTAACGCGTCTGTCAGCGTTACCGCTGTTACCGCTGACAGTCAGCACTGATCACTCACGGAGTGAAGGCTGCACGCTGCTTCCCGATTGTAGTGAGGATTGTAGTGAGGATGAGGTTCCCCAGCCCCAAGTGATGAGCTGGGTAAACTCATCCTCACTACAATCGTCACTACTACTACACTAGTGACGATTGTAGTGAGGATGAGGTTCCTCAGCCCCAAGTGATGAGCTGGGTAAACTCATCCTCACTACAATCGTCACTACTACTACACTAGTGATGATTGTAGTGAGGATGAGGTTCCTCAGCCCCAAGTGATGAGCTGGGTAAACTCATCCTCACTACAATCGTCACTACTACTACACTAGTGACGATTGTAGTGAGGATGAGGTTCCTCAGCCCCAAGTGATGAGCTGGGTAAACTCATCCTCACTACAATCATCACTACTACTACACTAGAAAGAAAGAAGACAGAAGAGCAGGATCGTGGAGGGCTGACAGGGGGTAATAAAGATGGAGTCTCTAATGTGTCTGTGTATTTATTTCTATTAAAGTATTTTTTCTCTGTGTGGTGTTTTTTTTTAACCCTTTATTGGAGATTCTTAATGGCCGGGTCAAATGTGCCTGACATTAAGAATCTCTGGCTTAATACTGGCTAGTAAAACAAAGCCAGTATTAACTCATGATTACCCAACAAGCCACCCGGCTTCAGGGCTGTTGGAAGAGTTGGATACAGCGCCAGATGATGGCGCTTCTATGAGAGCGCCATTTTCTGGGATGGCTGCGGACTGAAATCCACAGGAGAGGCGCCCAGAAACCTCGGGCTAACCTGTGCTGCGGATTCCAATCCCCAGCTGCCTAGTTGTACCCGGCTGGACACAAAAATGGGGCGAAACCCACGTCATTTGTTTTTTAATTATTTCATGAAATAAGTGAAATAATTAAAAAAAACGGGCTTCCCTATATTTTTGGTTCCCAGCCGGGTACAAATAGGCAACTGGGGGTTGGAGGCAGCCCGTGGCTGCCTGCTGTACCTGGCTAGCATACAAAAATATGGCGAAGCCCACGTCATTTTTTTGGTGGGCAAAAAAATTCTGCATACAGTCCTGGATGGAGTATGCTGAGCCTAGTAGTTCTGCAGCTGCTGTCTGCTCTTCTCCATACAGACAGACAGCAGCTGCAGAACTACAAGGCTCAGCATACTCCATCCAGGACTGTATGCAGGAGTTTTTTGCCCCCCTGAAAAAATTATGTGGGCTTCGCCATATTTTTGTATGCTAGCCAGGTACAGCAGGCAGGTACGGCTGCCCCCAACCCCCAGTTGCCTATTTGTACCCGGCTGGGAACCAAAAATAAAGGGAAGCCCTTTTTTTATTATTTCATGAATTTCATGAAATAATTAGAAAACAAATGACGTAGGCTTCGCCCCATTTTTGTGTCCAGCCAGGTACAACTAGGCAGCTGGGGATTGGAATCCGCAGCACAGGTTGGCCTGAGCTTTCTGGGCCCCACTGCTGCGAATTGCAGTCTGCAGCCGCCTCAGAAAATGGCATTTTCATAGAAGCGCCATCTTCTGGCTCTGTATCCAACTCTTCCAGCACCTGCCTGCTATACCTGGCTAGCATACAAAAATATGGCGAAGCTCACGTCCTTTTTTTGTAGTTTTTTGGCAAAAAAAATAAGAAATGCCTCCCTGGATTTTCCATTGCCAGTGAAGGTAACACCAAGCAGTGGGGGTTAGCAGCCAGTAGCTGCTTGGATTACCCTTACCTAGCAATACAAAAAATGCAGCGGGAGCCCATATATATTTTTTTTAATTATTTATTTAAATAACTAAAAACAAAATGGGCTTCCCTGTATTTTGATTGCTGGACATCACAGTGCTGTAAAAATAAATCTTTAAAAAAATGATGTAGCGCTCCGCGGTATTTTTGATTCTCAGCGCAGATAAAGCAGACAGCTATGGGTTGCCACCCCAGTTTGCCTGCCGTTACCTTGGTTGGCAATCAAAATACAGGGAAGCCCATTAATTTTTTCTATTTAAAAAATAGTTAAAAAAAAAAATGACGTTGGGTCCCCCCATTTTTGATAGCCAGCTAGGGTAAAGCAGACGGCTGTAGCCTGAAAACCCCAGCTGGCAGCTTTATTGTGGTTGGGGATCCAATGTGGAGGTCCCCTCAGGCTCTTTTTTATAATTATTTTATAAATATTAATAATTACACAATAAAAGTAGGGTCCCCCCAAATTGGATCACCAGCCAAGGTAAAGCGGACAGCTGTGGTCTGGTATTCTCAGGGTGGGAAGGTCCATAGTTATTGGGCCTTCACAGCCTAAAAATAGCAGGCCGCAGGCACCCCAGACGTGGCGCATCCACTAGATGCGCCAATCCTGGCACTTCACCCCAGCTCATCCCGTGCTCTGGTGCAGTGGCAAACGGGGTAATAAATCGGGTTGATACTAGCTGTAAAGTCACCTGAGATCAAGCCCAGCAGTTTGTGATGTCATGGCGTCTATTAGATACCCAACATCATAAACTATCAGTACTAGCAAAAAAAAAAAAAATCGACAAAAGAAATTTATTTGAAAAAACAGTCCGCAAAACATTTCCTCTTTCACCAATTTATTGTAAGAAAAAAAATAAAGGGGTCCCACGACGACTCTGGACCGTCTAGAATAAGGGGGGGAGACACTCAGGGAACGTATCCCCCATTTTCTAGGAGTGCGGACCCTTCATGTGAGGAGTGTGGGTGCAATGAATCTGCACTCACTCTCCCCGGGTCCACAGCAGCAGAGTCCATGTCGTAATGGTTGCTACCAAAGCTGCAATGCCCTGCTCATGAGGTAAGGGCATGCCTAATCAGGAGAACTACTGTAGAGGAAGCTCTGCTCACTGGTATATAGGTGCTCAGAGGTAATAATAGATAAAATTAGTGAGTAACCTCGGCACTCTAAATCTCCTAGACTAATTCAGTAAGTCACAACGGATAGTAATGCAAAATCACTCTTTATTGGTCCGTATTAAGAAAAAAAAAATTTTCATAAGCATATATGTTTTTGTCCAAAACAAGTTACAAATGACGTTTCGGCCTGAGCCTTCGTCAGATTGGACTTATCTGCATGTAATCATGAAAAATGACAATAATCAGTATCACATAAGAGTGAGAGAACAATAACATAAACTCGAACAATGTAGAGGTACAATTGGGATGCAGCAAAAAAATTGCAACACAGCAAGAAATGAAACACATGATACAAATGTCATAATACAGTACAAGGACAATATAGTAATGACAAATATGGGGTCAGAGTAGGCTTAGACAGCACTGGTACGAAAGAGATGTCAATCATAAAGTAACATGTGCAGTAGGTGTAGAGTTACACTATGCATGGCAGAGCTAATGGGTAGACCGACCATAGAAAAAGAACAGAGAAAAAGTGGAGAAAAAGTGGAGAAAAAATGGAGAAAAAATGGAGAAAAAGTGATGAAAAAGTCGAGAAAAAGTCGAGAAAAAGTGGAGAAAAAGTGGAGAAAAAAATGGAGAAAAAGTGGAGAAAAAGTGGAGAAAAAAATGGATAAAAAGTGGAGAAAAAGTGGAGAAAAAGTGGAGAAGTGGAGAAGTGGAGAAGTGGAGAAAAAGTGGAGCACCCTTTGGTGCCTTTCATGTGGCACTAAGGGGTGCTTAGCTTTGTATTTAGCCAAAAAAATGAAAAAAAATGACATAGGGTTCCCCCTAGTTTTGTAGCCAGCTAGGGTAAAGCAGACGGCTGCAGCCTGCAGGCCACAGCTGGCAACCTCACCTTGGCTGGTAATCCAAAACTGAGGGCACCCCACGCTGTTATTTTAAATTAAATAAATAATTAAAAAAAAAAACACGTAGGGGTCCCCCAAAATTGGATCACCAGCCAAGGTAAAGCAGACAGCTGAGGCCTGATATTCTCAGACTAGGGAGGTCCATGGTTATTGGACTCTCCCCAGCCTAAAAATAGCAGGCCGCAGCCGCCCCAGAAGTGGCGCATTCATTAGATGCGCCAATCCTGGTGCTTCGCCCCAGCTCATCCTTCGCCCTGGTGCGGTGGCAAACGGGGTAATATATGGGGTTAATACCAGATGTGTAATGTCACCTGGCATTAAGCCCTGGGGTTGGTGAGGTCAGGCGTCTATCACATACCCGACATCACCAACCCAGTCAGTAATAAAAAAAAATAGACGACAAACACATTTTTATTTGAAAAAACACTCCCCAAAACATTCCCTCTTTAACCAATTTATTAGAATGAAAAACAAATCCAGGTCTGGTGTAATCCAAGGGTTTGCCATGACGATCCACACTGTCCCAGTCAATGAAGAGCAGGATGTTCCCCATTGGCTGGGAGAGCAGTGCAGTGACCTGAGCTAACATCAATGGGTCAGCCCAGGTCACTGCAGGGCATGACAAGTGCTGCTGTCAGCGAGGTACATTACCTGCGCTGATCTCCAGCACACTGACAGCCCCTGTCACTGAGTTCAATGACCGCCGCCTTCACAGCCAAGAATCGCGAGAGGCCCGTGACGTCACCGCTAGTCAGTCTCGGGTCGGAAGCGAGAGAAGGTGATGTGACAAGCGGCGGCCATGGAGGACAGTGACAGCGCTGAGGTCGGGATGGCGGGACTTCATCACCGCAGGCAGGGCCGGCTCCAGGTTTTTGTGGGCCCCGGGCGGAAGAGTCCCAGTGGGCCCCATAAACACGCAGACACACACACATACACAGATACATACACGTACATATACATATTTAAAGACAAACTCACAAAAATACATATAAACAGACAAATCTATACAGTCATATACACTGACATACATAGATACACATCATACATGCATACATACAGAGACACACACTGCTATGCTGCATACATACATACAGACACACACATACTGCTCTGCATGCATACATACATATAGACAGACACACACACTGCTCTGCTACATACATACAAATAGACAGACACATACATACTGCTCTGCTGCATACATACATACAGACACACACACACACTGCTCTGCTGCATACATACATACAGACAGACACGCATACTGCTCTGCATGCATACATACAGACACGCATACTGCTCTGCTGCATACATACATGCATACATACAAACACGCATACTGCTCTGCTGCATACATACATGCATACATACGGACACGCATACTGCTCTGCTGCATACATACATGCATACATACAGACACGCATACTGCTCTGCATGCATACATGCATACATACAGACAGACACGCATATTGCTCTGCTGCATAAATATATACATACATACAGACACGCATACTACTCTGCTGCATATATGCATACATACATAGACACGCATACTGCTCTTCTGCATATATACATACATACATACAGACACGCATACTGCTCTGCTGCATATATACATACATTCACGCATACTGCTCTGCTGCATATATACATACATACGTACAGACACGCATACTGCTCTGCTGCATATATACATACATACAGACACAGAGAGAGAGGGGAGCCAGCACGATCTGAAATTGGCATGCATCATATAAAAAGTGAAAATTCACAGATTTATTCCAACTGTACTACAATAAAAGAAAAAAAAAAATGAGATTTTTAGCAAATAATTGATCAATTTTTTGAGCCACCCCTGCCAACGTCACGGCAAATCTCAATAGGGGGGTCCTACTCTACATTCTGTATTTCATGTGCCATGCGGCCTCCTAGATAAAGTTAAAAGCAGAACCATAATAGAGTACACATACCTGTAACCTGTATATAACCGCTTCTATGTTGCAAAAAAGGCACTTGTGGATAGAGACCAGCCCAGGTCCCAGCATGTGGAGCAAGCTCTGCACCATACCAGGACTATATCAGAACTGATCCTCCCAGTGCCAAACAGCAACCATTGATAAAGGCGGACCAGATCCAAGATGGTGCTTAATTAGCATTGCCTGTGGAAAGGGGTGAGGTAACTGAATCTGAACAGCTACCAACAGGAGGAATACATAGCAAACCAAAATCAGGCGTGCATGGCATGGTGGTGACCGGCCACCAGAATTTGTAGCTTAACTACGACCAAACAGAGAGAGAGGGGAGCCAGCACGATCTGAAATTGGCATGCATCATATAAAAAGTGAAAATTCACAGATTTATTCCAACTGTACTACAATAAAAAAAAAAAAAAAATGAGATTTTTAGCAAATAATTGATCAATTTTTTGAGCCACCCCTGCCAACGTCACGGCAAATCTCAATAGGGGGGTCCTACTCTACATTCTGTATTTCATGTGCCATGCGGCCTCCTAGATAAAGTTAAAAGCAGAACCATAATAGAGCACACATACCTGTAACCTGTATATAACCGCTTCTATGTTGCAAAAAAGGCACTTGTGGATAGAGACCAGCCCAGGTCCCAGCATGTGGAGCAAGCTCTGCACCATACCAGGACTATATCAGAACTGATCCTCCCAGTGCCAAACAGCAACCATTGATAAAGGCGGACCAGATCCAAGATGGTGCTTAATTAGCATTGCCTGTGGAAAGGGGTGAGGTAACTGAATCTGAACAGCTACCAACAGGAGGAATACATAGCAAACCAAAATCAGGCGTGCATGGCATGGTGGTGACCGGCCACCAGAATTTGTAGCTTAACTACGACCAAACAGAGAGAGAGGGGAGCCAGCACGATCTGAAATTGGCATGCATCGTATAAAAAGTGAAAATTCACAGATTTATTCCAACTGTACTACAATAAAAAAAAAAAAAAAAAAAAAAAAAAAAAATGAGATTTTTAGCAAATAATTGATCAATTTTTTGAGCCACCCCTGCCAACGTCACGGCAAATCTCAATAGGGGGGTCCTACTCTACATTCTGTATTTCATGTGCCATGCGGCCTCCTAGATAAAGTTAAAAGCAGAACCATAATAGAGCACACATACCTGTAACCTGTATATAACCGCTTCTATCTTGCAAAAAAGGCACTTGTGGATAGAGACCAGCCCAGGTCCCAGCATGTGGAGCAAGCTCTGCACCATACCAGGACTATATCAGAACTGATCCTCCCAGTGCCAAACAGCAACCATTGATAAAGGCGGACCAGATCCAAGATGGTGCTTAATTAGCATTGCCTGTGGAAAGGGGTGAGGTAACTGAATCTGAACAGCTACCAACAGGAGGAATACATAGCAAACCAAAATCAGGCGTGCATGGCATGGTGGTGACCGGCCACCAGAATTTGTAGCTTAACTACGACCAAACAGAGAGAGAGGGGAGCCAGCACGATCTGAAATTGGCATGCATCATATAAAAAGTGAAAATTCACAGATTTATTCCAACTGTACTACAATAAAAAAAAAAAAAAAAAAAAAAAAATTAGATTTTTAGCAAATAATTGATCAATTTTTTGAGCCACCCCTGCCAACATACAGACACGCATACTACTCTGCTACATATATACATACATACAGACACGTATACTGCTCTGCTGCATATATACATACATACATACAGACACGTATACTACTCTGCTGCATATATACATACATACATACAGACACGTATACTGCTCTGCTGCATATATACATACATACATACAGACACGTATACTGCTCTGCTGCATATATACATACATACATACAGACACGTATACTGCTCTGCTGCATACATACATGCATACATACAGACACGCATACTGCTCTGCTGCATACATACATGCATACATACAGACAGACACGCATACTGCTCTGCTGCATATATACATACACACAGACACGCATACTGCTCTGCTGCATATATACATACATACACGCATACTGCTCTGCTGCATATATACATACATACAGACACGCATACTGCTCTGCTGCATATATACATACATACATACAGACACGTATACTGCTCTGCTGCATACATACATGCATACATACAGACAGACACGCATATTGCTCTGCTGCATATATATATATACATACAGACACGCATACTACTCTGCTACATATATACAAACATACAGACACGTATACTGCTCTGCTGCATACATACATGCATACATACAGACAGACACGCATTTTGCTCTGCTGCATATATATATATACATACATACAGACACGCATACTACTCTGCTACATATATACATACAGACATACAGACACGCATACTGCTCTGCTGCATATATACATACATACATACAGACACGTATACTGCTCTGCTGCATATATACATACATACATACACGCATACTGCTCTGACGCATATATACATACATACATACATACACGCATACTGCTCTGCTGCATATATACATACATACATATAGACACGCATACTGCTCTGCTGCATACATACATACAAACACACACCTTACTCTGCGGGGCCCACTCACGCGGCTCCGGGGTTCACACACACGGCTCTGCGGGGCCCACACACGCACGGGGTGACAGGGAGGGGCGGGGAGGGAGTGATGTCCCACATACTGATTAGCTCACTGTGCAGATGGGGCCCACACAGCGCCGGAGGGAAGCGATGTGCTGGGGGTCGCTGGCAGGCACTGTGACTCCTTCATCTTTGCGACCGAGCAGGACGCCGGGCGGTAGCTCCGCCCACAGATGATGCTCAATGCAGGAGAACACAGTGAACGCTGTGGTCTGCGGGCCTTAAAGGGCCGGCAGCCACAGTTTCCAGTGCCAAGGACTGCTGCCCCCGGGCCGACCGCAGGTAAGCCGAGCGGGACCGTGTGTGTGTGTGTGTGTGTGTGTGCAGATTGTGTGTGTGTGTGTACGTGTGTACATGCCGTGGGCAGGAGGGGGCGGAGTGAGCTGAGCGGGGAAGTGTGGGCTTCCTGCACGTAACTAGGGTAAACATCGGGTTACTAACCAAAGCGCTTTGGTTGGATACCCGATGTTTATCTTGGTTACCAGCTTGTAGCAGGCTTCCAGCCATGGCTCCTGCACACTGTAGCTCTAAAAAGCCCTGCTTTTTGCTGCTAGAACCATTCTCGAACGTGTCTAGAACTATCGAATTTTAGCAAAAAGCTTGAGTTCTAGTTCGATCTCAAGCACCCCCCAAAATCACTCGAGCCTAGAACTGGAGAACCTCGAACCGCAAACCGCGCTTAACTCTACTGGTGAGGTGTTTGTGTCTTGGCAGCCATGAGGTCATTATTGAAGTTGCGGTTCCAAATAGGACGCTAGTTATGCCACTCATGACGTGTCACTCTGCTTTTGTCTCCAGGAGGTGCATTGTGGTCCACCCTGGTTTGGGGCGGACCCAGGTTATAAAACGGGCTGGAGCCAACAAGGAGGTGCGCAGTCTTCTATTATGCTCCGAAAGACCACACCTCCATGTGTTGAACCCATTGCGGCTTTAGGCCAGAGGTAGGCAGGGATAGGGCGTCGATGCAGGCCGCCACCACAGTTGGTAACGCAGAACGGTTAAGACCAGCTCCTGTCCTACAAGTCCTGCTTGTGCAGCCCAGTGGCATTAACAGGCCTGTTGCTGCTGATGCGCCTGCTGTCCACAGGTGTGGCCCCAATGCACACGGTCAGCGTACTGAATGGCCCCTGTGATGTTAACAGGGAGTTCCTGGGCTGGGTGGGCGTGTGGACCCTGTGACGCTAACAGGGCTCCCAGTCTCAAGATCCGAGTTGCGTCTAACTCGGTTCAGGCAACTATTAGTTTCATAGCCACACAGATCTGTATCCTCCACCTAACCTTCCAGTTGCCAACCTCTCCTTTTCCATCTGGGAGCACGGTGGACATTGACTGCTGATGGGGATATATACCTTTCTCTTTCTTTTCTTATTAATTTTCGTTATATAGCGGTAACATAGTATATACCACCTTATCCAAATCTACCAGTCCCACCTTAACAGATGGTGTTTCTTCATCAAATGTTACTTTTGCTTAACCAACAAACCCATGGTCAAAATTTTTTTCCCCTTTCCAACACACCTGTTCCCCTTTCCACCAGCATTTGTCCTTTTTCAACTCATTTGGTATATGACCAAAAGTGCAACTCTGCAGGGACACCGTACTCAACGCCATCTCAGCACAGCAGCCAGCCCTCGGTCCCTCAGATGTGGACAAGTAAAAGACCATTTCCTCCAGTCCATGACAAAGCGTTGAGATTCACTCTGTGCAGCACTAGCGTTTACTGGAAAAGCAGATCTAAGAATCCGTACCACCTTCTGCAGATACTCCTGTATACGTGCGTCCCTTTCTATGGCAAAAATTATTTCGCCAAATTTTGTCTTGTACCGGGGATCTAACAGTGTGGCAACCCAGTAGTTAGCATTACTTCGAATTCGTACAATCCGAGGGTCATGTTGTAGGTAGTGCAGCAAGAAGGCGCTCATGTGTCTTGTGCATCCAGGAGGACAAAGTCCTTGGTGTGTTGGTGGCAGAGAGGTGAGAATCGTGCCTCCTTCCTCTGCCCTCTCCGCACAACCGAAATGTGAGCAAGCTCTCACTCATCTGCTGAGTCTTCCATGCCCATCGCAAGTTCGTCCTCCATTTCTTCATGGCTCCTGCACCTTCCTCAACAATTTTTGCTGATACTATGCGCCCTTGTTAATCCCTATCCCCCACCATAACTGCTGCCTAGGTGCCGCTTACCGTATGGACCTTGTAGATGTTATTATCCCTTCTGCATATGACTCCTCCTGTACTTCCTCACCTTCCTCTTGGACCAATACCTGACTCCGAATAATGCTTACAGTGTGCTCCATCATGTAGATGACCAGAATTGTCACGCTGAGAATGGCATTGCCAGTGCTAAACATCTTTGTCGACATTTGCAATCTGTGTAGAAGGGTGCATAGGTCCTTGATGTGACACCACTCCAGCAGCGTGATCTGCACCACCTCTGGATCAAGTTAGCCAAGGGTATACGTCATACCGTATTTCAGCAGGGCTCTGCGCTGCTGCCACACACGCTGCAACATGTGCAGATTCCAATTCCTGCGTGTCGGAACATCGCATTTCCGGCGTTTAACTGCCAGACCCTAAGACTTCCAGAGCGATGAAAGTTGTTGAGCTGCTGGGTGCGAAGAATGAAAGTGAGCACATAGCAGCGTGCTCGCTGCACAAGGCCATGTAGGCCGGGATGGTATTTTAAAAATTGCTGGAGAATCAGATTCAACACGTGAGCCATACAAGGCACGTGTGTCACAACCAATCTGTTCTTGGTGTTGAACAAATACCCAATTAAACTACAATATATGAAGTTCTTGGTTTTGTTGCGGAATGATGGGATGTTTTGGCTTCCATCACCAACAGAGCTACGAATTTGTTTGTTTTTTTTCCCTGGCGGTCAAAACTCGTCTCTAATTGCCTATACTTTGCAGTTTTTCTAAGGTTTCATAGTGTAGTGGAAATCACGTCTGCTTTACACGCAGAAGGTCCTGGGTTCAATCCCCACTGAAACCCCTGTGTTCTTGGTGTTGAAATAATACCCTATCAACCTGTAATATATGAAGTTCTTGTCTTTGTTGCCGAATGACGGGATATTTTTGCTTCCATCACAAACAGAACTACTAATTTGTTTTTTTTTCCCCTGGCGGTGAAAACTCGTCTCTAATTGCCATTACTTTGCAGGATTTCAAAGGTTTCATAGTGTAGAGGTCATCACGTCTGCTTTATACGCAGAAGGTCCTGGGTTCAACCCGAGTGAAACCAATCCATTTTTGGTGTTGAAGTATTTTCCTATCGACTTGTGATATATGAAATTCTTGGTTTCGTTGCCAAATGACAATACATTTTGGCTTCCATCACCAAGAGAACTACGATTTTGTGTTTCTTTTTTATTGACCATTTTAGCAGAAAACATAATCCTATATTATAAAAATCCTGTTTGTTTCAAAATATATAGTTCCCATAAATACAAAAGCAAAAGACCAAACTATGGAGAAAAAAGTAACACATTATATATAAACTTCAATTTAAGCAAAATCCCTTTGTAGGAATAAAACTGGTAAAATATATAATAAAAATTGTAAATGTTTCATTAACCAAAAATACTTTCCTTCAGCAATAAAAAGGCCCCGTCAGTCACAATTCTGCTCTGCAAGCCAATACACAGTAACTTTTCGTCAGGTTTCATAGTGTAGTGGTCATCACGTCTGCATAACATGCAGAAGGTCCTGGGTTCAATCCCCAGTGAAACCAATCTGTTCTTAGTGTTGAAATAATACGCTATCCAACTACGATATATGAAGTTCTTGGCTTTGTTGCCGAATGACGGGATGTTTTGGCTTCCATCACAAACAGAACTACAAATTATTTTTTTTTTTTCACCTGGCGGCCAAAACTCGTCTCTAAATGCCATTACTTTGCAGGGTTTCACAGGTTTCATAGTGGAGTGATCATCACGTCTCCTTCACACGCAGAAGGTCCTGGGTTCAATCCCCAGTAAAAACAAGCCGTTTTCGCTGTTGAAGTAATTTGCTATCAACCTGTAATATATGAAATTCTTGGTTTTGTTGCCAACTGATAATATATTTTGGCTTCCATCACCAAGAGAACTACGATTTTGGGTTTCTTTTTTATTGACCATTTTAGCAGAAAATATAATCTCATATTATAAAAATCCTGTTTGTTTCAAAATATATAGTTCCTTTAAATACAAAAGCAAACGACTAAACCATGTAGAAAAAAGTAAAACATTCAATGTAAACTTCCATTTAAGCAAAATACCTTTGTAGGAATAAAACTGGTAAAATATGTAATAAAAAATGTAAATGTTTCATTAACCAAAAATACTTTCCTTCAGCAATAAAAATTCCCCGTCAGTCACAATTCTGCTCTGCTAGCCAATACACAGTAACTTTCCATCAGGTTTCATAGAGTAGTGGTCATCATGTCTGCTTAACACGCAGAAGGTCCTGCGTTCAATCCCCAGTAAAGCCAATCTGTTCTTGGTGTTGAAATAATACCCAATTAAACTACAATATATGAAGTTCTTGGTTTTGTTGCCGAATGATGGGATGTTTTGGCTTCCATCACCAACAGAGCTACGAATTTGTTTTTTTTCCCCTGGCGGTCAAAACTCGTCTCTAATTGCCATTACTTTGCAGGATTTCAAAGGTTTCATAGTGAGAAGTTGACACATCTGCTTCATACGCAGAAGGTCCTGGGTTCAACCCCAGTGAAACCAATCCATGTTTGGTGTTGAAGTATTTTCCTATCGACTTGTAATATATGAAATTCTTGGTTTCGTTGCCAAATGACAATACATTTTGGCTTCCATCACCAAGAGAACTACGATTTTGGGTTTCTTTTTTATTGACCATTTTAGCAGAAAACATAATCCCATATTATAAAAATCCTGTTTGTTTCAAAATATATAGTTCCCATAAATACAAAAGCAAAAGACCAAACTATGGAGAAAAAAGTAACACATTCAATATAAACTTCAATTTAAGCAAAATCCCTTTGTAGGAATAAAACTGGTAAAATATGTAATAAAAATTGTAAATGTTTCATTAACCAAAAATACTTTCCTTCAGCAATAAAAACGCCCCGTCAGTCAAAATTCTGCTCTGCTAGCCAATACACAGTAACTTTTTGTCAGGTTTCATAGTGTAGTGGTCATCACGTCTGCTTAACACGCAGAAAGTCCTGGGTTCAATCCCCAGTGAAACCAATCTGTTCTAGTGTTGAAGTAATACGCTATTCAAATACAATATATGAAGTTCTCGGATTTGTTGCCGAATGACGGGATGTTTTGGCTTCCATCAAAAACAGAACTACAAATTATTTTTTTTTTCCCCTGGCGGTCAAAACTCGTCTCTAAATGCCATTACTTTGCAGGGTTTCACAGGTTTCATAGTGGAGTGGTCATCACGTCTACTTCAAACGCAGAAGGTCCTGGGTTCAATCCCCAGTAAAAACAAGCCGTTTTCGCTCTTAAAGTAATTTGCTATCAACCTGTAATATATGAAATTCTTGGTTTTGTTGCCACCTGATAATATATTTTGGCTTCCATCACCAAGAGAACTACGATTTTGGGTTTCTTTTTTATTGACCATTTTAGCAGAAAACATAATCCCATATTATAAAAATCCTGTTTGTATTAAAATATATAGTTCCTTTAAATACAAAAGCAAACGAATAAACTATGTAGAAAAAAGTAACACATTCAATGTAAACTTCCATTTAAGCAAAATCCTTTTGTAGGAATAAAACTGGTAAAATATATAATAAAAATTGTAAATGTTTCATTAACCAAAAATACTTTCTTTCAGCAATAAAGAGGCCCCGTCAGTCACAATTCTGCTCTGCTAGCCAATACACAGTAACTTTCCTTCAGGTTTTATAGAGTAGTGGTCATCACGTCTGCTTAACACGCAGAAAGTCCTGTGTTCAATCCCCAGTAAAACCAATCTGTTCTTGGTGTTGAAATAATACCCAATTAAACTACAATATATGAAGTTCTTGGATTTGTTGCCGAATGATGGGATGTTTTGGCTTCCATCACCAACAGAGCTACGAATTTGTTTTTTTTTCCCTGGCGGTCAAAACTCGTCTCTAATTGCCATTACTGTGCAACATTTCAAAGGGTTCATAGCGTAGTGGAAATCACGTCTGCTTTACACGCCGAAGGTTCTGGGTTCAATCCCCAGTGAAACCCATGTGTTCTTGGTGTTGAAATAATACCCTATCAACCTGCAATATATAAAGTTCTTGGCTATGTTGCCGAATAACGTGATGTTTTAGCTTCCATCACCAACAGAGCTACGAATTTGTTTTTTTCCCCTGGCGGTCAAAACTCGTCTCTAATTGCCATTACTTTGCAGAATTTCAAAGGTTTCATAGTGTATTGGTCATTACGTCTGCTTCACACGCAGAAGGTCCTGGGTTCAATCATCAGTGAAACCAATCTGTTTTTGGTATTGAAGTAATTTCCTATCGACTTGTAATATGTGAAATTCTTGGTTTCGTTGCCAAATGACAATACATTTTGGCTTCCATCACAAAGAGAACTACGATTTTGGGTTTCTTTTTTTATTGACCATTTTAGCAGAAAACATAATCCCATATTATAAAAATCCTATTTGTTTTAAAATATATAGTTCCCATAAATACAACAGCAAACGACTAAACTATGTAGAAAAAAGTAACACATTCAATGTAAACTTCAATTTAAGCAAAATCCCTTTGTAGGAATAAAACAGGTAAAATATATAATAAAAATTGTAAATGTTTTATTAACCAAAAATACTTTCCTTCAGCAATAAAAAGGCCCCGTCAGTCACAATTCTGCTCAGCTAGCCAATACACAGTAACTTTTCGTCAGGTTTTATAGTGTAGTGGTCATCATGTCTGCTTAACACGCAGAAAGTCCTGGGTTGAATCCCCAGTTAAACCTATCTGTTCATGGTGTTGAAATAAAACCTTATCGACCTGCAATATATGAAGTTCTTGGCTTTGTTGCCGAATGACGGGATGTTTTGGCTTCCATCACCAAGAGAGCTACGAATTTGTTTTTTTCCCCTGGCGGTGAAAACTCGTCTCTAATTGCCATTACTTTGCAGGATTTCAAAGGTCTCATAGTTTAGTGGTCATCACGTCAGCTTCACACGCAGAAGGTCCTGGGTTCAATCCCCAGTGAAACCAATCCATTTTTGGTGTAAGTATTTTCCTATCGACTTGTAATATATGAAATTCTTGGTTTCGTTGCCAAATGACAAAACATTTTGGCTTCTATCACCAAGAGAACTACGATTTTGGGTTTCTTTTTTATTGACCATTTTAGCAGAAAACATAATCCCATATTATAAAAATCCTATTTGTTTTAAAATATATAGTTCCCATAAATACAACAGCAAACGACTAAACTATGTAGAAAAAAGTAACACATTCAATGTAAACTTCAATTTAAGCAAAATCCCTTTGTAGGAATAAAACAGGTAAAATATATAATAAAAATTGTAAATGTTTCATTAACCAAAAATACTTTCCTTCAGCAATAAAAAGGCCCCGTCAGTCACAATTCTGCTCAGCTAGCCAATACACAGTAACTTTTCGTCAGGTTTTATAGTGTAGTGGTCATCATGTCTGCTTAACACGCAGAAAGTCCTGGGTTGAATCCCCAGTTAAACCTATCTGTTCATGGTGTTGAAATAAAACCTTATCGACCTGCAATATATGAAGTTCTTGGCTTTGTTGCCGAATGACGGGATGTTTTGGCTTCCATCACCAAGAGAGCTACGAATTTGTTTTTTTTCCCCTAGCGGTGAAAACTCGTCTCTAATTGCCATTACTTTGCAGGGTTTCAAAGGTTTCATAGTGTAGTGGTCATCACGTCAGCTTCACACGCAGAAGGTCCTGGGTTCAATCCCCAGTGAAACCAATCCATTTTTGGTGTAAGTATTTTCCTATCGACTTGTAATTTATGAAATTCTTGGTTTCGTTGCGAAATGACAATACATTTTGGCTTCCATCACCAAGAGAACTACGATTTTGGGTTTCTTTTTTATTGACCATTTTAGCAGAAAACATAATCCCATATTATAAAAATCCTGTTTGTTTCAAAATATATAGTTCCTTTTAATACAAAAGCAAACGACTAAACTATGTCGAAAAAAGTAACACATTCAATGTAAACTTCCATTTAAGCAAAATCCCTTTGTAGGAATAAAACTGGTAAAATATGTAATAAAAATTGTAAATGTTTCATTAACCAAAAATACTTTCCTTCAACAATAAAAAGGCCCCGTCAGTCACAATTCTGCTCTGCTAGCCAATACACAGTAACTTTCCATCAGGTTTCATAGTGTAGTGGTCATCACGTCTGCTTAACACGCAGAAGGTCCTGCGTTCAATCCCCAGTAAAACCAATCTGTTCTTGGTGTTGAAATAATACCCAATTAAACTACAATATATGAATTTCTTGGCTTTGTTGCAGAATGATGGGATGATTTGGCTTCCATCACCAACAGAGCTACGAATTTGGTTTTTTTTTTCCATGGCGGTCAAAACTCGTCTTTAATTGCCATTACTTTGCAGTCTTTCAAAGGTTTCATAGTGTAGTGGAAATCACGTCTGCTTTACACGCAGAAGGTCCTGGGTTCAATCCCCAGTGAAACCTATGTGTTCTTGGTGTAGAAATAATACCCTACCAACCTGCAATATATAAAGTTCTTGGCTTTGTTGCCGAATAACGGGATGTTTTAGCTTCCATCACCAACAGAGCTACGAATTTGTTTTTTTCCCCCTGGCGGTCAAAACTCGTCTCTAATTGCCATTACTTTGCAGGATTTCAAAGATTTCATAGTGTAGTGGTCATCACGTATGCTTCACACGCAGAAAGTCCTGGGTTCAATCCCCAGTGAAACCAATCTGTTTTTGGTGTTGAAGTAATTTCCTATCGACTTGTAATATGTGAAATTCTTGGTTTCGTTGCCAAATGACAATACATTTTGGCTTCCATCACAAAGAGAACTACGATTTTGGGTTTCTTTTTTATTGACCATTTTAGCAGAAAACATAATCCCATATTATAAAAATCCTATTTGTTTTAAAATATATAGTTCCCATAAATACAAAAGCAAATGACTAAACTATGTAGAAAAAAGTAACACATTCAATGTAAACTTCAATTTAAGCAAAATCCCTTTGTAGGAATAAAACTGGTAAAATATATAATAAAAATTGTAAATGTTTCATTAACCAAAAATACTTTCCTTCAGCAATAAAAAGGCCCCGTTAGTCACAATTCTGCTCTGCTAGCCAATACACAGTAACTTTCCATCAGGTTTCATAGTGTAGTGGTCATCACGTCTGCTTAACACTAGAGTTGAGCGCGGTTCAATTGATTTTGGGGGTGTTCTACATCGAACTAGAACTCGAGCTTTTTGCTAAAATTCGATAGTTCTAGATACGTTCAAGAACGGTTCTAGCAGCAAAAAGCAAGGCTTTTTACAGCTACAGTGAGCAGGAGCCATCGCTGGCAGCCTGCCAGAAGCTGGTAACCAAGATAAACATCGGGTATCCAACCAAAGCGCTTTGGTTATTAACCTGATGTTTATCCTAGTTACGTGCAGGAAGCCCACACTTCCCCGCTCAGCTCGCTCCGCCCCCTCCTGCCCGCGGCATGTACACACACACACACACACACACGGTCCCGCTCGGCTTACCTGCGGTCGGCCCAAGGGCAGCAGTCCTTGGCACTGGAAACTGTGGCTGCCGGCCCTTTAAGGCCCGCAGACCACAGCGTTCACTGTGTTCTCCTGCATTGAGCATCATCTGTGGGCGGAGCTACCGCCCGGCGTCCTGCTTGGTCGCACAGATGAAGGAGTCACAGTGCCTGCCAGCGACCCCCAGCACATCGCTTCCCTCCGGCGCTGTGTGGGCCCCATCTGCACCGTGAGCTGATCAGTATGTGGGACATCACTCCCTCCCCGCCCCTCCCTGCCCCCCGTGCGTGTGTGGGCCCCGCAGAGCCGTGTGTGACCCCCGGAGCCACGTGTGTGGGCCCCGCAGAGTAAGGTGTGTGTTTGTATGTATGCATGCAGCAGAGCAGTATGCGTGTCTATATGTATGTATATATGCAGCAGAGCAGTATGCGTGTCTGTATGTATGTATGTATATATGCAGCAGAGCAGTATGCGTGTCTGTATGTATGTATATATGCAGCAGAGCAGTATGCGTGTCTGTATGTATGTATATATGCAGCAGAGCAGTATGCGTGTCTGTATGTATCTATGTATATATGTAGCAGAGTAGTATGCGTGTCTGTCTGTATGTATGCATGTATGTATGCAGCAGAGCAGTATACGTATCTGTATGTATGTATATATGTAGCAGAGTAGTATGCGTGTCTGTCTGTATATATATATGCAGCAGAGCAATATGCGTCTCTGTCTGTATGTATGCATGTATGTATGCAGCAGAGCAGTATACGTGTATGTATGTATATATGCAGCAGAGCAATATGCGTGTCTGTCTGTATGTATGCATGTATGTATGCAGCAGAGCAGTATACGTGTCTGTATGTATGTATGTATATATGCAGCAGAGCAGTATGCGTGTCTGTATGTATGTATGTATATATGCAGCAGAGCAGTATGCGTGTCTGTATGTATGTATGTATATATGCAGCAGAGCAGTATGCGTGTATGTATGTATATATGCAGCAGAGCAGTATGCGTGTCTGTAAGTATGTATGTATGTATGCAGCAGAGCAATATGCGTGTCTGTCTGTATGTATGCATGTATGTATGCAGCAGAGCAGTATGCGTGTCTGTATGTATGCATGTATGTATGCAGCAAAGCAGTATACGTGTCTGTATGTATGTATGTATATATGCAGCAGAGCAGTATGCGTGTCTGTATGTATGTATGTATATATGCAGCAGAGCAGTATGCGTGTATGTATGTATATATGCAGCAGAGCAGTATGCGTGTCTGTATGTATGTATGTATATATGCAGCAGAGCAGTATGCGTGTATGTATGTATATATGTAGCAGAGAAGTATGCGTGTCTGTATGTATATATATGCAGCAGAGCAATATGCGTGTCTGTCTGTATGTATGCATGTATGTATGCAGCAGAGCAGTATACGTGTCTGTATGTATGTATATATGTAGCAGAGTAGTATGTGTGTCTGTATGTATATATATATATATGCAGCAGAGCAATATGCGTGTCTGTCTGTATGTATGCATGTATGTATGCAGCAGAGCAGTATGCGTGTCTGTATGTATGCATGTATGTATGCAGCAGAGCAGTATACGTGTCTGTATGTATGTATGTATATATGCAGCAGAGCAGTATGCGTGTCTGTATGTATGTATGTATATATGCAGCAGAGCAGTATGCGTGTCTGTATGTATGTATATATGCAGCAGAGCAATATGCGTGTCTGTCTGTATGTATGCATGTATGTATTCAGCAGAGCAGTATATGTGTCTGTATGTATGTATGTATGTATATATGCAGCAGAGCAGTATGCGTGTCTGTATGTATGTATATATGCAGCAGAGCAGTATGCGTGTCTGTATGTATGTATGTATATATGCAGCAGAGCAGTATGCGTGTCTATGTATGTATGTATATATATAGCAGAGTAGTATGCGTGTCTGTATGTATGTATATATATATGCAGCAGAGCAATATGCGTGTCTGTCTGTATGTATGCATGTATGTATGCAGCAGAGCAGTATTCGTGTCTGTATGTATGTATGTATATATGCAGCAGAGCAGTATGCGTGTCTATGTATGTATGTATATATGTAGCAGAGTAGTATGCGTGTCTGTATGTATGTATATATATATGCAGCAGAGCAATATGCGTGTCTGTCTGTATGTATGCATGTATGTATGCATGCAGAGCAGTATGTGTGTCTGTATGTATGCATGTATGTATGCAGCAGAGCAGTATGCGTGTCTGTATGTATGCATGCAGAGCAGTATGCGTGTCTGTCTGTATGTATGCATGTATGTATGCAGCAGAGCAGTATGCGTGTCTGTATGTATGCATGCAGAGCAGTATGCGTGTCTGTCTGTACGTATGTATGTATGTATGCAGAAGAGCAGTATGCGTGTCTGTCTGTATGTATGTATGCATGTATGTATGCAGCAGAGCAGTATGTGTGTCTGTCTGTATGTATGTATGCAGCAGAGCAGTGTGTGTGTGTGTCTGTATGTATGTATGCAGCAGAGCAGTATGTGTGTGTCTGTCTATATGTATGTATGTAGCAGAGCAGTATGTGTGTCTGTCTATATGTATGTATGCATGCAGAGCAGTATGTGTGTGTCTGTATGTATGTATGTATGCAGCATAGCAGTGTGTGTCTCTGTATGTATGCATGTATGATGTGTATCTATGTATGTCAGTGTATATGACTGTATAGATTTGTCTGTTTATATGTATTTTTGTGAGTTTGTCTTTAAATATGTATATGTACGTGTATGTATCTGTGTATGTGTGTGTGTCTGCGTGTGTATGGGACCCACTGGGACTCTTCCGCCCGGGGCCCACAAAAACCTGGAGCCGGCCCTGCCTGCGGTGATGAAGTCCCGCCATCCCGACCTCAGCGCTGTCACTGTCCTCCATGGCCGCCGCTTGTAACATCACCTTCTCTCGCTTCCGACCCGAGACTGACTAGCGGTGACGTCACGGGCCTCTCGCGATTCTTGGCTGTGAAGGCGGCGGTCATTGAACTTAGTGACAGGGGCTGTCAGCAGTGCTGGAGATCAGCGCAGGTAATGTACCTCGCTGACAGCAGCACTTGTCATCCCCTGCAGTGACCTGGGCTGACCCATTGATGTTAGCTCAGGTCACTGCACTGCTCTCCCAGCCAATGGGGAACATCCTGCTCTTTATGGACTGGGACAGTGTGGATCGTCATGGTAACCCCTTGGATTACACTAGACCTGGATTTGTTTTTCATTCTAATAAATTGGTTAAAGAGGGAATGTATTGGGGAGTGTTTTTTCAAATAAAAATGTGTTTGTCGTCTATTTTTTTTTATTACTGACTGGGTTGGTGATGTCGGGTATCTGATAGACGCCTGACCTCACCAACCCCAGGGCTTAATGCCAGGTGCATTACACATCTGGTATTAACCCCATATATATTACCCCGTTTGCCACGGCACCAGGGCGCGGGATGAGCTGGGGCGAAGCACCAGGATTGGCGCATCTAATGGATGCGCCACTTCTGGGGCGGCTGCGGCCTGCTATTTTTAGGCTGGGGAGAGTCCAATAACCATGGACCTCCCTAGTCTGAAAATATCAGGCCTCAGCTGTCTGCTTTACCTTGGCTGGTGATCCAATTTTGGGGGACCCCTACGTGTTTTTTTTAAAATTATTTATTTAATTTAAAATAACAGCGTGGGGTGCCCTCAGTTTTGGATTACCAGCCAAGGTGAGGTTGCCAGCTGTGGCCTGCAGGCTGCAGCCGTCTGCTTTACCCTAGCTGGCTACAAAACTAGGGGGAACCCTACGTCATTTTTTTTTTCATTTTTTTGGCTAAATACAAAGCTAAGCACCCCTTAGTGCCACATGAAAGGCACCAAAGGGTGCTCCACTTTTTCTCCACTTTTTCTCTACTTCTCCACTTCTCCACTTTTTCTCCACTTTTTCTCCACTTTTTTCTCCACTTTTTCTCCACTTTTTCTCCACTTTTTATCCATTTTTTTCTCCACATTTTCTCCACTTTTTCACCACTTTTTCTTCACTTTTTCTCCACTTTTTATCCATTTTTTCTCCACTTTTTCTCCACTTTTTCTCCACTTTTTCTCCGTTCTTTTTCTATGGTCAGTCTACCCATTAGCTCTGCCATGCATACTGTAGCTCTACACCTACTGCACATGTTACTTTATGATTGACATCTCTTTCGTACCAGAGCTGTCTAAGCCTACTCTGACCCCATATTTGTCATTACTATTTTGTCCTTGTACTGTATTATGACATTTGTATCATGTGTTTCATTTCTTGCTGTGTTGCAATTTTTTTGCTGCATCCCAATTGTACCTCTACATTGTTCGAGTTTATGTTATTGTTCTCTCACTCTTATGTGATACTGATTATTGTCATTTTTCATGATTACATGCAGATAAGTCCAATCTGACGAAGGCTCAGGCCGAAACGTCATTTGTAACTTGTTTTGGACAAAAACATATATGCTTCTGAAAATTTTTTTTTTCTTAATACGGACCAATAAAGAGTGATTTTGCATTACTATCCGTTGTGACTTACTGACTTAGTCTGGGAGATTTAGAGTGCCGAGGCTACTCACTAATTTTATCTATTATTACCTCTGAGCACCTATATACCAGTGAGCAGAGCTTCCTCTACAGTAGTTCTCCTGATTAGGCATGCCCTTACCTCATGAGCAGGGCATTGCAGCTTTGGTAGCAACCATTACGACATGGACTCTGCTGCTGTGGACCCGGGGAGAGTGAGTGCAGATTCATTGCACCCACACTCCTCACATGAAGGGTCCGCACTCCTAGAAAATGGGGGATACGTTCCCTAAGTGTCTCCCCCCCATATTCTAGACGGTCCAGAGTCGTCGTGGGACCCCTTTATTTTTTTTCTTACAATAAATTGGTGAAAGAGGAAATGTGTTGGGGACTGTTTTTTCAAATAAATTTCTTTTGTTGATTTTTTTTTTTTGTTAGTACTGACAGTTTATGATGTTGGGTATCTAATAGACGCCATGACATCACAAACTGCTGGGCTTGATCTCAGGTGACTTTACAGCTAGTATCAACCCGATTTATTACCCCGTTTGCCACTGCACCAGGGCACGGGAAGAGCTGGGGTGAAGCGCCAGGATTGGTGCATCTAATGGATGCGCCACGTCTGGGGTGCCTGCGGCGTGCTAGTTTTTAGGCTGTGAAGGCCCAATAACTATGGATCTTCCCACCCTGAGAATACCAGACCACAGCTGTCCGCTTTACCTTGGCTGGTGATCCAATTTGGGGGGGACCCTACTTTTATTGTGTAATTATTAATATTTATAAAATAATTATAAAAAAGAGCCTGAGGGGACCTCCACATTGGATCCCCAACCACGGTAAAGCTGCCAGCTGTGGTTTTCAGGCTACAGCCGTCTGCTTTACCCTAGCTGGCTATCAAAAATGGGGGGACCCAACGTCATTTTTTTTTTAACTATTTTTTAAATAGAAAAAATTAATGGGCTTCCCTGTATTTTGATTGCCAACCAAGGTAACGGCAGGCAGACTGGGGTGGCAACAAATAGCTGTCTGCTTTATCTGCGCTGAGAATCAAAAATACCGCGGAGCGCTACGTCATTTTTGTAAAGATTTATTTTTACAGCACTGTGATGTCCAGCAATCAAAATACAGGGAAGCCCATTTTGTTTTTAGTTATTTAAATAAATATTTAAAAAAAATATATATGGGCTCCCGCTGCATTTTTTGTATTGCTAGGTAAGGGTAATCCAAGCAGCTACTGGCTGCCAACCCCCACTGCTTGGTGTTACCTTCACTGGCAATGGAAAATCCAAGGAAGCATTTTTTATTTTTTTTGCCAAAAAACTACAAAAAAAGGACGTGAGCTTCGCCATATTTTTGTATGCTAGCCAGGTATAGCAGGCAGGTGCTGGAAGAGTTGGATACAGCGCCAGAAGATGGCGCTTCTATGAAAATGCCATTTTCTGAGGCAGCTGCAGACTGCAATTCGCAGCAGTGGGGCCCAGAAAGCTCAGGCCAACCTGTGCTGCGGATTCCAATCCCCAGCTGCCTAGTTGTACCTGGCTGGACACAAAAATGGGGCGAAGCCTACGTCATTTGTTTTCTAATTATTTCATGAAATTCATGAAATAATAAAAAAAGGGCTTCCCTTTATTTTTGGTTCCCAGCCGGGTACAAATAGGCAACTGGGGGTTGGGGCAGCCGTACCTGCCTGCTGTACCTGGCTAGCATACAAAAATATGGCGAAGCCCACATAATTTTTTCAGGGGGCAAAAAACTTCTGCATACAGTCCTGGATGGAGTATGCTGAGCCTTGTAGTTCTGCAGCTGCTGTCTGTCTGTATGAAGAAGAGCAGACAGCAGCTGCAGAACTACAAGGCTCAGCATTAGAGTTGAGCGCGGTTCGCGGTTCGAGGTTCTCCAGTTCTAGGCTCGAGTGATTTTGGGGCCTGTTCTAGATCGAACTAGAACTCGAGCATTTTAGTAAAAGCTCGGTAGTTCTAGAAACGTTCGAGAATGGTTCTAGCAGCAAAAAAACAGCTAATTCCTAGCTGGCTTTCCGCTGTAATAGTGTAAGTCACTCTGTGACTCACACTATTATGACATTTCAGTGTATAGTGTGCGTGAACAGAGCCTTCAGATCACTACTGTTTGTATAATGACGATCGCCATTTTTTTTTTTTTTTTCCTTGTCTTCCTTCCCTAAGCGCGCGCGTCTTGTGGGGCGGGCCAGCATGTCAGCCAATCTCAGACACACACACAGCTAAGTGGACTTTTAGCCAGAGAAGCAACGGCATGTGTGATAGGATGTCCATGTCACATGTCCCTGCATTATAAAACCGGACATTTTCCTCCAGGACGCCATTATCTCTTCTGCGTCCTTGGTGTCAGACATCACTTGCGCAGCTCCGTCCTGAGTCCTATCGCTGATACAGCTGTATGCGCTCCATACACAGTGCTGGACAGCATAGGGATAGCACTTTCCATCAGTAATTTTAAGGGCTCGCACCGGCAGGGTCAGAGCCATAGGTGACAGGTCCTGAAAACAGGGACAGCGTCTGTGTAGCCAAGGTCAGGGATTTCGTCGCTGCATTTCCCCATTAGGAGGGAATAGAAAGGCAGGCTTCCATTCCTCTACCCAGAGCCCCACAATCCTGGCACTGTACCCTCCTGTCCTCTGCACACTCCAACTCATTATAACTAAGCCATTATACTAGCAAACACTCATTGTACCTTGTGGCATCCTAAACGTGGCTATTGGACATTTGTCTAGTCACACTAGTGCAAAGACATTTGCAGCACCTCTACCTGCATTGCACACTCCAACTCATTATAACTAAGCCATTATACTAGCAAACACTCAGTGTACCTAGTGGCATCCTAAACGTGGCTATTGGACATTTGTCTAGTCACACTAGTGCAAAGACATTTGCAGCACCTCTACCTGCATTGCACACTCCAACTCATTATAACTAAGCCATTATACTAGCAAACACTCAGTGTACCTAGTGGCATCCTAAACGTGGCTATTGGACATTTGTCTAGTCACACTAGTGCAAAGACATTTGCAGCACCTCTACCTGCATTGCACACTCCAACTCATTATAACTAAGCCATTATACTAGCAAACACTCAGTGTACCTAGTGGCATCCTAAACGTGGCTATTGGACTTTGCTATAGTCCCACTAGTGCAAAGACATTTGCAGCACCTCTACCTGCATTGCACACTCCAACTCATTATAACTAAGCCATTATACTAGCAAACACTCAGTGTACCTAGTGGCATCCTAAACGTGGCTATTGGACATTTGTCTAGTCACACTAGTGCAAAGACATTTGCAGCACCTCTACCTGCATTGCACACTCCAACTCATTATAACTAAGCCATTATACTAGCAAACACTCAGTGTACCTAGTGGCATCCTAAACGTGGCTATTGGACATTTGACTAGTCACACTAGTGCAAAGACATTTGCAGCACCTCTACCTGCATTGCACACTCCAACTCATTATAACTAAGCCATTATACTAGCAAACACTCAGTGTACCTAGTGGCATCCTAAACGTGGCTATTGGACATTTGTCTAGTCACACTAGTGCAAAGACATTTGCAGCACCTCTACCTGCATTGCACACTCCAACTCATTATAACTAAGCCATTATACTAGCAAACACTCAGTGTACCTAGTGGCATCCTAAACGTGGCTATTGGACATTTGTCTAGTCACACTAGTGCAAAGACATTTGCAGCACCTCTACCTGCATTGCACACTCCAACTCATTATAACTAAGCCATTATACTAGCAAACACTCAGTGTACCTAGTGGCATCCTAAACGTGGCTATTGGACATTTGTCTAGTCACACTAGTGCAAAGACATTTGCAGCACCTCTACCTGCATTGCACACTCCAACTCATTATAACTAAGCCATTATACTAGCAAACACTCAGTGTACCTAGTGGCATCCTAAACGTGGCTATTGGACTTTGCTATAGTCCCACTAGTGCAAAGACATTTGCAGCACCTCTACCTGCATTGCACACTCCAACTCATTATAACTAAGCCATTATACTAGCAAACACTCAGTGTACCTAGTGGCATCCTAAACGTGGCTATTGGACATTTGTCTAGTCACACTAGTGCAAAGACATTTGCAGCACCTCTACCTGCATTGCACACTCCAACTCATTATAACTAAGCCATTATACTAGCAAACACTCAGTGTACCTAGTGGCATCCTAAACGTGGCTATTGGACATTTGTCTAGTCACACTAGTGCAAAGACATTTGCAGCACCTCTACCTGCATTGCACACTCCAACTCATTATAACTAAGCCATTATACTAGCAAACACTCAGTGTACCTAGTGGCATCCTAAACGTGGCTATTGGACATTTGTCTAGTCACACTAGTGCAAAGACATTTGCAGCACCTCTACCTGCATTGCACACTCCAACTCATTATAACTAAGCCATTATACTAGCAAACACTCAGTGTACCTAGTGGCATCCTAAACGTGGCTATTGGACATTTGTCTAGTCACACTAGTGCAAAGACATTTGCAGCACCTCTACCTGCATTGCACACTCCAACTCATTATAACTAAGCCATTATACTAGCAAACACTCAGTGTACCTAGTGGCATCCTAAACGTGGCTATTGGACATTTGTCTAGTCACACTAGTGCAAAGACATTTGCAGCACCTCTACCTGCATTGCACACTCCAACTCATTATAACTAAGCCATTACACTAGCAAACACTCAGTGTACCTAGTGGCATCCTAAACGTGGCTATTGGACATTTGTCTAGTCACACTAGTGCAAAGACATTTGCAGCACCTCTACCTGCATTGCACACTCCAACTCATTATAACTAAGCCATTATACTAGCAAACACTCAGTGTACCTAGTGGCATCCTAAACGTGGCTATTGGACATTTGTCTAGTCACACTAGTGCAAAGACATTTGCAGCACCTCTACCTGCATTGCACACTCCAACTCATTATAACTAAGCCATTATACTAGCAAACACTCAGTGTACCTAGTGGCATCCTAAATGTGGCTATTGGACATTTGTCTAGTCACACTAGTGCAAAGACATTTACAGCACCTCTACCTGCATTGCACACTCCAACTCATTATAACTAAGCCATTATACTAGCAATTTTTGCTGCCAGTTTAAGGGCCGTAGTTGCATTGTCAGGGATATTTATTCTTTATTATTCTGCTGTTAATAAAGCTAGACCACCACTGCAATCTACACCACCTCTCAATTTTTACTACCACATTTTCAGTGCACAATCTTGTCGCAATCAACATGAGTGGCAAAATGACAGATGCTGGTGGAAAGGGGAAGAGGCGTGGTGGAAAAGGCAAAAAAGGTTTTGTACGTGGGAAGGTGGCAAAGCTCCATTATCATCTGCTGAAGATAGACCATGTACCAGCAAAAGTAAGATGTCTACTACTTACCGTGGACAATCCGATGTGCTCCCTTTTTTACGGACACGAACAACAGGAACAAAGGTAGATGATGGCCAAAAAAGGAAA
Organism: Anomaloglossus baeobatrachus; assembly: GCF_048569485.1. Lineage (NCBI taxonomy): Eukaryota > Metazoa > Chordata > Amphibia > Anura > Aromobatidae > Anomaloglossus > Anomaloglossus baeobatrachus. The sequence goes on along the minus strand of NC_134354.1, from coordinate 357,238,054 downwards.
ATGCTTGAATGGATCTCAAGTGGTCCAACAAGTGCCCTCTCAGCCACTTCAAGTACCGCATCCAAAAAACACCAGTCCTCTGAGTTGTCATCCCAATCAAACTTGATTTCTCCCAGCTCTGAAGTCTCCATCAGCCCTGCACAGTATGGTGGAACTGAGATGGCTGAGTCTGCAGAGCTGTTCAGTCACACTATAGCCTGGGAATCAGAGGTCTGCTCCCAAGCTACAGTGAGTACAGACCAGGAAATGGTCTGCAGTGATGCCCAGAATCTTTGTGACTCTGATTCAGGCCGTGAGGACAAAGTTTCTGAGCATAATGTTGACCCTTTGTCACAAACTGTAACACCTGTGGTTATAGACAATGAGGAACATACCGATGAAGATGAGACGCAGATATCCGATTGGGATGACAACTTAAATATTCGGTCAGGGCAAGAACAGGTTCGGTCTGAGGGGGAGGGGAGTGCAAACACAACAATTGATGATGAAGTTCTAGATCCCACCTACTGTCAACCCACAGTCAGGCCCTTGAGGAGGTCAACAGAGGTGGTGGAGGAGGATGCAACTGATGACGAAGTTACCTTGCGCCTTCCTGGACAGAGTCGGAGTACTGGTAGCACGTCTACAACTGCATCCTCAACCACCACTCTGCCTCTGAGCAATATTCGGGGTGGATCAACAGGTCGCATGGCCTCTAAGCCTTGCCTAGCCTGGTCCTTTTTTGACATAAAAAAAGATCGCCCAAATCATGTGATCTGTAAAATTTGTCATGGTTCTCTTAGTAGAGGTCAAAACCTCAGCTGTTTGACAACTTCTTGCATGAATCGTCACATGAATAAACATCATATGGCCCGGTGGGAAGCTCACCGTGCTGCAATGCGGCGTAGCGGAGCGAACCATCCACCGCCTGCCCCTTCCATGGCATCCGCGCGCTCGTCATCTTCTAGGACTGTGGGGACAGCTGTCACACCTGTTTTTTCACCCACAACTTCCACCACTGTAACCGCAACAGGCAGTTTGCTTGGTAGGTCGTCAGTTGGTTTGGAAGGGGAAACAAGTGAGTGTGTACAGCTCTCTCAGACATCGATAGCACCAACGTTGGATGAAGGCAACATCATGTCTCCGCCTGCACTTTCCTCACAAACCTGCATTTTTCCAGGGACACCCTACTCAACACTGTCTACACACATCAGCCAGATCTCTGTCCCTCAGATGTGGTCAAATAAAAGGCCACTTCCTGCGACCCATGACAAAGCTAAGAGGTTGACTCTATCCCTCTGTAAGCTGTTGGCTACCGAAATGCTGCCTTTCCGCCTAGTGGACACACAGGATTTTAGAGACCTTATGTCTGTCGCTGTGCCCCAGTACCAGATGCCTAGTCGCCACTACTTCTCTAAGAAAGGTGTGCCCGCGCTACACCAGCATGTCACACACAACATCACCGCTTCCTTGAGAAACTCTGTGTGTGAACGGGTGCATTTCACCACCGACACTTGGACCAGTAAGCATGGACAGGGACGTTACATGTCGCTGACTGGGCACTGGGTAACTATGGTGATAGATGGTGAAGGGTCTGCTGCACAAGTCTTGCCGTCCCCACGACTTGTGTGTCAATCCTCTGTCTGTCCAAGTTCCGCCACTGCTTCTGCATCCTCCACCTCATCTGGGTCCTCCACCTCCGCCCCAAGCCTGCCTGGTCAGGCCACCAGCGTTCTCACTGCGCAGAAGGAATCACGCACCCATCATTACTATACTGGCAGCAGAGCGCAACGGCATCAGGCGGTCTTTAGCTTGACATGTCTTGGTAATAAGAGTCACACAGCTGAGGAGTTGTGGTCAGCTCTGCGGTCCGAGTTTAATAAATGGTTGTCTCCACTCAACCTGCAGCCTGGTAAGGCCGTGTGCGACAATTCTGCAAACCTGGGTGCGGCCCTTCGCCTGGGCAAGGTGACACACGTACCTTGTATGGCTCACGTGTTGAACCTAGTCGTGCAGCAATTTTTAACACACTATCCCGGCCTAGATGGCCTTCTGAACAGGGCCCGAAAACTGTCTGCTCACTTCCGCCGTTCAAGCGCCGCAGCAGAGCGACTTGCATCGCTCCAGAAGTCTTTCGGCCTGCCGGTTCATCGCCTGAAATGCGATGTGGCGACACGCTGGAATTCAACTCTCCACATGTTACAGCGACTGTGGCAGCACCGCCGAGCCCTGGTGCAATACGTCATGACGTATAGCCTGGGCCAACAAGATGCAGAGGTGGGTCAGATCACCCTGATGGAGTGGTCTCAGATCAAGGACCTATGCACCCTTCTGCACAGTTTCGACATGGCGACGAATATGTTTAGCGCTGACAATGCCATTATCAGCATGACGATTCCAGTCATTTACATGCTGGAGCAGACGCTAAACACTATTCGGAGTCAGGGGGTGGGACAACAGGAAGAGGATGAACTACAGGAGGATTCATATGCGCAAGACACAACAACATCACCAAGGTCCAGACGTTCATCATCACCAAGGCGCCAGGCATGGGACCATGGGGGACAGGGATCAACAAGGGCGCATGTTAGCAGGCGAGATGTTGAGGAAGGTGCAGGAGAACATGAAGAAATGGAGGACGAACTGTCCATGGACATAGAAGACTCAGCAGATGAGGGAGACCTTGGTCAAATTTCAGTTGAAAGAGGTTGGGGGGAGATGTCAGAGGAAGAAAGAACGGTTAGCACCTCTATGCCACAAACACAGCGTGGACTTGGTCCGCATGGCTGCGCCAGACACATGAGCGCCTTCTTGTTGCACTACCTCCAACATGACCCTAGTATTGTCAAAATTAGAAGTGATGATGACTACTGGCTTGCCATACTATTAGATCCCCGGTACAAGTCCAAATTTTGTGACATAATTCCAGCCATAGAAAGGGACGCACGTATGCAGGAGTATCAGCAGAAGCTGTTACTCGATCTTAGATCGGCTTTTCCGCCAAACAACCGTGCAGGTGCTGGGAGTGAATCTCCCAGTTGTAACTTGACAAACATGGGACGGTCTCGTCATCTTCAACAGTCTACCCGTACCAGTAGGACCGTATCTGGTGCTGGTAACAGCAATTTTATGGAATCTTTTCATAATTTTTTTAGACCCTCTTTTGTAAGGCCACCAGAGACAACAAGTCTGACACATAGTCAACGGCTGGAGAGGATGATACAGGAGTATCTCCGAATGAACATCGATGCCATGACTTTGCAAATGGAGCCTTGCTCCTTTTGGGCTTCAAATCTAGAAAAATGGCCAGAGCTCTCCAGTTACGCCTTGGAGATTTTGTCATGTCCAGCTGCCAGCGTTGTCTCTGAACGTGTCTTCAGTGCTGCTGGGTGTGTGCTGACAGATAAGCGCACGCGTCTGTCCAGTGACAATGTGGACAGACTGACGTTCATCAAAATGAACAAGTCATGGATCCAGAAGGAATTTACTACCCCTGTGTCATCCTGGGGAGAGTAAATGCTTGTGGATTTGGAATGTGCTTGATGCAAATCAAAACATCCTGTTTGCTACTAGGGCACAACTTCTGCCACTGATGGGGTGTGTGTGTGTGTGGCCCAATTTTTTTAAAAAAGGGAGGCTCCGCTTGGAGTAACCCTTGCTTGATGTGTTTTTAAAAGAAGCCAAGATGAACAAGTCATGGTTCAGCAAAGACTTTGCTACCTACCCTGGTGTCATCCTGGGGACGGATAACAATGGCGTATTTTTGAATGTGCTTGATGCAAATCTAGCTGTGAAGTGTACAACTAGGGCACAAGTGCTGCCACTGAATGGGTGGGTGTGTGTGGGGCACAATTTTTGGAAAAAAATGGAGGCTCCGCTTGGAGTAACCCTTGCTTGATGTGTTTTTAAAAGAAGCCAAGATGAACAAGTCATGGTTCAGCAAAGACTTTGCTACCTACCCTGGTGTCATCCTGGGGACGGATAACAATGGCGTATTTTTGAATGTGCTTGATGCAAATCTAGCTGTGAAGTGTACAACTAGGGCACAAGTGCTGCCACTGAATTGGTGGGTGTGTGTGGGGCACAATTTTTGGAAAAAAAGGGAGGCTCCGCTTGGAGGAACCCTTGCTTGATGTGTTTTTAAAAGAAGCCAAGATGAACAGAGCTGGGATCAGGAAACACTTTGCTACCTACCCCGGTGTCATCCTGGGGACGGATAACAATGGCGTATTTTTGAATGTGCTTGATGCAAATCTAGCTGTGAAGTGTACAACTAGGGCACAAGTGCTGCCACTGAGTGGGTGTGTGTGGTGCACAATTTTTTGAAAAAAAGGGAGGCTCCGCTTGGAGTAACCCTTGCTTGATGTGTTTTTAAAAGAAGCCAAGATGAACAAGTCATGGTTCAGCAAAGACTTTGCTACCTACCCTGGTGTCATCCTGGGGACGGATAACAATGGCGTATTTTTGAATGTGCTTGATGCAAATCTAGCTGTGAAGTGTACAACTAGGGCACAAGTGCTGCCACTGAATGGGTGGGTGTGTGTAAGGCACAATTTTTGGAAAAAAAGGGAGGCTCCGCTTGGAGTAACCCTTGCTTGATGTGTTTTTAAAAGAAGCCAAGATGAACAGAGCTGGGATCAGGAAACACTTTGCTACCTACCCCGGTGTCATCCTGGGGACGGATAACAATGGCGTATTTTTGAATGTGCTTGATGCAAATCTAGCTGTGAAGTGTACAACTAGGGCACTAGTGCTGCCACTGAATGGGTGGGTGTGTGTGGGGCACAATTTTTGGAAAAAAAAGGAGGCTCCGCTTGGAGTAACCCTTGCTTGATGTGTTTTTAAAAGAAGCCAAGATGAACAAGTCATGGTTCAGCAAAGACTTTGCTACCTACCCTGGTGTCATCCTGGGGACGGATAACAATGGCGTATTTTTGAATGTGCTTGATGCAAATCTAGCTGTGAAGTGTACAACTAGGGCACAAGTGCTGCCACTGAATGGGTGGGTGTGTGTGGGGCACAATTTTTGGAAAAAAAGGGAGGCTCCGCTTGGAGTAACCCTTGCTTGATGTGTTTTTAAAAGAAGCCAAGATGAACAAGTCATGGCTCAGCAAAGACTTTGCTACCTACCCTGGTGTCATCCTGGGGACGGATAACAATGGCGTAATTTTGAATGTGCTTGATGCAAATCTAGCTGTGAAGTGTACAACTAGGGCACAAGTGCTGCCACTGAATGGGTGGGTGTGTGTGGGGCACAATTTTTGGAAAAAAAGGGAGGCTCCGCTTGGAGTAACCCTTGCTTGATGTGTTTTTAAAAGAAGCCAAGATGAACAGAGCTGGGATCAGGAAACACTTTGCTACCTACCCCGGTGTCATCCTGGGGACGGATAACAATGGCGTATTTTTGAATGTGCTTGATGCAAATCTAGCTGTGAAGTGTACAACTAGGGCACAAGTGCTGCCACTGAATGGGTGGGTGTGTGTGGGGCACAATTTTTTGAAAAAAAGGGAGGCTCCGCTTGTAGTAACCCTTGCTTGATGTGTTTTTAAAGAAGCCAAGATGAACAAGTCATGGTTCAGCAAAGACTTTGCTACCTACCCTGGTGTCATCCTGGGGACGGATAACAATGGCGTATTTTTGAATGTGCTTGATGCAAATCTAGCTGTGAAGTGTACAACTAGGGCACAAGTGCTGCCACTGAATGGGTGGGTGTGTGTGGGGCACAATTTTTTGAAAAAAGGGAGGCTCCGCTTGGAGTAACCTTGCGGTGTTTTACATGATTTCAGAAGGGCGTGCCATGCCTATATCTGTGTGTCCTCCTCTTTTTCCTTGTCCAGCTGTTTTGTTTTCGCATGAGTATATGTCCTTGTCACTTTCCCATGTGTTTGCGTTGTGTTGTGAGTTGTTTGTCACCTTTTGGACACCTTTGAGGGTGTTTTCTAGGTGTTTTTATGTGTTTGTGAATGCCTGCCATTGTTTCCTATGCAGTTCGAGTTCGGTTCGTCGAACGTTCGACGAACCAAACTCGAACGGGGCCCCCGTTCGGCGAACCGACCTCGAGCCGAACCGGGACCGGTTCGCTCATCTTTACTCAGCATACTCCATCCAGGACTGTATGCAGAATTTTTTTGCCCACCAAAAAAATGACGTGGGCTTCGCCATATTTTTGTATGCTAGCCAGGTACAGCAGGCAGCCACGGGCTGCCTCCAACCCCCAGTTGCCTATTTGTACCCGGCTGGGAACCAAAAATATAGGGAAGCCCGTTTTTTTTAATTATTTCACTTATTTCATGAAATAATTAAAAAACAAATGACGTGTGCTTCGCCCCATTTTTGTGTCCAGCCGGGTACAACTAGGCAGCTGGGGATTGGAATCCGCAGCACAGGTTAGCCCGAGGTTTCTGGGCGCCTCTGCTGCGAATTTCAGTCCGCAGCCGTCCCAGAAAATGGCGCTCTCATAGAAGCGCCATCATCTGGCGCTGTATCCAACTCTTCCAACAGCCCTGGAGCCGGGTGGCTTGTTGGGTAATCATGAGTTAATACTGGCTTTGTTTTACGAGCCAGTATTAAGCCAGAGATTCTTAATGTCAGGCACGTTTGACCCGGCCATTAAGAATCTCCAATAAAGGGTTAAAAAAAACACCACACAGAGAAAAAAATACTTTAATAGAAATAAATACACAGACACATTAGAGACTCCATCTTTATTTCCCCCTGTCAGCCCTCCACGATCCTGCTCTTCTGTCTTCTTTCTTTCTAGTGTAGTAGTAGTGACGATTGTAGTGAGGATGAGTTTACCCAGCTCATCACTTGGGGCTGGGGAACCTCATCCTCACTACAATCCTCACTACAGTCGGGAAGCAGCGTGCAGCCTTCACTCCGTGAGTGATCAGTGCTGGCTGTCAGCGGTAACAGTGGTAACGCTGACAGACGCGTTACCATAGCAACGGTGTTCTCGGAGCCGCGGTTAGCGGTGACGTCACCGCTAACTGCGTTGCTATGGCAACCTCCGTTAATGACCGGCTGTGTCAGCCGGTCCCTAACGGAACGGGGAGTCGACCGTGTGCTAGAGCATGTCGCCGGTACACGGCGATACACATATGTGCACCGTGTACCGGAGAGATGCACTCGCAGGTCCTACATGACGTGTCATAGTCATGTGACCAGTCTGTAGCCAATGAGATAATAGCCACGTGACTGGTCACATGGCTATTTTGACGTCACAATAGGTCCTGCATCACTGCTGCAGTGCCAGTCACCGGGAGGATTCAGCCATCATCGGATGGAATAGCGGCAGGAGACAGAGTGCAGAAGGGATCGCGGGGACCGGTAAGTGTTATGGCAATGTTTATTAACTGTTTGTGTACATTTAAAATGCATTTTTATGTGTTTGTGATTGCCTCCCATTATAGCCTATTGGTTCGAGTTCGGTTCGTCGAACGTTCGACGAACCGAACTCGAACGGGATCCCCGTTTGGCGAACCGACTCGAGCCGAACCGCGACCGGTTCGTTCATCTCTACTTAACACGCAGAAGGTCCTGGGTTCAATCCCCAGTGAAACCAATCTGTTCTTAGTGTTGAAATAATACGCTATCCAACTACAATATATGAAGTTCTCGGCTTTGTTGTCGAATGACGGGATGTTTTGGCTTCCATCACAAACAGAACTACAAATTATTTTTTTTTTTCCCCTGGCGGTCAAAACTCGTCTCTAAATGCCATTACTTTGCAAGATTTCACAGGTTTCATAGTGGAGTCGTCATCACGTCTACTTCACACGCAGAAGGTCCTGGGTTCAATCCCCAGTAAAAACAAGCCGTTTTCGCTGTTGAAGTAATTTGCTATCAACCATTAACATATGAAATTCTTTGTTTTGTTGCCAACTGATAATATATTTTGGCTTCCATCAACAAGAGAACTACGATTTTGGGTTTCTTTTTTATTGACCATTTTAGCAGAAAACATAATCCCATATTATAAAAATCCTGTTTGTTTCAAAATATATAGTTCCTTTAAATACAAAAGCAAACAACTAAACTATGTGGAAAAAAGTAACACATTCAATGTAAACTTCCTTTTAAGCAAAATCCCTTTGTAGGAATAAAACTGGTAAAATATGTATTAAAAATTGTAAATGTTTTATTAACCAAAAATACTTTCCTTCAGCAATAAAAAGGCCCCGTCAGTCACAATTCTGCTCTGCTAGCCAATACACTGTAACTTTCCATCAGGTTTCATAGAGTAGTGGTCATCACGTCTGCTTAACACGCAGAAGGTTCTGCGTTCAATCCCCAGTAAAACCAATCTGTTCTTGGTGTTGAAATAATACTCAATTAAACTACAATATATGAAGTTCTTGGCTTTGTTGCCGAATGATGGGATGTTTTGGCTTCCATCGCCAACAGAGCTACGAATTTGTTTTTTTTTTCCCTGGCGGTCAAAACTCGTCTCTAATTGCCATTACTTTGCAGGTTTTTAAAGGTTTCATAGGGTAGTGGAAATCACGTCTGCTTTACACGCAGAAAGTCCTGGGTTCAATCCCCAGTGAAACCCATGTGCTCATGGTGTTGAAATAATCCCCTATCAACCTGCAGTAAATAAAGTTCTTGGCTTTGTTGCCGAATAACGGGATGTTTTAGCTTCCATCACCAACAGAGCTACGAATTTGTTTTTTTTCCCCTGGCGGTCAAAACTCGTCTCTAGTTGCCATTACTTGGCAGGATTTCAAAGGCTTCATAGTGTAGTGGTCATCACGTCTGCTTCACACGCAGAAGGTCCTGGGTTCAATCCCCAGTGAAACCAATCTGTTTTTGGTGTTGAAGTAATTTCCTATCGACTTGTAATATGTGAAATTCTTGGTTTCGTTGCCAAATGACAATACATTTTGGCTTCCATCACAAAGAGAACTACGATTTTGGGTTTCTTTTTTATTGACCATTTTAGCAGAAAACATAATCCCATATTATAAAAATCCTATTTGTTTCAAAATATATAGTTCCCATAAATACAAAAGCAAAAGACCAAACTATGGAGAAAAAAGTAACACATTCAATATAAACTTCAATTTAAGCAAAATCCCTTTGTAGGAATAAAACTGGAAAAATATGTAATAATAATTGTAAATGTTTCGTTAACCAAAAATACTTTCCTTCAGCAATAAAAAGGCCCCGTCAGTCACAATTCTGCTCTGCTAGCCAATACACAGTAACTTTTCGTCAGGTTTCATAGTGTAGTGGTCATCACGTCTGCTTAACACGCAGAAGGTCCTGGGTTCAATCCCTAGTGAAACCAATCTGTTCTTAGTGTTGAAATAATACGCTATCCAACTACAATATATGAAGTTCTCGGCATTGTTGCCGAATGACGGTATGTTTTGGCTTCCATCACAAACAGAACTACAAATTTATTTTTTTTTTCCTCTGGCGGTCAAAACTCGTCTCTAAATGCCATTACTTTGCAGGATTTCACAGGTTTCATAGTGGAGTGGTCATCACGTCTACTTCACACGCAGAAGGTCCTGGGTTCAATCCCCAGTAAAAACAAGCCGTTTTCGCTGTTGAAGTAATTTGCTATCAACCTGTAACATATGAAATTCTTTATTTTGTTGCCAACTGATAATATATTTTGGCTTCCATCACCAAGAGAACTACGATTTTGGGTTTCTTTTTTATTGACCATTTTAGCAGAAAACATAATCCCATATTATAAAAATCCTGTTTGTTTCAAAATATATAGTTCCTTTAAATACAAAAGCAAACAACTAAACTATGTGGAAAAAAGTAACACATTCAATGTAAACTTCCTTTTAAGCAAAATCCCTTTGTAGGAATAAAACTGGTAAAATATGTAATAAAAATTGTAAATGTTTCATTAACCAAAAATACTTTCCTTCAGCAATAAAAAGGCCCTGTCAGTCACAATTCTGCTCTGCTAGCCAATACACAGTAACTTTCCATCAGGTTTCATAGAGTAGTGGTCATCACGTCTGCTTAACACGCAGAAGGTCCTGCGTTCAATCCCCAGTAAAACCAATCTGTTCTTAGTGTTGAAATAATACTCAACTAAACTACAATATATGAAGTTCTTGGCTTTGTTGCCGAATGATGGAATGTTTTGGCTTCCATCCACAACAGAGCTACGAATTTGTTTTTTTTTCCCTGGCGGTCAAAACTCGTCTCTAATTGCCATTACTTTGCAGGCTTTCAAAGGATTCATAGTGTAGTGGAAATCACGTCTGCTTTACATGCAGAAGGTCCTGGGTTCAATCCCCAGTGAAACCCATGTGTTCTTGGTGTTGAAATAATCCCCTATCAACCTGCAGTATATAAAGTTCTTGGCTTTGTTGCCGAATGATGGGATGTTTTGGCTTCCATCCCCAACAGAGCTACGAATTTGTTTTTTTTTTCCCTGGCGGTCAAAACTCGTCTCTAATTGCCATTACTTTGCTGGCTTTCAAAGGTTTCATAGTGTAGTGGAAATCACGTCTGCTTTACACGCAGAAGGTCCTGGGTTCAATCTTCAGTGAAACCCATGTGTTCTTGGTGTTGAAAAAATCCCCTATTAACCTGCAATATATAAAGTTCTTGCCTTTGTTGCCGAATAACGGGATGTTTTAGCTTCCATCACCAACAGAGCTACGAATTTGTTTTTTTTCCCCGGCGGTCAAAACTCGTCTCTAATTGCCATTACTTTGCAGGATTTCAAAGGTTTCTTAGTGTAGTGGTCATCACGTCTGCTTCACACGCAGAAGGTCCTGGGTTCAATCCCCAGTGAAACCAATCTGTTTTTGGTGTTGAAGTAATTTCCTATCGACTTGTAATATGTGATATTCTTGGTTTCGTTGCCAAATGACAATACATTTTGGCTTCCATCACAAAGAGAACTACGATTTTGGGTTTCTTTTTTATTGACCATTTTAGCAGAAAACATAATCCCATATTATAAAAATCCTATTTGTTTCAAAATATATAGTTCCTTTAAATACAAAAGCAAACAACTAAACTATGTGGAAAAAAGTAACACATTCAATGTAAACTTCCTTTTGAGCAAAATCCCTTTGTAGGAATAAAACTGGTAAAATATGTAATAATAATTGTAAATGTTTCATTAACCAAAAACACTTTCCTTCAGCAATAAAAAGGCCGCGTCAGTCACAATTCTGCTCTGCTAGCCAATACACAGTAACTTTTTGTCAGGTTTCATAGTGTAGTGGCCATCATGTCTGCTTAACATGCAGAAGGTCCTGGGTTCAATCCCCCAGTGAAACCAATCTGTTCTTAGTGTTGAAATAATACGCTATCCAGCTACAATATATGAAGTTCTTGGCTTTGTTGCCGAATGACGGGATTTTTTGGCTTCCATCACAAACAGAACTACATATTATTTTTTTTTTTCCCCTGGCAGTCAAAACTCGTCTCTAAATGCCATTACTTTGCAGGATTTCACAGGTTTCAAAGTGGAGTCGTCATCACGTTTACTTCACATGCAGAAGGTCCTGGGTTCAATCCCCAGTAAAAACAAGCCATTTTCGCTGTTGAAGTAATTTGCTATCAACCTGTAACATATGAAATTCTTTGTTTTGTTGCCAACTGATAATATATTTTGGCTTCCATCACCAAGAGAACTACGATTTTGGGTTTCTTTTTTATTGACCATTTTAGCAGAAAACATAATCCCATATTATAAAAATCCTGTTTGTTTCAAAATATATAGTTCCTTTAAATACAAAAGCAAACAACTAAACTATGTGGAAAAAAGTTACACATTCAATGTAAACTTCCTTTTAAGCAAAATCCCTTTGTAGGAATAAAACTGGTAAAATATGGAATAAAAATTGTAAATGTTTCATTAACCAAAAATACTTTCCTTCAGCAATAAAAAGGCCCTGTCAGTCACAATTCTGCTCTGCTAGCCAATACACAGTAACTTTCCATCAGGTTTCATAGAGTAGTGGTCATCACGTCTGCTTAACACGCAGAAGGTCCTGCGTTCAATCCCCAGTAAAACCAATCTGTTCTTAGTGTTGAAATAATACTCAATTAAACTACAATATATGAAGTTCTTGGCTTTGTTGCCGAATGATGGGATGTTTTGGCTTCCATCCACAACAGAGCTACGAATTTGTTTTTTTTTTCCCTGGCGGTCAAAACTCGTCTCTAATTGCCATTACTTTGCAGGCTTTCAAAGGATTCATAGTGTAGTGGAAATCACGTCTGCTTTACATGCAGAAGGTCCTGGGTTCAATCCCCAGTGATACCCATGTGTTCTTGGTGTTGAAATAATCCCCTATCAACCTGCAGTATATAAAGTTCTTGGCTTTGTTGCCGAATGATGGGATGTTTTGGCTTCCATCCCCAACAGAGCTACGAATTTGTTTTTTTTTTCCCTGGCGGTCAAAACTCGTCTCTAATTGCCATTACTTTGCTGGCTTTCAAAGGTTTCATAGTGTAGTGGAAATCACGTCTGCTTTACACGCAGAAGGTCCTGGGTTCAATCCCCAGTGAAACCCATGTGTTCTTGGTGTTGAAAAAATCCCCTATTAACCTGCAATATATAAAGTTCTTGCCTTTGTTGCCGAATAACGGGATGTTTTAGCTTCCATCACCAACAGAGCTACGAATTTGTTTTTTTTCCCCGGCGGTCAAAACTCGTCTCTAATTGCCATTACTTTGCAGGATTTCAAAGGTTTCTTAGTGTAGTGGTCATCACGTCTGCTTCACACGCAGAAGGTCCTGGGTTCAATACCCAGTGAAACCAATCTGTTTTTGGTGTTGAAGTAATTTCCTATCGACTTGTAATATGTGATATTCTTGGTTTCGTTGCCAAATGACAATACATTTTGGCTTCCATCACAAAGAGAACTACGATTTTGGGTTTCTTTTTTATTGACCATTTTAGCAGAAAACATAATCCCATATTATAAAAATCCTATTTGTTTCAAAATATATAGTTCCTTTAAATACAAAAGCAAACAACTAAACTATGTGGAAAAAAGTAACACATTCAATGTAAACTTCCTTTTAAGCAAAATCCCTTTGTAGGAATAAAACTGGTAAAATATGTAATAATAATTGTAAATGTTTCATTAACCAAAAACACTTTCCTTCAGCAATAAAAAGGCCGCGTCAGTCACAATTCTGCTCTGCTAGCCAATACACAGTAACTTTTTGTCAGGTTTCATAGTGTAGTGGCCATCATGTCTGCTTAACATGCAGAAGGTCCTGGGTTCAATCCCCCAGTGAAACCAATCTGTTCTTAGTGTTGAAATAATACGCTATCCAGCTACAATAAATGAAGTTCTCGGCTTTGTTGCCGAATGACGGGATTTTTTGGCTTCCATCACAAACAGAACTACATATTATTTTTTTTTTTTCCCCTGGCAGTCAAAACTCGTCTCTAAATGCCATTACTTTGCAGGATTTCACAGGTTTCAAAGTGGAGTCGTCATCACGTTTACTTCACACGCAGAAGGTCCTGGGTTCAATCCCCAGTAAAAACAAGCCATTTTCGCTGTTGAAGTAATTTGCTATCAACCTGTAACATATGAAATTCTTTGTTTTGTTGCCAACTGATAATATATTTTGGCTTCCATCACCAAGAGAACTACGATTTTGGGTTTCTTTTTTATTGACCATTTTAGCAGAAAACATAATCCCATATTATAAAAATCCTGTTTGTTTCAAAATATATAGTTCCTTTAAATACAAAAGCAAACAACTAAACTATGTGGAAAAAAGTTACACATTCAATGTAAACTTCCTTTTAAGCAAAATCCCTTTGTAGGAATAAAACTGGTAAAATATGGAATAAAAATTGTAAATGTTTCATTAACCAAAAATACTTTCCTTCAGCAATAAAAAGGCCCCGTCAGTCACAATTCTGCTCTGCTAGCGAATACACAGTAACTTTCTATAAGGTTTCATAGAGTAGTGGTCATCACGTCTGCTTAACACGCAGAAGGTCCTGCGTTCAATCCCCAGTAAAACCAATCTGTTCTTGGTGTTGAAATAATACTCAATTAAACTACAATATATGAAGCTCTTGGCTTTGTTGCCGAATGATGGGATGTTTTGGCTTCCATCCCCAACAGAGCTACGAATTTGTTTTTTTTTTCCCTGGCGGTCAAAACTCGTCTCTAATTGCCATTACTTTGCAGGCTTTCAAAGGTTTCATAGTGTAGTGGAAATCACGTCTACTTCACACGCAGAAGGTCCTGCGTTCAATCCCCAGTAAAAACAAGCCGTTTTCGCTGTTCGAATAATTTGCTATCAACCTGTAACATATGAAATTCTTTGTTTTGTTGCCAACTGATAATATATTTTGGCTTCCATCACCAAGAGAACTACGATTTTGGGTTTCTTTTTTATTGACCATTTTAGCAGAAAACATAATCCCATATTATAAAAATCCTGTTTGTTTCAAAATATATAGTTCCTTTAAATACAAAAGCAAAAGACCAAACTATGGAGAAAAAAGTAACACATTCAATATAAACTTCAATTTAAGCAAAATCCTCTTGTAGGAATAAAACTGGTAAAATATGTAATAATAGTTGTAAATGTTTCATTAACCAAAAATACTTTCCTTCAGCAATAAAAAGGCCCCGTCAGTCACAATTCTGCTCTGCTAGCGAATACACAGTAACTTTTCGTCAGGTTTCATAGTGTAGTGGTCATCACGTCTGCTTAACACGCAGAAGTTCCTGGGTTCAATCCCCCAGTGAAAGCAATCTGTTCTTAGTGTTGAAATAATACGCTATCCAGCTACAATATATGAAGTTCTCGGCTTTGTTGCAGAATGACGGGATTTTTTGGCTTCCATCACAAACAGAACTACATATTATTTTTTTTTTTCCCCTGGCAGTCAAAACTCGTCTCTAAATGCCATTACTATGCAGGATTTTACAGGTTTCATAGTGGAGTCGTCATCACGTTTACTTCACACGCAGAAGGTCCTGGGTTCAATCCCCAGTAAAAACAAGCCATTTTCGCTGTTGAAGTAATTTGCTATCAACCTGTAACATATGAAATTCTTTGTTTTGTTGCCAACTGATAATATATTTTGGCTTCCATCACCAAGAGAACTACGATTTTGGGTTTCTTTTTTATTGACCATTTTAGCAGAAAACATAATCCCATATTATAAAAATCCTGTTTGTTTCAAAATATATAGTTCCTTTAAATACAAAAGCAAACAACTAAACTATGTGGAAAAAAGTTACACATTCAATGTAAACTTCCTTTTAAGCAAAATCCCTTTGTAGGAATAAAACTGGTAAAATATGGAATAAAAATTGTAAATGTTTCATTAACCAAAAATACTTTCCTTCAGCAATAAAAAGGCCCCGTCAGTCACAATTCTGCTCTGCTAGCTAATACACAGTAACTTTCTATCAGGTTTCATAGAGTAGTGGTCATCACGTCTGCTTAACACGCAGAAGGTCCTGCGTTCAATCCCCAGTAAAACCAATCTGTTCTTGGTGTTGAAATAATACTCAATTAAACTACAATATATGAAGCTCTTGGCTTTGTTGCCGAATGATGGGATGTTTTGGCTTCCATCCCCAACAGAGCTACGAATTTGTTTTTTTTTTCCCTGGCGGTCAAAACTCGTCTCTAATTGCCATTACTTTGCAGGCTTTCAAAGGTTTCATAGTGTAGTGGAAATCATGTCTGCTTTACACGCAGAAGGTCCTGGGTTCAATCCCCAGTGAAACCCATGTGTTCTTGGTGTTGAAATAATCCCCTATCAACCTGCAGTATATAAAGTTCTTGGCTTTGTTGCTGAATAACGGGATGTTTTAGCTTCCATCACCAACAGAGCTACGAATTTGTTTTTTTTCCCCTGGCGGTCAAAACTCGTCTCTAATTGCCATTACATTGCAGGTTTTCAAAGGTTTCATAGTGTAGTGGTCATCAAGTCTGCTTCACACGCAGAAGGTCCTGAGTTCAATCCCCAGTGAAACCAATCTGTTTTTGGTGTTGAAGTAATTTCCTATCGACTTGTAATATGTGAAATTCTTGGTTTCGTTGCCAAATGACAATTCATTTTGGCTTCCATCACAAAGAGAACTACGATAAATATAAACTTCAATTTAAGCAAAATCCTTTTGTAGGAATAAAACTGGTAAAATATGTAATAATAATTGTAAATGTTTCATTAACCAAAAACACTTTCCTTCAGCAATAAAAAGGCCCCGTCAGTCGCAATTCTGCTCTGGTAGCCAATACACAGTAACTTTTCGTCAGGTTTCATAGTGTAGTGGTCATCACGTCTGCTTAAGACGCAGAAGGTCCTGGGTTCAATCCCCAGTGAAACCAATCTGTTCTTAGTGTTGAAATAATACGCTATCCAACTACAATATATGAAGTTCTCGGCTTTGTTGCCGTATGACGAGATGTTTTGGCTTCCATCACAAACAGAACTACAAATTATTATTTTTTTTTCCCCTGGCGGTCAAAACTCGTCTCTAAATGCTATTACTTTGCAGAATTTCACAGGTTTCATAGTGGAGTCGTCATCACGTCTACTTCACACGCAGAAGGTCCTGGGTTCAATCCCCAGTAAAAACAAGCCGTTTTCGCTGTTCGAATAATTTGCTATCAACCTGTAACATATCAAATTCTTTGTTTTGTTGCCAACTGATAATATATTTTGGCTTCCATCACCAAGAGAACTACGATTTTGGGTTTCTTTTTTATTGACCATTTTAGCAGAAAACATAATCCCATATTATAAAAATCCTGTTTGTTTCAAAATATATAGTTCCTTTAAATACAAAAGCAAAAGACCAAACTATGGAGAAAAAAGTAACACATTCAATATAAACTTCAATTTAAGCAAAATCCTCTTGCAGGAATAAAACTGGTAAAATATGTAATAATAGTTGTAAATGTTTCATTAACCAAAAATACTTTCCTTCAGCAATAAAAAGGCCCCGTCAGTCACAATTCTGCTCTGCTAGCGAATACACAGTAACTTTTCGTCAGGTTTCATAGTGTAGTGGTCATCACGTCTGCTTAACACGCAGGAGGTCCTGGGTTCAACCCCCAGTGAAACCAATCTGTTCTTAATGTTGAAATAATACTCAATTGAACTACAATATAATAAGTTCTTGGCTTTGTTGCCGAATGATGGGATGTTTTGGCTTCCATCCCCAACAGAGCTACGAATTTGTTTTTTTTTCCCCTGGCGGTCAAAACTCGACTCTAATTGCCATTACTTTGCAGGATTTCGAAGGTTTCATAGTGTAGTGGTCATCACGTCTGCTTCACACGCAGAAGGTCCTTGGTTCAATCCCCTGTGAAACCAATCTGTTTTTGGTGTTGAAGTAATTTCCTATCGACTTGTAATATGTGAAATTCTTGGTTTCGTTGCCAAATGACAATGCATTTTGGCTTCCATCACAAAGAGAACTACGATTTTGGGTTTCTTTTTATTGACCATTTTAGCAGAAAACATAATCCCATATTATAAAAATCCTATTTGTTTCAAAATATATAGTTCCCATAAATACAAAAGCAAAAGACCAAACTATGGAGAAAAAAGTAACACATTCAATATAAACTTCAATTTAAGTAAAATCCTTTTGTAGGAATAAAACTGCTAAAATATGTAATAATAGTTGTAAATGTTTTATTAACCAAAAATACTTTCCTTCAGCAATAAAAAGGCCCCGTCAGTCACATTTCTGCTCTGCTAGCGAATACACAGTAACTTTTCATCGGGTTTCATAGTGTAGTGGTCATCACGTCTGCTTAACACGCAGAAGGTCCTGGGTAGAGATGAGCGAACCGGTCGCGGTTCGGCTCGAGGTGGTTCGCCGAACGGAGTTCTCGTTCGAGTTCAGTTCGTCGAACGTTCGACGAACCGAACTCGAACGTATAGGCTATAATGGGAGGCAATCACAAACACATAAAAATGCATTATAAATGTACACAAACAGTTAATAAACATTGCCATAACACTTACCGGTCCTCGCGATCCCTTCTGCACTCTGTCTCCTGCCGCTATTCCATCCGATGATCGCTGAATCCTCCAGGGTGACCTGCACTGGCAGCAGAGATGCAGGACCTATCGTGACGTCAAAATAGCCATGTGACCAGTCATGTGGCTATTATCTCATTGGCTACAGACTGGTCACATGACTATGACACGTCATGTAGGACCTGCGAGTGCATCTCTCCGGTACACGGTGCACATATGTGTATCGCCATGTACCAGCGACATGCTCTAGCACACGGTCGACTCCCCGTTCCGTTAGGGACCGGCTGACACAGCCGGTCATTAACGGAGATCACCGTTGCCATAGCAACGCAGTTAGCGGTGACGTCACCGCTAACCGCGGCTCCGAGAGCACCGTTGCTATGGTAACGCGTCTGTCAGCGTTACCGCTGTTACTGCTAGCAGCCAGCACTGATCACTCACGGAGTGAAGGCTGCACGATTGTAGTGAGCATTGTAGTGAGGATGGAGGTTCCCCAGCCCCAAGTGATGAGCTGGTGAACCTCATCCTTCCTCACTACAATCGTCACTACTACTACACTAGAAAGAAAGAAGACAGAAGAGCAGGGTCGACAGGGGGTAATAAAGATGGAGTCTCTAATGTGTCTGTGTATTTATTTCTATTAAAGTATTTTTCCTCTGTGTGGTGTCTTTTTTTAACCCTTTATTGGAGATTCTTAATGGCCGGGTCAAACGTGCCTGACATTAAGAATCTCTGGCTTAATACTGGCTAGTAAAACAAAGCCAGTATTAACTCATGATTACCCAACAAGCCACCCGGCTCCAGGGCTGTTGGAAGAGTTGGATACAGCGCCAGATGATGGCGCTTCTATGAGAGCGCCATTTTCTGGGACGGCTGCGGACTGAAATCCGCAGCAGAGGCGCCCACAAAGCTCGGGCTAACCTGTGCTGCGGATTCCAATCCCCAGCTGCCTAGTTGTACCCGGCTGGACACAAAAATAGGGCGAAGCCCACGTCATTTGTTTTTTAATTATTTCATGAAATAAGTGAAATAATTTAAAAAAACGGGCTTCCCTATATTTTTGGTTCCCAGCCGGGTACAAATAGGCAACTGGGGGTTGGAGGCAGCCCGTGGCTGCCAGCTGTACCTGGCTAGCATACAAAAATATGGCGAAGCCCACGTCATTTTTTTGGTGGGCAAAAAACTTCTGCATACAGTCCTGGATGGAGTATGCTGAGCCTTGTAGTTCTGCAGCTGCTGTCTGCTCTTCTCCATACAGACAGACAGCAGCTGCAGAACTACAAGGCTCAGCATACTCCATCCAGGACTGTATGCAGAATTTTTTTGCCCCCTGAAAAAATTATGTGGGCTTCGCCATATTTTTGTATGCTAGCCAGGTACAGCAGGCAGGTACGGCTGCCCCCAACCCCCAGTTGCCTATTTGTACCCGTCTGGGAACCAAAAATAAAGGGAAGCCCTTTTTTTATTATTTCATGAATTTCATGAAATAATTAGAAAACAAATGTCGTAGGCTTTGCCCCATTTTTGTGTCCAGCCAGGTACAACTAGGCAGCTGGGGATTGGAATCCGCACCACCGGTTGGCCTGAGCTTTCTGGGCCCCACTGCTGCGAATTGCAGTCTGCAGCCACCTCAGAAAATGGCATTTTCATAGAAGCGCCATCTTCTGGCGCTGTATCCAACTCTTCCAGCACCTGCCTGCTATACCTGGCTAGCATACAAAAATATGGCGAAGCTCACGTCCTTTTTTTGTAGTTTTTTGGCAAAAAAAATAAAAAATGCTTCCCTGGATTTTCCATTGCCAGTGAAGGTAACACCAAGCAGTGGGGGTTAGCAGCCAGTAGCTGCTTGGATTACCCTTAGCTAGCAATACAAAAAATGCAGCGGGAGCCCATATATATTTTTTTTAATTATTTATTTAAATAACTAAAAATAAAATGGGCTTCCCTGTATTTTGATTGCTGGACATCACAGTGCTGTAAAAATAAATCTTTAAAAAAATGACGTAGCGCTCCGCGGTATTTTTGATTCTCAGCGCAGATAAAGCAGACAGCTATGGGTTGCCACCCCCATCTGCCTGCCGTTACCTTGGTTGTCAATCAAAATACAGGGAAGCCCATTAATTTTTTCTATTTAAAAAATAGTTAAAAAAAAAAAATTACGTTGGGTCCCCCCATTTTTGATAGCCAGCTAGGGTAAAGCAGACGGCTGTAGCCTGAAAACCACAGCTGGCAGCTTTACCGTGGTTGGGGATCCAATGTGGAGGTCCCCTCAGGCTCTTTTTTATAATTATTTTATAAATATTAATAATTACACAATAAAAGTAGGGTCCCCCCCAAATTGGATCACCAGCCAAGGTAAAGCGGACAGCTGTGGTCTGGTATTCTCAGGGTGGGAAGGTCCATAGTTATTGGGCCTTCACAGCCTAAAAATAGCAGGCCGCAGGCACCCCAGACATGGCGCATCCACTAGATGCGCCAATCCTGGCGCTTCACCCCAGCTCATCCCGTGCCCTGGTGCAGTGGCAAACGGGGTAATAAATCGGGTTGATACTAGCTGTAAAGTCACCTGAGATCAAGCCCAGCAGTTTGTGATGTCATGGCGTCTATTAGATACCCAACATCATAAACTGTCAGTACTAACAAAAACAAAAAATCGACAAAAGAAATTTATTTGAAAAAACAGTCCCCAAAACATTTCCTCTTTCACCAATTTATTGTAAGAAAAAAAATAAAGGGGTCCCACGACGACTCTGGACCGTCTAGAATATGGGGGGGAGACACTCAGGGAACGTATCCCCCATTTTCTAGGAGTGCGGACCCTTCATGTGAGGAGTGTGGGTGCAATGAATCTGCACTCACTCTCCCCGGGTCCACAGCAGCAGAGTCCATGTCGTAATGGTTGCTACCAAAGCTGCAATGCCCTGCTCATGAGGTAAGGGCATGCCTAATCAGGAGAACTACTGTAGAGGAAGCTCTGCTCACTGGTATATAGGTGCTCAGAGGTAATAATAGATAAAATTAGTGAGTAACCTCGGCACTCTAAATCTCCCAGACTAAGTCAGTAAGTCCCAATGGATAGTAATGCAAAATCACTCTTTATTGGTCCGTATTAAGAACATTTTTTTTCATAAGCATATATGTTTTTGTCCAAAACAAGTTACAAATGACGTTTCGGCCTGAGCCTTCGTCAGATTGGACTTATCTGCATGTAATCATGAAAAATGACAATAATCAGTATCACATAAGAGTGAGAGAACAATAACATAAACTCGAACAATGTAGAGGTACAATTGGGATGCAGCAAAAAAATTGCAACACAGCAAGAAATGAAACACATGATACAAATGTCATAATACAGTTCAAGGACAATATAGTAATGACAAATATGGGGTCAGAGTAGGCTTAGACAGCTCTGGTACGAAAGAGATGTCAATCATAAAGTAACATGTGCAGTAGGTGTAGAGCTACAGTATGCATGGCAGAGCTAATGGGTAGACTGACCATAGAAAAAGAACGGAGAAAAAGTGGAGAAAAAGTGGAGAAAAAGTGGAGCATAAGAGGAGAAAAAGTGGAGAAAAAAGTGGAGAAAAAGTGGAGAAAAAGTGGAGCATAAGAGGAGAAAAAGTGGAGAAAAAGTGGAGAAAAAGTGGAGAAAAAGTGGAGCATAAGAGGAGAAAAAGTGGAGATTAAGAGGAGAAAAAGTGGAGAAAAAGTGGAGCATAAGAGGAGAAAAAGTGGAGAAAAAGTGGAGAAAAAGTGGAGCATAAGAGGAGAAAAAGTGGAGATTAAGAGGAGAAAAAGTGGAGAAAAAGTGGAGAAAAAGTGGAGCATAAGAGGAGAAAAAGTGGAGAAAAAGTGGAGAAAAAGTGGAGAAAAAGTGGAGCATAAGAGGAGAAAAAGTGGAGATTAAGAGGAGAAAAAGTGGAGAAAAAGTGGAGCATAAGAGGAGAAAAAGTGGAGAAAAAGTGGAGAAAAAGTGGAGCATAAGAGGAGAAAAAGTGGAGAAAAAAGTGGAGAAAAAGTGGAGAAAAAGTGGAGAAAAAGTGGAGCATAAGAGGAGAAAAAGTGGAGATTAAGAGGAGAAAAAGTGGAGAAAAAGTGGAGAAAAAGTGGAGAAAAAGTGGAGCATAAGAGGAGAAAAAGTGGAGAAAAAGTGGAGAAAAAGTGGAGAAAAAGTGGAGCATAAGAGGAGAAAAAGTGGAGATTAAGAGGAGAAAAAGTGGAGAAAAAGTGGAGCATAAGAGGAGAAAAAGTGGAGAAAAAGTGGAGCATAAGAGGAGAAAAAGTGGAGAAAAAAGTGGAGAAAAAGTGGAGAAAAAGTGGAGCATAAGAGGAGAAAAAGTGGAGAAAAAGTGGAGAAAAAGTGGAGAAAAAGTGGAGAAAAAGTGGAGCATAAGAGGAGAAAAAGTGGAGAAAAAGTGGAGCATAAGAGGAGAAAAAGTGGAGAAAAAGTGGAGCATAAGAGGAGAAAAAGTGGAGAAAAAGTGGAGAAAAAAGTGGAGAAAAAAGTGGAGAAAAAGTGGAGCATAAGAGGAGAAAAAGTGGAGAAAAAAGTGGAGAAAAAGTGGAGAAAAAGTGGAGAAAAAGTGGAGCATAAGAGGAGAAAAAGTGGAGAAAAAAGTGGAGAAAAAGTGGAGAAAAAGTGGAGCATAAGAGGAGAAAAAGTGGAGAAAAAGTGGAGCATAAGAGGAGAAAAAGTGGAGAAAAAGTGGAGAAAGAGTGGAGAAAAAAATGGAGAAAAAGTGGAGAAAAAGTGGAGAAAAAGTGGAGAATAAGAGGAGAAAAAGTGGAGAAAAAGTGGAGAATAAGAGGAGAAAAAGTGGAGAATAAGTGGAGAAAAAAATGGAGAAAAAGTGGAGAAAAAAATGGAGAAAAAGTGGAACACCCTTTGGTACCTTTCATGTGGCACTAAGGGGTGCTTAGCTTTGTATTTAGCCAAAAAAATGAAAAAAAAAATGACGTAGGGTTCCCCCTAGTTTTGTAGCCAGCTAGGGTAAAGCAGACGGCTGCAGCCTGCAGACCACAGCTGGCAACCTCACCTTGGCTGGTAATCCAAAACTGAGGTCACCCCACGCTGTTATTTTAAATTAAATAAATAATTAAAAAAAAAAACACGTAGGGGTCCCCCAAAATTGGATCACCAGCCAAGGTAAAGCAGACAGCTGGGGCCTGATATTCTCAGACTAGGGAGGTCCATGGTTATTGGAATCTCCCCAGCCTAAAAATAGCAGGCCGCAGCCGCCCCAGAAGTGGCGCATCCATTAGATGCGCCAATCCTGGTGCTTCGCCCCAGCTCATCCCGCGCCCTGGTGCGGTGGCAAACGGGGTAATCTATGGGGTTAATACCAGATGTGTAATGTCACCTGGCATCAAGCCCTGGGGTTGGTGAGGTCAGGCGTCTAACAGATACCCGACATCACCAACCCAGTCAGTAATAAAAAAAAATAGACGACAAACACATTTTTATTTGAAAAAACACTCCCCAAAACATTCCCTCTTTAACCAATTTATTAGAATGAAAAACAAATCCAGGTCTGGTGTAATCCAAGGGGTTGCCATGACGATCCACACTGTCCCAGTCAATGAAGAGCAGGATGTTCCCCATTGGCTGGGAGAGCAGTGCAGTGACCTGAGCTAACATCAATGGGTCAGCCCAGGTCACTGCAGGGGGGTGACAAGTGCTGCTGTCAGCGAGGTACATTACCTGCGCTGATCTCCAGCACACTGACAGCCCCTGTCACTGAGGTCAATCACCGGCGCCTTCACAGCAAGTATCGCGAGAGGTCCGTGACGTCTCGGGTGGGAAGCGAGAGGTGATGTGACAAGCGGCGGCCATGGAGGACAGTGACAGCGCTGAGGTCTGGATGGCGGGACTTCATCACCGCAGGTAAGCCGAGCGGGGGGGGGAGGTGGGGTGCGTGTGTGAGAGTGTGTGTGTGTGTGTATATGTATGTATACATGCTGCGGGCAGGAGGGGGCGGAGCGAGCTGAGCGGGAAGTGTGGGCTTCCTGCACGTAACTAAGATAAACATCGGGTTACTAACCAAAGCGCTTTGCTTGGATACCCGATGTTTATCTTGGTTACCAGCTTGTGGCAGGCTGCCAGCGATGGCTCCTGCACACTGTAGCTGTAAAAAGCCCTGCTTTTTGCTGCTAGAACCGTTCTCGAACGTTTCTAGAACTATCGAGCTTTTAGCAAAAAGCTCGAGTTCTAGTTCGATCTCGAACAGCCGAAAAATCACTCGAGCCTAGAACTGGAGAACCACGAACCGCGAACCGCGCTCAACTCTAGTTCTGGGTTCAATCCCCAGTGAAACCAATCTGTTCTTAGTGTTGAAAAAATACGCTCTCCAACTATAATATATGAAGTTCTCGGCATTGTTGCCGTATGACGGGATGTTTAGGCTTCCATCACAAACAGAACTACAAATTATTTTTTTTTTTCCACTGGCGGTCAAAACTCGTCTCTAAATGCCATTACTTTGCAGGATTTCACAGGTTTCATAGTGGAGTCGTCATCACGTCTACTTCACACGCAGAAGGTCCTGGGTTCAATCCCCAGTAAAAACAAGCCGTTTTCGCTGTTGAAGTAATTTTCCATCAACCTGTAACATATGAAATTCTTTGTTTTGTTGCCAACTGATAATATATTTTGGCTTCCATCACCAAGAGAACTACGATTTTGGGTTTCTTTTTTATTGACCATTTTAGCAGAAAACATAATCCCATATTATAAAAATCCTGTTTGTTTTAAAATATATAGTTACTTTAAATACAAAAGCAAACAACTAAACTATGTGGAAAAAAGTAACACATTCAATGTAAACTTCCTTTTAAGCAAAATCCCTTTGTAGGAATAAAACTGTTAAAATATGTAATAAAAATTGTAAATGTTTCATTAACCAAAAATACTTTCCTTCAGCAATAAAAAGGCCCCGTCAGTCACAATTCTGCTCTGCTAGCCAATACACAGTAACTTTCCATCAGGTTTCATAGAGTAGTGGTCATCACGTCTGCTTAACATGCAGAAGGTCCTGCGTTCAATCCCCAGTAAAACCAATCTGTTTTTGGTGTTGAAGTAATTTCCTATCGACTTGTAATATGTGAAATTCTTGGTTTCGTTGCCAAATGACAATACATTTTGGCTTCCATCACAAAGAGAACTACGATTTTGGGTTTCTTTTTTATTGACCATTTTAGCAGAAAACATAATCCCATATTATAAAAATCCTATTTGTTTCAAAATATATAGTTCCCATAAATACAAAAGCAAAAGACCAAACTATGGAGAAAAAAGTAACACCTTCAATATAAACTTCAATTTAAGCAAAATCCCTTTGTAGGAATAAAACTGGTAAAATATGTAATAATAATTTTAAATGTATCATTAACCAAAAATACTTTCCTTCAGCAATAAAAAGGCCCCATCAGTCACAATTCTGCTCTGCTAGCCAATACACAGTAACTTATCGTCAGGTTTCATAGTGTAGTGGTCATCACGTCTGCTTAACACGCAGAAGGTCCTGGGTTCAATCCCCAGTGAAACCAATCTGTTCTTAGTGTTGAAATAATACGCTATCCAACTACAATATATGAAGCTCTCAGCTTTGTTGCCGTATGACGGGATGTTTTGGCTTCCATCACAAACTGAACTACAAATTATTTTTTTTTTTCCCCTGGCGGTCAAAACTCGTCTCTAAATGCCATTACTTTGCAGGATTTCACAGGTTTCATAGTGGAGTCGTCATCACGTCTACTTCACACGCAGAAGGTCCTGGGTTCAATCCCCAGTAAAAACAAGCTGTTTTCGCTGTTGAAGTAATTTGCTATCAACCTGTAACATATGAAATTCTTTCTTTTGTTGCCAACTGATAATATATTTTGGCTTCCATCACAAAAAGAACTACGATTTTGGGTTTCTTTTTTATTGACCATTTTAGCAGAAAACATAATCCCATATTATAAAAATCCTATTTGTTTCAAAATATATAGTTCCCATAAATACAAAAGCAAAAGACCAAACTATGGAGAAAAAAGTAACACATTCAATATAAACTTCAATTTAAGCAAAATCCTTTTGTAGGAATAAAACTGCTAAAATATGTAATAATAGTTGTAAATGTTTTATTAACCAAAAATACTTTCCTTCAGCAATAAAATGGCCCCGTCAGTCACAATTCTGCTCTGCTAGCCAATACACAGTAACTTTTTATCAGGTTTCATAGAGTAGTGGTCATCACGTCTGCTTAACACGCAGAAGGTCCTGGGTTCAATCCCCAGTAAAACCAATCTGTTCTTGGTGTTGAAATAATACTCACTTAAACTACAATATATGAAGTTCTTGGCTTTGTTGCCGAATGATGGGATGTTTTGGCTTCCATCCCGAACAGAGCTACGAATTTGTTTTTTTTTTCCCTGGCGGTCAAAACTCGTTTCTAATTGCCATTACTTTGCAGGCTTTCAAAGGTTTCATAGTGAAGTGGAAATCACGTCTGCTTTACACGCAGAAGGTCCTGGGTTCAATCCACAGTGAAACCCATGTGTTCTTGGTGTTGAAATAATCCCCTATCAACCTGCAGTATAAAAAGTTCTTGGCTTTGTTGCCGAATAACGGGATGTTTAAGCTTCCATCACCAACAGAGATACGAATTTGTTTTTTTTTTCCCTGGCGGTCAAAACTCGTCTCTAATTGCCATTACTTTGCAGAATTTCAAAGGTTTCATAGTGTAGTGGTCATCACGTCTGCTTCACACGCAGAAGGTCCTGGGTTGAATCCCCAGTGAAACCAATCTGTTTTTGGTGTTGAAGTAATTTCCTATCGACTTGTAATATGTGAAATTCTTGGTTTCGTTGCCAAATGACAATACATTTTGGCTTCCATCACAAAGAGAACTACGATTTTGGGTTTATTTTTTATTGACCATTTTAGCAGAAAACATAATCCCATATTATAAAAATCCTATTTGTTTCAAAATATATAGTTCCCATAAATACAAAAGCAAAAGACCAAACTATGGAGAAAAAAGTAACACATTCAATATAGACTTTAATTTAATCAAAATCACTTTGTAGGAATAAAACTGGTAAAATATGTAATAATTAGAGTTGAGCGCGGTTCGCGGTTCGAGGTTCTCCAGTTCGGGGCTCGAGTGATTTTGGGGGCTGTTCTAGATCGAACTAGAACTCGAGCTTTTTTGCAAAAGCTCGATAGTTCTAGAAACGTTCGAGAACGGTTCTAGCAGTAAAAAGCAGGGCTTTTTACGGCTACAGTGTGCAGGAGCCATCGCTGGCAGCCTGCCACAAGCTGGTAACCAAGATAAACATCGGGTATCCAACCAAAGCGCTTTGGTTAGTAACCCGATGTTTATCCTAGTTACGTGCAGGAAGCCCACACTTCCCTGCTCAGCTCGCTCCGCCCCCTCCTGCCCGCGGCATGTACACATACACACACTCACACACATACACACACACATGGTCCCGCTCGGCTTACCTGCGGTGATGAAGTCCCGCCATCCCGACCTCAGCGCTGTCACTGTCCTCCATGGCCGCCGCTTGTCACATCACCTCTCGCTTCCGACCCGAGACTGACTAGCGGTGACGTCACGGGCCTCTCGCGAGACTTGGTGTGAAGGCTCTGGTCATTGAACTCAGTGACAGGGGCTGTCGGCAGTGCTGGAGATCAGCGCAGGTAATGTACCTCGCTGACAGCAGCACTTGTCATGCCCTGCAGTGACCTGGGCTGACCCATTGATGTTAGCTCAGGTCACTGCACTGCTCTTCCAGCCAATGGGGAACATTTTGTTCTTCATTGACTGGGACAGTGTGGATCGTCATGGCAACCCCTTGGATTACACCAGACCTGGATTTGTTTTTCATTCTAATAAATTGTTTAAAGAGGGAATGTTTTCGGGAGTGTTTTTTCAAATAAAAATGTGTTTGTCGTCTATTTTTTTTATTACTAACTGGGTTGGTGATGTCGGGTATCTGATAGACGCCTGACCTCACCAACCCCAGGGCTTAATGCCAGGTGACATTACACATCTGGTATTAACCCCATATATTACCCCGTTTGCCACCGCACCAGGGCACGGGATGAGCTGGGGCGAAGCACCAGGATTGGCGCATCTAATGGATGCGCCACTTCTGGGGCGGCTGCGGCCTGCTATTTTTAGGCTGGGGAGAGTCCAATAACCATGGACCTCCCTAGTCTGAGAATATCAGGCCCCAGCTGTCTGCTTTACCTTGGCTGGTGATCCAATTTTGGGGGACCCCTACGTGTTTTTTTTTTTAATTATTTATTTAATTTAAAATAACAGCGTGGGGTGCCCTCAGTTTTGGATTACCAGCCAAGGTGAGGTTGCCAGCTGTGGTCTGCAGGCTGCAGCCGTCTGCTTTACCCTAGCTGGCTACAAAACTAGGGGGAACCCTACGTCATTTTTTTTTTCATTTTTTTGGCTAAATAAAAAGCTAAGCACCCCTTAGCGCCACATGAAAGGCACCAAAGGGTGCTCCACTATTTCTCCATTTTTTCTCCACTTTTTCTACATTTTTTCTCCACTTTTTCTCCATTTTTTTCTCCACTTATTCTCCACTTTTTCTCCACTTATTCTCCACTTTTCTCCACTTATTCTCCACTTTTTCTCCACTTATTCTCCACTTTTTCTACATTTTTTCTCCACTTTTTCTACATTTTTTTCTCCACTTTTTCTCCACTTTTTCTCCACTTTTTCTCCACTTTTTCTCCATTTTTTTCTCCACTTTTTCTCCACTTTTTCTCCATTTTTTTCTCCACTTATTCTCCACTTTTTCTCCATTTTTTTCTCCACTTTTTCTCCACTTTTTCTCCACTTTTTCTCCACTTTTTCTCCATTTGTTTCTCCACTTTTTCTCCACTTTTTCTCCACTTATTCTCCACTTTTTCTCCACTTTTTCTCCACTTTTTCTCCACTTTTTCTCCATTTTTTTCTCCACTTATTCTCCACTTTTTCTCCACTTATTCTCCACTTTTTCTACATTTTTTCTCCACTTTTTTTACATTTTTTTCTCCATTTTTTCTCCACTTTTTCTCCACTTTTTCTCCACTTTTTCTCCCTTTATTTCTCCACTTTTTCTCCACTTTTTCTCCATTTTTTTCTCCACTTATTCTCCACTTTTTCTCCATTTTTTTCTCCACTTTTTCTCCACTTTTTCTCCACTTTTTCTCCATTTTTTTCTCCACTTTTTCTCCACTTTTTCTCCACTTATTCTCCACTTTTTCTCCACTTTTTCTCCACTTTTTCTCCACTTTTTCTCCATTTTTTTCTCCACTTATTCTCCACTTTTTCTCCACTTATTCTCCACTTTTTCTCCATTTTTTTCTCCACTTTTTCTCCACTTTTTCTCCACTTTTTCTCCACTTTTTCTCCATTGTTTTCTCCACTTTTTCTCCACTTTTTCTCCACTTATTCTCCACTTTTTCTCCACTTTTTCTCCACTTTTTCCCCACTTTTTCTCCATTTTTTTCTCCACTTTTTCTCCACTTTTTCTCCACTTATTCTCCACTTTTTCTCCACTTTTTCTCCACTTTTTCCCCACTTTTTCTCCATTTTTTTCTCCACTTATTCTCCACTTTTTCTCCACTTATTCTCCACTTTTTCTCCATTTTTTTCTCCACTTTTTCTCCACTTTTTCTCCACTTTTTCTCCACTTTTTCCCCATTTTTTTCTCCACTTTTTCTCCACTTTTTCTCCACTTTTTCTCCACTTTTTCTCCATTTTTTTCTCCACTTTTTCTCCATTTTTTTCTCCACTTTTTCTCCACTTTTTCTCCACTTATTCTCCACTTTTTCTCCACTTTTTCTCCACTTTTTCTCCACTTTTTCTCCATTTTTTTCTCCACTTTTTCTCCACTTTTTCTCCATTTTTTTCTCCACTTTTTCTCCACTTTTTCTCAACTTTTTCTCCACTTTTTCTCCATTTTTTTCTCCACTTTTTCTCCATTTTTTTTCTCCACTTTTTCTCCACTTTTTCTCCACTTATTCTCCACTTTTTCTCCACTTTTTCTCCACTTTTTCTCCACTTTTTCTCCATTTTTTTCTCCACTTTTTCTCCACTTTTTCTCTATTTTTTTCTCCACTTATTCTCCACTTTCTCTCCACTTATTCTCCACTTTTTCTCCACTTTTTCTCCACTTTTTCTCCATTTTTTTCTCCACTTTTTCTCCACTTTTTCTCCACTTTTTCTCCACTTTTTCTCCATTTTTTTCTCCACTTTTTCTCCACTTTTTCTCCACCTATTCTCCACTTTTTCTCCACTTTTTCTCCACTTTTTCTCCATTTTTTTCTCCACTTATTCTCCACTTTTTCTCCACTTATTCTCCACTTTTTCTCCATTTTTTTCTCCACTTTTTCTCCACTTTTTCTCCACTTTTTCTCCATTTTTTTCTCCACTTTTTCTCCACTTTTTCTCCACTTTTTCTCCACTTTTTCTCCACTTTTTCCCCACTTTTTCTCCATTTTTTTCTCCACTTTTTCTCCACTTTTTCTCCACTTATTCTCCACTTTTTCTCCACTTTTTCTCCACTTTTTCCCCACTTTTTCTCCATTTTTTTCTCCACTTATTCTCCACTTTTTCTCCACTTATTCTCCACTTTTTCTCCATTTTTTTCTCCACTTTTTCTCCACTTTTTCTCCACTTTTTCTCCACTTTTTCCCCATTTTTTTCTCCACTTTTTCTCCACTTTTTCTCCACTTTTTCTCCACTTTTTCTCCATTTTTTCTCCACTTTTTCTCCATTTTTTTCTCCACTTTTTCTCCACTTTTTCTCCACTTTTTCCCCATTTTTTTCTCCACTTTTTCTCCACTTTTTCTCCACTTTTTCTCCACTTTTTCTCCATTTTTTTCTCCACTTTTTCTCCATTTTTTTCTCCACTTTTTCTCCACTTATTCTCCACTTATTCTCCACTTTTTCTCCACTTTTTCTCCACTTTTTCTCCATTTTTTTATCCACTTTTTCTCCACTTTTTCTCCATTTTTTTCTCCACTTTTTCTCCACTTTTTCTCCACTTTTTCTCCACTTTTTCTCCATTTTTTTCTCCACTTTTTCTCCATTTTTTTTCTCCACTTATTCTCCACTTATTCTCCACTTTTTCTCCACTTTTTCTCCACTTATTCTCCACTTTTTCTCCATTTTTTTCTCCACTTTTTCTCCACTTTTTCTCTATTTTTTTCTCCACTTATTCTCCACTTTTTCTCCACTTATTCTCCACTTTTTCTCCACTTTTTCTCCACTTTTTCTCCATTTTTTTCTCCACTTTTTCTCCACTTTTTCTCCACTTATTCTTCACTTTTTCTCCACTTATTCTCCACTTTTTCTCCACTTTTTCTCCATTTTTTTCTCCACTTTTTATCCACTTTTTCTCCACTTTTTCTCCATTTTTTTCTCCACTTTTTCTCCGTTCTTTTTCTATGGTCGGTCTACCCATTAGCTCTGCCATGCATACTGTAGCTCTACACCTACTGCACATGTTACTTTATGATTGACATCTCTTTCGTACCAGAGCTGTCTAAGCCTACTCTGACCCCATATTTGTCATTACTATATTGTCCTTGTACTGTATTATGACATTTGTATCATGTGTTTCATTTCTTGCTGTGTTGCAATTTTTTTGCTGCATCCCAATTGTACCTTTACATTGTTCGAGTTTATGTTATTGTTCTCTCACTCTTATGTGATACTGATTATTGTCATTTTTCATGATTACATGCAGATAAGTCCAATCTGACGAAGGCTCAGGCCGAAACGTCATTTGTAACTTGTTTTGGACAAAAACATATATGCTTATGAAAACATTTTTTTTCTTAATACGGACCAATAAAGAGTGATTTTGCATTACTATCCGTTGTGACTTTCTGACTTTGTCTGGGAGATTTAGAGTGCCGAGGTTACTCACTAATTTTATCTATTATTACCTCTGAGCACCTATATACCAGTGAGCAGAGCTTCTTCTACAGTAGTTCTCCTGATTAGGCATGCCCTTACCTCATGAGCAGGGCATTGCAGCTTTGGTAGCAACCATTACGACATGGACTCTGCTGCTGTGGACCCGAGAAGAGTGAGTGCAGATTCATTGCACCCACACTCCTCACATGAAGGGTCCGCACTCCTAGAAAATGGGGGATACGTTCCCTGAGTGTCTCCCCCCCATATTCTAGACGGTCCAGAGTCGTCGTGGGACCCCTTTATTTTTTTTCTTACAATAAATTGGTGAAAGAGGAAATGTTTTGGGGACTGTTTTTCCAAATAAATTTCTTTTGTCGATTTTTTTTTTTTGTTAGTACTGACAGTTTATGATGTTGGGTATCTAATAGACGCCATGACATCACAAACTGCTGGGCTTTATCTCAGGTTACTTTACAGCTAGTATCAACCGATTTATTACCCCGTTTGCCACTGCACCAGGGCACGGGATGAGCTGGGGTGAAGCGCCAGGATTGGCGCATCTAGTGGATGTGCCACGTCTGGGGTGCCTGCGGCCTGCTATTTTTAGGCTGTGAAGGCCCAATAACTATGGACCTTCCCACCCTGAGAATACCAGACCACAGCTGTCCGCTTTACCTTGGCTGGTGATCCAATTTGGGGGGGACCCTACTTTTATTGTGTAATTATTAATATTTATAAAATAATTATAAAAAAGAGCCTGAGGGGACCTCCACATTGGATCCCCAACCACGCTAAAGCTGCCAGCTGTGGTTTTCAGGCTACAGCCGTCTGCTTTACCCTAGCTGGCTATCAAAAATGGGGGGACCCAACGTCATTTTTTTTTTTAACTATTTTTTAAATAGAAAAAATTAATGAGCTTCCCTGTATTTTGATTGCCAACCAAGGTAACGGCAGGCAGATGGGGG
Source organism: Anomaloglossus baeobatrachus (assembly GCF_048569485.1). Classification (NCBI taxonomy): domain Eukaryota; kingdom Metazoa; phylum Chordata; class Amphibia; order Anura; family Aromobatidae; genus Anomaloglossus; species Anomaloglossus baeobatrachus. Next base: position 357,205,204 of record NC_134354.1, on the reverse strand, counting down.
TGGCAACCCATAGCTGTCTGCTTTATCTGCGCTGAGAATCAAAAATACCGCGAGAGCTACGTCATTTTTTTAAAGATTTATTTTTACAGCACTGTGATGTCCAGCAATCAAAATACAGGGAAGCCCATTTTATTTTTAGTTATTTAAATAAATAATTAAAAAAAATATATATGGGCTCCCGCTGCATTTTTTGTATTGCTAGGTAAGGGTAATCCAAGCAGCTACTGGCTGCTAACCCCCACTGCTTGGTGTTACCTTCACTGGCAATGGAAAATCCAGGGAAGCATTTTTTATTTTTTTTGCCAAAAAACTACAAAAAAAGGGCGTGAGCTTCGCCATATTTTTGTATGCTAGCCAGGTATAGCAGGCAGGTGCTGGAAGAGTTGGATACAGCGCCAGAAGATGGCGCTTCTATGAAAATGCCATTTTCTGAGGCGGCTGCAGACTGCAATTCGCAGCAGTGGGGCCCAGAAAGCTCAGGCCAACCTGTGCTGCGGATTCCAATCCCCAGCTGCCTAGTTGTACCTGGCTGGACACAAAAATGGGGCGAAGCCTACGTCATTTGTTTTCTAATTATTTCATTAAAAACATGAAATAATAAAAAAGGGCTTCCCTTTATTTTTGGTTCCCAGCCGGGTACAAATAGGCAACTGGGGGTTGGGGGCAGCTGTACCTGCCTGCTGTACCTGGCTAGCATACAAAAATATGGCGAAGCCCACATAATTTTTTCAGGGGGCAAAAAACTTCTGCATACAGTCCTGGATGGAGTATGCTGATCCTTGTAGTTCTGCAGCTGCTGTCTGTCTGTATGGAGAAGAGCAGACAGCAGCTGCAGAACTAGAAGGCTCAGCATACTCCATCCAGGACTGTATGCAGAATTTTTTTGCCCACCAAAAAAATGACGTGGGCTTCGCCATATTTTTGTATGCTAGCCAGGTACAGCAGGCAGCCACGGGCTGCCTCCAACTCCTTGTTGCCTATTTGTACCCGGCTGGGAACCAAAAATATAGGGAAGCCTGTTTTTTTTTAATTATTTCACTTATTTCATGAAATAATTAAAAAACAAATGACGTGGGCTTCGCCCCATTTTTGTGTCCAGCCGGGTACAACTAGGCAGCTGGGGATTGGAGTCCGCAGCACAGGTTAGCCCGAGGTTTCAGGGCGCCTCTGCTGCGGATTTCAGTCCGCAGCCGTCCCAGAAAATGGCGCTCTCATAGAAGCGCCATCATCTGGCGCTGTATCAAACTCTTCCAACAGCCCTGGAGCCGGGTGGCTTGTTGGGTAATCATGAGTTAATACTGGCTTTGTTTTACTAGCCAGTATTAAGCCAGAGATTCTTAATGTCAGGCACGTTTGACCCGGCCATTAAGAATCTCCAATAAAGGGTTAAAAAAAAGACACCACACAGAGAAAAGATACTTTAATAGAAATAAATACACAGACACATTAGAGACTCCATCTTTATTACCCCCTGTCAGCCCTCCACGATCCTGCTCTTCTGTCTTCTTTCTAGTGTAGTAGTAGTGACGATTGTAGTGAGGAAGGATGAGGTTCACCAGCTCATCACTTGGGGCTGGGGAACCTCATCCTCACTACAATGCTCACTACAATCGTGCAGCCTTCACTCCGTGAGTGATCAGTGCTGGCTGTCAGCGGTAACAGCGGTAACGCTGACAGACGCGTTACCATAGCAATGGTGCTCTCGGAGCCGCGGTTAGCTAACTGCGTTGCTATGGCAACGGTGATCTCCGTTAATGACCGGCTGTGTCAGCCGGTCCCTAACGGAACGGGGAGTCGACCGTGTGCTAGAGCATGTCGCCGGTACACGGCGATACACATATGTGCACCGTGTACCGGAGAGATGCACTCGCAGGTCCTACATGACGTGTCATAGTCATGTGACCAGTCTGTAGCCAATGAGATAATAGCCACGTGACTGGTCACATGGCTATTTTGACGTCACGATAGGTCCTGCATCTCTGCTGGCAGTGCTGGTCACGGGGAGGATTCAGCAATCATCGGATGGAATAGCGGCAGGAGACAGAGTGCAGAAGGGATCGCGAGGACCGGTAAGTGTTATGGCAATGTTTATTAACTGTTTGTGTACATTTATCATGCATTTTTATATGTTTGTGATTGCCTCCCATTATAGCCTATACGTTCGAGTTCGGTTCGTCGAACGTTCGACGAACTGAACTCGAACGGGACCTCCGTTCGGCGAACCGCCTCGAGCCGAACCGGGACCAGTTCGCTCATCTCTAGTAATAATAATAATAGTAATAATAATTGTAAATGTTTCATTTGTTGCCGTATGACGGGATGTTTTGGCTTCCATCACAAACAGAACTACAAATTATTATTTTTTTTCCCCTGGCGGTCAAAACTCGTCTCTAAATGCCATTACTTTGCAAGATTTCACAAGTTTCATAGTGGAGTCGGCATCACGTCTACTTCACATTCAGAAGTTCCTGGGTTCAATCCCCAGTAAAAACAAGCCGTTTTCGCTGTTGAAGTAATTTGCTATCAACGTGTAACATATGAAATTCTTTGTTTTGTTGCCAACTGATAATATATTTTGGCTTTTATTACCAAGAGAACTACGATTTTGGGTTTCTTTTTTATTGACCATTTTAGCAGAAAACTTAATCCCATATTATAAAAATCCTGTTTGTTTCAAAATATATAGTTCCTTTAAATACAAAAGCAAACAACTAAACTATGTGGAAAAAAGTAACACATTCAATGTAAACTTCCTTTTAAGTAAAATTTCTTTGTAGGAATTAAACTGGTAAAATATGTAATAAAAATTGTAAATGTTTCATTAACAAAAAATACTTTCTTCAGCAATAAAAAGGCCCCGTCAGTCACAATTCTGCTCTGCTAGCCAATACACAGTAACTTTCCATCAGGTTTCATAGAGTAGTGGTCATCACGTCTGCTTAATGCGCAGAAGGTCCTGCGTTCAATCCCCAGTAAAACCAATCTGTTCTTGGTGTTGAAATAATACTCAATTAAACTACAATATATGAAGTTCTTGGCTTTGTTGCCGAATGATGGGATGTTTTGGCATCCATCCCGAACAGAGCTACGAATTTGGTTTTTTTTTCCCTGGCGGTCAAAACTCGTCTCTAATTGCCATTATTTTGCAGGCTTTCAAAGGTTTCATAGTGTAGTGGAAATCACGTCTGCTTTACACGCAGAAGGTCCTGGGTTCAATCCCCAGTGAAACCCATGTGTTCTTGGTGTTGAAATAATCCCCTATCAACCTGCAGTATATAAAGTACTCGGCTTTGTTGCCGAATAACGGGATGTTTTAGCTTCCATCACCAACAGAGCTACGAATTTGTTTTTTTTCCCCTGGCAGTCAAAACTCGTCTCTAATTGCCATTACTTTGCAGAATTTCAAAGGTTTCATAGTGTAGTGGTCATCACGTCTGCTTCACACGCAGAAGGTCCTGGGTTCAATCCCCAGTGAAACCAATCTGTTTTTGGTGTTGAAGTAATTTCCTATCGACTTGTAATATGTGAAATTCTTGGTTTCGTTGCCAAATGACAATACATTTTGGCTTCCATCACAAAGAGAACTACGATTTTGGGTTTCTTTTTTATTGACCATTTTAGCAGAAAACATAATCCCATATTATAAAAATCCTATTTGTTTCAAAATATATAGTTCCCATAAATACAAAAGCAAAAGACCAAACTATGGAGAAAAAAGTAACACATTCAATATAAACTTCAATTTAAGCAAAATCCCTTTGTAGGAATAAAACTGGTAAAATATGTAATAATAATTGTAAATGTTTCATTAACCAAAAATACTTTCCTTCAGCAATAAAAAGGCCCCGTCAGTCACAATTCTGCTCTGCTAGCCAATACACAGTAACTTATCGTCAGGTTTCATAGTGTAGTGGTCATCACATCTGCTTAACACGCAGAAGGTCCTGGGTTCAATCCCCAGTGAAACCAATCTGTTCTTAGTGTTGAAATAATACGCTATCCAACTACAATATATGAAGTTCTCGGCTTTGTTGCTGTATGACGGGATGTTTTGGCTTCCATCACAAACAGAACTACAAATTATTATTTTTTTCCCCTGGCGGTTAAAACTCGTCTTTAAATGCCATTACTTTGCAGAATTTCACAAGTTTCATAGTGGAGTCGTCATCACGTCTACTTCACACGCAGAAGGTCCTGGGTTCAATCCCCAGTAAAAACAAGCCGTTTTCGCAGTTGAAGTAATTTGCTATCAACCTGTAACATATGAAATTCTTTGTTTTGTTGCCAACTGATAATATATTTTGGGTTTTATTACCAAGAGAACTACGATTTTGGGTTTCTTTTTTATTGACCATTTTAGCAGAAAACATAATCCCATATTATAAAAATCCTGTTTGTTTCAAAAAATATAGTTCCTTTAAATACAAAAGCAAACAACTAAACTATGTGGAAAAAAGTAACACATTCAATGTAAACTTCCTTTTAAGTAAAATCCCTTTGTAGGAATAAAACTGGTAAAATATGTAATAAAAATTGTAAATGTTTCATTAACAAAAAATACTTTCTTCAGCAATAAAAAGGCCCCGTCAGTCACAATTCTGCTCTGCTAGCCAATACACAATAACTTTCCATCAGGTTTCATAGAGTAGTGGTCATCACGTCTGCTTAACGCGCAGAAGGTCCTGCGTTCAATCCCCAGTAAAACCAATCTGTTCTTGGTGTTGAAATAATACTCAATTAAACTACAATATATGAAGTTCTTAGCTTTGTTGCCGAATGATGGGAAGTATTTGATATCAACCTGTAACATATGAAATTCTTTCTTTTGTTGCCAACTGATAATATATTTTGGCTTCCATCACCAAGAGAACTACGATTTTGGGTTTCTTTTTTATTGACCATTTTAGCAGAAAACATAATCCCATATTATAAAAATCCTGTTTGCTCCAAAATATATAGTTCCTTTAAATACAAAATCAAACAACTAAACTATGTGGAAAAAAGTAACACATTCAATATAAACTTCCTTTTAAGCAAAATCCCTTTGTAGGAATAAAATTGGTAAAATATGTAATAAAAATTGTAAATGTTTCATTAACCAAAAATACTTTCCTTCAGCAATAAAAAGGCCCTGTCAGTCACAATTCTGCTCTGCTAGCAAATACACAGTAACTTTCCATCAGGTTTCATAGAGTAGTGGTCATCACGTCTGCTTAACATGCAGAAGGTCCTGCGTTCAATCCCCAGTAAAACCAATCTGTTATTGGTGTTGAAATAATACTCAATTAAACTACAATATATGAAGTTCTTGGCTTTGTTGCCGAATAACAGGATGTTTTAGCTTCCATCACCAACAGAGCTACGAATTTGTTTTTTTTCCCCTAGCGGTCAAAACTCGTCTCTAATTGCCATTATTTTGCAGGATTTCAAAGGTTTCGTAGTGTAGTGGTCCTCACGTCTGCTTCACACGCAGAAAGTCCTGGGTTCAATCCCCAGTGAAACCAATCTGTTTTTGGTGTTGAAGTAATTTCCTATCGACTTGTAATATGTGAAATTCTTGGTTTCGTTGCCAAATGACAATACATTTTGGCTTCCATCACAAAGAGAACTAGGATTTTGGGTTTCTTTTTTATTGACCATTTTAGCAGAAAACATAATCCCATATTATAAAAATCCTATTTGTTTCAAAATATATAGTTCCCATAAATGCAAAAGCAAAAGACCAAACTATGGAGAAAAAAGTAACACATTCAATATAAACTTCAATTTAAGCAAAATCCCTTTGTAGGAATAAAACTGGTAAAATATGTAATAATAATTGTAAATGTTTCATTAACCAAAAATACTTTCCTTCAGCAATAAAAAGGCCCCGTCAGTCACAATTCTGCTCTGCTAGCCAATATACAGTAACTTTTTGTCAAGTTTCATAATGTAGTGGTCATCACGTCTGCTTAACACGCAGAAGGTCCTGGGTTCAATCCCCAGTAAAAACAAGCCGTTTTCGCTGTTGAAGTAATTTGCTATCAACCTGTAATATATGAAAATCTTGGTTTTGTTGCCAACTGATAATATATTTTGGCTTCCCTCACCAAGAGAACTACGATTTTGGGTTTATTTTTTATTTACAATTTTAGCAGAAAACATAATCCCATATTATAAAAATCCTGTTTGTTTCAAAATATATAGTTCCTTTAAATACAAAAGCAAACAACTAAACTATGTGGAAAAAAGTAACACATTCAATGTAAACTTCCTTTTAAGCAAAATCCCTTTGTAGGAATAAAACTGGTTAAATATGTAATAAAAATTGTAAATGTTTCATTAACCAAAAATACTTTCCTTCAGCAATAAAATGGCCCCGTCAGTCACAATTCTGCTCTGCTAGCCAATACACAGTAACTTTTCGTCAGGTTTCATAGTGTAGTGATCATCACGTCTGCTTAACACGCAGAAGGTCCTGGGTTCAATCCTCAGTGAAACCAATCTGTTCTTAGTGATGAAATAATACGCTATCCAACTCCAATATATGAAGTTCTCGGCTTTGTTGCCGAATGACGGGATGTTTTGGCTTCCATCACAAACAGAACTACAAATTATTTTTTTTTTCCCCTGGCGGTCAAAATTCGTCTCTAAATGCCATTACTTTGCAGGATTTCACAGGTTTCTTAGTAGAGTCGTCATCACGTCTACTTCACACGCAGAAGGTCTTGGGTCAATCCCCAGTAAAATCAAGCCGTTTTTACTGTTGAAGTAATTTGCTATCAACCTGTAACATATGAAATTCTTTGTTTTGTTGCCAACTGATAATATATTTTGGCTTCCATCACCAAGAGAACTACGATTTTGGTTTTCTTTTTTATTGACCATTTTAGCAGAAAACATAATCCCATATTATTAAAATCCTGTTTGTTTCAAAATATATAGTTCCTTTAAATACAAAAGCAAACAACTAAACTATGTGGAAAAAAGTAACACATTCAATGTAAACTTCCTTTTAAGCAAAATCCCTTTGTAGGAATAAAACTGGTAAAATATGTAATAAAAATTGTAAATGTTTCAATAACCAAAAATACTTTCCTTCAGCAATAAAAAGGCCCCGTCAGTCACAGTTCTGCTCTGCTAGCCAACACACAGTAACTTTCCATCAGGTTTCATAGAGTAGTGGTCATCCCGTCTGCTTAACACGCAGAATGTCCTGCGTTCTATCCCCAGTAAAACCAATCTGTTCCTGGTGTTGAAATAATCCTCAATTAAACTACAATATATGAAGTTCTCGGCTTTGTTGCTGAATGATGGGATGTTTTGGCTTCCATCCCCAACAGAGCTACGAATTTGTTTTTTTTTTTCCCTGGCGGTCAAAACTCGTCTCTAATTGCCATTACTTTGCAGGCTTTCAAAGGTTTCATAGTGTAGTGGAAATCACGTCTGCTTTACACGCAGACGGTCCTGGGTTCAATCCCCAGTGAGACCCATGTGTTCTTGGTGTTGAAATAATCCCCTATCAACCTGCAGTATATAAAGTTCTTGGCTTTGTTGCCGAATAACTGGATGTTTTAGCTTCCATCACCAACAGAGCTACGAATTTGTTTTTTTTTCCCTGGCGGTCAAAACTCGTCTCTAATTGCCATTACTTTGCAGAATTTTAAAGGTTTCATAGTGTAGTGGTCATCACGTCTGCTTCACACGCAGAAGGTCCTGGGTTCAATCCCCAGTGAAACCAATCTGTTTTTGGTGTTGAAGTAATTTCCTATCGACTTGTAATATGTGAAATTCTTGGTTTCGTTGCCAAATAACAATACATTTTGGCTTCCATCACAAAGAGAACTACGATTTTGGGGGGTTTTTTTATTGACCGTTTTAGCAGAAAACATAATCCCATATTACAAAAATCCTATTTGTTTCAAAATATATAGTTCCCATAAATACAAAAGCAAAAGACCAAACTATGGAGAAAAAAGTAACACATTCAATATAAACTTCAATTTAAGCAAAATCCCTTTGTAGGAATAAAACTGGTAAAATATGTAATAATAATTGTAAATGTTTCATTAACCAAAAATACTTTCCTTCAGCAATAAAAAGGCCCCGTCAGTCACAATTCTGCTCTGTTAGCCAATACACAGTAACTTTTCGTCAGGTTTCATAGTGTAGTGGTCATCATTTCTGCTTAACATGCAGAAGGTCCTGGGTAAAGTTGAGCGCGGTTCGAGGTTCGAGGTTCTCCAGTTCTAGGCTCGAGTGATTTTGGAGGCTGTTCGAGATCGAACTAGAACTCGAGCTTTTTGCAAAAGCTCGATAGTTCTAGATACGTTCGAGAACGGTTCTAGCAGCAAAAAGCAGGGCTTTTTACAGCTATGGTGTGCAGGAGCCATCGCTGGCAGCCTGCCACAAGCTGGTAACCAAGATAAAAATCGGGTATCCAACCAAAGCGCTTTGGTTAGTAACCCGATGTTTATCATAGTTACGTGCAGGAAGCCCACACTTCCCCGCTCAGCTCGCTCTGCCCCCTCCTGCCCGCGGCATGTACACACGTACACACGTACACACACACACACACACACACACACACACACACACGGTCCCGCTCGGCTTACCTGCGGTCGGCCCGGGGGCAGCAGTCCTTGGCACTGGAAACTGTGGCTGCCGGCCCTTTAAGGCCCGCAGACCACAGCGTTCACTGTGTTCTCCTGCATTGAGCATCATCTGTGGGCGGAGCTACCGCCCGGCGTCCTGCTCGGTCGCACAGATGAAGGAGTCACAGTGCCAGCCAGCGACCCCCAGCACATCGCTTCCCTCCGGCGCTGTGTGGGCCCCATCTGCACCGTGACCTGATCAGTATGAGGGACATCACTCCCTCCCCGCCCCTCCCTGTCCCCCCGTGCGTGTGTGGGCCCCGCAGAGCCGTGTGTGGCCCCCGGAGCCGCGTGTGTGGGCCCCGCAGAGCAAGGTGTGTGTTTGTATGTATGCATGCAGCAGAGCAGTATGCGTGTCTATATGTATGTATATATGCAGCAGAGCAGTATGCGTGTCTGTATGTATGTATGTATATATGCAGCAGAGCAGTATGCGTGTCTGTATGTATGTATATATGCAGCAGAGCAGTATGCGTGTCTGTATGTATGCATGTATATATGCAGCAGAGCAGTATACGTGTCTGTATGTAAGTATATATATATATATATATATGCAGCAGAGCAGTATACGTGTCTGTATGTATGTATGTATATATGCAGCAGAGCAGTATGCGTGTCTGTATGTATGTATATATGCAGCAGAGCAGTATGCGTGTCTGTATGTATGTATGTATATATGTAGCAGAGTAGTATGCGTGTCTGTATGTATGTATATATGTAGCAGAGCAATATGCGTGTCTGTCTGTATGTATGCATGTATGTATGCGGTAGAGCAGTATGCGTGTCTGTATGTATGTATGCATGTATGTATGTATGCAGCAGAGCAGTATACGTGTCTGTATGTATGTATATATGTAGCAGAGTAGTATGCGTGTCTGTATGTATATATATATGCAGCAGAGCAATATGTGTGTCTGTCTGTATGTATGCATGTATGTATGCGGTAGAGCAGTATGCGTGTCTGTATGTATGTATGTATACATGCAGCAGAGCAGTATGCGTGTCTGTATGTATGTATATATGCAGCAGAGCAGTATGCGTGTCTGTATGTATGTATGTATATATGCAGCAGAGTAGTATGCGTGTCTGTATGTATGTATATATATATATATGCAGCAGAGCAATATGCGTGTCTGTCTGTATGTATGCAGCAGAGCAGTATACGTGTCTGTATGTATGTATATATGTAGCAGAGTAGTATGCGTGTCTGTATGTATATATATATGCAGCAGAGCAATATGCGTGTCTGTATATGTGCATGTACGTATGCAGCAGAGCAGTATACGTGTCTGTATGTATGTATGTATATATGCAGCAGAGCAGTATGCGTGTCTGTATGTATGTATGTTTATATGCAGCAGAGCAGTATGCGTGTCTGTATGTATGTATATATGCAGCAGAGCAGTATGCGTGTATGTATGTATATATGCAGCAGAGCAGTATGCGTGTCTGTATGTATGTATGTATGTATGCAGCAGAGCAGTATATGTGTCTGTATGTATGTATGTATGCAGCAGAGCAGTATGCGTGTCTGTATGTATGTATATATGCAGCAGAGCAGTATGCGTGTATGTATGTATGTATGTATATATGCAGCAAAACAGTATGCGTGTATATATGTATATATGCAGCAGAGCAGTATGCGTGTCTGTATGTATGTATGTATATATGTAGCAGAGTAGTATGCATGTCTGTCTGTATGTATGCATGTATGTATGCAGCAGAGCAGTATACGTGTCTGTATGTATGTATATATGTAGCAGAGCAGTATGCATGTCTGTATGTATGTATATATGCAGCAGAGCAGTATGCGTGTATGTATGTATATATGCAGCAGAGCAGTATGCGTGTCTGTATGTATGTATGTAAATATGTAGCAGAGTAGTATGCGTGTCTGTATGTATATATATATGCAGCAGAGCAATTTGCGTGTCTGTCTGTATGTATGCATGTATGTATGCAGCAGAGCAGTATACGTGTCTGTATGTATGTATATATGTAGCAGAGCAGTATGCGTGTATGTATATATATATGCAGCAGAGCAGTATGCGTGTCTGTATGTATGTATGTATATATGTAGCAGAGTAGTATGCGTGTCTGTATGTATGTATATATATATGCAGCAGAGCAATATGCGTGTCTGTCTGTATGTATGCATGTATGTATGCAGCAGAGCAGTATGCGTGTCTGTATGTATGCATGTATGTATGCAGCAGAGCAGTATACGTGTCTGTATGTATGTATGTTTATATGCAGCAGAGCAGTATGCGTGTCTATATGTATGCATGTATATATGCAGCAGAGCAGTATGCGTGTCTATGTATGTATGTATATATGTAGCAGAGTAGTATGCGTGTCTGTATGTATGTATGTATATATGCAGCAGAGCAGTATGCGTGTCTATGTATGTATGTATATATGTAGCAGAGTAGTATGCGTGTCTGTATGTATGTATATATGCAGCAGAGCAGTATGCGTGTCTATGTATGTATGTATATATGTAGCAGAGTAGTATGCGTGTCTGTATGTATGTATATATATATGCAGCAGAGCAATATGCGTGTCTGTCTGTATGTATGCATGTATGTATGCAGCAGAGTAGTATGCGTGTCTGTATGTATGCATGCAGAGCAGTATGCGTGTCTGTCTGTATGTATGTATGTATGTATGCAGAAGAGCAGTATGCGTGTCTGTTTGTATGTATGTATGCATGTATGTATGCAGCAGAGCAGTATGCGTGTCTGTCTGTATGTATGTATGCAGCAGAGCAGTGTGTGTGTGTGTGTCTGTATGTATCTATGCAGCAGAGCAGTATGTGTGTCTGTCTATATGTATGTATGTAGCAGAGCAGTGTGTGTGTGTCTGTCTATATGTATGTATGCATGCAGAGCAGTATGTGTGTGTCTGTATGTATGTATGTATGCAGCATAGCAGTGTGTGTCTCTGTATGTATGCATGTATGATGTGTATCTATGTATGTCAGTGTATATGACTGTATAGATTTGTCTGTTTAAATGTATTTTTGTGAGTTTGTCTTTAAATATGTATATGTACGTGTATGTATCTGTGTATGTGTGTGTGTCTGCGTGTTTATGGGGCCCACTGGGACTCTTCCGCCCGGGGCCCACAAAAACCTGGAGCCGGCCCTGCCTGCGGTGATGAAGTCCCGCCATCCCGACCTCAGCGCTGTCACTGTCCTTCATGGCCGCCGCTTGTCACATCACCTTCTCTCGCTTCCGACCCGAGACTGACTAGCGGTGACGTCACGGGCCTCTCGCGATTCTTGGCTGTGAAGGCGGCGGTCATTGAACTCAGTGACAGGGGCTGTCAGTGTGCTGGAGATCAGCGCAGGTAATGTACCTCGCTGACAGCAGCACTTGTCATCCCCTGCAGTGACCTGGGCTGACCCATTGATGTTAGCTCAGGTCACTGCACTGCTCTCCCAGCCAATGGGGAACATCCTGCTCTTCATTGACTGGGACAGTGTGGATCGTCATGGCATCCCCTTGGATTACACCAGACCTGGATTTGTTTTTCATTCTAATAAATTGGTTAAAGAGGGAATGTTTTGGGGAGTGTTTTTTCAAATAAAAATGTGTTTGTCGTCTATTTTTTTTTATTACTGACTGGGTTGGTGATGTCGGGTATCTGATAGACGCCTGACCTCACCAACCCCAGGGCTTAATGCCAGGTGACATTACACATCTGGCATTAACCCCATATATTACCCCGTTTGTCACCGCACCAGGGCGCGGGATGAGCTGGGGCGAAGCACCAGGATTGGCGCATCTAATGGATGCGCCACTTCTGGAGCGGCTGTGGCCTGCTATTTTTAGGCTGGGGAGAGTCCAATAACCATGGACCTCCTTAGTCTGAGAATATCAGGCCTCATCTGTCTGCTTTACCTTGGCTGGTGATCCAATTTTGGGGGACCCCTACGTGTTTTTTTTTTTTAATTATTTATTTAATTTAAAATAACAGCGTGGGGTGCCCTCAGTTTTGGATTACCAGCCAAGGTGAGGTTGCCAGCTGTGGCCTGCAGGCTGCAGCCGTCTGCTTTACCCTAGCTGGCTATAAAACTAGGGGGAACCCTACGTCATTTTGTTTTCATTTTTTTGGCTAAATACGAAGCTAAGCACCCCTTAGTGCCACATGAAAGGCACCAAAGGGTGCTCCACTTTTTCTCCACTTTTTCTCCACTTCTTCTCCACTTCTCCACTTTTTCTCCACTTTTTCTCCACTTTTTATCCATTTTTTTCTCCACTTTTTATCCACTTTTTATCCACTTTTTAGCCATTTTTTTCTCCACTTTTTCTCCACTTTTTCTCCACTTTTTCTTCACTTTTTCTCCACTTGTTATCCATTTTTTCTCCACTTTTTCTCCACTTTTTCTCCGTTCTTTTTCTATGGTCGGTCTACCCATTAGCTCTGTTATGCATACTGTAGCTCTACACCTACTGCACATGTTACTTTATGATTGACATCTTTTTCGTACCAGAGCTGTCTAAGCCTACTCTGACCCCATATTTGTCATTACTATATTGTCCTTGTACTGTATTATGACATTTGTATCATGTGTTTCATTTCTTGCTGTGTTGCAATTTTTTTGCTGCATCCCAATTGTACCTCTACATTGTTCGAGTTTATGTTATTGTTCTCTCACTCTTATGTGATACTGATTATTGTCATTTTTCATGATTACATGCAGATAAGTCCAATCTGACGAAGGCTCAGGCCGAAACGTCATTTGTAACTTGTTTTGGACAAAAACATATATGCTTATGAAAAAATTTTTTTTCTTAATACGGACCAATAAAGAGTGATTTTGCATTACTATCCGTTGTGACTTACTGACTTAGTCTGGGAGATTTAGAGTGCCGAGGCTACTCACTAATTTTATCTATTATTACCTCTGAGCACCTATATACCAGTGAGCAGAGCTTCCTCTACAGTAGTTCTCCTGATTAGGCATGCCCTTACCTCATGAGCAGGGCATTGCAGCTTTGGTAGCAACCATTACGACATGGACTCTGCTGCTGTGGACCCGGGGAGAGTGAGTGCAGATTCATTGCACCCACACTCTTCACATGAAGGATCCGCAATCCTAGAAAATGGGGGATACGTTCCCTGAGTGTCTCCCCCCCATATTCTAGACGGTCCAGAGTCGTCGTGGGACCCCTTTATTTTTTTTCTTACAATAAATTGGTGAAAGAGGAAATGTTTTGGGGACTGTTTTTTCAAATAAATTTCTTTTGTCGATTTTTTTTTGTTAGTACTGACAGTTTATGATGTTGGGTATCTAATAGACGCCATAACATCACAAACTGCTGGGCTTGATCTCAGGTGACTTTACAGCTAGTATCAACCTGATTTATTACCTCGTTTGCCACTGCACCAGGGCACGGGATGAGCTGGGGTGAAGCGCCAGGATTGGCGCATCTTGTGGATTCGCCACGTCTGGGGTGCCTGTGGCCTGCTATTTTTAGGCTGTGAAGGCCCAATAACTATGTACCTTCCCACCCTGAGAATACCAGACCACAGCTGTCCGCTTTACCTTGGCTGGTGATCCAATTTGGGGGGGACCCTACTTTTATTGTGTAATTATTAATATTTATAAAATAATTATAAAAAAGAGCCTGAGGGGACCTCCACATTGGATCCCCAACCGGTAAAGCTGCCAGCTGTGGTTTTTAGGCTACAGCTGTCTGCTTTACCTTAGCTGGCTATCAAAAATGGGGGGACCCAACGTCATTTTTTTTTTTAACTATTTTTTAAATAGAAAAAATTAATGGGCTTCCCTGTATTTTGATTGCCAACCAAGGTAACGGCAGGCAGACTGGGGTGGCAACCCATAGCTGTCTGCTTTATCTGCGCTGAGAATCAAAAATACCGCGGAGCGCTACGTCATTTTTGTAAAGATTTATTTTTACAGCACTGTGATGTCCAGCAATCAAAATACAAGGAAGCCCATTTTGTTTTTAGTTATTTAAATAAATAATTAAAAAAAATATATATGGGCTCCCGCTGCATTTTTTGTATTGCTAGGTAAGGGTAATCCAAGCAGCTACTGGCTGCTAACCCCCACTGCTTGGTGTTACCTTCACTGGCAATGGAAAATCCAGGGAAGCATTTTTTATTTTTTTTGCCAAAAAACTACAAAAAAAGGACGTGAGCTTCGCCATATTTTTGTATGCTAGCCAGGTATAGCAGGCAGGTGCTGGAAGAGTTGGATACAGCGCCAGAAGATGGCGCTTCTATGAAAATGCCATTTTCTGAGGCGGCTGCAGACTGCAATTCGCAGCAGTGGGGCCCAGAAAGCTCAGGCCAACCTGTGCTGTGGATTCCAATCCCCAGCTGCCTAGTTGTACCTGGCTGGACACAAAAATGGGGCGAAGCCTACGTCATTTGTTTTCTAATTATTTAATGAAATTCATGAAATAATAAAAAAAGGGCTTCCCTTTATTTTTGGTTCCCAGCCGGGTACAAATAGGCAACTGGGGGTTGGGGGCAGTCGTACCTGCCTGCTGTACCTGGCTAGCATACAAAAATATGGCGAAGCCCACATAATTTTATCAGGGGGCAAAAAACTTCTGCATACAGTCGTGGATGGAGTATGCTGAGCCTTGTAGTTCTGCAGCTGCTGTGTGTCTGTATGGAGAAGAGCAGACAGCAGCTGCAGAACTACAAGGCTCAGCATACTCCATCCAGGACTGTATGCAGAATTTTTTTGCCCACTAAAAAAATGACGTGGGCTTCGCCATATTTTTGTATGCTAGCCAGGTACAGCAGGCAGCCACGGGCTGCCTCCAACCCCCAGTTGCCTATTTGTACCCGGCTGGGAACCAAAAATATAGGGAAGCCCGTTTTTTTTAATTATTTCACTTATTTCATGAAATAATTAAAAAACAAATGACGTGGGCTTCGCCCCATTTTTTGTGTCCAGCCGGGTACAACTAGGCAGCTGGGGATTGGAATCCGCAGCACAGGTTAGCCCGAGGTTTCTGGGCGCCTCTGCTGCGAATTTCAGTCCGCAGCCGTCCCAGAAAATGGCGCTCTCATAGAAGCGCCATCATCTGGCGCTGTATCCAACTCTTCCAACAGCCCTAAAGCCGGGTGGCTTGTTGGGTAATCATGAGTTAATGCTGGCTTTGTTTTACTAGCCAGTATTAAGCCAGAGATTCTTAATGTCAGGCACGTTTGACCCGGCCATTAAGAATCTCCAATAAAGGGTTAAAAAAAAACACCACACAGAGAAAAAAATACTTTAATAGAAATAAATACACAGACACATTAGAGACTCCATCTTTTTTACCCCCTGTCAGCCCTCCACGATCCTGCTCTTCTGTCTTCTTTCTTTCTAGTGTAGTAGTAGTGACGATTGTAGTGAGGATGAGGTTCACCAGCTCATCACTTGGGGCTGAGGAACCTCATCCTCACTACAATCCTCACTAGTGTAGTAGTAGTGATGATTGTAGTGAGGATGAGTTTACCCAGCTCATCACTTGGGGCTGAGGAACCTCATCCTCACTACAATCCTCACTAGTGTAGTAGTAGTGACGATTGTAGTGATGATGAGTTTACCCAGCTCATCACTTGGGGCTGAGGAACCTCATCCTCACTACAATCATCACTAGTGTAGTAGTAGTGACGATTGTAGTGAGGATGAGTTTACCCAGCTCATCACTTGGGGCTGAGGAACCTCATCCTCACTACAATCATCACTAGTGTAGTAGTAGTGATGATTGTAGTGAGGATGAGTTTACCCAGCTCATCACTTGGGGCTGAGGAACCTCATCCTCACTACAGTCCTCACTAGTGTAGTAGTAGTGACGATTGTAGTGAGGATGAGTTTACCCAGCTCATCACTTGGGGCTGAGGAACCTCATCCTCACTACAATCCTCACTACAATCGGGAAGCAGCGTGCAGCCTTCACTCCGTGAGTGATCAGTGCTGGCTGTCAGCGGTAACGCTGACAGACGCGTTACCATAGCAATGGTGCTCTCGGAGCCGCGGTTAGCGGTGACGTCACCGCTAACTGCGTTGCTATGGCAACGGTGATCTCCGTTAATGACCGGCTGTGTCAGCCGGTCCCTAACGGAATGGGGAGTCGACCGTGTGCTAGAGCATGTCGCCGGTACACGGCGATACACATATGTGCACCGTGTACCGGAGAGATGCACTCGTCCTACATGACGCGTCATAGTCATGTGACCAGTCTGTAGCCAATGAGATTATAGCCACGTGACTGGTCACATGGCTATTTTGACGTCATGATAGGTCCTGCATCTCAGCTGGCAGTGCTGGCCATGGGGAGGATTCAGCGATCATCGGATGGAATAGCGGCAGGAGACAGAGTACAGGAGGGATCGCGGGGACCGGTAAGTGTTATGGCAATGTTTATTAACTGTTTGTGTACATTTATAATGCATTTTTATGTGTTTGTGATTGCCTCCCATTATAGCCTATTGGTTCGAGTTCGGTTCGTCAAACGTTCGACGAACCGAACTCGAACGGGACCCCCGTTCGGCGAACCGACTCGAGCCGAACCGCGACCGGTTCACTCATCTCTAGTCCTGGGTTCAATCCCCAGTGAAACCAATCTGTTCTTAGTGTTGAAATAATACGCTATCCAACTCCAATATATGAAGTTCTCGGCTTTGTTGCCGAATGACGGGATGTTTTGGCTTCCATCACAAACAGAACTACAAATTATTTTTTTTTTTTCCCCTGGCGGTCAAAACTCGTCTCTAAATGCCATTACTTTGCAGGATTTCACAGGTTTCATAGTGGAGTCGTCATCACGTTTACTTCACACGCGGAAGGGTCTGGGTTCAATCCCCAGT
Source organism: Anomaloglossus baeobatrachus (assembly GCF_048569485.1). Taxonomy (NCBI): domain Eukaryota; kingdom Metazoa; phylum Chordata; class Amphibia; order Anura; family Aromobatidae; genus Anomaloglossus; species Anomaloglossus baeobatrachus. The sequence continues at coordinate 357,187,727 of NC_134354.1, read as the reverse complement.
AAAAACAAGCCGTTTTCGCTGTTGAAGTAATTTGCTATCAACCTGTAACATATGAAATTCTTTGTTTTGTTGCCAACTGATAATATATTTTGGCTTCCATCACCAAGAGAACTACGATTTTGGGTTTCTTTTTTATTGACCATTTTAGCAGAAAACATAATCCCATATTATAAAAATCCTGTTTGTTTCAAAATATATAGTTCCTTTAACTCCTTCAGCCCCAAGCCTATTTTGACCCTAAAGACCAGGCCATTTTTTGCAATTTTGACCAGTGTCACTTTATGAGGTTATAACTCTGGAACGCTTCAATGGATCCTGGTGATTCTGAGATTGTTTTCTCGTGACATATTGGGCTTCATGTTAGTGGTAAACTTAGGCCGTTACTTTTTTTAGTTTCTTTGTGAAAAAAACGGAAATTTCGCGAAAATTTTGAAAATTTTGAAATTTTCAAACTTTTAATTTTTATGCTCTGAAACCAACGAGACATATGACACAAAATAATTAATAAATAACATTTCCCACATGTCTACTTTACATCAGAACAATTTTGGGAAAAAAAAAAAATTCATAAGGAAGTTATAGGGGTTCAAAATTTATGAGAAATTTCTCATTTTTACAACAAAATTTACAAAGCCACTTTTTTTAGGGACCACATCACATTTGATTTGATTTTGAGGGGCCTACATGAAAGAAAACACCCAAAAGTGACACCATTGCAAAAACGGCACCCCTCAGGCTACTCAAAACCACATTCCATAAGGTCATTAACCCTTCAGGTGTTTCACAGGAACTAAAGCAATGTGAAAGGAAAAAATGAACATTTTAGTTTTTGCTACAAAAATGCAAATTTAGACTCAAATATTGCATTTTCCCAATGGGAGGAGGATGAAATGGACCCTGCCATTTGTTGTGCAATTTCTTCCGAGCACACAGATACCTCATATGTGGCAGAAAACCACTCTTTGGGCGCATGGCAGGGCTCCGAAGGGAAGGTGCGTCATATGACTTTTTGAACGGAAAATTAGATGAAATTGTTAGACGCACCATGTTGTGTTTGGAGAGCCCCTGATGTGCCGAAACAGTGGACAATCCCCACATGTGACCCCATTTTGGAAACTAGACCCCCCAAGGCATAAATATAGATGGGTAGTGAGCACTTATAACCCTTATGTGCTTCATACATTGAGCCGAAAAAACAAAAAAGTACTTTTTTTTGCACAAAAATGTTATTTTGGGCTCAATTTTTTAATTTTTACAGGGGAAACAGGATAAAATGGACCCCAAAATTTGTTGGGAATTTTGTCCTGAGTAAGTCAATACATCATATGTGGCGGAAAACAACTCTTTGGGCGTATGGCAGGGCTCCGAAGGGAAGGTGCGTCATTTGACTTTTTGAACGGAAAATTAGATGAAATTGTTAGACGCACCATGTTGTGTTTGGAGAGCCCCTGATGTGCCGAAACAGTGGACAATCCCCACATGTGACCCCATTTTGGAAACTAGACCCCCCAAGGCATAAATATAGATGGGTAGTGAGCACTTATAACCCTTATGTGCTTCATACATTGAGCCGAAAAACAAAAAAGTACTTTTTTTTGCACAAAAATGTTATTTTGGGCTCAATTTTTTAATTTTTACAGGGGAAACAGGATAAAATGGACCCCAAAATTTGTTGGGAATTTTGTCCTGAGTAAGCCAATACATCATATGTGGCGGAAAACCACTCTTTGGGCGTATGGCAGGGCTCCGAAGGGAAGGTGCGTCATTTGACTTTTTGAACGGAAAATTAGATGAAATTGTTAGACGCACCATGTTGTGTTTGGAGAGCCCCTGATGTGCCGAAACAGTGGACAATCCCCACATGTGACCCCATTTTGGAAACTAGACCCCCCAAGGCATAAATATAGATGGGTAGTGAACACTTATAACCCTTATGTGCTTCATACATTGAGTCGAAAAAACAAAAAAGTACTTTTTTTTGCACAAAAATGTTATTTTGGGCTCAATTTTTTAATTTTTACAGGGGAAACAGGATAAAATGGACCCCAAAATTTGTTGGGAATTTTGTCCTGAGTAAGCCAATACATCATATGTGGCGGAAAACCACTCTTTGGGCGTATGGCAGGGCTCCGAAGGGAAGGTGCGTCATTTGACTTTTTGAACGGAAAATTTGATGAAATTGTTAGACGCACCATGTTGTGTTTGGAGAGCCCCTGATGTGCCGAAACAGTGGACAATCCCCACATGTGACCCCATTTTGGAAACTAGACCCCCCAAGGCATAAATATAGATGGGTAGTGAGCACTTATAACCCTTATGTGCTTCATACATTGAGCCGAAAAAACAAAAAAGTACTTTTTTTTGCACAAAAATGTTATTTTGGGCTCAATTTTTTAATTTTTGCAGGGGAAACAGGATAAAATGGACCCCAAAATTTGTTGGGAATTTTGTCCTGAGTAAGCCAATACATTATATGTGGCGGAAAACCACTCTTTGGGCGTATGGCAGGGCTCCGAAGGGAAGGTGCGTCATTTGACTTTTTGAACGGAAAATTAGATGAAATTGTTAGACGCACCATGTTGTGTTTGGAGAGCCCCTGATGTGCCGAAACAGTGGACAATCCCCACATGTGACCCCATTTTGGAAACTAGACCCCCCAAGGCATAAATATAAATGAGTAGTGAGCACTTATAACCCTTATGTGCTTCATACATTGAGCCGAAAAAACAAAAAAGTACTTTTTTTTGCACAAAAATGTTATTTTGGGCTCAATTTTTTAATTTTTACAGGGGAAACAGGATTAAATGGACCCCAAAATTTGTTGGGAATTTTGTCCTGAGTAAGCCGATACTTCGCATATGGTGAAAAACCACTGTATAGGCTCACAGCAGGGCTCCAAAGGGAATGAGCGATGTATTCTCAGGGACATGGTATGTCATTTTTATATTTGTGTTGTGTAGGGTTTGTCAAGTCACTGTCGTGTAGTGTGCGTTAGGTCACCGTTTTTGTCGTATACTGTGCGTCAGGTCACCGTCTTTGTCGTGTAGTGCGTCAGGTCACTGTCTTTGTCGTGTAGTGTGCGTCACGTCAACGTCTTTGTCGTGTAGTGTGTCAGGTCACCGTCTTTGTTGTGTAGTGTGCGTCACGTCTCCATCTTTGTCGTGTAGTGCGTCTGGTCACTGTCTTTGTCGTGTAGTGTGCGTCACGTCACCGTCTTTGTCGTGTAGTGCGTCAGGTCACCGTCTTTGTTGTGTAGTGTGCGTCACGTCACCGTCTTTGTCGTGTAGTGCGTCAGGTCACCGTCTTTGTTGTGTAGTGTGCGTCACGTCTCCATCTTTGTCGTGTAGTGCGTCTGGTCACCGTCTTTGTTGTGTAGTGTGCGTCACGTCTCCATCTTTGTCGTGTAGTGCGTCTGGTCGCCGTCTTTGTCGTGTAGTGTGCGTCACGTCACCGTCTTTGTCGTGTAGTGCGTCAGGTCACTGTCTTTGTCGTGTAGTGTGCGTCACGTCACCGTCTTTGTCGTGTAGTGCGTCAGGTTACCGTCTTTGTTGTGTAGTGTGCGTCACGTCACCGTCTTTGTCGTGTAGTGCGTCAGGTCACCGTCTTTGTTGTGTAGTGTGCGTCACGTCTCCATCTTTGTCATGTAGTGCTTCTGGTCACCGTCTTTGTTGTGTAGTGTGCGTCACGTCTCCATCTTTGTCGTGTAGTGCGTCTGGTCACCGTCTTTGTCGTGTAGTGTGCATCACGTCACCGTCTTTGTCGTGTAGTGCGTCAGGTCACCGTCTTTGTTGTGTAGTGTGCGTCACGTCACCGTCTTTGTCGTGTAGTGTGTCAGGTCATTGTCTTTGTCGTGTAGTGCGTCAGGTCACAGTCTTTGTCTTGTAGTGCGCGTCACGTCACCGTCTTTGTCTTGTAGTGCGCGTCACGTCACCGTCTTTGTCGTGTGCCTCAGGAATTTTAGGTGGGCTATATTAATTTAGTACCCGGACGAATGATAGACTTTGAAGCAGTCACTCATACAAAGTCCGGGTTTATCGGGACAGGTATCACATTGATACTTCGTTTCCCGCCTCAGCCCTTTTTTATAGCACACCCGGCACCTCTTCTGCGCTCTTCCTCGTGCGGTGGTTTGTGGTACCTCACCAGGAAAATGTTGCCCTGGTACCACACGGGAACCTTCAGTTCTAGAGGTAGTAGGAACTGCTGCTGCTGCTTCTTCTTCTTCTCCTCTTCCAAAAATCATGGTCTTGATTACTACCTCCTGGAACTGAAGGAAGGTGTTGGTCTGGCCTGCACATCGGGAGAGCACGAAAGCAATGTATAGTGCCATCTGCACGATGTGCATGGCCAGTTTTTTATACCACACCTTAACCTTCCGCATGGCATTATAGGGCTGGAGGACTTGATCAGAAAGATCAACTCCTCCCATATGTTTGTTGTACGCCAAGTCACAGTCCGGTTTGCGAACCTGTGCTGATGTACCTCGAACATTGGTTGCAGTGGTGCCGGGACCATGAATTGTGGTCAAGAAAAGGACATCCCTTTTGTCCTTGAACTTAACTACAACCATGTTGTCGCTACATTGGGCTCTGCTCTCACCTTTTTGGAGCAGCTGCCCAATTAGCGTCACAGGAAGACCCTTCTGGTTCTTCCGGATCGTACCGCAAGCTGCGGTACCTCTGGAAGAGAGGGATTGGAAAAGTGGGATGATTGAATAAAAGTTATCAACGTACAGATGATAACCTTTATCAAGCAGTGGGTAGATCAAACTCCACACAATTTTCCCACTCACCCCCAGAGTAGGTGGGCATTCTGGGGGTTGGATCTGCATGTCCTTCCCTTCGTAAACACTAAAGCTGTGAGTGTACCCTGAGGTACTCTCGCACAGCTTGTAGAGTTTAATGCCATACCTTGCCCTTTTACTGGGCAAGTACTGGCGGAACTTCAGTCTCCCCTTGAAGTGGATGAGGGACTCATCCACACAAATTTCCCTCCGGAGAACGTACACTTCAGCAAACTTTTTGCTAAAGTGTTTGATGACCGGACGAATTTTGAACAGTCTGTCAAAATTCGGGTCATCTTGGGGAAGACACTCCAGATTGTCCCTAAAATGCAAAAATCTGTGGATAGCCTCAAACCGTCTGCGGGGCATAATCATACCAAATACTGGAGTGTTGTATAAAACATCAACACTCCAATATTGGCGAAGTTCTGGCTTCTTCACTAACCCCATGTGAAGAGTCAGACCCCAGTACTTCATCATTTCTACTGAATCCGTTGGGGTCCAGCTAGAAAATGATGAGCGAGGGTTTTTGGCCAAAAATTGTTGGGCATAAAGATTTGTTTGCACCACCATGAGGCTAACGAACTCTTCAGAGAAATAGACTTTGAAAAATTCTATTTCTCTAAGGTTGTTGGTATCAAACTGGATTCCTGATTGGGGAGTAAAATCAGGAATCCGTGGTGCAAAATTTTCGGGGGCTGGGGTCCACTCCCGGTCACTAGTGCTAGGTTGGGGGTCACTAGCACTAGTGCTGGGCTGGGCATCACTCACGCTCTGCGCCGGGTCTTCTCCACTGGGCGCCGGGTCTTCTCCACTGGGCGCCGGGTCTTCTCCACTGGGCGCCGGACGAATCAGTCTACGACGTCTTCTGGGTGGTTCCTCGGCACTGGAGGAGGAAGAGGACTGGGAGGAGCAAAGGAATGTGGGGTCATCTCCTTCGCTATCAGTCTCGGAGGCAACAATGGCATATGCCTCCTCGGCTGAATACATCCTCCGAGATTGGGAAGACCGGGACATCGTATGTGGAGTGTGTGTGTGTAGGTGTGCAAAGAAAAACTTTATTCAAATGTTTGGGTATGTGTTTGAACAGGAAAAACCTAAAAAAAAAAAACAAAAACAAAAAAGCAGAATATCAGAATTTTGCAAAAAAAATAAAATAAAAAATATACACACGCACCTGCAACTGACACCAAGCCCAGAGTCACACGTGTGAGTTTCGCATCGCATCACCTTGCAAAGCCGCCCGCTCCTTGGTAAGAAGCGTGCAGCAGCATGTATTTGTACATGGCTGCACGCTCCTGCCCGGGAAGCGGGCGGCCAAGACAAGTTATGTGATGCGAGACTGCCATGTTGGCACTGGGCTGACCTTTACAATAATAAAAAAAACAAAAAAAACATTTATGTATGTCACATTCGACGGGGGTGAAGGAGGAAAGGGGGGTGAAGGAGGAAAGGGGGGTGAAGGAGGAAAGGGGGGTGAAGGAGGAAGCTAGGATCAATACTCACTCAGCAGCAGGAGAGATTGGAGCACATTGTCCAAGCAGCTGATGGTGAGTCAGGACATGGGGTCAGCGGTGGATTTTGGGGGGGGGCGGGGGTGGAGGGAGCATGGGGGGCAGCGGTGGATTGGGGGGGGGTGGAGGGAGCATGGGGGGCAGTGGTGGATTGGGGGGGGTGGAGGGAGCAAGGGGGGCAGCGGTGGATTGGGGAAGGGGGGGTGGAGGGAGCAAGGGGGGCAGCGGTGGATTGGGGAAGGGGGGGTGGAGGGAGCAAGGGGGGCAGCGGTGGATTGGGGAAGGGGGGGTGGAGGGAGCAAGGGGGGCAGCGGTGGATCGGCAGCAGAGATGGCTGGGGGAGGGGAAGCAAACACTGGCCTGCGATTACAGGCAGCGATGAGGTGTGCGGGGCAGCGATGGTACGGTGGGGCGTGCGGAGCGGAGGCAGCGGCGGAGGAGCGATCGTGCGGCGGGGCGGCGTGTGGCAGCAGTGCGGGAGCAGCGGTGGGCCGGAGCGGCGATGGGTCAGCGGCAGAGCGGCGATGGTGCGGAGGCAGCGGTGGGGCGGTGATCGGGCAGTGCGGGGGTAGCGGTAAAGCGGTGCGGGGGTGGCGGAGGCAGCGATCGGGCAGTGCGGGGGTGGCGGAGGCAGCGGTGGGGCGGCGATCGGGCAGTGCGGGGGTGGCGGTGAAGCGGTGCGGGGGTGGCGGAGGCAGCGATCGGGCAGTGCGGGGGTGGTGGTGAAGCGGTGCGGGGGTGGCGGAGGCAGCGATCGGGCAGTGCGGGGGTGGCGGTGAAGCGGTGCGGGGGTGACGGAGGCAGCGATCGGACAGTGCGGGGGTGGCGGTGAAGCGGTGCGGGGGTGGCGGAGGCAGCGATCGGACAGTGCGGGGGTGGCGGTGAAGCGGTGCGGGGGTGGCGGAGGCAGCGATCGGGCAGTGCGGGGGTGGCAGAGGCAGCGGTGGGGTGGCGGTGAAGCGGAGCGGCGATGGGCGGAGCGGCGATGGGCAGAGTGGCGATGGGCAGAGCGGGGGTAGCGGTGAGGGGGTGGCGGAGGCAGCGATCGGGCAGTGCGGGAGTGGCGGAGGCAGCGGTGGGGCGGCGATCGGGCAGTGCGGGGGTAGCGGTGAAGCGGAGCGGGGGTGGCGGAGGCAGCGATCGGGCAGTGCGGGGGTGGCGGAGGCAGCGATCGGGCAGTGCGGGGGTGGCGGAGGCAGTGGTGGGGTGATGGGCAGAGCGGCGATGGGCAGAGCGGCGATGGGGAGGGGAACAGCAGTGGATGGGTTGGGGGCAATACTCACCGAGGATCACGGCAGCAGGATCACGGCAGCAGGATCGCTCTCAGCACCTTCAATCCAAGGATGAAGTGAACCGGAGGTGAGCGGTCACGGGCAGTTCACCAGTACCCTGATTCACAGTGACTGGAGGGTTCGATCACGAGGACGATCCCTCCAATCAGAGCTGGGGGGGTTTAACTAAAGGTCAGCCAATGATCAGTGTTATAGAAACACCGATCAGGGCTGAATTGCAATGTTTCAGCTATTTTTATTAGCTGAGACATTACAACGCCTGTGATTGACTCATTGTCACAAATCAGCCAATCACAGGCACCGTAGGTCCGGGGTGGAGAAATCACTCCTCGGGAGGTCAAGCAGAGGTCCCCTCCTTCTAGAAAACGGTGGAAAATTCCACCGATTGCTATTACCGGGACCACAGTGCCCGCGATTACGTCATGACGGAAAGATCCGTCCTTGGTCGTTAAGGCACAGGGCACAAGGACGGATCTTTCCGTCCATGGTCGTGAAGGGGTTAAATACAAAAGCAAACAACTAAACTATGTGGAAAAAACTAACACATTCAATGTAAACTTCCTTTTAAGCAAAATCCCTTTGTAGGAATAAAACTGGTAAAATATGTAATAAAAATTGTAAATGTTTCATTAACCAAAAATACTTTCCTTCAGCAATAAAAAGGCCCCGTCAGTCACAATTCTGCTCTGCTAGCCAATACACAGTACCTTTCCATCAGGTTTCATAGAGTAGTGGTCATCACGTCTGCTTAACACGCAGAAGATCCTGCGTTCAATCCCCAGTAAAACCAATCTGTTCTTGGTGTTGAAATAATTCTCAATTAAACTACAATATATGAAGTTCTTGGCTTTGTTGCCGAATGATGGGATGTTTTGGCTTCCATCACCAACAGGGCTACGAATTTGTTTTTTTTCCTGTGGCGGTCAAAACTCGTCTCAAATTGCCATTACTTTGCAGGATTTCAAAGGTTTCATAGTGTAGTGGTCATCACGTCTGCTTCACACGCAGAAGGTCCTGGGTTCAATCCCCAGTGAAACCAATCTGTTTTTGGTGTTGAAGTAATTTCCTATCGACTTGTAATATGTGAAATTCTTGGTTTCATTGCCAAATGACAATACATTTTGGCTTCCATCACAAAGAGAACAACGATTTTGGGTTTCTTTTTTATTGACCATTTCAGAAGAAAACATAATCCCATATTATAAAAATCCTATTTGTTTCAAAATATATAGTTCCCATGAATACAAAAGCAAAAGACCAAACTATGGAGAAAAAAAGTAACACATTCAATATAAACTTCAATTTAAGCAAAATCCCTTTGCAGGAATAAAACTGGTAAAATAAGTAATAATAATTGTAAATGTTTCATTAACCAAAAATACTTTCCTTCAGCAATAAAAAGGCCCCCGTCAGTCACAATTCTGCTCTGCTAGCCAATACACAGGAACTTTTCGTCAGGTTTCATAGTGTAGTGATCATCACGTCTGCTTAACACGCAGAAGGTCCTGGGTTCAATCCCCAGTGAAACCAATCTGTTCTTAGTGTTGAAATAATACGCTGTCCAACTACAATATATGAAGTTCTCGGCTTTGTTGCCGTATGACGGGATGTTTTGGCTTCCATCACAAACAGAACTACAAATTATTATTTTTTTTCCCCTGGCGGTCAAAACTCGTCTCAAAATGCCATTACATTTCACAGGTTTCATAGTGGAGTCATCATCACGTCTACTTCACACGCAGAAGGTCCTGGTTTCAATCCCCAGTAAAAACAAGCCGTTTTCGCTGTTGAAGTAATTTGCTATCAACCTGTAACATATGAAACTCTTTGTTTTGTTGCCAACTGATAATATATTTTGGCTTTTATCACCAAGAGAACTACGATTTTGGGTTTCTTTTTTATTGACCATTTTAGCAGAAAACATAATCCCATATTATATAAATCTTGTTTGTTTCAAAATATATAGTTCCTTTAAATACAAAAGCAAACAACTAAACTATAAGGAAAAAAGTAACACATTCAATGTAAACTTCCTTTTAAGCAAATTCGTTTGTAGGAATAAAACTGGTAAAATATGTAATAAAAATTGTAAATGTTTCATTAACAAAAAATACTTTCTTTCAGCAATAAAAAGGCCCCGTCAGTCACAATTCTGCTCTGCTAGCCAATACACAGTAACTTTCCATCAGGTTTCATAGAGTAGTGGTCATCACGTCTGCTTAACATGCAGAAGGTCCTGTGTTCAATCCCCAGTAAAACCAATCTGTTCTTGGTGTTGAAATAATACTCAATTAAACTACAATATATGAAGTTCTTGGCATTGTTGCCGAATGATGGGAAGTAATTTGCTATCAACCTGTAACATATGAAATTCTTTCTTTTGTTGCCAACTGATAATATATTTTGGCTTCCATCACCAAGAGAACTACGATTTTGGGTTTCTTTTTTATTGACCATTTTAGCAGAAAACATAATCCCATATTATAAAAATCCTATTTGTTTCAAAATATATAGTTCTCATAAATACAAAAGCAAAAGACCAAACTATGGAGAAAAAAGTAACACATTCAATATAAACTTCAATTTAAGCAAAATCCCTTTGTAGGAATAAAACTGGTAAAATATGTAATAATAATTGTAAATGTTTCATTAACCAAAAATACTTTCCTTCAGCAATAAAAAGGCCCCGTCAGTCACAATTCTGCTCTGCTAGCCAATACACAGTAACTTATCGTCAAGTTTCATAGTGTAGTGGTCATCACGTCTGCTTAACACGCAGAAGGTCCTGGGTTCAATCCCCAGTTAAACCAATCTGTTCTTAGAGTTGAAATAATACGCTATCCAACTACAATATATGAAGTTCTCGGCCTTGTTGCCGTATGACGGGATGTTTTGGCTTCCATCACAAACAGAACTACAAATTATTTTTTTTTTTCCCCTGGCGGTCAATACTCGTCTCTAAATGTCATTACTTTGCAGGATTTCACAGGTTTCATAGTGGAGTCGTCATCACGTCTACTTCACATGCAGAAGGTCCTGGGTTCAATCCCGAGTAAAAATAAGCCGTTTTCGCTGTTGAAGTAATTTGCTATCAACCTGTAATATATGAAATTCTTTGTTTTGTTGCCAACTGATAATTTATTTTGGCTTCCATCACCAAGAGAACTACGATTTTGGGTTTCTTTTTTATTGACCATTTTAGCAGAAAACATAATCCCATATTATAAAAATCCTGTTTGTTTCAAAATATATAGTTCCTTTAAATACAAAATCAAAAAACTAAACTATGTGGAAAAAAGGAACACATTCAATGTAAACTTCCTTTTAAGCAAAATCCCTTTGTAGGAATAAAACTGGTAAAATATGTAATAAAATTGTAAATGTTTCATTAACAAAAAATACTTTCCTTCAGCAATAACAAGGCCCCGTCAGTCACAATTCTGCTCTGCTAGCCAATACACAGTAACTTTCCATCAGGTTTCATAGAGTAGTGGTCATCACGTCCGCTTAACACGAAGAAGGTCCTGCGTTAAATCCCCAGTTAAACCAATCTGTGCTTGGTGTTAAAATAATACTCAATTAAACTACAATATATGAAGTTCTTGGCTTTGTTGCCGAATGATGGGAAGTAATTTGCTATCAACCTGTAACATATGAAATTCTTTCTTTTGTTGCCAACTGATAATATATTTTGGCTTCCATCACCAAGAGAACTTCGATTTTGGGTTTCTTTTTTATTGACCATTTTAGCAGAAAACATAATCCCATATTATAAAAATCCTGTTTGCTTCAAAATATATAGTTCCTTTAAATACAAAATCAAACAACTAAACTATGTGGAAAAAAGTAACACATTCAATGTAAACTTCCTTTTAAGCAAATCCCTTTGTAGGAATAAAACTGGTAAAATATGTAATAAAAATTGTAAATGTTTCATTAACCAAAAATACTTTCCTTCAGCAATAAAAAGGCCCCGTCAGTAACAATTCTGCTCTGCTAGCCAATACACAGTAACTTTCCATCAGGTTTCATAGAGTAGTGGTCATCACGTCGCCTTAACACGCAGAAGGTCCTGGGTTCAATCCCCAGTGAAACCCATGTGTTCTTGGTGTTGAAATAATCCCCTATCAACCTGCAGTATATAAAGTTCTTGGCTTTGTTGCCGAATAACGGGATGTTTTAGCTTCCATCACCAACAGAGCTACGAATTTGTTTTTTTTCCCCTGGCGATCAAAACTCGACTCTAATTACCATTACTTTGCAGAATTTCAAAGGTTTCATAGTGTAGTGGTCATCACGTCTGCTTCACACGCAGAAGGTCCTGGGTTCAATCCCCAGTGAAACCAATCTGTTTTTGGTGTTGAAGGAATTTCCTATCGACTTGTAATATGTGAAATTCTTGGTTTCGTTGCCAAATGACAATACATTTTGGCTTCCATCACAAAGAGAACTACGATTTTGGGTTTCTTTTTTATTGACCATTTTAGCAGAAAACATAATCCCATATTATAAAAATCCTATTTGTTTCAAAATATATAGTTCCCATAAATACAAAAGCAAAAGACCAAACTATGGAGAAAAAAGTAACACATTCAATATAAACTTCAATTTAAGCAAAATCCCTTTGTAGGAATAAAACTGGTAAAATATGTAATAAAAATTGTAAATGTTTCATTAACCAAAAATACTTTCCTTCAGCAATAAAAAGGCCCCGTCAGTCACAATTCTGCTCTGCTAGCCAATACACAGTAACTTTTTGTCAAGTTTCATAGTGTAGTGGTCATCATTTCTGCTTAACACGCAGAAGGTCCTGGGTAGAGTTGAGCGCGGTTTGAGGTTCGAGGTTCTCCAGTTCTAGGCTCGAGTGATTTTGGGGGCTGTTCGAGATCGAACTAGAACTCGAGCTTTTTGCAAAAGCTCGATGGTTCTAGATACGTTCGAGAACGGTTCTAGCAGCAAAAAGCAGGGCTTTTTACAGCTATAGTGTGCAGGAGCCATCGCTGGCAGCCTGCCACAAGCTGGTAACCAAGATATACATCGGGTATCCAATTAAAGCGCTTTGGTTAGTAACCCGATGTTTATCCTAGTTACGTGCAGGAAGCCCACACTTCCCCGCTCAGCTCGCTCCGCCCCCTCCTGCCCGCGGCATGTACACACGTACACACGTATACACACACACACACACACACACACACGGTCCTGCTCGGCTTACCTGCGGTCGGCCCGGGTGCAGCAGTCCTTGGCACTGGAAACTGTGGCTGCTGGCCCTTTAAGGCCCGCAGACCACAGCGTTCACTGTGTTCTCCTACATTGAGCATCATCTGTGGGCGGAGCTACCGCCCGGCGTCCTGCTCGGTCGCACAGATGAAGGAGTCACAGTGCCAGCCAGCGACCCCCAGCACATCGCTTCCCTCCGGCGCTGTGTGGGCCCCATCTGCACCGTGACCTGATCAGTATGTGGGACATCACTCCCTCCCCGCCCCTCCCTGTCCCCCCGTGCATGTGTGGGCCCGCAGAGCCATGTGTGTGACCCCCGGAGCCGCGTGTGTGGGCCCCGCAGAGCAAGGTGTGTGTTTGTATGTATGCATGCAGCAGAGCAGCATGCGTGTCTATATGTATGTATATATGCAGCAGAGCAGTATGCGTGTCTGTATGTATGTATGTATATATGCAGCAGAGCAGTATGCGTGTCTGTATGTATGCATATATGCAGCAGAGCAGTATGCGTGTCTGTATGTACGCATGTATATATGCAGCAGAGCAGTATACGTGTCTGTATGTATGTATATATATATGCAGCAGAGCAGTATACGTGTCTGTATGTATGTATGTATATATGCAGCAGAGCAGTATGCGTGTCTGTATGTATGTATATATGCAGCAGAGCAGAATGCGTGTCTATATGTATGTATGTATATATGTAGCAGAGTAGTATGCGTGTCTGTATGTATGTATATATATATGCAGCAGAGCAATATGCGTGTCTGTCTGTATGTATGCATGTATGTATGTATGCAGCAGAGCAGTATACGTGTCTGTATGTATGTATATATGTAGCAGAGTTGTATGCGTGTCTGTATGTATATATATATGCAGCAGAGCAATATGCGTGTCTGTCTGTATGTATGCATGTATGTATGCAGCAGAGCAGTATGCGTGTCTGTATGTATGTATGTATATATGCAGCAGAGCGGTATGCGTGTCTGTATGTATGTATATATGCAGCAGAGCAGTATGCGTGTCTGTATGTATGTATGTATGTATATATGTAGCAGAGTAGTATGCGTGTCTGTATGTATGTATATATATATGCAGCAGAGCAATATGCGTGTCTGTCTGTATGTATGCATGTATGTATGCAGCAGAGCAGTATACGTGTCTGTATGTATGTATATATGTAGCAGAGTAGTATGCGTGTCTGTATGTATATATATATGCAGCAGAGCAATATTCGTGTCTGTATGTATGCATGTATGTATGCAGCAGAGCGGTATACATGTCTGTATGTATGTATGTATATATGCAGCAGAGCAGTATGCGTCTATGTATGTATATATGCAGCAGAGCAGTATGCGTGTCTGTATGTATGTATGTATGTATGCAGCAGAGCAGTATATGTGTCTGTATGTATGTATGTATGTATGCAGAAGAGCAGTATGCGTGTCTGTATGTATGTATATATGCAGCAGACCAGTATGCGTGTATGTATGTATGTATGTATATATGCAGCAGAGCAGTATGCGTGTATGTATGTATATATGCAGCAGAGCAGTATGCGTGTCTGTATGTATGTATGTATATATGTAGCAGAGTAGTATGCGTGTCTGTCTGTATGTATGCATGTATGTATGCAGCAGAGCAGTATACGTGTCTGTATGTATGTATATATGTAGCAGAGAAGTATGCATGTCTGTATGTATGTATGTATGTATATATGCAGCAGAGCAGTATGCGTGTATGTATGTATATATGCAGCAGAGCAGTATGCGTGTCTGTATGTATGTATGTATATATGTAGCAGAGTAGTGTGCGTGTCTGTATGTATATATATATGCAGCAGAGCAATATGCGTGTCTGTCTGTATGTATGCATGTATGTATGCAGCAGAGCAGTATACGTGTCTGTATGTATGTATATATGTAGCAGAGCAGTATGCGTGTAAGTATATATATATGCAGCAGAGCAGTATGCGTGTCTGTATGTATGTATGTATATATGTAGCAGAGTAGTATGCGTGTCTGTATGTATGTATATATATGCAGCAGAGCAATATGCGTGTCTGTCTGTATGTATGCATGTATGTATGCAGCAGAGCAGTATACGTGTCTGTATGTATGTATGTATATATGCAGCAGAGCAGTATGCGTGTCTATTTGTATGTATGTATATATGCAGCAGAGCAGTATGCGTGTCTATGTATGTATGTATATATGTAGCAGAGTAGTATGCGTGTCTGTATGTATGTATGTATATATGCAGCAGAGCAGTATGCGTGTCTATGTATGTATGTATATATGTAGCAGAGTAGCATGCGTGTCTGTATGTATGTATATATGCAGCAGAGCAGTATGCGTGTCTATGTATGTATGTATATATGTAGCAGAGTAGTATGCGTGTCTGTATGTATGTATATATATATGCAGCAGAAAATATGCGTGTCTGTCTGTATGTATGCATGTATGTATGCAGCAGAGCAGTATGCGTGTCTGTATGTATGCATGCAGAGCAGTATGCGTGTCTGTCTGTATGTATGTATGTATGCAGAAGAGCAGTATGCGTGTCTGTTTGTATGTATGTATGCATGTATGTATGCAGCAGAGCAGTATGCGTGTCTGTCTGTATGTATGTATGCAGCAGAGCAGTGTGTGTGTGTGTCTGTATGTATGTATGCAGCAGAGCAGTATGTGTGTGTCTGTCTATATGTATGTATGTAGCAGAGCAGTGTGTGTGTGTCTGTCTATATGTATGTATGCATGCAGAGCAGTATGTGTGTGTCTGTATGTATGTATGTATGCAGCATAGCAGTGTGTGTCTCTGTATGTATGCATGTATGATGTGTATCTATGTATGTCAGTGTATATGACTGTATAGATTTGTCTGTTTATATGTATTTTTGTGAGTTTGTCTTTAAATATGTATATGTACGTGTATGTATCTGTGTATGTGTGTGTGTCTGCGTGTTTATTGGGCCCACTGGGACTCTTCCGCCCGGGGCCCACAAAAACCTGGAGCCGGCCCTGCCTGCGGTGATGAAGTCCCGCCATCCCGACCTCAGCGCTGTCACTGTCCTTCATGGCCGCCGCTTGTCACATCACCTTCTCTCGCTTCCGACCCGAGACTGACTAGCGGTGACGTCACGGGCCTCTCGCGATTCTTGGCTGTGAAGGCGGCGGTCATTGAACTCAGTGACAGGGGCTGTCAGTGTGCTGGAGATCAGCGCAGGTAATGTACCTCGCTGACAGCAGCACTTGTCATCCCCTGCAGTGACCTGGGCTGACCCATTGATGTTAGCTCAGGTCACTGCACTGCTCTCCCAGCCAATGGGGAACATCCTGCTCTTCATTAACTGGGACAGTGTGGATCGTCATGGCAACCCCTTGGATTACACCAGACCTGGATTTGTTTTTCATTCTAATAAATTGGTTAAAGAGGGAATGTTTTGGGGAGTGTTTTTTCAAATAAAAATGTGTTTGTCGTCTATTTTTTTTTATTACTGACTGGGTTGGTGATGTCGGGTATCTGATAGACGCCTGACCTCACCAACCCCAGGGCTTAATGCCAGGTGACATTACACATCTGGTATTAACCCCATATATTACCCCGTTTGCCACCGCACCAGGGCGCGGGATGAGCTGGGGCGAAGCACCAGGATTGGCGCATCTAATGGATGCGCCACTTCTGGGGCGGCTGCGGCCTGCTATTTTTAGGCTGGGGAGAGTCCAATAACCATGGACCTCCCTAGTCTGAGAATATCAGGCCTCAGCTGTCTGCTTTACCTTGGCTGGTGATCCAATTTTGGGGGACCCCTACGTGTTTTTTTTTTTAATTATTTATTTAATTTAAAATAACAGCGTGGGGTGCCTTCAGTTTTGGATTAACAGCCAAGGTGAGGTTGCCAGCTGTGGCCTGCAGGCTGAAGCCGTCTGCTTTACCCTAGCTGGCTACAAAACTAGGGGGAACCCTACGTCATTTTGTTTTCATTTTTTTGGCTAAATACAAAGCTAAGCACCCCTTAGTGCCACATGAAAGGCACCAAAGGGTGCTCCACTTTTTCTCCACTTTTTCTCCACTTTTTCTCCACTTTTTATCCATTTTTTCTCCACTTTTTCTCCACTTTTTCTCCGTTCTTTTTCTATGGTCGGTCTACCCATTAGCTCTGCCATGCATACTGTAGCTCTACACCTACTGCACATGTTACTTTATGATTGACATCTTTTTCGTACCAGAGCTGTCTAAGCCTACTCTGACCCCATATTTGTCATTACTATATTGTCCTTGTACTGTATTATGACATTTGTATCATGTGTTTCATTTCTTGCTGTGTTGCAATTTTTTTGCTGCATCCCAATTGTACCTCTACATTGTTCGAGTTTATGTTATTGTTCTCTCACTCTTATGTGATACTGATTATTGTCATTTTTCATGATTACATGCAGATAAGTCCAATCTGACGAAGGCTCAGGCCGAAACGTCATTTGTAACTTGTTTTGGACAAAAACATATATGCTTATGAAAAAATTTTTTTTCTTAATACGGACCAATAAAGAGTGATTTTGCATTACTATCCGTTGTGACTTACTGACTTAGTCTGGGAGATTTAGAGTGCCGAGGCTACTCACTAATTTTATCTATTATTACCTCTGAGCACCTATATACCAGTGAGCATAGCTTCCTCTACAGTAGTTCTCCTGATTAGGCATGCCCTTACCTCATGAGCAGGGCATTGCAGCTTTGGTAGCAACCATTACGACATGGACTCTGCTGCTGTGGACCCGGGGATAGTGAGTGCAGATTCATTGCACCCACACTCCTCACAAGAAGGGTCCGCACTCCTAGAAAATGGGGGATATGTTCCCTGAGTGTCTCCCCCCCATATTCTAGACGGTCCAGAGTCGTCGTGGGACCCCTTTATTTTTTTTCTTACAATAAATTGGTGAAAGAGGAAATGTTTTGGGGACTGTTTTTTCAAATAAATTTCTTTTGTCGATTTTTTTTTTTTGTTAGTACTGACAGTTTATGATGTTGGGTATCTAATAGACGCCATAACATCACAAACTGCTGGGCTTGATCTCAGGTGACTTTACAGCTAGTATCAACCCGATTTATTACCCCGTTTGCCACTGCACCAGGGCACGGGATGAGCTGGGGTGAAGCGCCAGGATTGGCGCATCTAGTGGATGCGCCACGTCTGGGGTGCCTGCGGCCTGCTATTTTTAGGCTGTGAAGGCCCAATAACTATGTACCTTCCCACCTTGAGAATACCAGACCACAGCTGTCCGCTTTACCTTGGCTGGTGATCCAATTTGGGGGGGACCCTACTTTTATTGTGTAATTATTAATATTTATAAAATAATTATAAAAAAGAGCCTGAGGGGACCTCCACATTGGATCCCCAATCACGGTAAAGCTGCCAGCTGTGGTTTTCAGGCTACAGCCGTCTGCTTTACCCTAGCTGGCTATCAAAAATGGGGGGACCCAACGTCATTTTTTTTTTAACTATTTTTTAAATAGAGAAAATTAATGGGCTTCCCTGTATTTTGATTGCCAGCCAAGGTAACGGCAGGCAGACTGGGGTGGCAACCCATAGCTGTCTGCTTTATCTGCGCTGAGAATCAAAAATACCGCGGAGCGCTACGTCATTTTTTTAAAGATTTATTTTTACAGCACTGTGATGTCCAGCAATCAAAATACAGGGAAGCCCATTTTGTTTTTAGTTAATTAAATAAATAATTAAAAAAAATATATATGGGCTCCCGCTGCATTTTTTGTATTGCTAGGTAAGGGTAATCCAACCAGCTACTGGCTGCTAACCCCCACTGCTTGGTGTTACCTTCACTGGCAATGGAAAATCCAGGGAAGCATTTTTTTTTTTTTTGCCAAAAAACTACAAAAAAAGGACGTGAGCTTCGCCATATTTTTGTATGCTAGCCAGGTATAGCAGGCAGGTGCTGGAAGAGTTGGATACAGCGCCAGAAGATGGCGCTTCTATGAAAATGCCATTTTCTGAGGCGGCTGCAGACTGCAATTCGCAGCAGTGGGGCCCAGAAAGCTCAGGCCAACCTGTGCTGTGGATTCCAATCCCCAGCTGCCTAGTTGTACCTGGCTGGACACAAAAATGGGGCGAAGCCTACGTCATTTGTTTTCTAATTATTTAATGAAATTCATGAAATAATAAAAAAAGGGCTTCCCTTTATTTTTGGTTCCCAGCCGGGTACAAATAGGCAACTGGGGGTTGGGGGCAGCCGTACCTGCCTGCTGTACCTGGCTAGCATACAAAAATATGGCGAAGCCCACATAATTTTTTCAGGGGGCAAAAAACTTCTGCATACAGTCCTGGATGGAGTATGCTGAGCCTTGTAGTTCTGCAGCTGCTGTGTGTCTGTATGGAGAAGAGCAGACAGCAGCTGCAGAACTACAAGGCTCAGCGTACTCCATCCAGGACTGTATGCAGAATTTTTTTGCCCACCAAAAAAATGACGTGGGCTTCGCCATATTTTTGTATGCTAGCCAGGTACAGCAGGCAGCCACGGGCTGCCTCCAACCCCCAGTTGCCTATTTGTACCCGGCTGGGAACCAAAAATATAGGGAAGCCCGTTTTTTTTAATTATTTCACTTATTTCATGAAATAATGAAAAAACAAATGACGTGGGCTTCGCCCCATTTTTTGTGTCCAGCCAGGTACAACTAGGCAGCTGGGGATTGGAATCCGCAGCACAGGTTAGCCCGAGCTTTCTGGGCGCCTCTGCTGTGAATTTCAGTCCGCAGTCGTCCCAGAAAATGGCGCTCTCATAGAAGCGCCATCATCTGGCGCTGTATCCAACTCTTCCAACAGCCCTGAAGCCGGGTGGCTTGTTGGGTAATCATGAGTTAATACTGGCTTTGTTTTACTAGCCAGTATTAAGCCAGAGATTCTTAATGTCAGGCACGTTTGACCCGGCCATTAAGAATCTCCAATAAAGGGTTAAAAAAAAACACCACACAGAGAAAAAAATACTTTAATAGAAATAAATACACAGACACATTAGAGACTCCATCTTTATTACCCCCTGTCAGCCCTCCACGATCCTGCTCTTCTGTCTTCTTTCTTTCTAGTGTAGTAGTAGTGATGATTGTAGTGAGGATGAGGTTCACCAGCTCATCACTTGGGGCTGAGGAACCTCATCCTCACTACAATCCTCACTAGTGTAGTAGTAGTGACGATTGTAGTGAGGATGAGTTTACCCAGCTCATCACTTGGGGCTGAGGAACCTCATCCTCACTACAATCATCACTAGTGTAGTAGTAGTGACGATTGTAGTGAGGATGAGTTTACCCAGCTCATCACTTGGGGCTGAGGAACCTCATCCTCACTACAATCATCACTAGTGTAGTAGTAGTGACGATTGTAGTGAGGATGAGTTTACCCAGCTCATCACTTGGGGCTGAGGAACCTCATCCTCACTACAATCATCACTAGTGTAGTAGTAGTGACGATTGTAGTGAGGATGAGTTTACCCAGCTCATCACTTGGGGCTGAGGAACCTCATCCTCACTACAATCCTCACTAGTGTAGTAGTAGTGACGATTGTAGTGAGGATGAGTTTACCCAGCTCATCACTTGGGGCTGAGGAACCTCATCCTCACTACAATCCTCACTACAATCGGGAAGAAGCGTGCAGCCTTCACTCCGTGAGTGATCAGTGCTGGCTGTTAGCGGTAACAGCGGTAACACTGACAGACGCGTTACCATAGCAACGGTGCTCTCGGAGCCGCGGTTAACGGTGACGTCACCGCTAACTGCGTTGCTATGGCAACGGTGATCTCCGTTAATGACCGGCTGTGTCAGCCGGTCCCTAACGGAACGGGGAGTCGAACGTAAGCTAGAGCATGTCGCCGGTACACGGCGATACACATATGTGCACCGTGTACCGGAGAGATGCCCTCGCAGGTCCTACATGACGCGTCATAGTCATGTGACCAGTCTGTAGCTAATGAGATAATAGCCACGTGACTGGTCACATGGCTATTTTGACGTCATGATAGGTCCTGCATCTCTGCTGGCAGTGCTGGTCACGGGGAGGATTCAGCGATCATTGGATGGAATAGCGGCAGGAGACAGAGTACAGGAGGGATCGCGGGGACCGGTAAGTGTTATGGCAATGTTTATTAACTGTTTGTGTACATTTATAATGCATTTTTATGTGTTTGTGATTGCCTCCCATTATAGCCTATTGGTTCGAGTTCGGTTCGTCGAACGTTCGACAAACCGAACTCGAACGGGACCCCCGTTCGGCGAACCGACTCGAGCCGAACCGCGACCGGTTCGCTCATCTCTAGTCCTGGGTTCAATCCCCAGTGAAACCAATCTGTTCTTAGTGTTGAAATAATACGCTATCCAACTACAATATATGAAGTTCTCGGCTTTGTTGCCGAATGACGGGATGTTTTGGCTTCCATCCCCAACAGAGCTACGAATTTGTTTTTTTTTTCCCTGGCGGTCAAAACTCGTCTGTAATTGCCATTACTTTGCAGGGTTTCAAAGGTTTCATAGTGTAGTGGAAATCACGTCTGCTTTACACGCAGAAGGTCCTGGGTTCAATCCCCAATGAAACCCATGTGTTCTTGGTGTTGAAATAATCCCCTGTCAACCAGCAGTATATAAAGTTCTTGGCTTTGTTGCTGAATAACAGGATGTTTTAGCTTCCATCACCAACAGAGCTACGAATTTGTTTTTTTTCCCCTGGCGGTCAAAACTCGTCTCTAATTGCCATTACTTTGCAGGCTTTCAAAGGTTTCATAGTGTAGTGGTCAACACATCTGCTTCACACGCAGAATGTCCTGGGTTCAATCCCCAGTGAAACCAATCTGTTTTTGGTGTTGAAGTAATTTCCTATCGACTTGTAATATGTGAAATTCTTGGTTTCGTTGCCAAATGACAATACATTTTGGCTTCCATCACAAAGAGAACTACGATTTTGGGTTTCTTTTTTATTGACCATTTTAGCACAAAACATAATCCCATATTATATAAATCCTATTTGTTTCAAAATATATAGTTCCCATAAATACAAAAGCAAAAGACCAAACTATGGAGAAAAAAGTAACACATTCAATATAAACTTCAATTTAAGCAAAATCCCTTTGTAGGAATAAAACTGGTAAAATATGTAATAATAATTGTAAATGTTTCATTAACCAAAAATACTTTCCTTCGCAATAAAAAGGCCCCGTCAGTCACAATTCTGCTCTTCTAGCCAATACACAGTAACTTTTCATCAGGTTTCATAGTGTAGTGGTCATCACGTCTGCTTAACACGCAGAAGGTCCTGGGTTCAATCCCCAGTGAAACCAATCTGTTCTTAGTGTTGAAATAATACGCTATCCAACTACAATATATGAAGTTCTCGTCTTTGTTGCCGAATGATGGGATGTTTTGGCTTCCATCACAAACAGAACTACAAATTATTTTTTTTTTTCCCCTGGCGGTCAAAACTCGTCTCTAAATGCCATTACTTTGCAGGATTTCACAGGTTTCATAGTGGAGTCGTCATCACGTCTACTCACACGCAGAAGGTCCTGGATTCAATCCATAGTAAAAACAAGCCGTTTTCGCTGTTCAAGCAATTTGCTATCAACCTTTAACATATAAAATTCTTTGTTTTGTTGCCCACTGATAATATATTTTGGCTTCCATCACCAAGAGAACTACGATTTTGGGTTTCTTTTTTATTGACCATTTTAGCAGAAAACATAATCCCATATTATAAAAATCCTGTTTGTTTCAAAATATATAGTTCCTTTAAATACAAAAGCAAACAACTAAACTATGTGGAAAAAAGTAACACATTCAATGTAAACTTCCTTTTAAGCAAAATCCCTTTGTAGGAATAAAACTGGTAAAATATGTAATAAAAATTGTAAATGTTTCATTAACCAAAAATACTTTCCTTCAGCAATAAAAAGGCCCCGTCAGTCACAATTCTGCTCTGCTGGCCAATACACAGTAACTTTCCATCAGGTTTCATAGAGTAGTTGTCATCACGTTTGCTTAACATGCAGAAGGTCCTGCGTTCAATCCCCAGTAAAACCAATCTGTTCTTGGTGTTGAAATAATACTCAATTAAACTACAGTATATCAAGTTCTTGGCTTTGTTGCCGAATGATGGGATGTTTTGGCTTCCATCCCCAACAGAGCTACGAATTTGTTTTTTTTTTCCCTGGCGGTCAAAACTCGTCTCTAATTGCCATTACTTTGCAGGGTTTCAAAGGTGTCATAGTGTAGTGGATATCACGTCTGCTTTACACGCAGAAAGTCCTGGGTTCAATCCCCAGTGAAACCAATCTGTTTTTGGTGTTGAAGTAATTTCCTATCGACTTGTAATATGTGAAATTCTTGGTTTCGTTGCCAAATGACAATACATTTTTTCTTCCATCACAAAGAGAACTACGATTTTGGGTTTCTTATTTATTGACCATTTTAGCAGAAAACATAATCCCATATTATAAAAATCCTATTTGTTTCAAAATATATAGTTCCCATAAATACAAAAGTAAAAGACCAAACTATGGAGAAAAAAGTAACACATTCAATATAAACTTCAATTTAAGCAAAATCCTTTTGAGGAATAAAACTGGTAAAATATGTAATAATAATTGTAAATGTTTCATTAACCAAAAATACTTTCCTTCAGCAATAAAAAGGCCCCGTCAGTCACAATTCTGCTCTGCTAGCGAATACACAGTAACGTTTCGTCAGGTTTCATAGTGTAGTGGTCATCACGTCTGCTTAACACGCAGAAGGTCCTGGGTTCAATCCCCAGTGAAACCAATCTGTTCTTGGTGTTGAAATAATACGCTATCTAACTACAATATATGAAGTTCTCGGCTTTGTTGCCTAATGACGGGATGTTTTGGCTTCCATCACAAACAGAACTACAAATTATTTTTTTTTTTCCCCGGGCGGTCAAAACTCGTCTCTAAATGCCATTTCTTTGCAGGATTTCACAGGTTTCATAGTGGAGTCGTCATCACGTCTACTTCACATGCAGAAAGTTCTGGGTTCAATCCCCAGTAAAAACAAGCCGTTTTCGCTGTTGAAGTAATTTGCTATCAACCTGTAACAGATGGAATTCTTTGTTTTGTTGCCAACTGATAATATATTTTGGCTTCCATCACCAAGAGAACTACGATTTTGGGTTTATTTTTTATTGACCATTTTAGCAGAAAACATAATCCCATATTATAAAAATCCTGTTTGTTTCAAAATATATAGTTCCTTTAAATACAAAAGCAAACAACTAAACTATGGAGAAAAAAGTAACACATTCAATGTAAACTTCCTTTTAAGCAAAATCCCTTTGTAGGAATAAAACTGGTAAAATATGTAATAAAAATTGTAAATGTTTCATTAACCAAAAATACTTTCCTTCAGCAATAAAAAGGCCCCGTCAGTCACAATTCTGCTCTGCTAGCCAATACACAGTAACTTTTTGTCAGGTTTCATAGTGTAGTGGTCATCACGTCTGCTTAACACGCAGCAGGTCCTGGGTTCAATCCCAGTGAAACCCATGTGTTATTGGTGTTGAAATAATCCCCTATCAACCTGCAGTATATAAAGTTCTTGGCTTTGTTGCCGAATAACGGGATGTTTTAGCTTCCATCACCAACAGAGCTACGAATTTGTTTTTTTTCCCCTGGCGGTCAAAACTCGTCTCTAATTGCCATTACTTTGCAGGATTTCAAAGGTTTCATAGTGTAGTGGTCATCACGTCTGCTTCACACGCAGAAGGTCCTGGGTTCAATCCCCAGTGAAACCAATCTGTTTTTGGTGTTGAAGTAATTTCCTATCGACTTGTAATATGTGAAATTCTTGGTTTCGTTGCCAAATGACAATACATTTTTTCTTCCATCACAAAGAGAACTACGATTTTGGGTTTCTTATTTATTGACCATTTTAGCAGAAAACATAATCCCATATTATAAAAATCCTATTTGTTTCAAAATATATAGTTCCCATAAATACAAAAGTAAAAGACCAAACTATGGAGAAAAAAGTAACACATTCAATATAAACTTCAATTTAAGCAAAATCCTTTTGAGGAATAAAACTGGTAAAATATGTAATAATAATTGTAAATGTTTCATTAACCAAAAATACTTTCCTTCAGCAATAAAAAGGCCCCGTCAGTCACAATTCTGCTCTGCTAGCGAATACACAGTAACTTTTCGTCAGGTTTCATAGTGTAGTGGTCATCACGTCTGCTTAACACGCAGAAGGTCCTGGGTTCAATCCCCAGTGAAACCAATCTGTTCTTGGTGTTGAAATAATACGCTATCTAACTACAATATATGAAGTTTTCGGCTTTGTTGCCTAATGACGGGATGTTTTGGCTTCCATCACAAACAGAACTACAAATTATTTTTTTTTTTCCCCTGGCGGTCAAAACTCGTCTCTAAATGCCATTTCTTTGCAGTATTTCACAGGTTTCATAGTGGAGTCGTCATCACGTCTACTTCACATGCAGAAAGTTCTGGGTTCAATCCCCAGTAAAAACAAGCCGTTTTCGCTGTTGAAGTAATTTGCTATCAACCTGTAACAGATGGAATTCTTTGTTTTGTTGCCAACTGATAATATATTTTGGCTTCCATCACCAAGAGAACTACGATTTTGGGTTTATTTTTTATTGACCATTTTAGCAGAAAACATAATCCCATATTATAAAAATCCTGTTTGTTTCAAAATATATAGTTCCTTTAAATACAAAAGCAAACAACTAAACTATGGAGAAAAAAGTAACACATTCAATGTAAACTTCCTTTTAAGCAAAATCCCTTTGTAGGAATAAAACTGGTAAAATATGTAATAAAAATTGTAAATGTTTCATTAACCAAAAATACTTTCCTTCAGCAATAAAAAGGCCCCGTCAGTCACAATTCTGCTCTGCTAGCCAATACACAGTAACTTTCCATCAGATTTCATAGAGTAGTGGTCATCATATCTGCATAACACGCAGAAGGTCCTGCGTTCAATTCCCAGTAAAACCAATCTGTTCTTGGTGTTGAAATAATATTCAATTAAACTACAATATATGAAGTTCTTGGCTTTGTTGCCGAATGATGGGATGTTTTGGCTTCCATCCCCAACAGAGCTACGAATTTGTTTTTTTTTCCCTGGCGGTCAAAACTCGTCTCTAATTGCCATTACTTTGCAGGCTTTCAAAGGTTTCATAGTGTAGTGGAAATCACATCTGCTTTACACGCAGAAGGTCCTGGGTTCAATCCCCAGTGAAACTCATTTGTTCTTGGTGTTGAAATAATCCCCTATCAACCTGCAGTATATAAAGTTCTTGGCTTTGTTGCCGAATAACGGGATGTTTTAGCTTCCATCACCAACAGAGCTACGAATTTGTTTTTTTTTCCCCTGGCGGTCAAAACTCGTCTCTAATTGCCATTACTTTGCAAGATTTCAAAGGTTTCATAGTGTAGTGGTTATCACGTCTGCTTCACATGCAGAAGGTCCTGGGTTCAATCCCCAGTGAAACCAATCTGTTTTTTGTGTTGAAGTAATTTCCTATCGACTTGTAATATGTGAAATTCTTGGTTTCGTTGCCAAATGACAATACATTTTGGCTTCCATCACAAAGAGAACTACGATTTTGGGTTTCTTTTTTATTGACCATTTTAGCAGAAAACATAATCCCATATTATAAAAATCCTATTTGTTTCAAAATATATAGTTCCCATAAATACAAAAGCAAAAGACCAAACTATGGAGAAAAAAGTAACACATTCAATATAAACTTCAATTTAAGCAAAATCCCTTTGTAGGAATAAAACTGGTAAAATATGTAATAATAATTGTAAATGTTTCATTAACCAAAAATACTTTCCTTCAGCAATAAAAAGGCCCCGTCAGTCACAATTCTGCTCTGCTAGCCATTACACAGTAACTTTTCATCAGGTTTCATAGAGTAGTGGTCATCATATCTGCATAACACGCAGAAGGTCCTGCGTTCAATCCCCAGTAAAACCAATCTGTTCTTGGTGTTGAAATAATACTCAATTAAACTACAATATATGAAGTTCTTGGCTTTGTTGCCGAATGATGGGATGTTTTGGCTTCCATCCCCAACAGAGCTACGAATTTGTTTTTTTTTTCCCTGGCGGTCAAAACTCGTCTCTAATTGCCATTACTTTGCAGGCTTTCAAAGGTTTCATAGTGTAGTGGAAATCACATCTGCTTTACACGCAGAAGGTCCTGGGTTCAATCCCCAGTGAAACTCATTTGTTCTTGGTGTTGAAATAATCCCCTATCAACCTGCAGTATATAAAGTTCTTGGCTTTGTTGCCGAATAACGGGATGTTTTAGCTTCCATCACCAACAGAGCTACGAATTTGTTTTTTTTCCCCTGGCGGTCAAAACTCGTCTCTAATTGCCATTACTTTGCAAGATTTCAAAGGTTTCATAGTGTAGTGGTTATCACATCTGCTTCACATGCAGAAGGTCCTGGGTTCAATCCCCAGTGAAAACAATCTGTTTTTTGTGTTGAAGTAATTTCCTATCGACTTGTAATATGTGAAATTCTTGGTTTCGTTGCCAAATGACAATACATTTTGGCTTCCATCACAAAGAGAACTACGATTTTGGGTTTCTTTTTTATTGACCATTTTAGCAGAAAACATAATCCCATATTATAAAAATCCTATTTGTTTCAAAATATATAGTTCCCATAAATACAAATGCAAAAGACCAAATATGGAGAAAAAAGTAACACCTTCAATATAAACTTCAATTTAAGCAAAATCCCTTTGTAGCAATAAAACTGGTAAAATATGTAATAATAATTGTAAATGTTTCATTAACCAAAAATACTTTCCTTCAGCAATAAAAAGGCCCCGTCAGTCACAATTCTGCTCTGCTAGCCAATACACAGTAACTTTTCGTCAGGTTTCATAGTGTAGTGGTCATCACGTCTGCTTAACACGCAGAAGGTCCTGGGTTCAATCCCCAGTGAAACCAATCTGTTCTTAGTGTTGAAATAATACGCTATCAAACTACAATATATGAAGTTCTCAGCCTTGTTGCCGAATGACGGGATGTTTGGGCTTCCATCACAAACAGAACTACAAATTATTTTTTTTTTTCCCCTAGCGGTCAAAACTCGTCTCTAAATGCCATTACTTTGCAGGATTTCACAGGTTTCATAGTGGAGTCGTCATCACGTCTACTTCACACGCAGAAGGTCCTGGGTTCAATCCCCAGTAAAAACAAGCCGTTTTAGCTGTTGAAGTAATTTGCTATCAACCTGTAACATATGAATTTCTTTGTTTTGTTGCCAACTGATAATATATTTTGGCTTCCATCACCAAGAGAACTACGATTTTGGGTTTCTTTTTTATTGACCATTTTAGCAGAAAACATAATCCCATTATATAAAAATCCTGTTTGCTTCAAAAGATATAGTTCCTTTAAATACAAAAGCAAACAACTAAACTATGTGGAAAAAAGTAACACATTCAATGTAAACTTCCTTTTAAGCAAAATCCCTTTGTAGGAATAAAACTGATAAAATATGTAATAAAAATTGTAAATGTTTCATTAACCAAAAATACTTTCCTTCAGCAATAAAAAGGCCCCGTCAGTTACAATTCTGCTCTGCTAGCCAATACACAGTAACTTGCCATCAGGTTTCATAGAGTAGTGGTCATCACGTCTGCTTATCATGCAGAA
Source organism: Anomaloglossus baeobatrachus (assembly GCF_048569485.1). Taxonomy (NCBI): domain Eukaryota; kingdom Metazoa; phylum Chordata; class Amphibia; order Anura; family Aromobatidae; genus Anomaloglossus; species Anomaloglossus baeobatrachus. Next base: position 357,159,209 of record NC_134354.1, on the reverse strand, counting down.
AGTCCTGCGTTCAATCCCCAGTAAAACCAATCTGTTCTTGGTGTTGAAATAATACTCAATTAAACTACAATATATGAAGTTCTTGGCTTTGTTGCCGAATGATGGGATGTTTTGGCTTCCATCCCCAACAGAGCTACGAATTTGTTTTTTTTTTCCGTGGCGGTCAAAACTCGTCTCTAATTGCCATTACTTTGCAGGCTTTCAAAGGTTTCGTAGTGTAGTGGAAATCATGTCTGCTTTACACGCAGAAGGTCCTGGGTTCAATCCCCAGTGAAACCCATGTGTTCTTGGTGTTGAAATAATCTCCTATCAACCTGCAGTATATAAAGCTCTTTGCTTTGTTGCCGAATAACGGGATGTTTTAGCTTCCATCACCAACAGAGCTACGTATTTGTTTTTTTTTTCCCTTGGCAGTCAAAACTCGTCTCTAATTGCCATTACTTTGCTGGATTTCTAAGGTTTCATAGTGTAGTGGTCATCACGTCTGCTTCACACGCAGAAGGTCCTGGGTTTAATCCCCATTGAAACCAATCTGTTTTTGGTGTTGAAGTAATTTCCTATCGACTTGTAATATGTGAAATTCTTGGTTTCGTTGCCAAATGACAATACATTTTGGCTTCCATCACAAAGAGAACTACGATTTTGGGTTTCTTTTTTATTGACCATTTTAGCAGAAAACATAATACCATATTATAAAAATCCTATTTGTTTCAAAATATATAGTTCCCATAAATACAAAAGCAAAAGACCAAACTATGGAGAAAAAAGTAACACATTCAATATAAACTTCAATTTAAGCAAAATCCCTTTGTAGGAATAAAACTGGTAAAATATGTAATAAAAATTGTAAATGTTTCATTAACCAAAAATACTTTCCTTCAGCAATAAAAAGGCCCCGTCAGTCACAATTCTGCTCTGCTAGCCAATACACAGTAACTTTCCATCAGGTTTCATAGAGTAGTGGTCATCACGTCTGCTTAACATGCAGAAGGTCCTGAGTTCAATCCCCAGTAAAACCAATCTGTTCTTGGTGTTGAAATAATACTCAATTAAACTACAATATATGAAGTTCTTGGCTTTGTTGCCGAATGATGGGATGTTTTGGCTTCCATCCCCAACAGAGCTACGAATTTGTTTTTTTTTTCCCTGGCGGTCAAAACTCGTCTCTAATTGCCATTATTTTGCAGGCTTTCAAAGGTTTCATAGTGTAGTGGAAATCACGTCTGCTTTACACGCAGAAGGTCCTGGGTTCAATCCCCAGTGAAACCCATGTGTTCCTGGTGTTGAAATAATCCCCTATAAACATGCAGTATATAAAGTTCTTGGCTTTGTTGCCGAATAACGGGATGTTTTAGCTTCCATCACCAACAGAGCTACGAATTTGTTTATTTTCCCTTGGCGGTCAAAACTCGTCTCTAATTGCCATTACTTTGCAGGATTTCAAAGGTTTCATAGTGTAGTGGTCATCACGTCTGCTTCACACGCAGAAGGTCCTGGGTTCAATCCCCAGTGAAACCAAGCAGATTTTGGTGTTGAAGTAATTACCTATCGACTTGTAATATGTGAAATTCTTGGTTTCGTTGCCAAATGACAATTCCTTTTGGCTTCCATCACAAAGAGAACTACGATCAATATAAACTTCAATTTAAGCAAAATCCCTTTGTAGGAATAAAACTGGTAAAATATGTAATAATAATTGTAAATGTTTCATTAACCAAAAATACTTTCCTTCAGCAATAAAAAGGCCCCGTCAGTCACAATTCTGCTCTGCTAGACAATACACAGTAACTTTTTGTCAGGTTTCATAGTGTAGTGGCCATCACGTCTTCTTAACATGCAGAAGGTCCTGGGTTCAATCCCCAGTGAAACCAATCTGTTCTTAGTGTTGACATAATACGCTATCCAGCTACAATATATGAAGTTCTCGGCTTTGTTGCTGAATGACGGGATGTTTTGGCTTCCATCACAAACAGAACTACAAATTATTATTTTTTTTTCCCTGGTGGTCAAAACTCGTCTCTAAATGCCATTACTTTGCAGGATTTCACAGGTTTCATAGTGGAGTGGTCATCACGTCTACTTCACACGCAGAAGGTCCTGGGTTCAATCCCCAGTGAAACCAATCTGTTTTTTGTGTTGAAGTAATTTCCTATCGACTTGTAATATGTGAAATTCTTGGTTTCGTTGCCAAATGACAATACATTTTGGCTTCCATCACAAAGAGAACTACGATTTTGGGTTTCTTTTTTATTGACCATTTTAGCAGAAAACATAATCCCATATTATAAAAATCCCATTTGTTTCAAAATATATAGTTCCCATAAATACAAAAGCAAAAGACCAAATATGGAGAAAAAAGTAACACATTCAATATAAACTTCAATTTAAGCAAAATCCCTTTGTAGGAATAAAACTGGTAAAATATGTAATAATAATTGTAAATGTTTCATTAACCAAAAATACTTTCCTTCAGCAATAAAAAGGCCCCGTCAGTCACAATTCTGCTCTGCTAGCCAATACACAGTAACTTTCCATCAGGTTTCATAGAGTAGTGGTCATCATATCTGCATAACACGCAGAAGGCCCTGCGTTCAATCCCCAGTAAAACCAATCTGTTCTTGGTGTTGAAATAATACTCAATTAAACTACAATATATGAAGTTCTTGGCTTTGTTGCCGAATGATGGGATGTTTTGGCTTCCATCCCCAACAGAGCTACGAATTTGTTTTTTTTTTCCCTGGCGGTCAAAACTCGTCTCTAATTGCCATTACTTTGCAGGCTTTCAAAGGCTTCATAGTGTAGTGGAAATCACATCTGCTTTACACGCAGAAGGTCCTGGGTTCAATTCCCAGTGAAACTAATTTGTTCTTGGTGTTGAAATAATCCCCTATCAACCTGCAGTATATAAAGTTCTTGGCTTTGTTGCCGAATAATGGGATGTTTTAGCTTCCATCACCAACAGAGCTACGAATTTGTTTTTTTTCCCCTGGCGGTCAAAACTCATCTCTAATTGCCATTACTTTGCAAGATTTCAAAGGTTTCATAGTGTAGTGGTTATCACGTCTGCTTCACATGCAGAAGGTCCTGGGTTCAATCCCCAGTGAAACCAATCTGTTTTTTGTGTTGAAGTAATTTCCTATCGACTTGTAATATGTGAAATTCTTGGTTTCGTTGCCAAATGACAATACATTTTGGCTTCCATCACAAAGAGAACTACGATTTTGGGTTTCTTTTTTATTGACCATTTTAGCAGAAAACATAATCCCATATTATAAAAATCCTATTTGTTTCAAAATATATAGTTCCCATAAATACAAAAGCAAAAGACCAAACTATGGAGAAAAAAGTAACACATTCAATATAAACTTCAATTTAAGCAAAATCCCTTTGTAGGAATAAAACTGGTAAAATATGTAATAATAATTGTAAATGTTTCATTAACCAAAAATACTTTCCTTCAGCAATAAAAAGGCCCCGTCAGTCACAATTCTGCTCTGCTAGCCAATACACAGTAACTTTCCATCAGGTTTCATAGAGTAGTGGTCATCATATCTGCATAACACGCAGAAGGTCCTGCGTTCAATTCCCAGTAAAACCAATCTGTTCTTGGTGTTGAAATAATACTCAATTAAACTACAATATATGAAGTTCTTGGCTTTGTTGCCGTATGACGGGATGTTTTGGCTTCCATCCCCAACAGAGCTACGAATTTGTTTTTTTTTCCCTGGCGGTCAAAACTCGTCTCTAATTGCCATTACTTTGCAGGCTTTCCAAGGTTTCATAGTGTAGTGGAAATCACATCTGCTTTACACGCAGAAGGTCCTGGGTTCAATCCCCAGTGAAACTCATTTGTTCTTGGTGTTGAAATAATCCCCTATCAACCTGCAGTATATAAAGTTCTTGGCTTTGTTGCCGAATAACGGGATGTTTTAGCTTCCATCACCAACAGAGCTACGAATTTGTTTTTTTTCCCCTGGCGGTCAAAACTCGTCTCTAATTGCCATTACTTTGCAAGATTTCAAAGGTTTCATAGTGTAGTGGTTATCACGTCTGCTTCACATGCAGAAGGTCCTGGGTTCAATCCCCAGTGAAACCAATCTGTTTTTTGTGTTGAAGTAATTTCCTATCGACTTGTAATATGTGAAATTCTTGGTTTCGTTGCCAAATGACAATACATTTTGGCTTCCATCACAAAGAGAACTACGATTTTGGGTTTCTTTTTTATTGACCATTTTAGCAGAAAACATAATCCCATATTATAAAAATCCTATTTGTTTCAAAATATATAGTTCCCATAAATACAAAAGCAAAAGACCAAATATGGAGAAAAAAGTAACACATTCAATATAAACTTCAATTTAAGCAAAATCCCTTTGTAGGAATAAAACTGGTAAAATATGTAATAATAATTGTAAATGTTTCATTAACCAAAAATACTTTCCTTCAGCATTAAAAAGGCCCCGTCAGTCACAATTCTGCTCTGCTAGCCAATACACAGTAACTTTCCATCAGGTTTCATAGAGTAGTGGTCATCATATCTGCATAACACGCAGAAGGCCCTGCGTTCAATCCCCAGTAAAACCAATCTGTTCTTGGTGTTGAAATAATACTCAATTAAACTACAATATATGAAGTTCTTGGCTTTGTTGCCGAATGATGGGATGTTTTGGCTTCCATCCCCAACAGAGCTACGAATTTGTTTTTTTTTTCCCTGGCGGTCAAAACTCGTCTCTAATTGCCATTACTTTGCAGGTTTTCAAAGGTTTCATAGTGTAGTGGAAATCACATCTGCTTCACACGCAGAAGGTCCTGGGTTCAATTCCCAGTGAAACTCATTTGTTCTTGGTGTTGAAATAATCCCCTATCAACCTGCAGTATATAAAGTTCTTGGCTTTGTTACCGAATAATGGGATGTTTTAGCTTCCATCACCAACAGAGCTACGAATTTGTTTTTTTTCCCCTGGCGGTCAAAACTCGTCTCTAATTGCCATTACTTTGCAAGATTTCAAAGGTTTCATAGTGTAGTGGTTATCACGTCTGCTTCACATGCAGAAGGTCCTGGGTTCAATCCCCAGTGAAACCAATCTGTTTTTTGTGTTGAAGTAATTTCCTATCGACTTGTAATATGTGAAATTCTTGGTTTCGTTGCCAAATGACAATACATTTTGGCTTCCATCACAAAGAGAACTACGATTTTGGGTTTCTTTTTTATTGACCATTTTAGCAGAAAACATAATCCCATATTATAAAAATCCTATTTGTTTCAAAATATATAGTTCCCATAAATACAAAAGCAAAAGACCAAACTATGGAGAAAAAAGTAACACATTCAATATAAACTTCAATTTAAGCAAAATCCCTTTGTAGGAATAAAACTGGTAAAATATCTAATAATAATTGTAAATGTTTCATTAACCAAAAATACTTTCCTTCAGCAATAAAAAGGCCCCGTCAGTCACAATTCTGCTCTGCTAGCCAATACACAGTAACTTTTCGTCAGGTTTCATAGTGTAGTGGTCATCACGTCTGCTTAACACGCAGAAGGTCCTGGGTTCAATCCCCAGTGAAACCAATCTGTTCTTAGTGTTGAAATAATACGCTATCAAACTACAATATATGAAGTTCTCAGCCTTGTTGCCGAATGACGGGATGTTTGGGCTTCCATCACAAACAGAACTACAAATTATTTTTTTTTTTCCCCTAGCGGTCAAAACTCGCCTCTAAATGCCATTACTTTGCAAGATTTCACAGGTTTCATAGTGGAGTCGTCATCACGTCTACTTCACACGCAGAAGGTCCTGGGTTCAATCCCCAGTAAAAACAAGCCGTTTTAGCTGTTGAAGTAATTTGCTATCAACCTGTAACATATGAATTTCTTTGTTTTGTTGCCAACTGATAATATATTTTGGCTTCCATCACCAAGAGAACTACGATTTTGGGTTTCTTTTTTATTGACCATTTTAGCAGAAAACATAATCCCATTATATAAAAATCCTGTTTGCTTCAAAAGATATAGTTCCTTTAAATACAAAAGCAAACAACTAAACTATGTGGAAAAAAGTAACACATTCAATGTAAACTTCCTTTTAAGCAAAATCCCTTTGTAGGAATAAAACTGATAAAATATGTAATAAAAATTGTAAATGTTTCATTAACCAAAAATACTTTCCTTCAGCAATAAAAAGGCCCCGTCAGTCACAATTCTGCTCTGCTAGCCAATACACAGTAACTTGCCATCAGGTTTCATAGAGTAGTGGTCATCACGTCTGCTTATCATGCAGAAAGTCCTGCGTTCAATCCCCAGTAAAACCAATCTGTTCTTGGTGTTGAAATAATACTCAATTAAACTACAATATATGAAGTTCTTGGCTTTGTTGCCAAATGATGGGATGTTTTGGCTTCCATCCCCAACAGAGCTACGAATTTGTTTTTTTTTTCCGTGGCGGTCAAAACTCGTCTCTAATTGCCATTACTTTGCAGGCTTTCAAAGGTTTCATAGTGTAGTGGAAATCACGTCTGCTTTACACGCAGAAAGTCCTGGGTTCAATCCCCAGTGAAACCCATGTGTTCTTGGTGTTGAAATATTCTCCTATCAACCTGCAGTATATAAAGCTCTTTGCTTTGTTGCCGAATAACGGGATGTTTTAGCTTCCATCACCAACAGAGCTACGTATTTGTTTTTTTTTCCCTTGGCAGTCAAAACTCGTCTCTAATTGCCATTACTTTGCTGGATTTCTAAGGTTTCATAGTGTAGTGGTCATCACGTCTGCTTCACACGCAGAAGGTCCTGGGTTTAATCCCCATTGAAACCAATCTGTTTTTGGTGTTGAAGTAATTTCCTATCGACTTGTAATATGTGAAATTCTTGGTTTCGTTGCCAAATGACAATACATTTTGGCTTCCATCACAAAGAGAACTACGATTTTGGGTTTCTTTTTTATTGACCATTTTAGCAGAAAACATAATACCATATTATAAAAATCCTATTTGTTTCAAAATATATAGTTCCCATAAATACAAAAGCAAAAGACCAAACTATGGAGAAAAAAGTAACACATTCAATATAAACTTCAATTTAAGCAAAATCCCTTTGTAGGAATAAAACTGGTAAAATATGTAATAAAAATTGTAAATGTTTCATTAGCCAAAAATACTTTCCTTCAGCAATAAAAAGGCCCCATCAGTCACAATTCTGCTCTGCTAGCCAATACACAGTAACTTTCCATCAGGTTTCATAGAGTAGTGATCATCACGTCTGCTTAACATGCAGAAGGTCCTGAGTTCAATCCCCAGTAAAACCAATCTGTTCTTGGTGTTGAAATAATACTCAATTAAACTACAATATATGAAGTTCTTGGCTTTGTTGCCGAATGATGGGATGTTTTGGCTTCCATCCCCAACAGAGCTACGAATTTGTTTTTTTTTTTCCCTGGCGGTCAAAACTCGTCTCTAATTGCCATTACTTTGCAGGCTTTCAAAGGTTTCATAGTGTAGTGGAAATCACGTCTGCTTTACACGCAGAAGGTCCTGGGTTCAATCCCCAGTGAAACCCATGTGTTCCTGGTGTTGAAATAATCCCCTATAAACATGCAGTATATAAAGTTCTTGGCTTTGTTGCCGAATAACGGGATGTTTTAGCTTCCATCACCAACAGAGCTACGAATTTGTTTATTTTCCCTTGGCGGTCAAAACTCGTCTCTAATTGCCATTACTTTGCAGGATTTCAAAGGTTTCATAGTGTAGTGGTCATCACGTCTGCTTCACACGCAGAAGGTCCTGGGTTCAATCCCCAGTGAAACCAAGCAGTTTTTGGTGTTGAAGTAATTACCTATCGACTTGTAATATGTGAAATTCTTGGTTTCGTTGCCAATGACAATTCCTTTTGGCTTCCATCACAAAGAGAACTACGATCAATATAAACTTCAATTTAAGCAAAATCCCTTTGTAGGAATAAAACTGGTAAAATATGTAATAATAATTGTAAATGTTTCATTAACCAAAAATACTTTCCTTCAGCAATAAAAAGGCCCCGTCAGTCACAATTCTGCTCTGCTAGACAATACACAGTAACTTTTTGTCAGGTTTCATAGTGTAGTGGCCATCACGTCTGCTTAACATGCAGAAGGTCCTGGGTTCAATCCCCAGTGAAACCAATCTGTTCTTAGTGTTGACATAATACGCTATCCAGCTACAATATATGAAGTTCTCGGCTTTGTTGCCGAATGACGGGATGTTTTGGCTTCCATCACAAACAGAACTACAAATTATTATTTTTTTTCCCTGGCGGTCAAAACTCGTCTCTAAATGCCATTACTTTGCAGGATTTCACAGGTTTCATAGTGGAGTGGTCATCACGTCTACTTCACACGCAGAAGGTCCTGGGTTCAATCCCCAGTAAAAACAAGCCGTTTTCGCTGTTGAAGTAATTTGCTATCAACCTGTAACATATGAAATTCTTGGTTTTGTTGCCAACTGATAATATATTTTGGCTTCCATCACCAAGAGAACTACGATTTTGGGTTTCTTTTTTATTGACCATTTTAGCAGAAAACATAATCCCATATTATAAAAATCCTGTTTGTTTCAAAATATATAGTTCCTTTAAATACAAAAGCAAACAACTAAACTATGTGGAAAAAAGTAACACATTCAATGTAAACTTCCTTTTAAGCAAAATCCCTTTGTAGGAATAAAACTGGTAAAATATGTAATAAACATTGTAAATGTTTCATTAACCAAAAATACTTTCCTTCAGCAATAAAAAGGCCCCGTCAGTCACAATTCTGCTCTGCTAGCCAATACACAGTAACTTTCCATCAGGTTTCATAGTGTAGTGCTATCAACCTGCCATATATGAAGTTCTTGGCTTTGTTGCCGAATGACGGGATGTTTTGGTTTTCATCACCAACAGAGCTACGAATTTGTTTTTTTTTCCCTGGCGGTCAAAACTCGTCTCTAATTGCCATTACTTTGCAGGCTTTCAAAGGTTTCATAGTGTAGTGGAAATCACGTCTGCTTTACACGCAGAAGGTCCTGGGTTCAATCCCCAGTGAAACCCATGTGTTCTTGGTGTTGAAATAATCCCATATCAACCTGCAGTATATAAAGTTCTTATCTTTGTTGCCGAATAACGGGATATTTTAGCTTCCATCACCAACAGAGCAACGAATTTGTTTTTTTTCCCCTGGCGGTGAAAACTCGTCTCTAATTGACATTACTTTGCATGATTTCAAAGGTTTCATAGTGTAGAGGTCATCACGTTTGCTTCATACGCAGAAGGTCTTGGGTTCAACCCCAGTGAAACCAATCTATTTTTGGTGTTGAAGTATTTTCCTATCGACTTGTAATATATGAAATTCTTGGTTTCGTTGCCAAATGACAATACATTTTGGCTTCCATCACCAAGAGAACTACGATTTTGGGTTTCTTTTTTATTGACCATTTTAGCAGAAAACATAATCCCATATTATAAAAATCCTATTAAACATACATTCCCCTTCTCAGATTTGCTATACCGGATCTTGCAGGGGGCTTTGGATGAAGGAATTATAACAAAGAAGGTTTTTGATGGCCTCTTCGTTGCATCTCCCAAAATCCCCACCTTTTATCTCCTGCCCAAGATCCACAAGAATCCCGAACACCCTCCGGGGCGCCCTATCGTATCCGGCATAGATGGCTTATGCGACCCTGTCTGTCGCTTTATCGACTATTATTTAAAACCTCTTGTGGAAACATTGCCATCTTATGTTAAGGATATGACGGACGTCCTGAATAGGGTCGACGGGATTTTTATGGATTCTGATACCCTTCTTGTCACGTCGGACATAGAGTCACTTTATACCAATATTAACCATGATGATGGTCTGGAGGCAGTCCGCTTCTTTCTGAGCAATACCAACCGTGATGGCCATTTATGTGAGCTGATCCTGGAGCTGCTCCACTTTATCCTGAGACACAATTTCTTCATTTTCAAAGACCGGTTTTAATTTACAGACCAGAGGCACTGCGATGGGCGCGGCCTGTGCGCCTTCGTACGCTAATATGTTCCTCGGCCATTGGGAGAGGGGCATTTTTGGCGACGAGGGCGTGCCGGCCGCTACCCTTGCGCAGTGCTGGTTAAGATATAATGATGATGTTTTTGTTTTGTGGCAGGGTACCGTGGAGCAGCTCTCGGACTTTATGGGTGTTTTAAACCATAATTCATTGAACCTTAAGCTCACTTTTAGATATGATTTACAGTCTATTGATTTTTTGGATATTATGATTGGAGTTGACCGTGGTCGGCAACTACAGACGGATGTCTTTAGGAAGCCTACCTCGGTCAACTCCCTTTTACATGCCTCATCTTCTCATCCTGTTTGTACCATCCAAGCCATCCCGGTTGGGCAATTTCTCAGAATGAGGCGGATATGCTCTACATCTGATAATTTTCAGTCCCAGGCCAATGATCTAACATCGAGATTGGTTAATAGGGGATATAGCCATCGTGTCATAAAGAAGGAGTACAATAGGCCAAAGAATACCAATCGACAGGAGCTCCTGCAGCCATCTAGTCAGGCGAATACGGGGGCAGGAGAGGCTCGATTCATATCTGCGTGCAACCATGAATGGCATAACATGCGTGCCATATTAAACAAACACTGGCCGATACTAAAATCTGATCCTACCCTAAGGGATTTGGTCCCTGATTATCCTCTAATGACGGCACGCCGTTCCAAAAATCTACGAGATTTTCTCGTACATAGTCATTACGTTCCTGTGATTTCCCATCCTTTTGGTTCTACTAATCCTATTCGCGGGTGTTTTCCCTGCGGTCGCTGTCTTGCGTGCACCAATGTCTCTCGCAAGTAAGACCTTTTCCACCGCAGATGGTAGTCGGACATTTGATATTAGGTGTTACATCTCATGCGCAACTTCCTATGTTATCTATTATGCTAAATGTAGTTGCCCTAATATATACATAGGTTTAACTTCTAGGGAATTGCGGGTGAGAGTGCGTGAACATGTGAGAGACATTGGTGCTGCCAAGACGGTGACCGATATTTCTACTCTTAAGACCCTTCCTAGGCATTTTCGGAACCATCACGGATGTAATGCGAGATCATTGCGTGTCATAGGGACAGATGTCGTACATGGCGGCAATAGGGGCGGGAACCTTAAAAAGATCCTCGCCCAAAAAGAAACCAAATGGATCACCCTACTGGGTACTATGGCTCCGTCTGGTCTGAATGAGTCCCTTAGCTTTGCCCCCTTCCTTTAGACCCCTGTCCTCCTCCCCCCCCTTTTTTTGCTAGATGTGGTTTTTTACCACCTATGCAATTTTTTACCTCTGTTTTTATATTCTAATTTTATTGCTGCAAGTTTTTTATGCCATTTTGTGCCCTTTTCTTTGCAGCTTCCATCTTCTGCTCCCTATGGATCACTGCCTCTGTTAATATGACTACCTGAATACATCGTGCATCTGGACTATGATTACAAGGTGGCTTCCCCCATGACAGCCGGGATTAGATACTGCTTGGTCGAGGGCTAACTACTGTTATTCTTGTGATTCCTGCCATTTCATTATTTCTTTGCCCTCTTTCCTTGGCGTTCCTATACTGCTGTTTGTGTGGGAGCCCGTATATCTGTATCTTTGTATGTTCCAGTATGTGTGGTGTGCACATGCCTGGTCTTTCTTCTCTCCCTGGTATGCTAAGCGATGTCTCAAGGGCGGACTTTTGCTCGTGGGGGGCGTTGCCTTCGCCCTCTCCCCTGCACTCCTCGGCTTGACGTCACTCGCATCTGCTAGTGGGATTAGCAATGACCGCGCATGCGCCAGCTTAAACCTGCACTGACTGGCCGGTCCGATCCATGTGATAAACCATATAGTCTATTAAAGCTTCTGGGAACAGATGAGTCACCACCCCTCCTTGGTCTGATGAAGGGTTAGGGTATGTGCGCACGTTGCTTTTTACCTGCTTTTTACCTGCTTTTTTGCTGCTTTTTCTTCTGCGCTGTTTAATGCCAAAATGGATGTGTTCTTCTATTCAAACAAAGTCTATGGGAATTTGGGTTTCTTGTTCACACTATGTTGTTCAAAATGCTGCCTTTTTGTGGCAGAACTTTGGTCAAAAACTCAGCTTTTCAAAGAAGCAACATGTCAATTGTTTTTGCCATTTGGGTTTTGCACTGCAAAGCTGAGTTTTTGACCAAAGTTCTGCCACAAAAAGGCAGCATTTTGAACAACATAGTGTGAACAAGAAACCCAAATTCCCATAGACTTTGCTTGAATAGAAGAACACATCCATTTTGGCATTAAACAGCGCAGAAGAAAAAGCAGCAAAAAAGCAGGTAAAAAGCAACGTGCGCACATACCCTTATTCTAACAAGACCTGAAAAGCGCGTTATCTTGCTTCTGAGGGGGATCTTTTGGTCTCTGGCTCCTGCACTTATCTGGCACTTTATATCATTGCTGGTGAGCGGTGTTTACATTCTTTTAGCCACTGGTATATATCATTGTTTGCATATACTGACAAACCCAGTGTGCTGTATAACTTTATCTTATCTTGCACACCAGCTATTGTTCTCTGGTATCACCTGGCATGCTGGTAAGCAGTGTTGCATATATTTAGCTACTGATATGTATCATTGCTTGCATATACTGACAAACCCAGTGTGCTGTATAACTTTATCTTATCTTGCACACCAGCTATTGTTCTCAGGTATCACCTGGCATGCTGGTGAGCAGTGTTTGCATATATTTAGCCACTGATATGTATCATTGCTTGCATATACTGACAAACCCAGTGTGCTGTATAATTTTATCTTATCTTGCACACCAGCTATTGTTCTCTGGTATCACCTGGCATGTAACTTTGTATTTTTTGCCATCTGTGCTGTATACTTGTTGTCTTATGTATTCTACTTGCCTTGTTAATTCTGATTAACTCTTTATGTGCCAAAGTGCCCTCTGTTGTTGCACCTATATGTATTTTTCTGTGCTACATCTAAAAACTGTTTTATGATGTAATAAAATTTGTCATTCTCTTTTGCATTTCAACCACATCTGCTCTCCTGTTTCTTTTGCATTATAAAAATCCTGTTTGTTTCAAAATATATAGTTCCCATCAATACAAAAGCAAAAGACCAAACTATGGAGAAAAAAGTAACACATTCAATATAAACTTCAATTTAAGCAAAATCCCTTTGTAGAAATAAAACTGGTAAAATATGTAATACAAATTGTAAATGTTTCATTAACCAAAAATACTTTCCTTCAGCAATAAAAAGGCCCCGTCAGTCACAATTCTGCTCTGCTAGCCAATACACAGTAACTTTTCATTAGGTTTCACAGTGTAGTTGTCATCACGTCTGCTTAACACACAAAAGGTCCTAAGTTCAATCCCCAGTGAAACCAATCTGTTCTTAGTGTTGAAATAATACGCTATCCAACTACAATATATGAAGTTGTCGGCTTTGTTGCCGAATGACGGGATGTTTTGGCTTCCATCACAAACAGAACTACAAATTTTTTTTTTTTCCCCTGGCGGTCAAAACTCGTCTCTAAATGCCATTACTTTGCAGGATTTCACAGCTTTCATAGTAGAGTGGTCATCACGTCTACTTCACACACAGAAGGTACTGGGTTCAATCCCCAGTAAAAACAAGCTGTTTTTGCTGTTGAAGTATTTTGCTATCAACCTGTAATATATATGTTTTTTTTCCCCTGGCGGTCAAAACTCGTCTCTAATTGCCATTACTTTAAAGGCTTTCAAAGGGTTCATAGTGTAGTGGAAATCACGTCTGCATTACACGCAGAAGGTCCTGGGTTCAATCCCCAGTGAAACCAATCTGTTCTTAGTGTTGAAATAATACGCTATCCAACTACAATATATGAAGTTGTCGGCTTTGTTGCCGAATGACGGGATGTTTTAGCTTCCATCACCAACAGAGCTACGAATTTGTTTTTTTTTCCCTGGCGGTAAAAACTCGTCTCTAATTGCCATTACTTTGGAGGATTTCAAAGGTTTCATAGTGTAGTGGTCATCACGTCTACTTCACACGCAGAAGGTCCTGGGTTCAATCTCCAGTGAAACCAATCTGTTTTTGGTGTTGAAGTAATTTCCTATCGACTTGTAATATGTGAAATTCTTGGTTTCGTTGCCAAATGACAATACATTTTGGCTTCCATCACAAAGAGAACTACGATTTTGGGTTTCTTTTTTATTGACCATTTTAGCAGAAAACATAATCCCATATTATAAAAATCCTATTTGTTTCAAAATATATAGTTCCCATAAATACAAAAGCAAAAGACCAAGCTATGGAGAAAAAAGTAACACATTCAATATAAACTTCAATTTAAGCAAAATCCCTTTGTAGGAATAAAACTGGTAAAATATGTAATAATAATTGTAAATGTTTCATTAACCAAAAATACTTTCCTTCAGCAATAAAAAGGCCCCGTCAGTCACAATTCTGCTCTGCTAGCCAATACACAGTAACTTATCGTCAGGTTTCATAGTGTAGTAGTCATCACGTCTGATTAACACGCAGAAGGTTCTGGGTTCAATCCCCAGTGAAACCAATCTGTTCTTAGTGTTGATATAATACGCTATCCAACTACAATATATGAAGTTCTCGGCATTGCTGCCGAATGACGGGAAGTTTTGGCTTCCATCACAAACAGAACTACAAATTATTTTTTTTTTTTTCCCCTGGCGGTCAAAACTCATCTCTAAATGCCATTACTTTGCAGGATTTCACAGGTTTCATAGTGGAGTGGTCATCACGTCTACTTCACACGCAGAAGGTCCTGGGTTCAATCCCCAGTAAAAACAAACCGCTTTCGCTGTTGAAGTAATTTGCTATCAACATGTAATATAGGAAATTCTTGGTTTTGTTGCCAACTGATAATATATTTTGGCTTTTATCACCAAGAGAACTACGATTTTGGGTTTCTTTTTTATTTACCATTTTAGCAGAAAACATAATCCCATATTATAAAAATCCTGTTTGTTTCAAAATATATAGTTCCTTTAAATACAAAAGCAAACAACTAAACTATGTGGAAAAAAGTAACACATTCAATGTAAACTTCCTTTTAAGCAAATTCCCTTTGTAGGAATAAAACTGGTAAAATATGTAATAAAAATTGTAAATGTTTCATTTACAAAAAATAATATCCTTCAGCAATAAAAAGGCCCCGTCAGTCACAATTCTGCTCTGCTAGCCAATACACAGTAACTTTCCATCAGGTTTCATAGAGTAGTGGTCATCACGTCTGCTTAACACGCAGAAGGTCCTACGTTCAATCCCCAGTAAAACCAATCTGTTCTTGTTGTTGAAATAATACTCAATTAAACTACAATATATGAAGTTCTTGGCTTTGTTGCCGAATGATGAAATGTTTTGGCTTCCATCCCCAAGAGAGATACGAATTTGTTTTTTTTTTCCCTGGCGGTCAAAACTCGTCTCTAATTGCCATTACTTTGCAAGCTTTCAAAGGTTTCATTATGTAGTGGAAATCACGCCTGCTTTACACGCAGAAGGTCCTGGGTTCAATCCCCAGTGAAACCCATGTGTTCTTGGTGTTGAAATAATCCCTTATCAACCTGCAGTATATAAAGTTCTTGGCTTTGTTGCCGAATAACGGGATGTTTTAGCTTCCATCACCAACAGAGCTACGAATTTGTGTTTTTTTTCCCCTGGCGGTCAAAACTCGTCTCTAATTACCATTACTTTGCAGATTTTCAAAAGTTTCATAGTGTAGTGGTCATCACGTCTGCTTCACACGCAGAAGGTCCTGGGTTCAATCCCCAGTGAAACCAATCTGTTCTTAGAGTTGAAATAATACGCTATCCAACTACAATATATGAAGTTCTCGGCTTTGTTGCCGTATGACGGGATGTTTTGGCTTCCATCACAAACAGAACTACAAATTATTATTTTTTTTCCCCTGGCGGTCAAAACTCATCTCTAAATGCCATTACTTTGCAGGATTTCACAAGTTTCATAGTGGAGTCGTCATCACGTCTACTTCACACGCAGAAAGTCCTGAGTTCAATCCCCAGTAAAAACAAGCCGTTTTCGCTGTTGAAGAAATTTGCTATCAACCTGTAACATATGAAATTCTTTGTTTTGTTGTCAACTGATAATATATTTTGGCTTTTATTACCAAGAGAACTATGATTTTGGGTTTCTTTTTTATTGACCATTTTAGCAGAAAACATAATCCCATATTATAAAAATCCTGTTTGTTTCAAAATATATAGTTCCTTTAAATACAAAAGCAAACAACTAAACTATGTGGAAAAAAGTAACACATTCAATGTAAACTTCCTTTTAAGCAAAATCCCTTTGTAGGAATAAAACTGGTAAAATATGTAATAAAAATTGTAAATGTTTCATTAACAAAAAATACTTTCTTCAGCAATAAAAAGGCCCCGTCAGTCACAATTCTGCTCTGCTAGCCAATACACAATAACTTTCCATCAGGTTTCATAGAGTAGTGGTCATCACGTCTGCTTAACACGCAGATGGTCCTGCGTTCAATCCCCAGTAAAACCAATCTGTTCTTGGTGTTGAAATAATACTCAATTAAACTACAATATATGAAGTTCTTGGCTTTGTTGCCGAATGAGGGGAAGTAATTTGATATCAACCTGTAACATATGAAATTCTTTCTTTTGTTGCCAACTGATAATATATTTTGGCTTCCATCACCAAGAGAACTACGATTTTGGGTTTCTTTTTTATTGACCATTTTAGCAGAAAACATAATCCCATATTATAAAAATCCTGTTTGCTTCAAAATATATAGTTCCTTTAAATACAAAATCAAACAACTAAACTATGTGGAAAAAAGTAACACATTCAATGTAAACTTCCTTTTAAGCAAAATACCTTTGTAGGAATAAAATTGGTAAAATATGTAATAAAAATTGTAAATGTTTCATTAACCAAAAATACTTTCCTTCAGCAATAAAAAGGCCCCGTCAGTCACAATTCTGCTCTGCTAGCCAATACACAGTAACTTTCCATCAGGTTTCATAGAGTAGTGGTCATCACGTCTGCTTAACACGCAGAAGGTCCTGCGTTCAATCCCCAGTAAAACCAATCTGTTCTTGGTGTTGAAATAATACTCAATTAAACTACAATTTATGAAGTTCTTGGCTTTGTTGCTGAATAAGGGGATGTTTTAGCTTCCATCACCAACAGAGCTACGAATTTGTTTTTTTCCCCTAGCGGTCAAAACTCGTCTCTAATTGCCATTACTTTGCAGGATTTCAAAGGTTTCATAGTGTAGTGGTCATCACGTCTGCTTCACATGCAGAAGGTCCTGGGTTCAATTAAACTACAATATATGAAGTTCTTGGCTTTGTTGCCGAATAACGGGATGTTTTAGCTTCCATCACCAACAGAGCTACGAATTTGTTTTTTTTCCCCTGGCGGTCAAAATCTGTTTTTGGTGTTGAAGTAATTTCCTATCGACTTGTAATATGTGAAATTCTTGGTTTCGTTGCCAAATGACAATACATTTTGGCTTCCATCACAAAGAGAACTACGATTTTGGGTTTCTTTTTTATTGACCATTTTAGCAGAAAACATAATTCAATATTATAAAAATCCTATTTGTTTCAAAATATATAGTTCCCATAAATACAAAAGCAAAAGACCAAACTATGGAGAAAAAAGTAAAACATTCAATATAAACTTCAATTTAAGCAAAATCCCTTTCTAGGAATAAAACTGGTAAAATATGTAATAATAATTGTAAATGTTTCATTAACCAAAAATACTTTCCTTCAGCAATAAAAAGGCCCCGTCAGTCACAATTCTGCTCTGCTAGCCAATACACAGTAACTTTTCGTCAGGTTTCATAGTGTAGTGGTCATCACTATAGTTGAGCGCGGTTCGAGGTTCTCCAGTTCTAGGCTCGAGTGATTTTGGGGCCTGTTCTAGATCGAACTAGAACTCGAGCTTTTTTGCAAAAGCTCGGTAGTTCTAGAAAGTTCGAGAACGGTTCTAGCAGCAAAAAAACAGCTAATTCCTAGCTGGCTTTCCGCTGTAATAGTGTAAGTCACTCTGTGACTCACACTATTATGACATTTCAGTGTATAGTGTGCGTGAACAGCGCCTTCAGATCACTACTGTTTGTATAATGGCGATCGCCATTTTTTTTTTTTTTATCCTTGTCTTCCTTCCCTAAGCGCGCGCGTCTTGTGGGGCGGGCCAGCATGTCAGCCAATCCCAGACTAGAGATGAGCGAACCGGTCGCGGTTCGGCTCGAGGTTGGTTCGCCGAACGGACCTCCCGTTCGAGTTCGGTTCGTCGAACGTTCGACGAACCGAACTCGAACTGCATAGGAAACAATGGCAGGCAATCACAAACACAGAAAAACACCTAGAAAACACCCTCAAAGGTGTCCAAAAGGTCACAAACAACTCACAACACATGGGAAAGTGACAAGGACATATACTCATGCGAAAACAAAAGAGCTGGACAAGGAAAAAGAGGAGGACACACAGATATATGAGTATATGCAAGGAAACATCGATTCCATTAATGTGCAACTTGAGCCCTGCTCATTCTTGGCTTCCAATCTTGATAAATTGCTTGAGCTGGCCACGTACGTCTTGGGGATCTTGTCGTGTCCTGCAGCCAGCGTTCTCTCGGAACCTGTCTTCAGTGCTGCTGTGGGTCTGCTGGCAGATAAGCACACGTGTCTGTCCACTGACAATGTGGACATGGCTCTCAGAGGACTTTTCTTCCCCTGGGTCAGCCAGGGGACGGGAAAGGCACGCGTATTTTTGAGAGTGCTTCATGCAAAGCATCTTTTTCTTTTTCAAAAGGGAGCTCAACCGATGCCAGTCAAGTGGGGTGTGTGTGGCCCAGTGAGTGGCAACCAGGGAGACTGTGGTTGGAGTCCCCTCGCTGTGTCTCTAAAAGAACCAAGATGAACAAGTCATGGCTCTCAGAGGACTTTTCTTCCCCTGGGTCAGCCAGGGGACGGGAAAGGCACGCGTATTTTTGAGAGTGCTTCATGCAAAGCATCTTTTTCTTTTTCAAAAGGGGGCTCAACCGATGCCAGTCAAGTGGGGTGTGTGTGGCCCAGTTAGTGGAAACGAGGGAGACTGTGGTTGGAGTCCCCTCGCTGTGTCTCTAAAAGAACCAAGATGAACAAGTCATGGCTCTCAGAGGACTTTTCTTCCCCTGGGTCAGCCAGGGGACGGGAAAGGCACGCGTATTTTTGAGAGTGCTTCATGCAAAGCATCTTTTTCTTTTTCAAAAGGGAGCTCAACCGATGCCAGTCAAGTGGGGTGTGTGTGGCCCAGTGAGTGGAAACGAGGGAGACTGTGGTTGGAGTCCCCTCGCTGTGTCTCTAAAAGAACCAAGATGAACAAGTCATGGCTCTCAGAGGACTTTTCTTCCCCTGGGTCAGCCAGGGGACGGGAAAGGCACGCGTATTTTTGAGAGTGCTTCATGCAAAGCATCTTTTTCTTTTTCAAAAGGGAGCTCAACCGATGCCAGTCAAGTGGGGTGTGTGTGGCCCAGTGAGTGGCAACCAGGGAGACTGTGGTTGGAGTCCCCTCGCTGTGTCTCTAAAAGAACCAAGATGAACAAGTCATGGCTCTCAGAGGACTTTTCTTCCCCTGGGTCAGCCAGGGGACGGGAAAGGCACGCGTATTTTTGAGAGTGCTTCATGCAAAGCATCTTTTTCTTTTTCAAAAGGGGGCTCAACCGATGCCAGTCAAGTGGGGTGTGTGTGGCCCAGTTAGTGGAAACGAGGGAGACTGTGGTTGGAGTCCCCTCGCTGTGTCTCTAAAAGAACCAAGATGAACAAGTCATGGCTCTCAGAGGACTTTTCTTCCCCTGGGTCAGCCAGGGGACGGGAAAGGCACGCGTATTTTTGAGAGTGCTTCATGCAAAGCATCTTTTTCTTTTTCAAAAGGGAGCTCAACCGATGCCAGTCAAGTGGGGTGTGTGTGGCCCAGTGAGTGGAAACGAGGGAGACTGTGGTTGGAGTCCCCTCGCTGTGTCTCTAAAAGAACCAAGATGAACAAGTCATGGCTCTCAGAGGACTTTTCTTCCCCTGGGTCAGCCAGGGGACGGGAAAGGCACGCGTATTTTTGAGAGTGCTTCATGCAAAGCATCTTTTTCTTTTTCAAAAGGGAGCTCAACCGATGCCAGTCAAGTGGGGTGTGTGTGGCCCAGTGAGTGGCAACCAGGGAGACTGTGGTTGGAGTCCCCTCGCTGTGTCTCTAAAAGAACCAAGATGAACAAGTCATGGCTCTCAGAGGACTTTTCTTCCCCTGGGTCAGCCAGGGGACGGGAAAGGCACGCGTATTTTTGAGAGTGCTTCATGCAAAGCATCTTTTTCTTTTTCAAAAGGGAGCTCAACCGATGCCAGTCAAGTGGGGTGTGTGTGGCCCAGTGAGTGGAAACGAGGGAGACTGTGGTTGGAGTCCCCTCGCTGTGTCTCTAAAAGAACCAAGATGAACAAGTCATGGCTCTCAGAGGACTTTTCTTCCCCTGGGTCAGCCAGGGGACGGGAAAGGCACGCGTATTTTTGAGAGTGCTTCATGCAAAGCATCTTTTTCTTTTTCAAAAGGGGGCTCAACCGATGCCAGTCAAGTGGGGTGTGTGTGGCCCAGTTAGTGGAAACGAGGGAGACTGTGGTTGGAGTCCCCTCGCTGTGTCTCTAAAAGAACCAAGATGAACAAGTCATGGCTCTCAGAGGACTTTTCTTCCCCTGGGTCAGCCAGGGGACGGGAAAGGCACGCGTATTTTTGAGAGTGCTTCATGCAAAGCATCTTTTTCTTTTTCAAAAGGGAGCTCAACCGATGCCAGTCAAGTGGGGTGTGTGTGGCCCAGTGAGTGGAAACGAGGGAGACTGTGGTTGGAGTCCCCTCGCTGTGTCTCTAAAAGAACCAAGATGAACAAGTCATGGCTCTCAGAGGACTTTTCTTCCCCTGGGTCAGCCAGGGGACGGGAAAGGCACGCGTATTTTTGAGAGTGCTTCATGCAAAGCATCTTTTTCTTTTTCAAAAGGGAGCTCAACCGATGCCAGTCAAGTGGGGTGTGTGTGGCCCAGTGAGTGGAAACGAGGGAGACTGTGGTTGGAGTCCCCTCGCTGTGTCTCTAAAAGAACCAAGATGAACAAGTCATGGCTCTCAGAGGACTTTTCTTCCCCTGGGTCAGACAGGGGACGGGAAAGGCACGCGTATTTTTGAGAGTGCTTCATGCAAAGCATCTTTTTCTTTTTCAAAAGGGAGCTCAACCGATGCCAGTCAAGTGGGGTGTGTGTGGCCCAGTGAGTGGAAACGAGGGAGACTGTGGTTGGAGTCCCCTCGCTGTGTCTCTAAAAGAACCAAGATGAACAAGTCATGGCTCTCAGAGGACTTTTCTTCCCCTGGGTCAGCCAGGGGACGGGAAAGGCACGCGTATTTTTGAGAGTGCTTCATGCAAAGCATCTTTTTCTTTTTCAAAAGGGAGCTCAACCGATGCCAGTCAAGTGGGGTGTGTGTGGCCCAGTGAGTGGCAACGAGGGAGACTGTGGTTGGAGTCCCCTCGCTGTGTCTCTAAAAGAACCAAGATGAACAAGTCATGGCTCTCAGAGGACTTTTCTTCCCCTGGGTCAGCCAGGGGACGAGAAAGGCACGCGTATTTTTGAGAGTGCTTCATGCAAAGCATCTTTTTCTTTTTCAAAAGGGAGCTCAACCGATGCCAGTCAAGTGGGGTGTGTGTGGCCCAGTGAGTGGCAACCAGGGAGACTGTGGTTGGAGTCCCCTCGCTGTGTCTCTAAAAGAACCAAGATGAACAAGTCATGGCTCTCAGAGGACTTTTCTTCCCCTGGGTCAGCCAGGGGACGGGAAAGGCACGCGTATTTTTGAGAGTGCTTCATGCAAAGCATCTTTTTCTTTTTCAAAAGGGGGCTCAACCGATGCCAGTCAAGTGGGGTGTGTGTGGCCCAGTTAGTGGAAACGAGGGAGACTGTGGTTGGAGTCCCCTCGCTGTGTCTCTAAAAGAACCAAGATGAACAAGTCATGGCTCTCAGAGGACTTTTCTTCCCCTGGGTCAGCCAGGGGACGGGAAAGGCACGCGTATTTTTGAGAGTGCTTCATGCAAAGCATCTTTTTCTTTTTCAAAAGGGAGCTCAACCGATGCCAGTCAAGTGGGGTGTGTGTGGCCCAGTGAGTGGAAACGAGGGAGACTGTGGTTGGAGTCCCCTCGCTGTGTCTCTAAAAGAACCAAGATGAACAAGTCATGGCTCTCAGAGGACTTTTCTTCCCCTGGGTCAGCCAGGGGACGGGAAAGGCACGCGTATTTTTGAGAGTGCTTCATGCAAAGCATCTTTTTCTTTTTCAAAAGGGAGCTCAACCGATGCCAGTCAAGTGGGATGTGTGTGGCCCAGTGAGTGGCAACCAGGGAGACTGTGGTTGGAGTCCCCTCGCTGTGTCTCTAAAAGAACCAAGATGAACAAGTCATGGCTCTCAGAGGACTTTTCTTCCCCTGGGTCAGCCAGGGGACGGGAAAGGCACGCGTATTTTTGAGAGTGCTTCATGCAAAGCATCTTTTTCTTTTTCAAAAGGGAGCTCAACCGATGCCAGTCAAGTGGGGTGTGTGTGGCCCAGTGAGTGGAAACGAGGGAGACTGTGGTTGGAGTCCCCTCGCTGTGTCTCTAAAAGAACCAAGATGAACAAGTCATGGCTCTCAGAGGACTTTTCTTCCCCTGGGTCAGACAGGGGACGGGAAAGGCACGCGTATTTTTGAGAGTGCTTCATGCAAAGCATCTTTTTCTTTTTCAAAAGGGAGCTCAACCGATGCCAGTCAAGCGGGGTGTGTGTGGCCCAGTGAGTGGAAACGAGGGAGACTGTGGTTGGAGTCCCCTCGCTGTGTCTCTAAAAGAACCAAGATGAACAAGTCATGGCTCTCAGAGGACTTTTCTTCCCCTGGGTCAGCCAGGGGACGGGAAAGGCACGCGTATTTTTGAGAGTGCTTCATGCAAAGCATCTTTTTCTTTTTCAAAAGGGAGCTCAACCGATGCCAGTCAAGTGGGGTGTGTGTGGCCCAGTGAGTGGCAACCAGGGAGACTGTGGTTGGAGTCCCCTCGCTGTGTCTCTAAAAGAACCAAGATGAACAAGTCATGGCTCTCAGAGGACTTTTCTTCCCCTGGGTCAGCCAGGGGACGGGAAAGGCACGCGTATTTTTGAGAGTGCTTCATGCAAAGCATCTTTTTCTTTTTCAAAAGGGAGCTCAACCGATGCCAGTCAAGTGGGGTGTGTGTGGCCCAGTGAGTGGCAACCAGGGAGACTGTGGTTGGAGTCCCCTCGCTGTGTCTCTAAAAGAACCAAGATGAACAAGTCATGGCTCTCAGAGAACTTTTCTTCCCCTGGGTCAGCCAGGGGACGGGAAAGGCACGCGTATTTTTGAGAGTGCTTCATGCAAAGCATCTTTTTCTTTTTCAAAAGGGGGCTCAACCGATGCCAGTCAAGTGGGGTGTGTGTGGCCCAGTTAGTGGAAACGAGGGAGACTGTGGTTGGAGTCCCCTCGCTGTGTCTCTAAAAGAACCAAGATACCAAGATGAACAAGTCATGGCTCTCAGAGGACTTTTCTTCCCCTGGGTCAGCCAGGGGACGGGAAAGGCACGCGTATTTTTGAGAGTGCTTCATGCAAAGCATCTTTTTCTTTTTCAAAAGGGGGCTCAACCGATGCCAGTCAAGTGGGGTGTGTGTGGCCCAGTGAGTGGCATCCAGGGAGACTGTGGTTGGAGTCCCCTCACTGTGTCTCTAAAAGAACCAAGATGAACAAGTCATGGCTCTCAGAGGACTTTTCTTCCCCTGGGTCAGCCAGGGGACGGGAAAGGCACGCGTATTTTTGAGAGTGCTTCATGCAAAGCATCTTTTTCTTTTTCAAAAGGGAGCTCAACCAATGCCAGTCAAGTGGGGTGTGTGTGGCCCAGTGAGTGGAAACGAGGGAGACTGTGGTTGGAGTCCCCTCGCTGTGTCTCTAAAAGAACCAAGATGAACAAGTCATGGCTCTCAGAGGACTTTTCTTCCCCTGGGTCAGCCAGGGGACGGGAAAGGCACGCGTATTTTTGAGAGTGCTTCATGCAAAGCATCTTTTTCTTTTTCAAAAGGGAGCTCAACCGATGCCAGTCAAGTGGGGTGTGTGTGGCCCAGTGAGTGGAAACGAGGGAGACTGTGGTTGGAGTCCCCTCGCTGTGTCTCTAAAAGAACCAAGATGAACAAGTCATGGCTCTCAGAGGACTTTTCTTCCCCTGGGTCAGCCAGGGGACGGGAAAGGCACGCGTATTTTTGAGAGTGCTTCATGCAAAGCATCTTTTTCTTTTTCAAAAGGGAGCTCAACCGATGCCAGTCAAGTGGGGTGTGTGTGGCCCAGTGAGTGGAAACGAGGGAGACTGTGGTTGGAGTCCCCTCGCTGTGTTATACATGCTTTTAGAAGGGCATGACATGGCTTGGAGGTTGACTTTCATAAAATGCAAACTGTTGGCTACCAAAATGCTGCCTTTCCAACAACTGTGGTTATAGGCAATGAGGAACATACTGATGAAGATGAGACGCAGATACCCGATTGGGATGACAACTTAAATATTCGGTCAGGGCAAGAAGAGGCTCGGTCTGAGGGGGAGGGGAGTGCAAACACAACAATTGATGATGAAGTTCTAGATCCCACCTACTGTCAACCCCCAGTCAGGCACTCGAGGAGGTCAACAGAGGCGGTGGAGGATGATGCAACCGACGACGAAATTACCTTGCGCCTTCCTGGACAGAGTCGGAGCACTGGTAGCACGTCTACAACTGCATCCTCAGCCACCACTCTGCCTATGAGCATTATTCGGGGTGCATCAACAGGTCGCATGGCATCTAAGCCTTGCCTAGCCTGTTCCTTTTTTGACATAGAAAAAGATCGCCCAAATCATGTGATATGTAAAATTTGTCATGATTCTCTTAGTAGAGGTCAAAACCTCAGCAGTTTGACAACTTCTTCCATGAATCGTCACATGAATAAATATCATAGGTCCCGGTGGGAAGCTCACTGTGCTGCAATGCGGCCTAGCGGAGCGAACCATCCACCGCCCGCCCCTTCCAGTGCATCCGCGCGCTCTTCATCTTCTAGGACTGTGGGGACAGCTGTCACACCTGTTTTTCCACGCAAAACTTCCACCACTGTAACCGCAACAGGCAGTTTGCTTGGTAGGTCGTCAGTTGGTTTGGAAGGGGAAACAAGTGAGTGTGTACAGCTCTCTCAGACATCGATAGCACCTACGTTGGATGAAGGCAACATCATGTCTCCGCCTGCACTTTCCTCACAAACCTGCATTTTTCCAGGGACACCCTACTCAACACCGTCTACACACAGCAGCCAGATCTCTGTCCCTCAGATGTGGTCAAATAAAAGGCCACTTCCTCCGACCCATGACAAAGCTAAGAGGTTGACTCTATCCCTCTGTAAGCTGTTGGCTACCGAAATGCTGCCTTTCCGCCTAGTAGACACACAGGATTTTAGAGACCTTATGTCTGTCGCTGTGCCCCAGTACCAGATGCCTAGTCGCCACTACTTCTCTAAGAAAGGTGTGCCCGCGCTACACCAGCATGTCGCACACAACATCACCGCTTCCTTGAGAAACTCTGTGTGTGAACGGGTGCATTTCACCACCGATACTTGGACCAGTAAGCATGGACAGGGACGTTACATGTCGCTGACTGGGCACTGGGTAACTATGTTGATAGATGGTGAATGGTCTGCTGCACAAGTCTTGCCGTCCCCACGACTTGTGTGTCAATCCTCTGTCTGTCCAAGTTCCGCCACTGCTTCTGCATCCTCCACCTCATCTGGGTCCTCCACCTCCGCCCCAAGCCTGCCTGGTCAGGCCACCAGCGTTCTCACTGCGCAGAAGGAATCACGCACCCCTCATTACTATGCTGGCAGCAGAGCGCAACGGCATCAGGCGGTCTTTAGCTTGACATGTCTTGGGAATAAGAGTCACACAGCTGAGGAGTTGTGGTCAGCTCTGCGGTCCGAGTTTAATAAATGGTTGTCTCCACTCAACCTGCAGCCTGGTAAGGCCGTGTGCGACAATGCTGCAAACCTGGGTGCGGCCCTTCGCCTGGGCAAGGTGACACACGTGCCTTGTATGGCTCACGTGTTGAACCTTGTTGTCCAGCAATTTTTAACACACTATTCCGGCCTAGATGGCCTTCTGACCAGGGCACGTAAACTGTCTGCAGTGCTCACTTCCGCCGTTCAACCGCCGCAGCTGAGCGACTTGCATCGCTCCAGAAGTCTTTCGGCCTGCCGGTTCATCGCCTGAAATGCGATGTGGCGACACGCTGGAATTCAACTCTCCACATGTTACAGCGACTGTGGCAGCACCGGCGAGCCCTGGTGCAATACGTCATGATGTATAGCCTGGGCCAACGAGATGCAGAAGTGGGGCAGATCACCCTGATGGAGTGATCTCAGATCAAGGACCTATGCACCGTTCTGCACAGTTTCGACATGGCGACGAATATGTTTAGCGCTGACAATGCCATTATCAGCATGACGATTACAGTCATTTACATGCTGGAGCACACGCTAAACACTATTCGGAGTCAGGGGGTGGGACAACAGGAAGGGGAGGAACTACAGGAGGATTCATATGTGCAAGACACAACAACATCACCAAGGTCCAGACGTTCATCATCACCAACGCGGCAGGCATGGGACCATGGGGGACAGGGATCAACAAGGGCGCATGGTAGCAGGCGAGATGTTGAGGAAGGTGCAGGAGGACATGAAGATATGGAGGACGAACTGTCCATGGACATGGAAGACTCAGCGGATGAGGGAGACCTTGGTCAAAATTCAGTTGAAAGAGGTTGGGGGGAGATGTCAGAGGAAGAAAGAACGGTTAGCACCTCTATGCCACAAACACAGCGTGGACTTGGTCCGCATGGCTGCGCAAGACACATGAGTGCCTTCTTGTTGCACTACCTCCAACATGACCCTCGGATTGTCAAAATTAGAAGTGATGATGACTACTGGCTTGCCACACTATTAGATCCCCGGGACAAGTCCAAATTTTGTGACATAATTCCACCCATAGAAAGGGACGCACGTATGCTGGAGTATCAGCATAAGCTGTTACTCGATCTTAGCTCGGCTTTTACACCAAACAACCGTGCAGGTGAAGGGAGTGATTCTCCCAGTTGTAACTTGACAAACATGGGACGGCATCGTCATCTTCAACAGTCTACCCGTACCAGTAGGACCGTATCTGGTGCTGGTAACAGCAATTTTATGGAATATTTTCATAATATTTTTAGACCCTCCTTTGCAAGGCCACCAGAGACAACAAGTCTGACACATAGTCAACGGATGGAGAGGATGATACAGGAGTATCTCCAAATGAACATCGATGCAATGACTTTGCAAATGGAGCCTTGCTCCTTTTGGGCTTCAAATCTAGAAAAATTGACAGAGCTCTCCAGTTACGCCTTGAAGATTTTGTCGTGTCCAGCTGCCAGCGTTGTCTCTGAACGTGTCTTCAGTGCTGCTGGGTGTGTGCTGACAGATAAGCGCACGCGTCTGTCCAGTGACAATGTGGACACACTGACGTTCATCAAAATGAACAAGTCATGGATCCAGAAGGAATTTACTACCCCTGTGTCAGCCTGGGGAGAGTAAATGCTTGTGGATTTGGAATGTGCTTGATGCAAATCAAAACATCCTGTTTGCAACTAGGGCACAAGTGCTGCCACTGATGGGGTGTCTGTGTGCCCAATGTTGGGAAAAAAGGTAGACTCCGCTTGGAGTAACCCTTGCTTGATGTGTTTTTTAAAAATGATACAAGATGAACAGATCTGAAGGCAAGATGAAGGCAACATCATGTCTCCGCCTGCACTTTTCTCACAAACCTGCATTTTTCCAGGGACACCCTACTCAACACCGTCTACAGACAGCAGCCAGATCTCTTTCCCTCAGATGTGGTCAAATAAAAGGCCACTTACTGCGACCCATGACAAAGCTAAGTGGTTGACTCTATCCCTCTGTAAGCTGTTGGCTACCGAAATGCTGCCTTTACGCGTAGTGGACACACAGGATTTTACAGACCTTATGTCTGTCGCTGTGCCCCAGTACCACATGCCCAATCACCACTGCTTCTCCAAGAAAAGCATGCCCGCGCTACACCAGCATGTCGCACACAACATCACCACTTCCTTGAGAAAATCTGTGTGCGACAGGGTGCATTTCAACACAGATACTTGGACCAGTAAGCATAGACAGGGTCATTACATGTCACTGACTGGGCACTGGCAAACTATGGTGAGAGATGGAGAAGGGTCTGCTGTACAAGTCTTGCCGTCCCCACGAGTTGTTTCAATCCTTGTTCTGTATGTAGAAGTTAATACACTGCTTCTGCCTCTTCAACCTCGTGTGGGTCCTCTACCTTGGCGCAAACCCTGTGTGGTCAGGCCACCCTTCCTTGCAACTGCGCACAAGGACTACCACACACCTCCTTACTATGCTGGCAGCAGAGCTCAATGCCATCAGGCGGTCAAAGCTTTACTTTGAAATGTATGGGAAATGTGAGTCACACCGCTATTACAGAGAATAGTAGTCAGGCAGGGTCAAAACATTAATTGAGGAACAGGAACAGAATGGGACGGCCAGGAAAGAAT
The DNA here is from genome assembly GCF_048569485.1 of Anomaloglossus baeobatrachus. Classification (NCBI taxonomy): domain Eukaryota; kingdom Metazoa; phylum Chordata; class Amphibia; order Anura; family Aromobatidae; genus Anomaloglossus; species Anomaloglossus baeobatrachus. The sequence goes on along the minus strand of NC_134354.1, from coordinate 357,130,539 downwards.
CAGAAAACAAGCAGAGTTGAAAGGCGTATCGGCCAACAAGGTACATAAACAGCAAGCAGGAAAAGTAGTCAGGTAACAAGCACACAAAATCATAAAACTGAACTGGGGGTAAAATTAACCAGAGGTTCATAGCTATGTCTGGCAGTGGTCTGCAGACAGGATGGGCATAAAAAAGGGTGTGGTGTCTTCCCATTGGTTGTAGCTGAATGATGGTATTTCATCTGTGAGATACCCACCAGCTACATTCAGCCAGAGATTCTGCATCTGTCAAGGTAATGCAGCCCAGTGGGTGAGCATAACCTGCGTCCACCTGCGCCGCTGGCATCGACTACTCTCACATCATCAGCACTATTCATGAAAGGAACACGTTGTCACCTGGCAACCGGAGTACAAATTGACGGAGCGGACTACGTTGGTGACTTAACAGCCGTGTGCGGCAATGATGCAAACCTGGCTGCGGGCCATCCTCAGGGCAATGTGACACACGTGCCTTTTAGGGCTCACGTGTTGAACCGAATTCGCCAGCAATTTTTAAAACACCATCACGGCCTACATGGCCTTGTGCAGTGGGCACGCTCGCTATGTGCTCACTTCCATCGTGCGCACACAGCAGCTCAACAACTTTCATCACTCCGGAAGTCTTAGGGTCTGGCAGTTAAACGCCGTAAATGCGATGTTTCGACACGCAGGAATTGGAATCTGCACATGTTGCAGCGTGTGTGGCAGCACCGCAGAGCCCTGCTGAAATACGGTAAGACATATAGCCTGGGATAACTTGATCCAGAGGTGGTGCAGATCACGCTGCTGGAGTGGTGTCAGATCAAGGACCTATGCACCCTGCTACACAGTTTTGAAATGTTGACGAAGATGTTTAGCACTGGCAATGTCATTCTCAGCGTGACAATTCTGGTCATCTACATGATGGAGCACACTGTAATTATTATTCTGAGTCAGGTGTTGGGACAAGAGGAAGGGGAGGAAGTACAGGAGGAGTCATATGCGGAAGGGATAACAAGATCTACGAGGTCCAAATGGTCAGCGGCACCTATGCGGCATTCATGGTGAGGGAGAGGGATTAACAAGGGCGCATAGTATCAGCAAAAAGTGTTGATGAAAGTGCAGGAGCCCATGAAGAAATGGAGGACGAACTGGCGATGGGCATGGAAGACTCAGCAGATGAGTGAGAGCTTGCTCACATTTCGGTTGTGCGAGGTTGTGGGTAGAGGGCAGAGGAAGGATGCACGATTCTCACCTCTCTGCCACCAACACACCAAGGACTTGGTCCTCCTGGATGCACAAGACACATGAGCGCCTTCTTGCTGCACTACCTACATGACCCTCGGATTGTATGAATTTGAACTAATCCTGAATACTGGGTTGCCACACTGTTAGATCCCCGGTACAAGACAAAATTTGGCGAACTAATTCCTGCCATAGAAATAGACGCACGTATACAGGAGTATCTGCAGAATGTGGTACGCAATCTTAGATCTACTTGTCCACTAAACACCAGTGCTGCACAGAGTGAATCTCAACGCTTTGTCATGGATAGGAGGAAATGGTCTTTTACTTGTCCACATCGGAGGGACCGAGGGATGGCTGCTGTGCTGAGATGGCGTTGAGTACGGTGTCCCTGCACAGTTGCACTTTTGGTCATATCCCAAAATGAGTTGAAAAAGGACAGATGCTGTTGGAAAGGGGAACAGGTGTGTTGGAAAGGGGAAAAAAGTTTTGGTCCGTGGATTTGGTGGTTAAGCAACTGTAACATTTGCTGAAGAAACAACATCTGTTACAGTGGGACTGGCAGATTTGGATAAAGTGGTATATAATCTGTGACCGCTATATAACGAAAATTAATAAGAAAAGAAAGAGAAAGGTATATATCCCCATCAGCAGTCAGTGTCCACCGTGCTCCCAGTTGGAAAAGGAGAGGTTGGCAACTTGAAGGTTTGGTGGAGGATACAGAGCTGTGTGGCTATGAAACTAATAGTAGCCTGAACCGAGTTAGACGCCATTCGGATCTGGAGACTGTGAGCCCTGTTAGCGTCACAGGGTCCACATGCCCACCCAGCCCAGGAACTCCCTGTTAACAACACAGGGGCCATTGAGTACGCTGACCGTGTGCGTAGGGGCCACACCTGTGGACAGCAGGCGCATCAGCAGCAGCAGGCCTGTTAATGCCACTGGGCTGCACAAGCAGGACTGTTAGGACAGGAGCTGGTCTTAACCGTTCTGCGTTACCAACTGTGGTGGTGGCCTGCATCCACCACCCGATCCCTGCCTACCTCTGGCCTAAAGCCGCAATGGGTTCAACACATGGAGGTGTGCTCTTTCGGAGCATAATAGAAGACTGCGCACCTCCTTGTTGGCTCCAGCCCCTTTTATAACCTGGGTCCGCCCCAAACCAGGGTGAACCACAATGCACCTCCTGGAGACAAAAGTAGAGTGACACGTCATGAGTGGCATAACTAGCGTCCTATTTGGAAACGCAACTTCAATGATGACCTCATGGCTGCCATGACCCAAACACCTCACCAGTCATCGTCTGAGCATCAATAATGCGGTGACAAGTCATAGGTGTGGGCCTCTGCAAGCCATTTGGGAGGACACCTGATGCCCTGTGGTCTATATGGGACCCCCACATCAGGGCCAGGGCCAAAGAGTTCATTACCGGACCTAGTCTCTGATGCAGGAAGTGCCTGAGCATGCTCAGTAGCATGAAATACAGTCTCTGAAAAAAGACTATCAGCTTTAGCATGGTGTCTATGCCCAAAACAGGACTTAGACCCGGCACGGAATGCAAGCACCTGTGCAAAGAGGCTTTTCACACTTAGTGTGGGAGCATGCGCTGTATCCCGAAATGAAAACTTAGCGTCAGGAATGGCACAGTCAGGCTGAGCATACTCACTAGGCGAAACACTGTAATTATGCTGCAGCTGGGGTACATCGGCACACGCATGCGCACTAGCTGCCTCTCCACACTTAGACGTGGAGGGGAAATTTGTCTTGGAGATGCTGTCTATGAACAGAAGGAAAAGCTAAAGGAAGCCTGACTTTCTATCCCTCCGAATTATGAAATGCAGCAATGAATTCCATGAGTTTGCTATAACATTAGCGTAGCAAAATGTGCATGAGGGTGTGATGTAGAGGTGCTAGAAATAGCTTGTCACCAGTGGGGCACTAATGGAATACAACAGCCAGTTCTATGATGCCACAAAATGGCAGTATTTTGTGCTATCATTATAGCTTATTAAAAACAGAGCACGAGGTTGTCATGCAGAGGTGCTGCACATAGATTTGCAGTAGTGTGAATTGACAAAAGTACAATAGCCACGTTTAGGATACAACTAGGTACAGTGAGTGTTTGCTAGTAAAATTGCTTAGTTTAAAAAAGTTGTAGTGTGCAATGCAGGCAGACATGCTATGCAAATGTCTTTGCACTAGTGGGACTATAGCAAAGTCCAATAGCCACGTATAGGATGCCACTAGGTACACTGAGTGTGTGCTAGTATAATGGCTTCGTTATAATTTGTTGGAGTGTGCAAAGCAGGCAGATGCGCTCTGCAAATGTCTTGGCACTAGTGGGACTATAGCAAAGTCCAATAGCCACGTATAGGATGCCACTAGGTACACTGACTGTTTGCTAGTATAATGGCTGAGTTTAAAAAAGTTAGAGTGTGCAATGCAGGCAGACGTGCTGCAAATAACGTTCCAATACTGTGAATTGACAAAAGTACAATAGCCACGTATAGGATGCCACTAGGTACACTGACTGTTTGCTAGTATAATGGCTGAGTTTAAAAAAGTTAGAGTGTGCAATGCAGGCAGACGTGCTGCAAATAACGTTCCAATACTGTGAATTGACAAAAATACAATAGCCACGTTTAGGATGCCACTAGGTACACTGACTGTTTGCTAGTATAATGGCTGAGTTTAAAAAAGTTAGAGTGTGCAATGCAGGCAGACGTGCTGCAAATAACGTTCCAATACTGTGAATTGACAAAAGTACAATAGCCACGTATAGGATGCCACTAGGTACACTGACTGTTTGCTAGTATAATGGCTGAGTTTAAAAAAGTTAGAGTGTGCAATGCAGGCAGACGTGCTGCAAATAACGTTCCAATACTGTGAATTGACAAAAGTACAATAGCCACGTTTAGGATACAACTAGGTACAGTGAGTGTTTGCTAGTATAATGGCTGAGTTTAAAAAAGTTAGAGTGTGCAATGCAGGCAGACGTGCTGCAAATAACGTTCCAATACTGTGAATTGACAAAAGTACAATAGCCACGTTTAGGATACAACTAGGTACAGTGAGTGTTTGCTAGTATAATGGCTGAGTTTAAAAAAGTTAGAGTGTGCAATGCAGGCAGACGTGCTGCAAATAACGTTCCAATACTGTGAATTGACAAAAGTACAATAGCCACGTTTAGGATGCCACTAGGTACACTGACTGTTTGCTAGTATAATGGCTGAGTTTAAAAAAGTTAGAGTGTGCAATGCAGGCAGACGTGCTGCAAATAACGTTCCAATACTGTGAATTGACAAAAGTACAATAGCCACGTTTAGGATGCCACTAGGTACACTGACTGTTTGGTAGTATAATGGCTGAGTTTAAAAAAGTTAGAGTGTGCAATGCAGGCAGACGTGCTGCAAATAACGTTCCAATACTGTGAATTGACAAAAGTACAATAGCCACGTTTAGGATACAACTAGGTACAGTGAGTGTTTGCTAGTATAATGGCTGAGTTTAAAAAAGTTAGAGTGTGCAATGCAGGCAGACGTGCTGCAAATAACGTTCCAATACTGTGAATTGACAAAAGTACAATAGCCACGTTTAGGATGCCACTAGGTACACTGACTGTTTGCTAGTATAATGGCTGAGTTTAAAAAAGTTAGAGTGTGCAATGCAGGCAGACGTGCTGCAAATAACGTTCCAATACTGTGAATTGACAAAAGTACAATAGCCACGTTTAGGATGCCACTAGGTACACTGACTGTTTGCTAGTATAATGGCTGAGTTTAAAAAACTTGGAGTGTGCAATGCAGGCAGATGTGCTCTGCAAATGTCTTAGCACTAGTGGGACTATAGCAAAGTCCAATAGCCACGTATAGGATGCCACTAGGTACACTGAGTGTGTGCTAGTATAATGGCTTCGTTATAATTAGTTGGAGTGTGCAACGCAGGCAGATGCGCTCTGCAAATGTCTTGGCACTAGTGGGACTATAGCAAAGTCCAATAGCCACGTATAGGATGCCACTAGGTACACTGAGTGTTTGCTAGTATAATGGCTTCGTTATAATTAGTTGGAGTGTGCAACGCAGGCAGATGCGCTCTGCAAATGTCTTGGCCCTAGTGGGACTATAGCAAAGTCCAATAGCCACGTATAGGATGCCACTAGGTACACTGAGTGTTTGCTAGTATAATGGCTTAGTTATAATGAGTTGGAGTGTGCAACGCAGGCAGATGCGCTCTGCAAATGTCTTGGCCCTAGTGGGACTATAGCAAAGTCCAATAGCCACGTATAGGATGCCACTAGGTACACTGAGTGTTTGCTAGTATAATGGCTTCGTTATAATTTGTTGGAGTGTGCAACGCAGGCAGATGCGCTCTGCAAATGTCTTGGCACTAGTGGGACTATAGCAAAGTCCAATAGCCACGTATAGGATGCCACTAGGTACACTGAGTGTTTGCTAGTATAATGGCTTCGTTATAATGAGTTGGAGTGTGCAACGCAGGCAGATGCGCTCTGCAAATGTCTTGGCACTAGTGGGACTATAGCAAAGTCCAATAGCCACGTATAGGATGCCACTAGGTACACTGAGTGTTTGCTAGTATAATGGCTTCGTTATAATTAGTTGGAGTGTGCAACGCAGGCAGATGCGCTCTGCAAATGTCTTGGCACTAGTGGGACTATAGCAAAGTCCAATAGCCACAGATAGGATGCCACTAGGTACACTGAGTGTTTGCTAGTATAATGGCTTACTTAGAATGAGTTGGAGTGTGCAGTGGACAAGAGGGTACAGTGGCAGGATTGTGGTGCTCTGGGTAGAGGAATGGAAGCCTGCCTTTCTATTCCCTCCTAATGGTGAAATGCAGGGAGGAAATCCCTGACCTGGGCTACACAGACGCTGTTGCTGTTTGCAGGACCTGTCACCTATGGCTCTCTGACCCTGCCGGTACGAGCCCTTAAAAGGACTGCTAGAATGTGCTCTCCCTAAGCTGTCTAACGCTGTGTATGCAGCGCATACAGCTGTATCGGCGATAGGACAAAGGACGGAACTGCGACAGTGATGTCTGACACCAAAGACGCAGAAGGCAGATAATGGCGATCGTGAAGAAAATGTCCGGTTTTATAATGCAGGGACATGTGACATGCAGATCCTATCACACATGCCGTTGCTTCTCTGGCTCAAAGTCCACTTAGGTGTGTGTGTGTCTGGGATTGGCTGACATGCTGGCCAGCCCCACAAGACGCGCGCGCTTAGGGAAGGAAGACAAGAAAAAAAAAAAAAAATGGCGATCGCCATTATAGAAACAGCAGTGATCTGAAGGCGCTGTTCACGCACACTATACACTGAAATGTGATAATAGTTTGATTCACAGAGTGACTTACACTATTACAGCAGAAACCAAGCTAAGATTTAGCTGTTTTTTGGCTGCTAGAACCGTTCTCGAACGTTTCTAGAACTATCGAGCTTTTGCAAAAAGCTCGAGTTCTAGTTCGATCTAGAACATGCCCCAAAATCACTCGAGCCTAGAACTGGAGAACCACGAACCACGAACCGCGCTCAACTCTATCCCAGACACACACACAGCTAAGTGGACTTTTAGCCAGAGAAGCAACGGCATGTGTGATAGGATGTCCATGTCACATGTCCCTGCATTATAAAACCGGACATTTTCCTCCAGGACGCCATTATCTCTTCTGCGTCCTTGGTGTCAGACATCATTTGCGCAGCTCCGTCCTGAGTCCTATCGCTGATACAGCTGTATGCGCTCCATACACAGCGCTGGACAGCATAGGGATAGCACTTTCCATCAGTCCTTTTAAGGGCTCGCACCGGCAGGGTCAGAGCCATAGGTGACAGGTCCTGAAAACAGGGACAGCGTCTGTGTAGCCAAGGTCAGGGATTTCGTCGCTCCATTTCCCCATTAGGAGGGAATAGAAAGGCAGGCTTCCATTCCTCTACCCAGAGCCCCACAATCCTGGCACTGTACCCTCCTATCCTCTGCACACTCCAACTCATTATAACTAAGCCATTATACTAGCAAACACTCAGTGTACCTAGTGGCATCCTAAACGTAGCTATTGGACATTTGTCTAGTCTCACTAGTGCAAAGATATTTGCAGCACCTCTACCTGCATTGCACACTCCAACTCATTATAACTAAGCCATTATACTAGCAAACACTCAGTGTACCTAGTGGCATCCTAAACGTGGCTATTGGACATTTGTCTAGTCACACTAGTGCAAAGACATTTGCAGCACCTCTACCTGCATTGCACACTCCAACTCATTATAACTAAGCCATTATACTAGCAAACACTCAGTGTACCTAGTGGCATCCTAAACGTGGCTATTGTACTTTGCTATAGTCCCACTAGTGCAAAGACATTTGCAGCACCTCTACCTGCATTGCACACTCCAACTCATTATAACTAAGCCATTATACTAGCAAACACTCAGTGTACCTAGTGGCATCCTAAACGTGGCTATTGGACATTTGTCTAGTCACACTAGTGCAAAGACATTTGCAGCACCTCTACCTGCATTGCACACTCCAACTCATTATAACTAAGCCATTATACTAGCAAACACTCAGTGTACCTAGTGGCATCCTAAACGTGGCTATTGGACATTTGTCTAGTCACACAAGTGCAAAGACATTTGCAGCACCTCTACCTGCATTGCACACTCCAACTCATTATAACTAAGCCATTATACTAGCAAACACTCAGTGTACCTAGTGGCATCCTAAACGTGGCTATTGGACTTTGCTATAGTCCCACTAGTGCAAAGACATTTGCAGCACCTCTACCTGCATTGCACACTCCAACTCATAACTAAGCCATTATACTAGCAAACACTCAGTGTAGCTAGTGGCATCCTAAACGTGGCTATTGGACATTTGTCTAGTTACACTAGTGCAAAGACATTTGCAGCACCTCTACCTGCATTGCACACTCCAACTCATTATAACTAAGCCATTATACTAGCAAACACTCAGTGTACCTAGTGGCATCCTAAACGTGGCTATTGGACATTTGTCTAGTCACACTAGTGCAAAAACATTTGCAGCACCTCTACCTGCATTGCACACTCCAACTCATTATAACTAAGCCATTATACTAGCAAACACTCAGTGTACCTAGTGGCATCCTAAACGTGGCTATTGGACATTTGTCTAGTCACACTAGTGCAAAGACATTTGCAGCACCTCTACCTGCATTGCACACTCCAACTCATTATAACTAAGCCATTATACTAGCAAACACTCAGTGTACCTAGTGGCATCCTAAACGTGGCTATTGGACATTTGTCTAGTCACACTAGTGCAAAGACATTTGCAGCACCTCTACCTGCATTGCACACTCCAACTCATTATAACTAAGCCATTATACTAGCAAACACTCAGTGTACCTAGTGGCATCCTAAACGTGGCTATTGGACATTTGTCTAGTCACACTAGTGCAAAGACATTTGCAGCACCTCTACCTGCATTGCACACTCCAACTCATTATAACTAAGCCATTATACTAGCAAACACTCAGTGTACCTAGTGGCATCCTAAACGTGGCTATTGGACTTTGCTATAGTCCCACTAGTGCAAAGACATTTGCAGCACCTCTACCTGCATTGCACACTCCAACTCATTATAACTAAGCCATTATACTAGCAATTTTTGCTGCCAGTTTAAGGGCCGTAGTTGCATTGTCAGGGATATTTATTCTTTATTATTCTGCTGTTAATAAAGCTAGACCACCACTGCAATCTACACCACCTCTCAATTTTTACTACCACATTTTCAGTGCACAATCTTGTCGCAATCAACATGAGTGGCAAAATGACAGATGCTGGTGGAAAGGGGAAGAGGCGTGGTGGAAAAGGCAAAAAAGGTTTTGTACGTGGGGAAGGTGGCAAAGCTCCATTATCATCTGCTGAAGATAGACCATCTACCAGCAAAAGTAAGATGTTTACTACTTACCGTGGACAATCCGATGTGCTCCCTTTTTTACGGACACGAACAACAGGAACAAAGGTAGATGATGGCCAAAAAAGGAAAATGCTTGAATGGATCTCAAGTGGTCCAACAAGTGCCCTCTCAGCCACTTCAAGTACCGCATCCAAAAAACACCAGTCCTCTGAGTTGTCATCCCAATCAAACTTGATTTCTCCCAGCTCTGAAGTCTCCATCAGCCCTGCACAGTATGGTGGAACTGAGATGGCTGAGTCTGCAGAGCTGTTCAGTCACACTATAGCCTGGGAATCAGAGGTCTGCTCCCAAGCTACAGTGAGTACAGAACAGGAAATGGTCTGCAGTGATGCCCAGAACCTTTGTGACTCTGATTCAGGCCGTGAGGACAAAGTTTCTGAGCATAATGTTGACCTTTTGTCACAAACTGTAACACCTGTGGTTATAGACAATGAGGAACATACTAATGAAGATGAGACGCAGATACCCGATTGGGATGACAACTTAAATATTTGGTCAGGGCAAGAACAGGTTCGGTCTGAGGGGGAGGGGAGTGCAAACACAACAATTGATGATGAAGTTCTAGATCCCACCTACTGTCAACCCACAGTCAGGCCCTTGAGGAGGTCAACAGAGGTGGTGGAGGAGGATGCAACTGATGACGAAGTTTCCTTGCGCCTTCCTGGACAGAGTCGGAGTACTGGTAGCACGTCTACAACTGCATCCTCAGCCACCACTCTGCCTCTGAGCATTATTCGGGGTGGATCAACAGGTCGCATGGCCTCTAAGCCTTGCCTAGCCTGGTCCTTTTTTGACAAAGAAAAAGTTCGCCCAAATCATGTGATCTGTAAAATTTGTCATGGTTCTCTTAGTAGAGGTCAAAACCTCAGCTGTTTGACAACTTCTTGCATGAATCGTCACATGAATAAACATCATATGGCCCGGTGGGAAGCTCACCGTGCTGCAATGCGGCGTAGCGGAGCGAACCATCCACCGCCTGCCCCTTCCATGGCATCCGCGCGCTCGTCATCTTCTAGGACTGTGGGGACAGCTGTCACACCTGTTTTTCCACCCACAACTTCCACCACTGTAACCGCAACAGGCAGTTTGCTTGGTAGGTCGTCAGTTGGTTTGGAAGGGGAAACAAGTGAGTGTGTACAGCTCTCTCAGACATCGATAGCACCAACGTTGGATGAAGGCAACATCATGTCTCCGCCTGCACTTTCCTCACAAACATGCATTTTTCCAGGGACACCCTACTCAACACCGTCTACACACAGCAGCCAGATCTCTGTCCCTCAGATGTGGTCAAATCAAAGGCCACTTCCTGCGACCCATGACAAAGCTAAGAGGTTGACTCTATCCCTCTGTAAGCTGTTGGCTACCGAAATGCTGCCTTTCCGCCTAGTGGACACACAGTATTTTAGAGACCTTATGTCTGTCGCTGTGCCCCAGTACCAGATGCCTAGTCGCCACTACTTCTCTAAGAAAGGTGTGCCCGCGCTACACCAGCATGTCGCACACAACATCACCGCTTCCTTGAGAAACTCTGTGTGTGAATGGGTGCATTTCACCACCGACACTTGGACCAGTAAGCATGGACAGGGACGTTACATGTCGCTGACTGGGCACTGGGTAACTATGGTGATAGATGGTGAAGGGTCTGCTGCACAAGTCTTGCCGTCCCCACGACTTGTGTTTCAATCCTCTGTCTGTCCAAGTTCCGCCACTGCTTCTGCATCCTCCACCTCATCTGGGTCCTCCACCTCCGCCCCAAGCCTGCCTGGTCAGGCCACCAGCGTTCTCACTGCGCAGAAGGAATCACGCACCCATCATTACTATACTGGCAGCAGAGCGCAACGGCATCAGGCGGTCTTTAGCTTGACATGTCTTGGTAATAAGAGTCACACAGCTGAGGAGTTGTGGTCAGCTCTGCGGTCCGAGTTTAATAAATGGTTGTCTCCACTCAACCTGCAGCCTGGTAAGGCCGTGTGCGACAATGCTGCAAACCTGGGTGCGGCCCTTCGCCTGGGCAAGGTGACACACGTACCTTGTATGGCTCACGTGTTGAACCTTGTCGTGCAGCAATTTTTAACACACTATCCCGGCCTAGATGGCCTTCTGAACAGGGCCCGAAAACTGTCTGCTCACTTCCGCCATTCAAGCGCCGCAGCAGAGCGACTTGCATCGCTCCAGAAGTCTTTCGGCCTGCCGGTTCATCGCCTGAAATGCGATGTGGCGACACGCTGGAATTCAACTCTCCACATGTTACAGCGACTGTGGCAGCACCGCCGAGCCCTGGTGCAATACGTCATGACGTATAGCCTGGGCCAACGAGATGCAGAGGTGGGTCAGATCACCCTGATGGAGTGGTCTCAGATCAAGGACCTATGCACCCTTTTGCACAGTTTCGACATGGCGACGAATATGTTTAGCGCTGACAATGCCATTATCAGCATGACTATTCCAGTCATTTACATGCTGGAGCAGACGCTAAACACTATTCGGAGTCAGGGGGTGGGACAACAGGAAGAGGATGAACTACAGGAGGATTCATATGTGCAAGACACAACAACATCACCAAGGTCCAGACGTTCATCATCATCAAGGCGCCAGGCATGGGACCATGGGGGACAGGGATCAACAAGGGCGCATGTTAGCAGGCGAGATGTTGAGGAAGGTGCAGGAGAACATGAAGAAATGGAGGACGAACTGTCCATGGACATAGAAGACTCAGCAGATGAGGGAGACCTTGGTCAAATTTCAGTTGAAAGAGGTTGGGGGGAGATGTCAGAGGAAGAAAGAACGGTTAGCACCTCTATGCCACAAACACAGCGTGGACTTGGTCCGCATGGCTGCGCCAGACACATGAGCGCCTTCTTGTTGCACTACCTCCAACATGACCCTCGTATTGTCAAAATTAGAAGTGATGATGACTACTGGCTTGCCACACTATTAGATCCCCGGTACAAGTCCAAATTTTGTGACATAATTCCAGCCATAGAAAGGGACGCACGTATGCAGGAGTATCAGCAGAAGCTGTTACTCGATCTTAGATCGGCTTTTCCGCCAAACAACCGTGCAGGTGCTGGGAGTGAATCTCCCAGTTGTAACTTGACAAACATGGGACGGTCTCGTCATCTTCAACAGTCTACCCGTACCAGTAGGACCGTATCTGGTGCTGGTAACAGCAATTTTATGGAATCTTTTCATAATTTTTTTAGACCCTCTTTTGTAAGGCCACCAGAGAGAACAAGTCTGACACATAGTCAACGGCTGGAGAGGATGATACAGGAGTATCTCCGAATGAACATCGATGCCATGACTTTGCAAATGGAGCCTTGCTCCTTTTGGGCTTCAAATCTAGAAAAATGGCCAGAGCTCTCCAGTTACGCCTTGGAGATTTTGTCGTGTCCAGCTGCCAGCGTTGTCTCTGAACGTGTCTTCAGTGCTGCTGGGTGTGTGCTGACTAGAGATGAGCGAACCGGTCCCGGTTCGGCTCGAGGTCGGTTCGCCGAACGGAGGTCCCGTTCGAGTTCAGCTCGTCGAACGTTCGACGAACCGAACTCGAACTGCATAGGAAACAATGGCAGGCAATCACAAACACAGAAAAACACCTAGAAAACACCCTCAAAGGTGTCCAAAAGGTGACAAACAACTCACAACACAACACAAACACATGGGAAAGTGACAAGGACATGTACTCATGCGAAAACAAAACAGCTGGACAAGGAAAAAGAGGAAAAGAGGAGGACACATCGATGCCATTACTGTGCAACTTGAGCCCTGCTCATTTTAGGCTTCCAATCTGGATAAATTGCCTGAGATTGCCACGTACGCCTTGGGGATCTCTTCGTGTCCTGCAGCCAGCGTTCTCTCGGAACCTGTCTTCAGTGCTGCTGGGGGTCTGCTGGCAGATAAGCACACGCGTCTTTCCACTGACAATGTGGACATGGCTCTCAGAGGACTTTTCTTCCCCTGGGTAAGCCAGGGGACGGGAAAGGCACGCGTATTTTTGAGAGTGCTTCATGCAAAGCATCTTTTTCTTTTTCAAAAGGGGGCTCAACCGATGCCAGTCAAGTGGGGTGTGTGTGGCCCAATTAGTGGCAACGAGGGAGACTGTGGTTGGAGTCCCCTCGCTGTGTTTCTAAAAGAACCAAGATGAACAAGTCATGGCTCTCAGAGGACTTTTCTTCCCCTGGGTCAGCCAGGGGACGGGAAAGGCACGCGTATTTTTGAGAGTGCTTCATACAAAGCATCTTTTTCTTTTTCAAAAGGGGGCTCAACCGATGCCAGTCAAGTGGGGTGTGTGTGGCCCAGTTAGTGGAAACGAGGGAGACTGTGGTTGGAGTCCCCTCGCTGTGTTTCTAAAAGAACCAAGATGAACAAGTCATGGCTCTCAGAGGACTTTTCTTCCCCTGGGTCAGCCAGGGGACGGGAAAGGCACGCGTATTTTTGAGAGTGCTTCATGCAAAGCATCTTTTTCTTTTTCAAAAGGGGGCTCAACCGATGCCAGTCAAGTGGGGTGTGTGTGGCCCAATTAGTGGCAACGAGGGAGACTGTGGTTGGAGTCCCCTCTCTGTGTTTCTAAAAGAACCAAGATGAACAAGTCATGGCTCTCAGAGGACTTTTCTTCCCCTGGGTCAGCCAGGGGACGGGAAAGGCACGCGTATTTTTGAGAGTGCTTCATGCAAAGCATCTTTTTCTTTTTCAAAAGGGGGCTCAACCGATGCCAGTCAAGTTGGGTGTGTGTGGCCCAATTAGTGGCAACGAGGGAGACTGTGGTTGGAGTCCCCTCGCTGTGTTTCTAAAAGAACCAAGATGAACAAGTCATGGCTCTCAGAGGACTTTTCTTCCCCTGGGTCAGCCAGGGGACGGGAAAGGCACGCGTATTTTTGAGAGTGCTTCATGCAAAGCATCTTTTTCTTTTTCAAAAGGGGGCTCAACCGATGCCAGTCAAGTGGGGTGTGTGTGGCCCAATTAGTGGCAACGAGGGAGACTGTGGTTGGAGTCCCCTCGCTGTGTTTCTAAAAGAACCAAGATGAACAAGTCATGGCTCTCAGAGGACTTTTCTTCCCCTGGGTCAGCCAGGGGACGGGAAAGGCACGCATATTTTTGAGAGTGCTTCATGCAAAGCATCTTTTTCTTTTTCAAAAGGGGGCTCAACCGATGCCAGTCAAGTGGGGTGTGTGTGGCCCAATTAGTGGAAACGAGGGAGACTGTGGTTGGAGTCCCCTCGCTGTGTTTCTAAAAGAACCAAGATGAACAAGTCATGGCTCTCAGAGTACTTTTCTTCCCCTGTGTCAGCCAGGGGACGGGAAAGGCACGCGTATTTTTGAGAGTGCTTCATGCAAAGCATCTTTTTCTTTTTCAAAAGGGGGCTCAACCGATGCCAGTCAAGTGGGGTGTGTGTGGCCCAATTAGTGGCAACGAGGGAGACTGTGGTTGGAGTCCCCTTACTGTGTTTTACATGCTTTTCGAAGGGCATGACATGGCTTGGAGGTTGACTTTTAGCATCTGCAAACTGTTGGCTACCAAAATGCTGCCTTTCCAACACCTGTGTTTATAGACAATGAGGAACATACTGATGAAGATGAGACGCAGATACCCGATTGGGATGACAACTTAAATATTCGGTCAGGGCAAGAAGAGGCTCGTTCTGAGGGGGAGGGGAGTGCAAACACAACAATTGATGATGAAGTTCTAGATCCCACCTACTGTCAACCCAGAGTCAGACACTCGAGGAGGTCAACAGAGGCGGTGGAGGAGGATGCAACCGACGACGAAGTTACCTTGCGCCTTCCTGGACAGAGTCGGAGCACTGGTAGCACATCTACAACTGCATCCTCAGCCACCACTCTGCCTCTGAGCATTATTCGGGGTGGATCAACAGGTCGCATGGCCTCTAAGCCTTGCCTAGCCTGGTCCTTTTTTGACATAGAAAAAGATCGCCCAAATTATGTGATCTGTAAAATTTGTCATGGTTCTCTTAGTAGAGGTCAAAACCTCAGCAGTTTGACAACTTCTTCCATGAATCGTCACATGAATAAATATCATATGGCCCGGTGGGAGGCTCACTGTGCTGCAATGCGGCCTAGCGGAGCGAACCATCCACCGCCTGCCCCTTCCATGGCATCCGCGCGCTCGTCATCTTCTAGGACTGTGGGGACAGCTGTCACACCTGTTTTTCCACTCACAACTTCCACCACTGTAACCGCAACAGGCAGTTTGCTTGGTAGGTCGTCAGTTGGTTTGGAAGGGGAAACAAGTGAGTGTGTACAGCTCTCTCAGACATCGATAGCACCAACGTTGGATGAAGGCAACATCATGTCTCCGCCTGCACTTTCCTCACAAACCTGCATTTTTCCAGGGACACCCTACTCAACACCGTCTACACACAGCAGCCAGATCTCTGTCCCTCAGATGTGGTCAAATAAAAGGCCACTTCCTGCGACCCATGACAAAGCTAAGAGGTTGACTCTATCCCTCTGTAAGCTGTTGGCTACCGAAATGCTGCCTTTCCGCCTAGTGGACACACAGGATTTTAGAGACCTTATGTCTGTCGCTGTGATCCAGTACAAGATGCCCAATCACCACTGCTTCTCCAAGAACAGCATGCCCGCGCTACACCAGCATGTCGCACACAACATCACCACTTCCTTGAGAAACTCTGTGTGCGACAGGGTGCATTTCAACACAGATACTTGGACCAGTAAGCATAGACAGGGTCATTACATGTCACTGACTGGGCACTGGCAAACTATGGTGAGAGATGGAGAAGGGTCTGCTGTCCAAGTCTTGCCGTCCCCACGAGTTGATTTAATCCTTCTTCTGTATGTAGAAGTTAATACACTGCTTCTGCCTCTTCAACCTCGTGTGGGTCCTCCACCTTGGCGCAAACCCTGTGTGGTCAGGCCACCCTTCCTTGTAACTGCGCACAAGGAATACCACACACCTCCTTACTATGCTGGCAGCAGAGCTCAATGCCATCAGGCGGTCAAAGGTTTACTTTGAAATGTATGGGAAATGTGAGTCACACCGCTGAGAAGTTGTGGACGGTTAGCTCTGGAGACCGAGTTTCATCAATGGTTGTCTCCACTCAACCAGCAGCCAGGGAAGGCCGGGTGCGACAATGATGCAAACATGGGT
Organism: Anomaloglossus baeobatrachus; assembly: GCF_048569485.1. Taxonomy (NCBI): domain Eukaryota; kingdom Metazoa; phylum Chordata; class Amphibia; order Anura; family Aromobatidae; genus Anomaloglossus; species Anomaloglossus baeobatrachus. Next base: position 357,114,192 of record NC_134354.1, on the reverse strand, counting down.
GCGGCCCTTCGCTGTGACAATGTGACACACATGGCTTGTGTGGTTCACGTGTTGAACCTGGTTGTCCAGCAATTTTTAAAGCACTATCCTGGCCCACATGGCCTTCTGCAGAGTGCACGGTGTAACGCCTTCCTTGATCCACACACTCAGATGGGCTGTTAATGATAGGCTAGAGGGAAGCCACTCACCAAGTAGGACCCCTAGAACCCTGAAACCCTTTAACCCCCTATACAGGGATTAGGAATTACACAGGGCCCAAGGTGATTAATACCTGTGGAAGGCTGCATTTCCAGAGAATAGTAGTCAGGCAGGGTCAAAACATTAATTGAGGAACAGGAACAGAATGGGACGGGCAGGACTTAATCAGAAAACAAGCAGAGGTGAAATGCGGATCGGCCAACAAGGTACATAAACAGCAAGCAGGAAAAGTAGTCAGGTAACAAGCACACAAAATCATAAAACTGAACTGGGGGTAAAATTAACCAGAGGTTCATAGCTATGTCTGGCAGTGGTCTGCAGACAGGATGGGCATAAAAAAGGGTGTGGTGTCTTCCCATTGGTTGTAGCTGTATGATGGTATTTCATCTGTGAGATACCCACCAGCTACATTCAGCCAGAGATTCTGCATCTGTCAAGGTAATGCAGCCCAGTGTGTGAGCATAACCTGCGTCCACCTGCGCCGCTGGCATCGACTCCTCTCCCATCATCAGCACTATTCATGAAAGGAACACGTTGTCATCTGGCGACCGGAGTACAAATTGACGGAGCGGACTCCGTTGGTGACTTAACAGCCGTGTGCGGCAATGATGCAAACCTGGCTGCGGGCCATCGTCAGGGCAATGTGACACACGTGCCTTGTATGGCTCACGTGTTGAACCTAATTCTCCATCAATTTTTAAAACACCATCACGGCCTACACGGCCTTGCGCAGCGTGCACGCTCGCTATGTGCTCACTTCCACCGTGCGCACACAGCAGCTCAACAACTTTCGTCGCAACAGAAGTCTTTAGGTCTGCTGGTTAAACGCCTGAAATGCGATGTGCCCACACGCAGGAATTTGAATCTGCACATGTTGCAGCGTTTGTGGCAGCACCGCCGAACCCTGCTGCAATACGTTATGACATATAGCCTGGCCTAACTTGATCCAGAGGTGGTGCAGATCACGCTGCAGGAGTGGTGTCAGATCAAGGACCTATGCACCCTGCTACACAGTTTACAAATGTCGACGAAGATGTTTAGCACTGGCAATGTCATTCTCAGCGTGACAATTCTGGTCATCTACATGATGGAGCGCACTGTAATTATTATTCGGAGTCAGGTGTTGGGACAAGAGGAAAGGGAGGAAGTATAGGAGGAGTCATATGCGGAAGGGATAACAAGATCTACGAGGTCCAGATGGTCAGCGGCACCTAGGCGGCAGTCATGGTGAGGGAGAGTGATTAACAAGGGTGCATAGTATCAGCAAAAAGTGTTGAGGAAGGTGCAGGAGCCAATGAAGAAATGGAGGACGAACTTGCGATGGGCATGGAAGACTCAGCAGATGAGTGAGAGCTTGCTCACATTTCGATTGTGCGAGGTTGTGGTGAGAGGGCAGAGGAAGGAGGCACGATTCTCACCTCTCTGCCACCAACACACCAAGGACTTGGTCCTCCTGGATGCACAAGACACATCAGCGGCTTCTTGCTGCACTACCTACAACATGACCCTCGGATTGTATGAATTCAAAGTAATCCAGAATACTGGGTTGCCACACTGTTACATCCCCGGTACAAGACAAAATTTGGCAAAATAATTCGTGCCATAGAAATGGACGCACGTATACAGGAGTATCTGCAGAATGTGGTACGCAATCTTAGATCTACTTTCCCACTAAACACCAGTGCTGCACAGAGTGAATCTCAACGCTTTGTCATGGATAGGAGGAAATGGTCTTTTACTTGTCCACATCTGAGGGACCGAGGGCTGGCTGCTGTGCTGAGATGGCGTTGAGTACGGTGTCCCTGCAGAGTTGCACTTTTGTTCATATACCAAAAAGAGTTGAAAAAGGACAGATGCTGGTGGAAAGGGGAACAGGTGTGTTGGAAAGGGGAAATAAGTTTTGGTCCGTGGATTTGGTGGTTAAGCAACAGTAACATTTGCTGAAGAAACACCATCTGTTACAGTGGGACTGGCAGATTTGGATAAAGTGGTATATACTATGTTACCGCTATATAACGTAAATTAATAAGAAAAGAAAGAGAAAGGTATATATCACCTTCAGCAGTCAGTGTCCACCGTGCTCCCAGTTGGAAAAGGAGAGGTTGGCAACTGGAAGGTTTGGTGGAGGATACAGAGCTGTGTGGCTATGAAACTAATAGTAGCCTGAACCGAGTTAGACGCCATTCGGATCTGGAGACTGTGAGCCCTGTTAGCGTCACAGGGTCCACATGCCCACCCAGCCCAGGAACTCCCTGTTAACAACACAGGGGCCATTGAGTACGCTGACCGTGTGCGTAGGGGCACACCTGTGGACCGCAGGCGCATCAGCAGCAGCAGGCCTGTTAATGCCACTGGGCTGCACAAGCAGGACTGGTAGGACAGGAGCTGGTCTTAACCGTTCTGCGTTACCAACTGTGGTGGTGGCCTGCATCGACACCCTATCCCTGCCTACCTCTGGCCTAAAGCCGCAATGGGTTCAACACATGGAGGTGTGCTCTTTCGTAGCATAATAGAAGACTGCGCACCTCCTTGTTGGCTCCAGCCCCTTTTATAACCTGTGTCCGCCCCAAACCAGGGTGAACCACAATGCACCTCCTGGAGACAAAAGTAAAGTGACACGTCATGAGTGGCATAACTAGCGTCCTATTTGGAACCGCAACTTCAATGATGACCTCATGGCTGCCATGACCCAAACACCTCACCAGTCATCGTCTGACCATCAATAATGCGGTGACAAGTCATAGGGGTGGGCCTCTGCAAGACATTTGGGAGGACACCTGATGCCCTGTGGTCTATATGGGACCCCCACATCAGGGGCAGGGCCCAAGAGTTCATTACCGGACCTAGTCTCTGATGCAGTAAGTGCCTGAGCATGCTCAGTAGCATGAAATACAGTCTCTGAAAAAAGACTATCAGCTTTAGCATGGTGTCTAGGCACAAAACAGGACTTAGACCCGGCACGGAATGCAAGCACCTGTGCAAAGAGGCTTTTCACACTTAGTGTGGGAGCATGCGCTGTATCCCGAAATGAAGACTTAGCGTCAGGAATACGCAGTCAGGCTGAGCATACTCACTAGGCGAAACACTGTAATTAGGCTGCAGCTGGGGTAAATCGGCACACGCATGCGCACTAGCTGCCTCTCCACACTTAGACGTGGAGGGGACATTGCTCTTGGAGATGCTGTCTATGAACAGAAGGAAAAGCTAAAGGAAGCCTGACTTTCTATCCCTCCGAATTATGAAATGCAGCAATGAATTCCATGAGTTTGCTATAACATTAGCGTAGCAAAATGTGCATGAGGGTGTCATGTAGAGGTGCTAGAAATAGCTTGTCACCAGTGGGGCACTAATGGAATACAACAGCCAGTTCTATGATGCCACAAAATGGCAGAATTTTTTGCTATCATTATAGCTCATTAAAAACAGAGCAGGAGGGTGTCATTCAGAGGTGCTGCACATAGATTTGCACTAGTGGGACTATACAGAAGTCCAGTAGCCACGTTTAGGATGCCACTAAGTGCACTCAGTGTTTGCTAGTATAATGGCTTAGTAACAATGAGTTTGAGTGTGCAATGCAGGCAGACGTGCTGCAAATATCTTTACAATAGTTTGAGTAGACAAAAGTCCAATAGCCACGTTTAGGATGCCACTAGGTACACTGACTGTTTGCTAGTATAATGGCTGAGTTAAAAAAAGGTGGAGTGTGCAATGCAGGCAGACTTGCTGCAAATATCTTTACAATAGTTTGAGTAGACAAAAGTCCAATAGCCACGTTTAGGATGCCACTAGGTACACTGACTGTTTGCTAGTATAATGGCTGAGTTAAAAAAAGGTGGAGTGTGCAATGCAGGCAGACGTGCTGCAAATATCTTTACAATAGTTTGAGTAGACGAAAGTCCAATAGCCACGTTTAGGATGCCACTAGGTACACTGACTGTTTGCTATTATAATGGCTGAGTTAAAAAAAGGTGGAGTGTGCAATGCAGGCAGACGTGCTGCAAATTTCTTTACAATAGTGTGAATAGACAAAAGTCCAATAGCCACGTTTAGGATGCCACTAGGTACACTGACTGTTTGCTAGTATAATGGCTGAGTTAAAAAAAGGTGGAGTGTGCAATGCAGGCAGACTTGCTGCAAATATCTTTACAATAGTTTGAGTAGACAAAAGTCAAATAGCCACGTTTAGGATGCCACTAGGTACACAGACTGTTTGCTAGTATAATGGCTGAGTTAAAAAAAGGTGGAGTGTGCAATGCAGGCAGACGTGCTGCAAATATCTTTACAATAGTTTGAGTAGACAAAAGTCCAATAGCCACGTTTAGGATGCCACTAGGTACACTGACTGTTTGCTAGTATAATGGCTGAGTTAAAAAAAGGTGGAGTGTGCAATGCAGGCAGACGTGCTGCAAATATCTTTACAATAGTTTGAGTAGACAAAAGTCCAATAGCCACGTTTAGGATGCCACTAGGTACACTGACTGTTTGCTAGTATAATGGCTGAGTTAAAAAAAGGTGGAGTGTGCAATGCAGGCAGACATGCTGCAAATATCTTTCCACTAGTTTGAGTAGACAAAAGTCCAATAGCCACATTTAGGATGCCACTAGGTACACTGACTGTTTGCTAGTATAATGGCTGAGTTAAAAAAATGTGGAGTGTGCAATGCAGGCAGACGTGCTGCAAATATCTTTACAATAGTTTGAGTAGACAAAAGTCCAATAGCCACATTTAGGATGCCACTAGGTACACTGACTGTTTGCTAGTATAATGGCTGAGTTAAAAAAAGGTGGAGTGTGCAATGCAGGCAGACGTGCTGCAAATATCTTTACAATAGTTTGAGTAGACAAAAGTCCAATAGCCACGTTTAGGATGCCACTAGGTACACTGACTGTTTGCTAGTATAATGGCTGAGTTAAAAAAAGGTGGAGTGTGCAATGCAGGCAGACGTGCTGCAAATATCTTTACAATAGTTTGAGTAGACAAAAGTCCAATAGCCACGTTTAGGATGCCACTAGGTACACTGACTGTTTGCTAGTATAATGGCTGAGTTAAAAAAAGGTGGAGTGTGCAATGCAGGCAGACTTGCTGCAAATAACTTTACAATAGTTTGAGTAGACAAAAGTCCAATAGCCACGTTTAGGATGCCACTAGGTACACTGACTGTTTGCTAGTATAATGGCTGAGTTAAAAAAAGGTGGAGTGTGCAATGCAGGCAGACTTGCTGCAAATATCTTTACAATAGTTTGAGTAGACAAAAGTCCAATAGCCACGTTTAGGATGCCACTAGGTACACTGACTGTTTGCTAGTATAATGGCTGAGTTAAAAAAAGGTGGAGTGTGCAATGCAGGCAGACGTGCTGCAAATATCTTTACAATAGTGTGAATAGACAAAAGTCCAATAGCCACGTTTAGGATGCCACTAGGTACACTGACTGTTTGCTAGTATAATGGCTGAGTTAAAAAAAGGTGGAATGTGCAATGCAGGCAGACGTGCTGCAAATATCTTTACAATAGTTTGAGTAGACAAAAGTCCAATAGCCACATTTAGGATGCCACTAGGTACACTGGCTGTTTGCTAGTATAATGGCTGAGTTAAAAAAAGGTGGAGTGTGCAATGCAGGCAGACGTGCTGCAAATATCTTTACAATAGTTTGAGTAGACAAAAGTCCAATAGCCACGTTTAGGATGCCACTAGGTACACTGACTGTTTGCTAGTATAATGGCTGAGTTAAAAAAAGGTGGAGTGTGCAATGCAGGCAGACGTGCTGCAAATATCTTTCCACTAGTTTGAGTAGACAAAAGTCCAATAGCCACATTTAGGATGCCACTAGGTACACTGACTGTTTGCTAGTATAATGGCTCAGTTAAAAAAAGGTGGAGTATGCAATGCAGGCAGACGTGCTGCAAATATCTTTACAATAGTTTGAGTAGACAAAAGTCCAATAGCCACGTTTAGGATGCCACTAGGTACACTGACTGTTTGCTAGTATAATGGCTGAGTTAAAAAAAGGTGGAGTGTGCAATGCAGGCAGACGTGCTGCAAATATCTTTACAATAGTGTGAATAGACAAAAGTCCAATAGCCACGTTTAGGATGCCACTAAGTGCACTCAGTGTTTGCTAGTATAATGGCTTAGTAACAATGAGTTTGAGTGTGCAATGCAGGCAGACGTGCTGCAAATATCTTTGCACTAGTCGGACTATAGCAAAGTCCAATAGCCACGTTTAGGATGCCACTAGGTACACTGAGTGTTTGCTAGTATAATGGCTTAGTTATAATGAGTTGGAGTGTGCAATGCAGGCAGAGGTGCTGCAAATGTCTTTGCACTAGTGTGACTAGACAAAAGTCCAATAGCCACGTTTAGGATGCCACTAGGTACACTGAGTGTTTGCTAGTATAATGGCTTAGTTATAATGAGTTGGAGTGTGCAATGCAGGTAGAGGTGCTGCAAATGTCTTTGCACTGGTAATAAATCGGGTTGATACTAGCTGTAAAGTCACCTGAGATCAAGCCCAGCAGTTTGTGATGTTATGGTGTCTATTAGATACCCAACATCATAAACTGTCAGTACTAACAAAAAAAAAAAAATCGACAAAAGAAATTTATTTGAAAAAACAGTCCCCAAAACATTTCCTCTTTCACCAATTTATTGTAAGAAAAAAAATAAAGGGGTCCCACGACGACTCTGGACCGTCTAGAATATGGGGGGGAGACACTCAGGGAACATATCCCCCATTTTCTAGGAGTGCGGAACCTTCTTGTGAGGAGTGTGGGTGCAATGAATCTGCACTCACTATCCCCGGGTCCACAGCAGCAGAGTCCATGTCGTAATGGTTGCTACCAAAGCTGCAATGCCCTGCTCATGAGGTAAGGGCATGCCTAATCAGGAGAACTACTGTAGAGGAAGCTATGCTCACTGGTATATAGGTGCTCAGAGGTAATAATAGATAAAATTAGTGAGTAGCCTCGGCACTCTAAATCTCCCAGACTAAGTCAGTAAGTCACAACGGATAGTAATGCAAAATCACTCTTTATTGATCCGTATTAAGAAAAAAAAAATTTTCATAAGCATATATGTTTTTGTCCAAAACAAGTTACAAATGACGTTTCGGCCTGAGCCTTCGTCAGATTGGACTTATCTGCATGTAATCATGAAAAATGACAATAATCAGTATCACATAAGAGTGAGAGAACAATAACATAAACTCGAACAATGTAGAGGTACAATTGGGATGCAGCAAAAAAATTGCAACACAGCAAGAAATGAAACACATGATACAAATGTCATAATACAGTACAAGGACAATATAGTAATGACAAATATGGGGTCAGAGTAGGCTTAGACAGCTCTGGTACGAAAGAGATGTCAATCATAAAGTAACATGTGCAGTAGGTGTAGAGCTACACTATGCATGGCAGAGCTAATGGGTAGACCGACCATAGAAAAAGAACAGAGAAAAAGTGGAGAAAAAATGGAGAAAAAATGGATAAAAAGTGGAGAAAAAGTGGAGAAAAAGTGGAGAAAAAGTGGAGAAAAAGTGGAGCACCCTTTGGTGCCTTTCATGTGGCACTAAGGGGTGCTTAGCTTTGTATTTAGCCAAAAAAATGGCTCACCTTGGCTGGTAATCCAAAACTGAAGGCACCCCACGCTGTTATTTTAAATTAAATAAATAATTAAAAAAAAAAACACGTAGGGGTCCCCCAAAATTGGATCACCAGCCAAGGTAAAGCAGACAGCTGAGGCCTGATATTCTCAGACTAGGGAGGTCCATGGTTATTGGACTCTCCCCAGCCTAAAAATAGCAGGCCGCAGCCGCCCCAGAAGTGGCGCATCCATTAGATGCGCCAATCCTGGTGCTTCGCCCCAGCTCATCCCGCGCCCTGGTGCGGTGGCAAACGGGGTAATATATGGGGTTAATACCAGATGTGTAATGTCACCTGGCATTAAGCCCTGGGGTTGGTGAGGTCAGGCGTCTATCAGATACCCGACATCACCAACCCAGTCAGTAATAAAAAAAAATAGACGACAAACACATTTTTATTTGAAAAAACACTCCCCAAAACATTCCCTCTTTAACCAATTTATTAGAATGAAAAACAAATCCAGGTCTGGTGTAATCCAAGGGGTTGCCATGACGATCCACACTGTCCCAGTTAATGAAGAGCAGGATGTTCCCCATTGGCTGGGAGAGCAGTGCAGTGACCTGAGCTAACATCAATGGGTCAGCCCAGGTCACTGCAGGGGATGACAAGTGCTGCTGTCAGCGAGGTACATTACCTGCGCTGATCTCCAGCACACTGACAGCCCCTGTCACTGAGTTCAATGACCGCCGCCTTCACAGCCAAGAATCGCGAGAGGCCCGTGACGTCACCGCTAGTCAGTCTCGGGTCGGAAGCGAGAGAAGGTGATGTGACAAGCGGCGGCCATGAAGGACAGTGACAGCGCTGAGGTCGGGATGGCGGGACTTCATCACCGCAGGCAGGGCCGGCTCCAGGTTTTTGTGGGCCCCGGGCGGAAGAGTCCCAGTGGGCCCAATAAACACGCAGACACACACACATACACAGATACATACACGTACATATACATATTTAAAGACAAACTCACAAAAATACATATAAACAGACAAATCTATACAGTCATATACACTGACATACAAAGATACACATCATACATGCATACATACAGAGACACACACTGCTATGCTGCATACATACATACATACAGACACACACATACTGCTCTGCATGCATACATACATATAGACAGACACACACACACTGCTCTGCTACATACATACATATAGACAGACACACACATACTGCTCTGCTGCATACATACATACAGACACACACACACACTGCTCTGCTGCATACATACATACAGACAGACACGCATACTGCTCTGCTGCATACATACATGCATACATACATACAAACAGACACGCATACTGCTCTTCTGCATACATACATACATACAGACAGACACGCATACTGCTCTGCATGCATACATACAGACACGCATACTGCTCTGCTGCATAATACATGCATACATACAGACAGACACGCATATTGTTCTGCTGCATATATATATACATACATACAGACACGCATACTACTCTGCTACATATATACATACATACATAGACACGCATACTGCTCTGCTGCATATATACATACATACATACAGACACGCATACTACTCTGCTACATATATACATACATACATAGACACGCATACTGCTCTGCTGCATATATACATACATACAAATAGACACGCATACTGCTCTGCTGCATATATACATACATACATACAGACACGTATACTGCTCTGCTGCATACATACATGCATACATACAGACACGCATACTGCTCTGCTGCATACATATATGCATACATACAGACACGCATACTGCTCTGCTGCATACATACATGCATACATACAGACAGACACGCATATTGCTCTGCTGCATATATATATACATACATACAGACACGCATACTACTCTGCTACATATATACATACATACATACAGACACGCATACTGCTCTGCTGCATATATATATACTTACACGCATACTGCTCTGCTACATATATACATACATACAGACACGTATACTGCTCTGCTGCATACATACATGCATACATACAGACAGACACGCATACTGCTCTGCTGCATATATACATACATACACGCATACTGCTCTGCTGCATATATACATACATACATACATACAGACATGCATACTTCTCTGCTACATATATACATACATACAGACACGTATACTGCTCTGATGCATACATACATGCATACATACAGACAGACACGCATACTACTCTGCTACATATATACATACATACATACAGACACGCATACTGCTCTGCTGCATATATACATACATACACGCATACTGCTCTGCTGCATATATACATACATAGAAACAACAAAGAGCCAGCACCAATGTGCACTAAGGCATCAAATATTCCAAACTGCATTATAAAAATTTTTTTTGAGATTTTTGGCAAAAAATTGCAATTTCTTGAGCTGCTTCGCCACGTCACGGCAAATCTCATTTGAAGCAGTCCTACACTAAAATATTTTTATAAAATGTGCCATGCGGCCTCACATATAAATAGCAGAACTGCTCTCAGCAGCACTCACCTGGTCTATTGCAGTCCCGTACCCATGACTGAGTCATGGCTGTGGGCGGGACAGGTCCAAGCAAATGCTGCATGAAGTATATATAGCCTGTGGACAAAGCCTGATGACCCAATGTGAACAGTCACCAAACGCCAAAATCTATACAGATGGAATACATCCCAAATTGGGGTGCATAGCAAGGTGGAGGTCAACCACCGACCAATTCAACAAAGAAACAACAAAGAGCCAGCACCAATGTGCACTAAGGCATCAAATATTCCAAACTGCATTATAAAATTTTTTTTGAGATTTTTGGCAAAAAATTGCAATTTCTTGAGCTGCTTCGCCACGTCACGGCAAATCTCATTTGAAGCAGTCCTACACTAAAATATTTTTATAAAATGTGCCATGCGGCCTCACATATAAATAGCAGAACTGCTCTCAGCAGCACTCACCTGGTCTATTGCAGTCCCGTACCCATGACTGAGTCATGGCTGTGGGCGGGACAGGTCCAAGCAAATGCTGCATGAAGTATATATAGCCTGTGGACAAAGCCTGATGACCCAATGTGAACAGTCACCAAACGCCAAAATCTATACAGATGGAATACATCCCAAATTGGGGTGCATAGCAAGGTGGAGGTCAACCACCGACCAATTCAACAAAGAAACAACAAAGAGCCAGCACCAATGTGCACTAAGGCATCAAATATTCCAAACTGCATTATAAAATTTTTTTTGAGATTTTTGGCAAAAAATTGCAATTTCTTGAGCTGCTTCGCCACGTCACGGCAAATCTCATTTGAAGCAGTCCTACACTAAAATATTTTTATAAAATGTGCCATGCGGCCTCACATATAAATAGCAGAACTGCTCTCAGCAGCACTCACCTGGTCTATTGCAGTCCCGTACCCATGACTGAGTCATGGCTGTGGGCGGGACAGGTCCAAGCAAATGCTGCATGAAGTATATATAGCCTGTGGACAAAGCCTGATGACCCAATGTGAACAGTCACCAAACGCCAAAATCTATACAGATGGAATACATCCCAAATTGGGGTGCATAGCAAGGTGGAGGTCAACCACCGACCAATTCAACAAAGAAACAACAAAGAGCCAGCACCAATGTGCACTAAGGCATCAAATATTCCAAACTGCATTATAAAATTTTTTTTGAGATTTTTGGCAAAAAATTGCAATTTCTTGAGCTGCTTCGCCACGTCACGGCAAATCTCATTTGAAGCAGTCCTACACTAAAATATTTTTATAAAATGTGCCATGCGGCCTCACATATAAATAGCAGAACTGCTCTCAGCAGCACTCACCTGGTCTATTGCAGTCCCGTACCCATGACTGAGTCATGGCTGTGGGCGGGACAGGTCCAAGCAAATGCTGCATGAAGTATATATAGCCTGTGGACAAAGCCTGATGACCCAATGTGAACAGTCACCAAACGCCAAAATCTATACAGATGGAATACATCCCAAATTGGGGTGCATAGCAAGGTGGAGGTCAACCACCGACCAATTCAACAAAGAAACAACAAAGAGCCAGCACCAATGTGCACTAAGGCATCAAATATTCCAAACTGCATTATAAAAATTTTTTTGAGATTTTTGGCAAAAAATTGCAATTTCTTGAGCTGCTTCGCCACGTCACGGCAAATCTCATTTGAAGCAGTCCTACACTAAAATATTTTTATAAAATGTGCCATGCGGCCTCACATATAAATAGCAGAACTGCTCTCAGCAGCACTCACCTGGTCTATTGCAGTCCCGTACCCATGACTGAGTCATGGCTGTGGGCGGGACAGGTCCAAGCAAATGCTGCATGAAGTATATATAGCCTGTGGACAAAGCCTGATGACCCAATGTGAACAGTCACCAAACGCCAAAATCTATACAGATGGAATACATCCCAAATTGGGGTGCATAGCAAGGTGGAGGTCAACCACCGACCAATTCAACAAAGAAACAACAAAGAGCCAGCACCAATGTGCACTAAGGCATCAAATATTCCAAACTGCATTATAAAATTTTTTTTGAGATTTTTGGCAAAAAATTGCAATTTCTTGAGCTGCTTCGCCACGTCACGGCAAATCTCATTTGAAGCAGTCCTACACTAAAATATTTTTATAAAATGTGCCATGCGGCCTCACATATAAATAGCAGAACTGCTCTCAGCAGCACTCACCTGGTCTATTGCAGTCCCGTACCCATGACTGAGTCATGGCTGTGGGCGGGACAGGTCCAAGCAAATGCTGCATGAAGTATATATAGCCTGTGGACAAAGCCTGATGACCCAATGTGAACAGTCACCAAACGCCAAAATCTATACAGATGGAATACATCCCAAATTGGGGTACATAGCAAGGTGGAGGTCAACCACCGACCAATTCAACAAAGAAACAACAAAGAGCCAGCACCAATGTGCACTAAGGCATCAAATATTCCAAACTGCATTATAAAATTTTTTTTGAGATTTTTGGCAAAAAATTGCAATTTCTTGAGCTGCTTCGCCACGTCACGGCAAATCTCATTTGAAGCAGTCCTACACTAAAATATTTTTTTTGCTAAGAGCAGTTCTACTATTCATATGTGAGGCCGTATGGCACATTTTATAAAAATATTTTAGTGTAGGACTGCTTCAAATGAGATTTGCCGTGACGTGGCGAAGCAGCTCAAGAAATTGCAATTTTTTGCCAAAAATCTCAAAACATTTTTTATAATAAGTACAGTTTGGAATGTTTAGTGCTGTAGTGCACATTTGGTGCTGGCTTTTTGTTTTTTCTTCATATATACATACATACATACATACACGCATACTGGTCTTCTGCATATATACATACATACAGACACGCATACTGCTCTTCTGCATACATACATACATACATACAGACACATATACTGCTCTGCTGCATACATACATACATACATACAGACACGCATACTGCTCTGCTGCATATATACATACATACACGCATACTGCTCTGCTGCATATATACATACATACATACAGACATGTATACCGCTCTGCTGCATACATACATGCATACATACAGACACGAATATTGCTCTGCTGCATATATATATACATACAGACACGCATACTACTCTGCTACATATATACATACATACAGACACGTATACTGCTCTGCTGCATACATACATGCATACATACAGACAGACACGCATATTGCTCTGCTGCATATATATATACATACATACAGACACGCATACTACTCTGCTACATATATACATACATACATACATACAGACACGCATACTGCTCTGCTGCATATATACATACATACAGACACGCATACCGCTCTGCTGCATATATACATACATACAGACAGACACGCATATTGCTCTGCTGCATATATATATACATACAGACACGCATACAACTCTGCTACATATATACATACATACAGACACGTATACTGCTCTGCTGCATACATACATACATGCATACATACAGACAGACACGCATATTGCTCTGCTGCATATATACATACATACATATAGACACGCATTCTGCTCTGCTGCATATATACATACATACAGACACGCATACTGCTCTGCTGCATATATACATACATACATACAGACACGTATACTGCTCTGCTGCATATATATATACATACATACAGACACGTATACTGCTCTGCTGCATATATACATGCGTACATACAGACACGCATACTGCTCTGCTGCATATATACATACATACAGACACGCATACTGCTCTGCTGCATATATACATACATACATACAGACACGCATACTGCTCTGCTGCATATATACATACATATAGACACACATGCTGCTCTGCTGCATGCATACATACAAACACACATCTTGCTCTGCGGGGCCCACACACGCGGCTCCGGGGGTCACACACATGGCTCTGCGGGGCCCACACATGCACGGGGGGACAGGGAGGGGCGGGGAGGGAGTGATGTCCCACATACTGATCAGGTCACGGTGCAGATGGGGCCCACACAGCGCCGGAGGGAAGCGATGTGCTGGGGGTCGCTGGCTGGCACTGTGACTCCTTCATCTGTGCGACCGAGCAGGACGCCGGGCGGTAGCTCCGCCCACAGATGATGCTCAATGTAGGAGAACACAGTGAACGCTGTGGTCTGCGGGCCTTAAAGGGCCGGCAGCCACAGTTTCCAGTGCCAAGGACTGCTGCCCCCGGGCCGACCGCAGGTAAGCCGAGCAGGACCGTGTGTGTGTGTGTGTGTGTGTGTGTATACGTGTGTACGTGTGTACATGCCGCGGGCAGGAGGGGGCGGAGCGAGCTGAGCGGGGAAGTGTGGGCTTCCTGCACGTAACTATGATAAACATTGGGTTACTAACCAAAGCGCTTTGGTTGGATACCCGATGTATATCTTGGTTACCAGCTTGTGGCAGGCTGCCAGCGATGGCTCCTGCACACTATAGCTGTAAAAAGCCCTGCTTTTTGCTGCTAGAACCGTTCTCGAACGTATCTAGAACCATCGAGCTTTTGCAAAAAGCTCGAGTTCTAGTTCGATCTCGAACAGCCCCCAAAATCACTCGAGCCTAGAACTGGAGAACCTCGAACCGCGCTCAACTCTACCCAGGACCTTCTGCGTGTTAAGCAGAAATGATGACCACTACACTATGAAACTTGACAAAAAGTTACTGTGTATTGGCTAGCAGAGCAGAATTGTGACTGACGGGGCCTTTTTATTGCTGAAGGAAAGTATTTTTGGTTAATGAAACATTTACAATTTTTATTACATATTTTACCAGTTTTATTCCTACAAAGGGATTTTGCTTAAATTGAAGTTTATATTGAATGTGTTACTTTTTTCTCCATAGTTTGGTCTTTTGCTTTTGTATTTATGGGAACTATATATTTTGAAACAAATAGGATTTTTATAATATGGGATTATGTTTTCTGCTAAAATGGTCAATAAAAAAGAAACCCAAAATCGTAGTTCTCTTTGTGATGGAAGCCAAAATGTATTGTCATTTGGCAACGAAACCAAGAATTTCACATATTACAAGTCGATAGGAAATTCCTTCAACACCAAAAACCAGATTGGTTTCACTGGGGATTGAACCCAGGACCTTCTGCGTGTGAAGCAGACGTGATGACCACTACACTATGAAACCTTTGAAATTCTGCAAAGTAATGGCAATTAGAGTCGAGTTTTGACCGCCAGGGAAAAAAAAACAAATTCGTAGCTCTGTTGGTGATGGAAGCTAAAACATCCCGTTATTCGGCAACAAAGCCAAGAACTTTATATACTGCAGGTTGATAGGGGATTATTTCAACACCAAGAACACATGGGTTTCACTGGGGATTGAACCCAGGACCTTCTGCGTGTTAAGCCGACGTGATGACCACTACTCTATGAAACCTGATGGAAAGTTACTGTGTATTGGCTAGCAGAGCAGAATTGTTACTGACGGGGCCTTTTTATTGCTGAAGGAAAGTATTTTTGGTTAATGAAACATTTACAATTTTTATTACATATTTTACCAGTTTTATTCCTACAAAGGGATTTGCTTAAAAGGAAGTTTACATTGAATGTGTTACTTTTTTCCACATAGTTTAGTTGTTTGATTTTGTATTTAAAGGAACTATATATTTTGAAGCAAACAGGATTTTTATAATATGGGATTATGTTTTCTGCTAAAATGGTCAATAAAAAAGAAACCCAAAATCGAAGTTCTCTTGGTGATGGAAGCCAAAATATATTATCAGTTGGCAACAAAAGAAAGAATTTCATATGTTACAGGTTGATAGCAAATTACTTCCCATCATTCGGCAACAAAGCCAAGAACTTCATATATTGTAGTTTAATTGAGTATTATTTTAACACCAAGAACAGATTGGTTTAACTGGGGATTTAACGCAGGACCTTCTTCGTGTTAAGCGGACGTGATGACCACTACTCTATGAAACCTGATGGAAAGTTACTGTGTATTGGCTAGCAGAGCAGAATTGTGACTGACGGGGCCTTGTTATTGCTGAAGGAAAGTATTTTTTGTTAATGAAACATTTACAATTTTTATTACATATTTTACCAGTTTTATTCCTACAAAGGGATTTTGCTTAAAAGGAAGTTTACATTGAATGTGTTACTTTTTTCCACATAGTTTAGTTTTTTGCTTTTGTATTTAAAGGAACTATATATTTTGAAACAAAAAGGATTTTTATAATATGGGATTATGTTTTCTGCTAAAATGGTCAATAAAAAAGAAACCCAAAATCGTAGTTCTCTTGGTGATGGAAGCCAAAATAAATTATCAGTTGGCAACAAAACAAAGAATTTCATATATTACAGGTTGATAGCAAATTACTTCAACAGCGAAAACGGCTTATTTTTACTCGGGATTGAACCCAGGACCTTCTGCGTGTGAAGTAGACGTGATGACGACTCCACTATGAAACCTGTGAAATCCTGCAAAGTAATGGCATTTAGAGACGAGTTTTGACCGCCAGGGGAAAAAAAAAAATAATTTGTAGTTCTGTTTGTGATGGAAGCCAAAACATCCCGTCATACGGCAACAATGCCGAGAACTTCATATATTGTAGTTGGACAGCGTATTATTTCAACACTAAGAACAGATTGGTTTAACTGGGGATTGAACCCAGGACCTTCTGCGTGTTAAGCAGACGTGATGACCACTACACTATGAAACTTGACGATAAGTTACTGTGTATTGGCTAGCAGAGCAGAATTGTGACTGACGGGGCCTTTTTATTGCTGAAGGAAAGTATTTTTGGTTAATGAAACATTTACAATTATTATTACATATTTTACCAGTTTTATTCCTACAAAGGGATTTTGCTTAAATTGAAGTTTATATTGAATGTGTTACTTTTTTCTCCATAGTTTGGTCTTTTGCTTTTGTATTTATGGGAACTATATATTTTGAAACAAATAGGATTTTTATAATATGGGATTATGTTTTCTGCTAAAATGGTCAATAAAAAAGAAACCCAAAATCGTAGTTCTCTTGGTGATGGAAGCCAAAATATATTATCAGTTGGCAACAAAAGAAAGAATTTCATATGTTACAGGTTGATAGCAAATTACTTCCCATCATTCGGCAACAAAGCCAAGAACTTCATATATTGTAGTTTAATTGAGTATTCTTTCAACACCAAGAACAGATTGGTTTTACTGGGGATTGAACGCAGGACCTTCTGCGTGTTAAGCAGACGTGATGACCACTACTCTATGAAACCTGATGGAAAGTTACTGTGTATTGGCTAGCAGAGCAGAATTGTGACTGACGGGGCCTTTTTATTGCTGAAAGAAAGTATTTTTTGTTAATGAAACATTTACAATTTTTATTACATATTTTACCAGTTTTATTCCTACAAAGGGAATTTGCTTAAATGGAAGTTTACATTGAATGTGTTACTTTTTTCCACATAGTTTAGTTGTTTGCTTTTGTATTTAAAGGAACTATATATTTTGAAACAAACAGGATTTTTATAATATGGGATTATGTTTTCTGCTAAAATGGTCAATAAAAAAGAAACCCAAAATCGTAGTTCTCTTGGTGATGGAAGCCAAAATATATTATCAGTTGGCAACAAAAGAAAGAATTTCATATGTTATAGGTTGATAGCAAATTACTTCCCATCATTCGGCAACAAAGCCAAGAACTTCATATATTGTAGTTTAATTGAGTATTATTTCAACACCAAGAACAGATTGGTTTTACTGGGGATTGAACACAGGACCTTCTGCGTGTTAAGCAGACGTGATGACCACTACTCTATGAAACCTGATGGAAAGTTACTGTGTATTGGATAGCAGAGCAGAATTGTGACTGACGGGGCCTTTTTATTGCTGAAAGAAAGTATTTTTTGTTAATGAAACATTTACAATTTTTATTACATATTTTACCAGTTTTATTCCTACAAACGAATTTGCTTAAAAGGAAGTTTACATTGAATGTGTTACTTTTTTCCTTATAGTTTAGTTGTTTGCTTTTGTATTTAAAGGAACTATATATTTTGAAACAAACAGGATTTATATAATATGGGATTATGTTTTCTGCTAAAATGGTCAATAAAAAAGAAACCCAAAATCGTAGTTCTCTTGGTGATAAAAGCCAAAATATATTATCAGTTGGCAACAAAACAAAGAGTTTCATATGTTACAGGTTGATAGCAAATTACTTCAACAGCGAAAACGGCTTGTTTTTACTGGGGATTGAAACCAGGACCTTCTGCGTGTGAAGTAGACGTTATGATGACTCCACTATGAAACCTGTGAAATGTAATGGCATTTAGAGACGAGTTTTGACCGCCAGGGGAAAAAAAATAATAATTTGTAGTTCTGTTTGTGATGGAAGCCAAAACATCCCGTCATACGGCAACAAAGCCGAGAACTTCATATATTGTAGTTGGATAGCGTATTATTTCAACACTAAGAACAGATTGGTTTCACTGGGGATTGAACCCAGGACCTTCTGCGTGTTAAGCAGACGTGATGACCACTACACTATGAAACCTGACGAAAAGTTCCTGTGTATTGGCTAGCAGAGCAGAATTGTGACTGACGGGGCCTTTTTATTGCTGAAGGAAAGTATTTTTGGTTAATGAAACATTTACAATTATTATTACTTATTTTACCAGTTTTATTCCTCCAAAGGGATTTTGCTTAAATTGAAGTTTATATTGAATGTGTTACTTTTTTTCTCCATAGTTTTGTCTTTTGCTTTTGTATTCATGGGAACTATATATTTTGAAACAAATAGGATTTTTATAATATGGGATTATGTTTTCTTCTAAAATGGTCAATAAAAAAGAAACCCAAAATCGTTGTTCTCTTTGTGATGGAAGCCAAAATGTATTGTCATTTGGCAATGAAACCAAGAATTTCACATATTACAAGTCGATAGGAAATTACTTCAACACCAAAAACAGATTGGTTTCACTGGGGATTGAACCCAGGAACTTCTGCGTGTGAAGCAGACGTGATGACCACTACACTATGAAACCTTTGAAATCCTGCAAAGTAATGGCAATTAGAGACGAGTTTTGACCGCCACAGGAAAAAAAACAAATTCGTAGCTCTGTTGGTGATGGAAGCTAAAACATCCCGTTATTCGGCAACAAAGCCAAAAACTTTATATACTGCAGGTTGATAGGGGATTATTTCAACACCAAGAACACATGGGTTTCACTGGGGATTGAACCCAGGACCTTCTGCTTGTAAAGCAGACGGGATTTCCACTACACTATGAAACCTTTGAAAGCCTGCAAAGTAATGGCAATTAGAGACGAGTTTTGACCGCCAGGGAAAAAAAAAACAAATTCGTAGCTCTGTTGGGGATGGAAGCCAAAACATCCCATCATTCGGCAACAAAGCCAAGAACTTCATATATTGTAGTTTAATTGAGAATTATTTCAACACCAAGAACAGATTGGTTTTACTGGGGATTGAACGCAGGATCTTCTGCGTGTTAAGCAGACGTGATGACCACTACTCTATGAAACCTGATGGAAAGGTACTGTGTATTGGCTAGCAGAGCAGAATTGTGACTGACGGGGCCTTTTTATTGCTGAAGGAAAGTATTTTTGGTTAATGAAACATTTACAATTTTTATTACATATTTTACCAGTTTTATTCCTACAAAGGGATTTTGCTTAAAAGGAAGTTTACATTGAATGTGTTAGTTTTTTCCACATAGTTTAGTTGTTTGCTTTTGTATTTAACCCCTTCACGACCATGGACGGAAAGATCCGTCCTTGTGCCCTGTGCCTTAACGACCAAGGACGGATCTTTCCGTCATGACGTAATCGCGGGCACTGTGGTCCCGGTAATAGCAATCGGTGGAATTTTCCACCGTTTTCTAGAAGGAGGGGACCTCTGCTTGACCTCCCGAGGAGTGATTTCTCCACCCCGGACCTACGGTGCCTGTGATTGGCTGATTTGTGACAATGAGTCAATCACAGGCGTTGTAATGTCTCAGCTAATAAAAATAGCTGAAACATTGCAATTCAGCCCTGATCGGTGTTTCTATAACACTGATCATTGGCTGACCTTTAGTTAAACCCCCCCAGCTCTGATTGGAGGGATCGTCCTCGTGATCGAACCCTCCAGTCACTGTGAATCAGGGTACTGGTGAACTGCCCGTGACCGCTCACCTCCGGTTCACTTCATCCTTGGATTGAAGGTGCTGAGAGCGATCCTGCTGCCGTGATCCTGCTGCCGTGATCCTCGGTGAGTATTGCCCCCAACCCATCCACTGCTGTTCCCCTCCCCATCGCCGCTCTGCCCATCGCCGCTCTGCCCATCACCCCACCACTGCCTCCGCCACCCCCGCACTGCCCGATCGCTGCCTCCGCCACCCCCGCACTGCCCGATCGCTGCCTCCGCCACCCCCGCTCCGCTTCACCGCTACCCCCGCACTGCCCGATCGCCGCCCCACCGCTGCCTCCGCCACTCCCGCACTGCCCGATCGCTGCCTCCGCCACCCCCTCACCGCTACCCCCGCTCTGCCCATCGCCACTCTGCCCATCGCCGCTCCGCCCATCGCCGCTCCGCTTCACCGCCACCCCACCGCTGCCTCTGCCACCCCCGCACTGCCCGATCGCTGCCTCCGCCACCCCCGCACCGCTTCACCGCCACCCCCGCACTGTCCGATCGCTGCCTCCGCCACCCCCGCACCGCTTCACCGCCACCCCCGCACTGTCCGATCGCTGCCTCCGTCACCCCCGCACCGCTTCACCGCCACCCCCGCACTGCCCGATCGCTGCCTCCGCCACCCCCGCACCGCTTCACCACCACCCCCGCACTGCCCGATCGCTGCCTCCGCCACCCCCGCACCGCTTCACCGCCACCCCCGCACTGCCCGATCGCCGCCCCACCGCTGCCTCCGCCACCCCCGCACTGCCCGATCGCTGCCTCCGCCACCCCCGCACCGCTTTACCGCTACCCCCGCACTGCCCGATCACCGCCCCACCGCTGCCTCCGCACCATCGCCGCTCTGCCGCTGACCCATCGCCGCTCCGGCCCACCGCTGCTCCCGCACTGCTGCCACACGCCGCCCCGCCGCACGATCGCTCCTCCGCCGCTGCCTCCGCTCCGCACGCCCCACCGTACCATCGCTGCCCCGCACACCTCATCGCTGCCTGTAATCGCAGGCCAGTGTTTGCTTCCCCTCCCCCAGCCATCTCTGCTGCCGATCCACCGCTGCCCCCCTTGCTCCCTCCACCCCCCCTTCCCCAATCCACCGCTGCCCCCCTTGCTCCCTCCACCCCCCCTTCCCCAATCCACCGCTGCCCCCCTTGCTCCCTCCACCCCCCCTTCCCCAATCCACCGCTGCCCCCCTTGCTCCCTCCACCCCCCCCAATCCACCACTGCCCCCCATGCTCCCTCCACCCCCCCCCAATCCACCGCTGCCCCCCATGCTCCCTCCACCCCCGCCCCCCCCCAAAATCCACCGCTGACCCCATGTCCTGACTCACCATCAGCTGCTTGGACAATGTGCTCCAATCTCTCCTGCTGCTGAGTGAGTATTGATCCTAGCTTCCTCCTTCACCCCCCTTTCCTCCTTCACCCCCCTTTCCTCCTTCACCCCCCTTTCCTCCTTCACCCCCGTCGAATGTGACATACATAAATGTTTTTTTTGTTTTTTTTATTATTGTAAAGGTCAGCCCAGTGCCAACATGGCAGTCTCGCATCACATAACTTGTCTTGGCCGCCCGCTTCCCGGGCAGGAGCGTGCAGCCATGTACAAATACATGCTGCTGCACGCTTCTTACCAAGGAGCGGGCGGCTTTGCAAGGTGATGCGATGCGAAACTCACACGTGTGACTCTGGGCTTGGTGTCAGTTGCAGGTGCGTGTGTATATTTTTTATTTTATTTTTTTTGCAAAATTCTGATATTCTGCTTTTTTGTTTTTGTTTTTTTTTTTTAGGTTTTTCCTGTTCAAACACATACCCAAACATTTGAATAAAGTTTTTCTTTGCACACCTACACACACACACTCCACATACGATGTCCCGGTCTTCCCAA
This sequence comes from Anomaloglossus baeobatrachus, assembly GCF_048569485.1. Lineage (NCBI taxonomy): Eukaryota > Metazoa > Chordata > Amphibia > Anura > Aromobatidae > Anomaloglossus > Anomaloglossus baeobatrachus. The sequence continues at coordinate 357,091,830 of NC_134354.1, read as the reverse complement.
TCTCGGAGGATGTATTCAGCCGAGGAGGCATATGCCATTGTTGCCTCCGAGACTGATAGCGAAGGAGATGACCCCACATTCCTTTGCTCCTCCCAGTCCTCTTCCTCCTCCAGTGCCGAGGAACCACCCAGAAGACGTCGTAGACTGATTCGTCCGGCGCCCAGTGGAGAAGACCCGGCGCCCAGTGGAGAAGACCCGGCGCCCAGTGGAGAAGACCCGGCGCAGAGCGTGAGTGATGCCCAGCCCAGCACTAGTGCTAGTGACCCCCAACCTAGCACTAGTGACCGGGAGTGGACCCCAGCCCCCGAAAATTTTGCACCACGGATTCCTGATTTTACTCCCCAATCAGGAATCCAGTTTGATACCAACAACCTTAGAGAAATAGAATTTTTCAAAGTCTATTTCTCTGAAGAGTTCGTTAGCCTCATGGTGGTGCAAACAAATCTTTATGCCCAACAATTTTTGGCCAAAAACCCTCGCTCATCATTTTCTAGCTGGACCCCAACGGATTCAGTAGAAATGATGAAGTACTGGGGTCTGACTCTTCACATGGGGTTAGTGAAGAAGCCAGAACTTCGCCAATATTGGAGTGTTGATGTTTTATACAACACTCCAGTATTTGGTATGATTATGCCCCGCAGACGGTTTGAGGCTATCCACAGATTTTTGCATTTTAGGGACAATCTGGAGTGTCTTCCCCAAGATGACCCGAATTTTGACAGACTGTTCAAAATTCGTCCGGTCATCAAACACTTTAGCAAAAAGTTTGCTGAAGTGTACGTTCTCCGGAGGGAAATTTGTGTGGATGAGTCCCTCATCCACTTCAAGGGGAGACTGAAGTTCCGCCAGTACTTGCCCAGTAAAAGGGCAAGGTATGGCATTAAACTCTACAAGCTGTGCGAGAGTACCTCAGGGTACACTCACAGCTTTAGTGTTTACGAAGGGAAGGACATGCAGATCCAACCCCCAGAATGCCCACCTACTCTGGGGGTGAGTGGGAAAATTGTGTGGAGTTTGATCTACCCACTGCTTGATAAAGGTTATCATCTGTACGTTGATAACTTTTATTCAATCATCCCACTTTTCCAATCCCTCTCTTCCAGAGGTACCGCAGCTTGCGGTACGATCCGGAAGAACCAGAAGGGTCTTCCTGTGACGCTAATTGGGCAGCTGCTCCAAAAAGGTGAGAGCAGAGCCCAATGTAGCGACAACATGGTTGTAGTTAAGTTCAAGGACAAAAGGGATGTCCTTTTCTTGACCACAATTCATGGTCCCGGCACCACTGCAACCAATGTTCGAGGTACATCAGCACAGGTTCGCAAACTGGACTGTGGCTTGGCGTACAACAAACATATGGGAGGAGTTGATCTTTCTGATCAAGTCCTCCAGCCCTATAATGCCATGCGGAAGGTTAAGGTGTGGTATAAAAAACTGGCCGTGCACATCGTGCAGATGGCACTATACATTGCTTTCGTGCTCTCCCGATGTGCAGGCCAGACCAACACCTTCCTTCAGTTCCAGGAGGTAGTAATCAAGACCATGATTTTTGGAAGAGGAGAAGAAGAAGAAGCAGCAGCAGCAGTTCCTACTACCTCTAGAACTGAAGGTTCCCGTGTGGTACCAGGGCAACATTTTCCTGGTGAGGTACTACAAACCACCGCACGAGGAAGAGTGCAGAAGAGGTGCCGGGTGTGCTATAAAAAAGGGCTGAGGCGGGAAACGAAGTATCAATGTGATACCTGTCCCGATAAACCCGGACTTTGTATGAGTGACTGCTTCAAAGTCTATCATTCGTCCGGGTACTAAATTAATATAGCCCACCTAAAATTCCTGAGGCACACGACAAAGACGGTGACGTGACGCACACTACAAGACAAAGACGGTGACGTGACGCGCACTACAAGACAAAGACTGTGACCTGACGCACTACACGACAAAGACAATGACCTGACGCACTACACGACAAAGACGGTGACGTGACGCACACTACACAACAAAGACGGTGACCTGACGCACTACACGACAAAGACGGTGACGTGATGCACACTACACGACAAAGACGGTGACCAGACGCACTACACGACAAAGATGGAGACGTGACGCACACTACACAACAAAGACGGTGACCAGACGCACTACATGACAAAGATAGAGACGTGACGCACACTACACAACAAAGACGGTGACCTGACGCACTACACGACAAAGACGGTGACGTGACGCACACTACACAACAAAGACGGTGACCTGACGCACTACACGACAAAGACGGTGACGTGACGCACACTACACGACAAAGACAGTGACCTGACGCACTACACGACAAAGACGGTGACGTGACGCACACTACACGACAAAGACGGCGACCAGACGCACTACACGACAAAGATGAAGACGTGACGCACACTACACAACAAAGACGGTGACCAGACGCACTACACGACAAAGATGGAGACGTGACGCACACTACACAACAAAGACGGTGACCTGACGCACTACACGACAAAGACGGTGACGTGACGCACACTACACGACAAAGACAGTGACCAGACGCACTACACGACAAAGATGGAGACGTGACGCACACTACACAACAAAGACGGTGACCTGACGCACTACACGACAAAGACGGTGACGTGACGCACACTACACGACAAAGACAGTGACCTGACGCACTACACGACAAAGACGGTGACCTGACGCACAGTATACGACAAAAACGGTGACCTAACGCACACTACACGACAGTGACTTGACAAACCCTACACAACACAAATATAAAAATGACATACCATGTCCCTGAGAATACATCGCTCATTCCCTTTGGAGCCCTGCTGTGAGCCTATACAGTGGTTTTTCACCATATGCGAAGTATCGGCTTACTCAGGACAAAATTCCCAACAAATTTTGGGGTCCATTTAATCCTGTTTCCCCTGTAAAAATTAAAAAATTGAGCCCAAAATAACATTTTTGTGCAAAAAAAAGTACTTTTTTGTTTTTTCGGCTCAATGTATGAAGCACATAAGGGTTATAAGTGCTCACTACTCATCTATATTTATGCCTTGGGGGGTCTAGTTTCCAAAATGGGGTCACATGTGGGGATTGTCCACTGTTTCGGCACATCAGGGGCTCTCCAAACACAACATGGTGCGTCTAACAATTTCATCTAATTTTCCGTTCAAAAAGTCAAATGACGCACCTTCCCTTCGGAGCCCTGCCATACGCCCAAAGAGTGGTTTTCCGCCACATATGATGTATTGGCTTACTCAGGACAAAATTCCCAACAAATTTTGGGGTCCATTTTATCCTGTTTCCCCTGTAAAAATTAAAAAATTGAGCCCAAAATAACATTTTTGTGCAAAAAAAGTACTTTTTTGTTTTTTCGGCTCAATGTATGAAGCACATAAGGGTTATAAGTGTTCACTACCCATCTATATTTATGCCTTGGGGGGTCTAGTTTCCAAAATGGGGTCACATGTGGGGATTGTCCACTGTTTCGGCACATCAGGGGCTCTCCAAACACAACATGGTGCGTCTAACAATTTCATCTAATTTTCAGTTCAAAAAGTCAAATGACGCACCTTCCCTTCGGAGCCCTGCCATACGCCCAAAGAGTGGTTTTCCGCCACATATGATGTATTGGCTTACTCAGGACAAAATTACCAACAAATTTTGGGGTCCATTTTATCCTGTTTCCCCTGTAAAAATTAAAAAATTGAGCCCAAAATAACATTTTTGTGCAAAAAAAAGTACTTTTTTGTTTTTCGGCTCAATGTATGAAGCACATAAGGGTTATAAGTGCTCACTACCCATCTATATTTATGCCTTGGGGGGTCTAGTTTCCAAAATGGGGTCACATGTGGGGATTGTCCACTGTTTCGGCACATCAGGGGCTCTCCAAACACAACATGGTGCGTCTAACAATTTCATCAAATTTTCCGTTCAAAAAGTCAAATGACGCACCTTCCCTTCGGAGCCCTGCCATACGCCCAAAGAGTGGTTTTCCGCCACATATGATGTATTGGCTTACTCAGGACAAAATTCCCAACAAATTTTGGGGTCCATTTTATCCTGTTTCCCCGGTAAAAATTAAAAAATTGAGCCCAAAATAACATTTTTGTGCAAAAAAAGTACTTTTTTGTTTTTTCGGCTCAATGTATGAAGCACATAAGGGTTATAAGTGTTCACTACCCATCTATATTTATGCCTTGGGGGGTCTAGTTTCCAAAATGGGGTCACATGTGGGGATTGTCCACTGTTTCGGCACATCAGGGGCTCTCCAAACACAACATGGTGCGTCTAACAATTTCATCTAATTTTCAGTTCAAAAAGTCAAATGACGCACCTTCCCTTCGGAGCCCTGCCATACGCCCAAAGAGTGGTTTTCCGCCACATATGATGTATTGGCTTACTCAGGACAAAATTACCAACAAATTTTGGGGTCCATTTTATCCTGTTTCCCCTGTAAAAATTAAAAAATTGAGCCCAAAATAACATTTTTGTGCAAAAAAAAGTACTTTTTTGTTTTTCGGCTCAATGTATGAAGCACATAAGGGTTATAAGTGCTCACTACCCATCTATATTTATGCCTTGGGGGGTCTAGTTTCCAAAATGGGGTCACATGTGGGGATTGTCCACTGTTTCGGCACATCAGGGGCTCTCCAAACACAACATGGTGCGTCTAACAATTTCATCTAATTTTCCGTTCAAAAAGTCAAATGACGCACCTTCCCTTCGGAGCCCTGCCATACGCCCAAAGAGTTGTTTTCCGCCACATATGATGTATTGACTTACTCAGGACAAAATTACCAACAAATTTTGGGGTCCATTTTATCCTGTTTCCCCTGTAAAAATTAAAAAATTGAGCCCAAAATAACATTTTTGTGCAAAAAAAAGTACTTTTTTGTTTTTTCGGTTCAATGTATGAAGCACATAAGGGTTATAAGTGCTCACTACCCATCTATATTTATGCCTTGGGGGGTCTAGTTTCCAAAATGGGGTCACATGTGGGGATTGTCCACTGTTTCGGCACATCAGGGGCTCTCCAAACACAACATGGTGCGTCTAACAATTTCATCTAATTTTCCGTTCAAAAAGTCATATGACGCACCTTCCCTTCGGAGCCCTGCCATGCGCCCAAAGAGTGGTTTTCTGCCACATATGAGGTATCTGTGTGCTCGGAAGAAATTGCACAACAAATGGCAGGGTCCATTTCATCCTCCTCCCATTGGGAAAATGCAATATTTGAGTTTAAATTTGCATTTTTGTAGCAAAAACTAAAATGTTCATTTTTTCCTTTCACATTGCTTTAGTTCCTGTGAAACACCTGAAGGGTTAATGACCTTATGGAATGTGGTTTTGAGTAGCCTGAGGGGTGCCGTTTTTGCAATGGTGTCACTTTTGGGTGTTTTCTTTCATGTAGGCCCCTCAAAATCAAATCAAATGTGATGTGGTCCCTAAAAAAGTGGCTTTGTAAATTTTGTTGTAAAAATGAGAAATTTCTCATAAATTTTGAACCCCTATAACTTCCTTATGAATTTTTTTTTTTCCCAAAATTGTTCTGATGTAAAGTAGACATGTGGGAAATGTTATTTATTAATTATTTTGTGTCATATGTCTCGTTGGTTTCAGAGCATAAAAATTAAAAGTTTGAAAATTACAAAATTTTCAAAATTTTCGCGAAATTTCCGTTTTTTTCACAAAGAAACGAAAAAAATAACGGCCTAAGTTTACCACTAACATGAATCCCAATATGTCACGAGAAAACAATCTCAGAATCACCAGGATCCATTGAAGCGTTCCAGAGTTATAACCTCATAAAGTGACACTGGTCAAAATTGCAAAAAATGGCCTGGTCTTTAGGGTCAAAATAGGCTTGGGGCTGAAGGAGTTAAAGGAACTATATATTTTAAAACAAACAGGATTTTTATAATATGGGATTATGTTTTCTGCTAAAATGGTCAATAAAAAAGAAACCCAAATTCGTAGTTCTCTTGGTGATGGAAGCCAAAATATATTATCAGTTGGCAACAAAACAAAGAATTTCATATGTTACAGGTTGATAGCAAATTACTTCAACAGCGAAAACAGCTTGTTTTTACTGGGGATTGAACCCAGGCCCTTCCGCGTGTGAAGTAGACGTGATGACGACTCCACTATGAAACCTGTGAAATCCTGCAAAGTAATGGCATTTAGAGACGAGTTTTGACCGCCAGGGGAAAAAAAAAAAATAATTTGTAGTTCTGTTTGTGATGGAAGCCAAAACATCCCGTCATTCGGCAACAAAGCCGAGAACTTCATATATTGGAGTTGGATAGCGTATTATTTCAACACTAAGAACAGATTGGTTTCACTGGGGATTGAACCCAGGACCTTCTGCGTGTTAAGCAGACGTGATGACCACTACACTATGAAACCTGACGAAAAGTTACTGTGTATTGGCTAGCAGAGCAGAATTGTGACTGACGGGGCCTTTTTATTGCTGAAGGAAAGTATTTTTGGTTAATGAAACATTTACAATTATTATTACATATTTTACCAGTTTTATTCCTACAAAGGGATTTTGCTTAAATTGAAGTTTATATTGAATGTGTTACTTTTTTCTCCATAGTTTGGTCTTTTGCTTTTGTATTTATGGGAACTATATATTTTGAAACAAATAGGATTTTTATAATATGGGATTATGTTTTCTGCTAAAATGGTCAATAAAAAAGAAACCCAAAATCGTAGTTCTCTTGGTGATGGAAGCCAAAATATATTATCAGTTGGCAACAAAACAAAGAATTTCATATGTTACAGGTTGATAGCAAATTACTTCAACAGCGAAAACGGCTTGTTTTTACTGGGGATTGAACCCAGGCCCTTCCGCGTGTGAAGTAGACGTGATGACGACTCCACTATGAAACCTGTGAAATCCTGCAAAGTAATGGCATTTAGAGACGAGTTTTGACCGCCAGGGGAAAAAAAAAAAATAATTTGTAGTTCTGTTTGTGATGGAAGCCAAAACATCCCGTCATTCGGCAACAAAGCCGAGAACTTCATATATTGGAGTTGGATAGCGTATTATTTCAACACTAAGAACAGATTGGTTTCACTGGGGATTGAACCCAGGACTAGAGATGAGTGAACCGGTCGCGGTTCGGCTCGAGTCGGTTCGCCGAACGGGGGTCCCGTTCGAGTTCGGTTCGTCGAACGTTTGACGAACCGAACTCGAACCAATAGGCTATAATGGGAGGCAATCACAAACACATAAAAATGCATTATAAGTGTACACAAACAGTTAATAAACATTGCCATAACACTTACCGGTCCCCGCGATCCCTCCTGTACTCTGTCTCCTGCCGCTATTCCATCCGATGATCGCTGAATCCTCCCCGTGGCCAGCACTGCCAGCTGAGATGCATGACCTATCATGACGTCAAAATAGCCATGTGACCAGTCACGTGGCTATAATCTCATTGGCTACAGACTGGTCACATGACTATGACGCGTCATGTAGGACGAGTGCATCTCTCCGGTACACGGTGCACATATGTGTATCGCCGTGTACCGGCGACATGCTCTAGCACACGGTCGACTCCCCGTTCCGTTAGGGACCGGCTGACACAGCCGGTCATTAACGGAGATCACCGTTGCCATAGCAACGCAGTTAGCGGTGACGTCACCGCTAACCGCGGCTCCGAGAGCACCGTTGCTATGGTAACGCGTCTGTCAGCGTTACCGCTGACAGCCAGCACTGATCACTCACGGAGTGAAGGCTGCACGCTGCTTCCCGATTGTAGTGAGGATTTTAGTGAGGATGAGGTTCCTCAGCCCCAAGTGATGAGCTGGGTAAACTCATCCTCATTACAATCGTCACTACTACTACACTAGTGAGGACTGTAGTGAGGATGAGGTTCCTCAGCCCCAAGTGATGAGCTGGGTAAACTCATCCTCACTACAATCATCACTACTACTACACTAGTGATGATTGTAGTGAGGATGAGGTTCCTCAGCCCCAAGTGATGAGCTGGGTAAACTCATCCTCACTACAATCGTCACTACTACTACACTAGTGATGATTGTAGTGAGGATGAGGTTCCTCAGCCCCAAGTGATGAGCTGGGTAAACTCATCATCACTACAATCGTCACTACTACTACACTAGTGAGGATTGTAGTGAGGATGAGGTTCCTCAGCCCCAAGTGATGAGCTGGGTAAACTCATCCTCACTACAATCATCACTACTACTACACTAGTGAGGATTGTAGTGAGGATGAGGTTCCTCAGCCCCAAGTGATGAGCTGGTGAACCTCATCCTCACTACAATCGTCACTACTACTACACTAGAAAGAAAGAAGACAGAAGAGCAGGATCGTGGAGGGCTGACAGGGGGTAATAAAGATGGAGTCTCTAATGTGTCTGTGTATTTATTTCTATTAAAGTATTTTTTTCTCTGTGTGGTGTTTTTTTTTAACCCTTTATTGGAGATTCTTAATGGCCGGGTCAAACGTGCCTGACATTAAGAATCTCTGGCTTAATACTGGCTAGTAAAACAAAGCCAGCATTAACTCATGATTACCCAACAAGCCACCCGGCTTTAGGGCTGTTGGAAGAGTTGGATACAGCGCCAGATGATGGCGCTTCTATGAGAGCGCCATTTTCTGGGACGGCTGCGGACTGAAATTCGCAGCAGAGGCGCCCAGAAACCTCGGGCTAACCTGTGCTGCGGATTCCAATCCCCAGCTGCCTAGTTCTACCCGGCTGGACACAAAAAATGGGGCGAAGCCCACGTCATTTGTTTTTTAATTATTTCATGAAATAAGTGAAATAATTAAAAAAAACGGGCTTCCCTATATTTTTGGTTCCCAGCCGGGTACAAATAGGCAACTGGGGGTTGGAGGCAGCCCGTGGCTGCCTGCTGTACCTGGCTAGCATACAAAAATATGGCGAAGCCCACGTCATTTTTTTAGTGGGCAAAAAAATTCTGCATACAGTCCTGGATGGAGTATGCTGAGCCTTGTAGTTCTGCAGCTGCTGTCTGCTCTTCTCCATACAGACACACAGCAGCTGCAGAACTACAAGGCTCAGCATACTCCATCCACGACTGTATGCAGAAGTTTTTTGCCCCCTGATAAAATTATGTGGGCTTCGCCATATTTTTGTATGCTAGCCAGGTACAGCAGGCAGGTACGGCTGCCCCCAACCCCCAGTTGCCTATTTGTACCCGGCTGGGAACCAAAAATAAAGGGAAGCCCTTTTTTTATTATTTCATGAATTTCATTAAATAATTAGAAAACAAATGACGTAGGCTTCGCCCCATTTTTGTGTCCAGCCAGGTACAACTAGGCAGCTGGGGATTGGAATCCACAGCACAGGTTGGCCTGAGCTTTCTGGGCCCCACTGCTGCGAATTGCAGTCTGCAGCCGCCTCAGAAAATGGCATTTTCATAGAAGCGCCATCTTCTGGCGCTGTATCCAACTCTTCCAGCACCTGCCTGCTATACCTGGCTAGCATACAAAAATATGGCGAAGCTCACGTCCTTTTTTTGTAGTTTTTTGGCAAAAAAAATAAAAAATGCTTCCCTGGATTTTCCATTGCCAGTGAAGGTAACACCAAGCAGTGGGGGTTAGCAGCCAATAGCTGCTTGGATTACCCTTACCTAGCAATACAAAAAATGCAGCGGGAGCCCATATATATTTTTTTTAATTATTTATTTAAATAACTAAAAACAAAATGGGCTTCCCTGTATTTTGATTGCTGGACATCACAGTGCTGTAAAAATAAATCTTTACAAAAATGACGTAGCGCTCCGCGGTATTTTTGATTCTCAGCGCAGATAAAGCAGACAGCTATGGGTTGCCACCCCAGTCTGCCTGCCGTTACCTTGGTTGGCAATCAAAATACAGGGAAGCCCATTAATTTTTTCTATTTAAAAAATAGTTAAAAAAAAAAATGACGTTGGGTCCCCCCATTTTTGATAGCCAGCTAAGGTAAAGCAGACAGCTGTAGCCTAAAAACCACAGCTGGCAGCTTTACCGTGGTTGGGGATCCAATGTGGAGGTCCCCTCAGGCTCTTTTTTATAATTATTTTATAAATATTAATAATTACACAATAAAAGTAGGGTCCCCCCCAAATTGGATCACCAGCCAAGGTAAAGCGGACAGCTGTGGTCTGGTATTCTCAGGGTGGGAAGGTACATAGTTATTGGGCCTTCACAGCCTAAAAATAGCAGGCCACAGGCACCCCAGACGTGGCGCATCCACAAGATGCGCCAATCCTGGCGCTTCACCCCAGCTCATCCCGTGCCCTGGTGCAGTGGCAAACGAGGTAATAAATCAGGTTGATACTAGCTGTAAAGTCACCTGAGATCAAGCCCAGCAGTTTGTGATGTTATGGCGTCTATTAGATACCCAACATCATAAACTGTCAGTACTAACACATAAAAAAAATCGACAAAAGAAATTTATTTGAAAAAACAGTCCCCAAAACATTTCCTCCTTCACCAATTTATTGTAAGAAAAAAAATAAAGGGGTCCCACGATGACTCTGGACCGTCTAGAATATGGGGGGGAGACACTCAGGGAACGTATCCCCCATTTTCTAGGAGTGCGGATCCTTCATGTGAAGAGTGTGGGTGCAATGAATCTGCACTCACTCTCCCCGGGTCCACAGCAGCAGAGTCCATGTCGTAATGGTTGCTACCAAAGCTGCAATGCCCTGCTCATGAGGTAAGGGCATGCCTAATCAGGAGAACTACTGTAGAGGAAGCTCTGCTCACTGGTATATAGGTGCTCAGAGGTAATAATAGATAAAATTAGTGAGTAGACTCGGCACTCTAAATCTCCCAGACTAAGTCAGTAAGTCACAATGGATAGTAATGCAAAATCACTCTTTATTGGTCCGTATTAAGAAAAAAATTTTTTTCATAAGCATATATGTTTTTGTCCAAAACAAGTTACAAATGACGTTTCGGCCTGAGCCTTCGTCAGATTGGACTTATCTGCATGTAATCATGAAAAATGACAATAATCAGTATCACATAAGAGTGAGAGAACAATAACATAAACTCGAACAATGTAGAGGTACAATTGGGATGCAGCAAAAAAATTGCAACACAGCAAGAAATGAAACACATGATACAAATGTCATAATACAGTACAAGGACAATATAGTAATGACAAATATGGGGTCAGAGTAGGCTTAGACAGCTCTGGTACGAAAAAGATGTCAATCATAAAGTAACATGTGCAGTAGGTGTAGAGCTACAGTATGCATAACAGAGCTAATGGGTAGACCGACCATAGAAAAAGAACGGAGAAAAAGTGGAGAAAAAGTGGAGAAAAAATGGATAACAAGTGGAGAAAAAGTGAAGAAAAAGTGGAGAAAAAGTGGAGAAAAAGTGGAGAAAAAAATGGCTAAAAAGTGGATAAAAAGTGGATAAAAAGTGGAGAAAAAAATGGATAAAAAGTGGAGAAAAAGTGGAGAAAAAGTGGAGAAGTGGAGAAGAAGTGGAGAAAAAGTGGAGAAAAAGTGGAGCACCCTTTGGTGCCTTTCATGTGGCACTAAGGGGTGCTTAGCTTCGTATTTAGCCAAAAAAATGAAAACAAAATGACGTAGGGTTCCCCCTAGTTTTGTAGCCAGCTAGGGTAAAGCAGACGGCTGCAGCCTGCAGGCCACAGCTGGCAACCTCACCTTTGCTGGTAATCCAAAACTGAGGGCACCCCACGCTGTTATTTTAAATTAAATAAATAATTAAAAAAAAAAACACGTAGGGGTCCCCCAAAATTGGATCACCAGCCAAGGTAAAGCAGACAGATGAGGCCTGATATTCTCAGACTAAGGAGGTCCATGGTTATTGGACTCTCCCCAGCCTAAAAATAGCAGGCCGCAGCCGCCCCAGAAGTGGCGCATCCATTAGATGCGCCAATCCTGGTGCTTCGCCCCAGCTCATCCCGCGCCCTGGTGCGGTGGCAAACGGGGTAATATATGGGGTTAATACCAGATGTGTAATGTCACCTGGCATTAAGCCCTGGGGTTGGTGAGGTCAGGCGTCTATCGGATACCCGACATCACCAACCCAGTCAGTAATAAAAAAAAATAGACGACAAACACATTTTTATTTGAAAAAACACTCCCCAAAACATTCCCTCTTTAACCAATTTATTAGAATGAAAAACAAATCCAGGTCTGGTGTAATCCAAGGGGATGCCATGACGATCCACACTGTCCCAGTCAATGAAGAGCAGGATGTTCCCCATTGGCTGGGAGAGCAGTGCAGTGACCTGAGCTAACATCAATGGGTCAGCCCAGGTCACTGCAGGGGATGACAAGTGCTGCTGTCAGCGAGGTACATTACCTGCGCTGATCTCCAGCACACTGACAGCCCCTGTCACTGAGTTCAATGACCGCCGCCTTCACAGCCAAGAATCGCGAGAGGCCCGTGACGTCACCGCTAGTCAGTCTCGGGTCGGAAGCGAGAGAAGGTGATGTGACAAGCGGCGGCCATGAAGGACAGTGACAGCGCTGAGGTCGGGATGGCGGGACTTCATCACCGCAGGCAGGGCCGGCTCCAGGTTTTTGTGGGCCCCGGGCGGAAGAGTCCCAGTGGGCCCCATAAACACGCAGACACACACACATACACAGATACATACACGTACATATACATATTTAAAGACAAACTCACAAAAATACATTTAAACAGACAAATCTATACAGTCATATACACTGACATACATAGATACACATCATACATGCATACATACAGAGACACACACTGCTATGCTGCATACATACATACATACAGACACACACATACTGCTCTGCATGCATACATACATATAGACAGACACACACACACTGCTCTGCTACATATATACATATAGACAGACACACATACTGCTCTGCTGCATACATACATACAGACACACACACACACACTGCTCTGCTGCATACATACATACAGACAGACACGCATACTGCTCTGCTGCATACATACATGCATACATACATACAAACAGACACGCATACTGCTCTTCTGCATACATACATACATACATACAGACAGACACGCATACTGCTCTGCATGCATACATACAGACACGCATACTACTCTGCTGCATACATACATGCATACATACAGACAGACACGCATATTGCTCTGCTGCATATATATATACATACATACAGACACGCATACTACTCTGCTACATATATACATACATACATAGACACGCATACTGCTCTGCTGCATATATACATACATACAGACACGCATACTACTCTGCTACATATATACATACATACATAGACACGCATACTGCTCTGCTGCATATATACATACATACATACAGACACGCATACTACTCTGCTACATATATACATACATACATAGACACGCATACTGCTCTGCTACATATATACATGCATACATATAGACACGCATACTGCTCTGCTGCATATATACATACATACATACAGACACGTATACTGCTCTGCTGCATACATACATGCATACATACAGACACGCATACTGCTCTGCTGCATACATACATGCATACATACAGACACGCATACTGCTCTGCTGCATACATACATGCATACATACAGACAGACACGCATATTGCTCTGCTGCATATATATATACATACATACAGACACGCATACTACTCTGCTACATATATACATACATACATACAGACACGCATACTGCTCTGCTGCATATATATATACATACACGCATACTGCTCTGCTACATATATACATACATACAGACACGTATACTGCTCTGCTGCATACATACATGCATACATACAGACAGACACGCAAATTGCTCTGCTGCATATATATATATACATACAGACACGCATACTACTCTGCTACATATATACATACATACATACAGACACGCATACTGCTCTGCTGCATATATACATACATACACGCATACTGCTCTGCTGCATATATACATACATACAGACATGCATACTGCTCTGCTACATATATACATACATACAGACACGTATACTGCTCTGCTGCATACATACATGCATACATACAGACAGACATGCATACTACTCTGCTACATATATACATACATACATACAGACACGCATACTGCTCTGCTGCATATATACATACATACACGCATACTGTTTTGCTGCATATATACATACATACATACACGCATACTGCTCTGCTGCATATATACATACATACAGACACGCATACTGCTCTGCTGCATACATACATACATACAGACACATATACTGCTCTGCTGCATACATACATACATACATACAGACACGCATACTGCTCTGCTGCATATATACATACATACACGCATACTGCTCTGCTGCATATATACATACATACAGACACGCATACTGCTCTGCTGCATATAAACATACATACATACAGACACGCATACTGCTCTGCTGCATATATACATACATACATACAGACACGTATACTGCTCTGCTGCATACATACATGCACATATACAGACACGCATATTGCTCTGCTGCATATATATATACATACAGACACGCATACTACTCTGCTACATATATACATACATACAGACACGTATACTGCTCTGCTGCATACATACAGACAGACACGCATATTGCTCTGCTGCATATATATATATATATACATACATACAGACACGCATACTACTCTGCTGCATATATACATACATACAGACACGCATACTGCTCTGCTGCATATATACATACATACAGACACGCATACTGCTCTGCTGCATGTATACATACATACATACAGACACGCATACTGCTCTGCCGCATACATACATGCATACATACAGACAGACTCGCATATTGCTCTGCTGCATATATATATACATACAGACACGCATACTACTCTGCTACATATATACATATATACAGACACGTATACTGCTCTGCTGCATACATACATACATGCATACATACATACAGACACGCATACTGCTCTACCGCATACATACATGCATACATACAGACAGACACGCATATTGCTCTGCTACATATATACATACATACAGACACGCATACTACTCTGCTACATATATACATACATACATACAGACACGCATACTGCTCTGCTGCATATATACATACATACAGACACGCATACTGCTCTGCTGCATATATACATACATACATACAGACACGTATACTGCTCTGCTGCATATATATATATACTTACATACAGACACGTATACTGCTCTGCTGCATATATACATGCATACATACAGACACGCATACTGCTCTGCTGCATATATACATACATACAGACATGCATACTGCTCTGCTGCATATATACATACATACATACAGACACGCATACTGCTCTGCTGCATATATACATACATATAGACACGCATACTGCTCTGCTGCATGCATACATACAAACACACACCTTGCTCTGCGGGGCCCACACACGCGGCTCCGGGGGCCACACACACGGCTCTGCGGGGCCCACACACGCACGGGGGGACAGGGAGGGGCGGGGAGGGAGTGATGTCCCACATACTGATCAGGTCACGGTGCAGATGGGGCCCACACAGCGCCGGAGGGAAGCGATGTGCTGGGGGTCGCTGGCTGGCACTGTGACTCCTTCATCTGTGCGACCGAGCAGGACGCCGGGCGGTAGCTCCGCCCACAGATGATGCTCAATGCAGGAGAACACAGTGAACGCTGTGGTCTGCGGGCCTTAAAGGGCCGGCAGCCACAGTTTCCAGTGCCAAGGACTGCTGCCCCCGGGCCGACCGCAGGTAAGCCGAGCGGGACCGTGTGTGTGTGTGTGTGTGTGTGTGTGTGTGTGTACGTGTGTACGTGTGTACATGCCGCGGGCAGGAGGGGGCGGAGCGAGCTGAGCGGGGAAGTGTGGGCTTCCTGCACGTAACTATGATAAACATTGGGTTACTAACCAAAGCGCTTTGGTTGGATACCCGATGTTTATGTTGGTTACCAGCTTGTGGCAGGCTGCCAGCGATGGCTCCTGCACACCATAGCTGTAAAAAGCCCTGCTTTTTGCTGCTAGAACCGTTCTCGAACGTATCTAGAACTATCGAGCTTTTGCAAAAAGCTCGAGTTCTAGTTCGATCTCGAACAGCCTCCAAAATCACTCGAGCCTAGAACTGGAGAACCTCGAACCTCGAACCGCGCTCTACTTTACCCAGGACCTTCTGCATGTTAAGCAGAAATGATGACCACTACACTATGAAACCTGACGAAAAGTTACTGTGTATTGGCTAGCAGAGCAGAATTGTGACTGACGGGGCCTTTTTATTGCTGAAGGAAAGTATTTTTGGTTAATGAAACATTTACAATTATTATTACATATTTTACCAGTTTTATTCCTACAAAGGGATTTTGCTTAAATTGAAGTTTATATTGAATGTGTTACTTTTTTCTCCATAGTTTGGTCTTTTGCTTTTGTATTTATGGGAACTATATATTTTGAAACAAATAGGATTTTTATAATATGGGATTATGTTTTCTGCTAAAACGGTCAATAAAAAAGAAACCCAAAATCGTAGTTCTCTTTGTGATGGAAGCCAAAATGTATTGTTATTTGGCAACGAAACCAAGAATTTCACATATTACAAGTCGATAGGAAATTACTTCAACACCAAAAACAGATTGGTTTCACTGGGGATTGAACCCAGGACCTTCTGCGTGTGAAGCAGACATGATGACCACTACACTATGAAACCTTTAAAAATCTGCAAAGTAATGGCAATTAGAGACGAGTTTTGACCGCCAGGGAAAAAAAAACAAATTCGTAGCTCTGTTGGTGATGGAAGCTAAAACATCCAGTTATTCGGCAACAAAGCCAAGAACTTTATATACTGCAGGTTGATAGGGGATTATTTCAACACCAAGAACACATGGGTCTCACTGGGGATTAAACCCAGGACCGTCTGCGTGTAAAGCAGACGTGATTTCCACTACACTATGAAACCTTTGAAAGCCTGCAAAGTAATGGCAATTAGAGACGAGTTTTGACCGCCAGGGAAAAAAAAAACAAATTCGTAGCTCTGTTGGGGATGGAAGCCAAAACATCCCATCATTCAGCAACAAAGCCGAGAACTTCATATATTGTAGTTTAATTGAGGATTATTTCAACACCAGGAACAGATTGGTTTTACTGGGGATTGAACGCAGGACCTTCTGCGTGTTAAGCAGACGGGATGACCACTACTCTATGAAACCTGATGGAAAGTTACTGTGTATTGGCTAGCAGAGCAGAATTGTGACTGACGGGGCCTTTTTATTGCTGAAGGAAAGTATTTTTGGTTAATGAAACATTTACAATTTTTATTACATATTTAACCAGTTTTATTCCTACAAAGGGATTTTGCTTAAAAGGAAGTTTACATTGAATGTGTTACTTTTTTCCACATAGTTTAGTTGTTTGCTTTTGTATTTAAAGGAACTATATATTTTGAAACAAACAGGATTTTAATAATATGGGATTATGTTTTCTGCTAAAATGGTCAATAAAAAAGAAACCCAAAATCGTAGTTCTCTTGGTGATGGAAGCGAAAATATATTATCAGTTGGCAACAAAACAAAGAATTTCATATGTTACAGGTTGATAGCAAATTACTTCAACAGTAAAAACGGCTTGATTTTACTGGGGATTGACCCAAGACCTTCTGCGTGTGAAGTAGACGTGATGACGCCTCTACTAAGAAACCTGTGAAATCCTGCAAAGTAATGGCATTTAGAGACGAATTTTGACCGCCAGGGGAAAAAAAAAAATAATTTGTAGTTCTGTTTGTGATGGAAGCCAAAACAACCCGTCATTCGGCAACAAAGCCGAGAACTTCATATATTGGAGTTGGATAGCGTATTATTTCATCACTAAGAACAGATTGGTTTCACTGGGGATTGAACCCAGGACCTTCTGCGTGTTAAGCAGACGTGATGATCACTACACTATGAAACCTGACGAAAAGTTACTGTGTATTGGCTAGCAGAGCAGAATTGTGACTGACGGGGCCATTTTATTGCTGAAGGAAAGTATTTTTGGTTAATGAAACATTTACAATTTTTATTATATATTTAACCAGTTTTATTCCTACAAAGGGATTTTGCTTAAAAGGAAGTTTACATTGAATGTGTTACTTTTTTCCACATAGTTTAGTTGTTTGCTTTTGTATTTAAAGGAACTATATATTTTGAAACAAATAGGATTTTTATAATATGGGATTATGTTTTCTGCTAAAATTGTCAATAAAAAATAAACCCAAAATCGTAATTCTCTTGGTGAGGGAAGCCAAAATATATAATCAGTTGGCAACAAAACCAAGAATTTCATATATTACAGGTTGATAGCAAATTACTTCAACAGCGAAAACGGCTTGTTTTTACTGGGGATTGAACCCAGGACCTTCTGCGTGTTAAGCAGACGTGATGACCACTACATTATGAAACCTGACAAAAAGTTACTGTTTATTGGCTAGCAGAGCAGAAATGTGACTGACGGGGCCTTTTTATTGCTGAAGGAAAGTATTTTTGGTTAATGAAACATTTACAATTATTATTACATATTATACCAGTTTTATTCCTACAAAGGGATTTTGCTTAAATTGAAGTTTATATTGAATGTGTTACTTTTTTCCACATAGTTTAGTTGTTTGATTTTGTATTTAAAGGAACTATATATTTTGAAGCAAACAGGATTTTTATAATATGGGATTATGTTTTCTGCTAAAATGGTCAATAAAAAAGAAACCCAAAATCCTAGTTCTCTTTGTGATGGAAGCCAAAATGTATTGTCATTTGGCACCGAAACCAAGAATTTCACATATTACAAGTCGATAGGAAATTACTTCAACACCAAAAACAGATTGGTTTCACTGGGGATTGAACCCAGGACTTTCTGTGTGTGAAGCAGACGTGAGGACCACTACACTATGAAACCTTTAAAATCCTGCAAAATAATGGCAATTAGAGACGAGTTTTGACTGCTAGGGGAAAAAAAACAAATTCGTAGCTCTGTTGGTGATGGAAGCTAAAACATCCTGTTATTCGGCAACAAAGCCAAGAACTTCATATATTGTAGTTTAATTGAGTATTATTTCAACACCAAGAACAGATTGGTTTTACTGGGGATTGAACGCAGGACCTTCTGCATGTTAAGCAGACGTGATGACCACTACTCTATGAAACCTGATGGAAAGTTACTGTGTATTTGCTAGCAGAGCAGAATTGTGACTGACAGGGCCTTTTTATTGCTGAAGGAAAGTATTTTTGGTTAATGAAACATTTACAATTTTTATTACATATTTTACCAATTTTATTCCTACAAAGGGATTTTGCTTAAAAGGAAGTTTACATTGAATGTGTTACTTTTTTCCACATAGTTTAGTTGTTTGATTTTGTATTTAAAGGAACTATATATTTTGAAGCAAACAGGATTTTTATAATATGGGATTATGTTTTCTGCTAAAATGGTCAATAAAAAAGAAACCCAAAATCGTAGTTCTCTTGGTGATGGAAGCCAAAATATATTATCAGTTGGCAACAAAACAAAGAATTTCATATGTTACAGGTTGATAGCAAATTACTTCAACTGCGAAAACGGCTTGTTTTTACTGGGGATTGAACCCAGGACCTTCTGCGTGTGAAGTAGACGTGATGACGACTCCACTATGAAACTTGTGAAATCCTGCAAAGTAATGGCATTTAAAGACGAGTTTTAACCGCCAGGGGAAAAAAATAATAATTTGTAGTTCTGTTTGTGATGGAAGCCAAAACATCCCGTCATACGGCAACAAAGCCGAGAACTTCATATATTGTAGTTGGATAGCGTATTATTTCAACACTAAGAACAGATTGGTTTCACTGGGGATTGAAACCAGGACCTTCTGCGTGTTAAGCAGATGTGATGACCACTACACTATGAAACCTGACGATAAGTTACTGTGTATTGGCTAGCAGAGCAGAATTGTGACTGACGGGGCCTTTTTATTGCTGAAGGAAAGTATTTTTGGTTAATGAAACATTTACAATTATTATTACATATTTTACCAGTTTTATTCCTACAAAGGGATTTTGCTTAAATTGAAGTTTATATTGAATGTGTTACTTTTTTCTCCATAGTTTGGTCTTTTGCTTTTGTATTTATGGGAACTATATATTTTGAAACAAATAGGATTTTTATAATATGGGATTATGTTTTCTGCTAAAATGGTCAATAAAAAAGAAACCCAAAATCGTAGTTCTCTTTGTGATGGAAGCCAAATTGTATTGTCATTTGGCAACGAAACCAAGAATTTCACATATTACAAGTCGATAGGAAATTACTTCAACACCAAAAACAGATTGGTTTCACTGGGGATTGAACCCAGGACTTTCAGCGTGTGAAGCAGACGTGATGACCACTACACTATGAAACTTTTGAAATCCTGCAAAGTAATGGCAATTAGAGACGAGTTTTGACTGCCAGGGGAAAAAAAACAAATTCGTAGCTCTGTTGGTGATGGAAGCTAAAACATCCCGTTATTCGGCAACAACGCCAATTACTTTATATACTGCAGGTTGATAGGGGATTATTTCAACACCAAGAACACATGGGTTTCACTGGGGATTGAACCCAGGACCTTCTGCGTGTAAAGCAGACGTGATTTCCACTACACTATGAAACCTTTAAAAGCCTGCAAAGTAATGGCAATTAGAGACGAGTTTTGACCGCCAGGGAAAAAAAAAACCAATTCGTAGCTCTGTTCGGGATGGATGCCAAAACATCCCATCATTCGGCAACAAAGCCAAGAACTTCATATATTGTGGTTTAATTGAGTATTATTTCAACACCAAGAACAGATTGGTTTTACTGGGGATTGAACGCAGGACCTTCTGCGCGTTAAGCAGACGTGATGACCACTACTCTATGAAACCTGATGGAAAGTTACTGTGTATTGGCTAGCAGAGCAGAATTGTGACTGACAGGGCCTTTTTATTGCTGAAGAAAGTATTTTTTGTTAATGAAACATTTACAATTTTTATTACATATTTTACCAGTTTAATTCCTACAAAGAAATTTTACTTAAAAGGAAGTTTACATTGAATGTGTTACTTTTTTCCACATAGTTTAGTTGTTTGCTTTTGTATTTAAAGGAACTATATATTTTGAAACAAACAGGATTTTTATAATATGGGATTAAGTTTTCTGCTAAAATGGTCAATAAAAAAGAAACCCAAAATCGTAGTTCTCTTGGTAATAAAAGCCAAAATATATTATCAGTTGGCAACAAAACAAAGAATTTCATATGTTACAGGTTGATAGCAAATTACTTCAACAGCGAAAACGGCTTGTTTTTACTGGGGATTGAACCCAGGACCTTCTGCATGTGAAGTAGACGTGATGACGACTCCACTATGAAACTTGTGAAATCCTGCAAAGTAATGGCATTTAGAGACGAGTTTTGACCGCCAGGGGAAAAAAAATAATAATTTGTAGTTCTGTTTGTGATGGAAGCCAAAACATCCCGTCATACGGCAACAAATGAAACATTTACAATTATTATTACTATTATTATTATTATTACTAGAGATGAGCGAACTGGTCCCGGTTCGGCTCGAGGCGGTTCGCCGAACGGAGGTCCCGTTCGAGTTCAGTTCGTCGAACGTTCGACGAACCGAACTCGAACGTATAGGCTATAATGGGAGGCAATCACAAACATATAAAAATGCATGATAAATGTACACAAACAGTTAATAAACATTGCCATAACACTTACCGGTCCTCGCGATCCCTTCTGCACTCTGTCTCCTGCCGCTATTCCATCCGATGATCGCTGAATCCTCCCCATGACCAGCACTGCCAGCAGAGATGCAGGACCTATCGTGACGTCAAAATAGCCATGTGACCAGTCACGTGGCTATTATCTCATTGGCTACAGACTGGTCACATGACTATGACACGTCATGTAGGACCTGCGAGTGCATCTCTCCGGTACACGGTGCACATATGTGTATCGCCGTGTACCGGCGACATGCTCTAGCACACGGTCGACTCCCCGTTCCGTTAGGGACCGGCTGACACAGCCGGTCATTAACGGAGATCACCGTTGCCATAGCAACGCAGTTAGCAGTGACGTCACCGCTAACCGCGGCTCTGAGAGCACCATTGCTATGGTAACGCGTCTGTCAGCGTTACCGCTGTTACCGCTGACAGCCAGCACTGATCACTCACGGAGTGAAGGCTGCACGATTGTAGTGAGCATTGTAGTGAGGATGAGGTTCCCCAGCCCCAAGTGATGAGCTGGTGAACCTCATCCTTCCTCACTACAATCATCACTACTACTACACTAGAAAGAAGACAGAAGAGCAGGATCGTGGAGGGCTGACAGGGGGTAATAAAGATGGAGTCTCTAATGTGTCTGTGTATTTATTTCTATTAAAGTATTTTTTCTCTGTGTGGTGTCTTTTTTTTAACCCTTTATTGGAGATTCTTAATGGCCGGGTCAAATGTGCCTGACATTAAGAATCTCTGGCTTAATACTGGCTAGTAAAACAAAGCCAGTATTAACTCATGATTACCCAACAAGCCACCCGGCTCCAGGGCTGTTGGAAGAGTTTGATACAGCGCCAGATGATGGCGCTTCTATGAGAGCGCCATTTTCTGGGACGGCTGCGGACTGAAATCCGCAGCAGAGGCGCCCAGAAACCTCGGGCTAACCTGTGCTGCGGATTCCAATCCCCAGCTGCCTAGTTGTACCCGGCTGGACACAAAAATGGGGCGAAGCCCACGTCATTTGTTTTTTAATTATTTCATGAAATAAGTGAAATAATTAAAAAAAAACAGGCTTCCCTATATTTTTGGTTCCCAGCCGGGTACAAATAGGCAACAAGGGGTTGGAGGCAGCCCGTGGCTGCCTGCTGTACCTGGCTAGCATACAAAAATATGGCGAAGCCCACGTCATTTTTTTGGTGGGCAAAAAAATTCTGCATACAGTCCTGGATGGAGTATGCTGAGCCTTCTAGTTCTGCAGCTGCTGTCTGCTCTTCTCCATACAGACAGACAGCAGCTGCAGAACTACAAGGATCAGCATACTCCATCCAGGACTGTATGCAGAAGTTTTTTGCCCCCTGAAAAAATTATGTGGGCTTCGCCATATTTTTGTATGCTAGCCAGGTACAGCAGGCAGGTACGGCTGCCCCCAACCCCCAGTTGCCTATTTGTACCCGGCTGGGAACCAAAAATAAAGGGAAGCCCTTTTTTATTATTTCATGTTTTTAATGAAATAATTAGAAAACAAATGACGTAGGCTTCGCCCCATTTTTGTGTCCAGCCAGGTACAACTAGGCAGCTGGGGATTGGAATCCGCAGCACAGGTTGGCCTGAGCTTTCTGGGCCCCACTGCTGCGAATTGCAGTCTGCAGCCGCCTCAGAAAATGGCATTTTCATAGAAGCGCCATCTTCTGGCGCTGTATCCAACTCTTCCAGCACCTGCCTGCTATACCTGGCTAGCATACAAAAATATGGCGAAGCTCACGCCCTTTTTTTGTAGTTTTTTGGCAAAAAAAATAAAAAATGCTTCCCTGGATTTTCCATTGCCAGTGAAGGTAACACCAAGCAGTGGGGGTTAGCAGCCAGTAGCTGCTTGGATTACCCTTAGCTAGCAATACAAAAAATGCAGCGGGAGCCCATATATATTTTTTTTAATTATTTATTTAAATAACTAAAAATAAAATGGGCTTCCCTGTATTTTGATTGCTGGACATCACAGTGCTGTAAAAATAAATCTTTAAAAAAATGACGTAGCGCTCCGCGGTATTTTTGATTCTCAGCGCAGATAAAGCAGACAGCTATGGGTTGCCACCCCCATCTGCCTGCCGTTACCTTGGTTGGCAATCAAAATACAGGGAAGCCCATTAATTTTTTCTATTTAAAAAATAGTTAAAAAAAAAATGACGTTGGGTCCCCCCATTTTTGATAGCCAGCTAGGGTAAAGCAGACGGCTGTAGCCTGAAAACCACAGCTGGCAGCTTTAGCGTGGTTGGGGATCCAATGTGGAGGTCCCCTCAGGCTCTTTTTTATAATTATTTTATAAATATTAATAATTACACAATAAAAGTAGGGTCCCCCCCAAATTGGATCACCAGCCAAGGTAAAGCGGACAGCTGTGGTCTGGGATTCTCAGGGTGGGAAGGTCCATAGTTATTGGGCCTTCACAGCCTAAAAATAGCAGGCCGCAGGCACCCCAGACGTGGCGCATCCACTAGATGCGCCAATCCTGGCGCTTCACCCCAGCTCATCCCGTGCCCTGGTGCAGTGGCAAACGGGGTAATAAATCGGGAAAAAGTGGAGAATAAGTGGAGAAAAAGTGGAGAAAAAAATGGAGAAAAAGTGGAGAAAAAGTGGAGAAAAAGTGGAGAAAAAAATGTAGAAAAAGTGGAGAAAAAATGTAGAAAAAGTGGAGAAAAAGTGGAGAAAAAGTGGAGAATAAGTGGAGAAAAAGTGGAGAAAAAAGTGGAGAAAAAAATAGAGAAAAAGTGGAGAAAAAGTGGAGAAAAAGTGGAGAAAAAGTGGAGAAAAAAATGGAGAAAAAGTGGAGAAAAAGTGGAGAAAAAGTGGAGAAAAAAATGGAGAATAAGTGGAGAATAAGTGGAGAAAAAGTGGAGAATAAGTGGAGAAAAAAATGGAGAAAAAGTGGAGAAAAAGTGGAGAAAAAGTGGAGAATAAGTGGAGAAAAAAATGGAGAAAAAGTGGAGAAAAAAGTGGAGAAAAAAATAGAGAAACAGTGGAGAAAAAGTGGAGAAAAAGTGGAGAAAAAGTGGAGAAAAAAATGGAGAAAAAGTGGAGAAAAAGTGGAGAAAAAAATGGAGAATAAGTGGAGAATAAGTGGAGAAAAAGTGGAGAATAAGTGGAGAAAAAAATGGAGAAAAAGTGGAGAAAAAGTGGAGAAAAAAATGGAGAAAAAGTGGAGAATAAGTGGAGAAAAAGTGGAGAATAAGTGGAGAAAAAAATGGAGAAAAAGTGGAGAAAAAGTGGAGAACAAAAAAATGGAGAAAAAGTGGAGAATAAGTGGAGAAAAAGTGGAGAATAAGTGGAGAATAAGTGGAGAAAAAAATGGAGAAAAAGTGGAGAAAAAAATGGAGAAAAAGTGGAGAAAAAGTGGAGAAAAAAATGGAGAAAAAGTGGAGAATAAGTGGAGAAAAAGTGGAGAATAAGTGGAGAAAAAAATGTAGAAAAAGTGGAGAAAAAGTGGAGAAAAAAATGGAGAAAAAGTGGAGAATAAGTGGAGAAAAAGTGGAGAATAAGTGGAGAAAAAGTGGAGAATAAGTGGAGAAAAAGTGGAGAAAAAAATGTAGAAAAAGTGGAGAAAAAATGTAGAAAAAGTGGAGAATAAGTGGAGAAAAAGTGGAGAATAAGTGGAGAAAAAGTGGAGAATAAGTGGAGAAAAAGTGGAGAATAAGTGGAGAAAAAGTGGAGAAAAAAATGTAGAAAAAGTGGAGAAAAAATGTAGAAAAAGTGGAGAATAAGTGGAGAAAAAGTGGAGAATAAGTGGAGAAAAAGTGGAGAATAAGTGGAGAAAAAGTGGAGAATAAGTGGAGAAAAAAATGGAGAAAAAGTGGAGAAAAAATGTAGAAAAAGTGGAGAAAAAATGGAGAAAAAGTGGAGCACCCTTTGGTGCCTTTCATGTGGCACTAGGGGGTGCTTAGCTTTTTATTTAGCCAAAAAAATGAAAAAAAAAAATGACGTAGGGTTCCCCCTAGTTTTGTAGCCAGCTGGGGTAAAGCAGACGGCTGCAGCCTGCAGACCACAGCTGGCAAACTCACCTTGGCTGGTAATCCAAAACTGAGGGCACCCCACGCTGTTATTTTAAATTAAATAAATAATTAAAAAAAAAAACACGAAGGGGTCCCCCAAAATTGGATCACCAGCCAAGGTAAAGCAGACAGCTGGGGCCTGATATTCTCAGACTAGGGAGGTCCATGGTTATTGGACTCTCCCCAGCCTAAAAATAGCAGGCCGCAGCCGCCCCAGAAGTGGCGCATCCATTAGAAGCGCCAATCCTGGTGCTTCGCCCCAGCTCATCCCGCGCCCTGGTTCGGTGGCAAACGGGGTAATATATGGGGTTAATACCAGATGTGTAATGTCACCTGGCATTAAGCCCTGGGGTTGGTGAGGTCAGGTGTCTATCAGATACCCGACATCACCAACCCAGTCAGTAATAAAAAAAAATAGACGACAAACACATTTTTATTTGAAAAAACACTCCCCAAAACATTCCCTCTTTAACCAATTTATTAGAATGAAAAACAAATCCAGGTCTGGTGTAATCCAAGGGGTTGCCATGACGATCCACACTGTCCCAGTCAATGAAGAACAGAATGTTCCCCATTGGCTGGGAGAGCAGTGCAGTGACCTGAGCTAACATCAATGGGTCAGCCCAGGTCACTGCAGGGCATGACAAGTGCTGCTGTCAGCGAGGTACATTACCTGCGCTGATTTCCAGCACTGCCGACAGCCCCTGTCACTGAGTTCAATGACCAGAGCCTTCACACCAAGTCTCGCGAGAGGCCCGTGACGTCACCGCTAGTCAGTCTCGGGTCGGAAGCGAGAGGTGATGTGACAAGCGGTGGCCATGTGTGTGTGAGTGTGTGTGTGAGTGTATGTGTACATGCCGCGGGCAGGAGGGGGAGGAGCGAGCTGAGCGGGGAAGTGTGGGCTTCCTGCACGTAACTAGGATAAACATCGGGTTACTAACCAAAGCGCTTTGGTTGGATACCCGATGTTTATCTTGGTTACCAGCTTGTGGCAGGCTGCCAGTGATGGCTCCTGCACACTGTAGCCGTAAAAGGCCCTGCTTTTTACTGCTAGAACCGTTCTCGAACGTTTCTAGAACTATCGAGCTTTTGCAAAAAAGCTCGAGTTCTAGTTCGATCTAGAACAGCCCCCAAAATCACTCGAGCCCCGAACTGGAGAACCTCGAACCGCGAACCGCGCTCAACTCTAGTGATGACCACTACTCTATGAAACCTGATGGAAAGCTACTGTGTATTGGCCAGCAGAGCAGAATTGTGACTGACAGGGCCTTTTTATTGCTGAAGGAAAGTATTTTTGGTTAATGAAACATTTACAATTTTTATTACATATTTTACCAGTTTTATTCCTACAAAGGGATTTTGCTTAAAAGGAAGTTTACATTGAATGTGTTACTTTTTTCCACATAGTTTAGTTGTTTGCTTTTGTATTTAAAGGAACTATATATTTTGAAACAAACAGGATTTTTATAATATGGGATTATGTTTTCTGCTAAAATGGTCAATAAAAAAGAAACCCAAAATCGTAGTTCTCTTGGTGATGGAAGCCGAAAAATATTATCAATTGGCAACAAAACAAAGAATTTCATATGTTACAGGTTGATAGCAAATTACTTCAACAGCAAAAACGGCTTGTTTTTACTGGGGATTGAACCTAGGACCTTCTGCGTGTGAAGTAGACGTGATGACGACTCCACTATGAAACATGTGAAATCCTGCAAAGTAATGGCATTTAGAGACGAGTTTGGACCGCCAGGGGAAAAAAATAATAATTTGTAGTTCTGTTTGTGATGGAAGCCAAAACATCCCGTCATTCGGCAACAAAGCCGAGAACTTCATATATTGGAGTTGGATAGCGTAATATTTCAACACTATGAACAGATTGGTTTCACTGGGGATTGAACCCAGGACCTTCTGCGTGTTAAGCAGACGTGATGACCACTACATTATGAAACCTGACGAAAAGTTACTGTGTATTGGCTAGCAGAGCAGAATTGTGACTGACGGGGCCTTTTTATTGCTGAAGGAAAGTATTTTTGGTTAATGAAACATTTACAATTATTATTACATATTTTACCAGTTTTATTCCTACAAAGGGATTTTGCTTAAATTGAAGTTTATATTGAATGTGTTACTTTTTTCTCCATAGTTTGGTCTTTTGCTTTTGTATTTATGGGAACTATATATTTTGAAACAAATAGGATTTTTATAATATGGGATTATGTTTTCCTCTAAAATGGTCAATAAAAAAGAAACCCAAAATCGTAGTTCTCTTGGTGATAAAAGCCAAAATATATTATCAGTTGGCAACAAAACAAAGAACTTCATATGTTAAAGGTTGATAGCAAATTACTTCAACAGCGAAAACAGCTTGTTTTTACTGGGGATTGAACCCAGGACCTTCTGCGTGTGAAGTAGACAAGATGACGACTCCACTATGAAACCTGTGAAATCCTGCAAAGTAATGGCATTTAGAGAAGAGTTTTGACCGCCAGGGGAAAAAAAAACAAATTCGTAGCTCTGTTGGTGCTGGAAGCTAAAACATCCCGTTATTCGGCAACAAAGCCAAGAACTTCATATATTGTAGATTAATTGAGTATTATTTCAACACCAAGAACAGATTGGTTTTACTGGGGATTGAACGCAGGACCGTCTGCGTGTTAAGCAGACGTGATGACCACTACTCTATGAAACTTGATGGAAAGTTACTGTGTATTGGCTAGCAGAGCAGAATTGTGACTGACGGGGCCTTTTTATTGCTGAAGGAAAGTATTTTTTGTTAATGAAACATTTACAATTTTTATTACATATTTTACCAGTTTTATTCCTACAAAGGGATTTTGCTTAAAAGGAAGTTTACATTGAATGTGTTACCTTTTTCCACATAGTTTAGTTGTTTGCTTTTGTATTTAAAGGAACTATATATTTTGAAACAAACAGGATTTTTATAATATGGGATTATGTTTTCTGCTAAAATGGTCAATAAAAAAGAAACCCAAAATCGTAGTTCTCTTGGTGATAAAAGCCAAAATATATTATCAGTTGGCAACAAAACAAAGAATTTCATATGTTACAGGTTGATTGCAAATTACTTCAACAGCGAAAACGGCTTGCTTTTACTGGGGATTGAACCCAGGACCTTCTGCGTGTGAAGTAGACGTGATGACGACTCCACTATGAAACCTGTAAAATCCTGCAAAGTAATGGCATTTAGAGACGAGTTTTGACCGTTAGGGAAAAAAAAAAAATTATTTGTAGTTCTGTTTGTGATGGAAGCCAAAACATTCCGTCATACGGCAACAAAGCCGAGAACTTCATATATTGTAGTTGGATAGCGTATTATTTCAACACTAAGAACAGATTGGTTTCACTGGGGATTGAACCCAGGACCATCTGCGTGTTAAGCAGACATGATGACCACTACACTATGAAACCTGCCGAAAAGTTACTGAGTATTGGCTAGTAGAGCAGAATTGTGACTGACGGGGCCTTTTTATTGCTGAAGGAAAGTATTTTTGGTTAATGAAACATTTACAATTATTATTACATATTTTACCAGTTTTATTCCTACAAAGGGATTTTTCCTAAATTGAAGTTTATATTGAATGTGTTACTTTTTTCTCCATAGTTTGGACTTTTGCTTTTGTATTTATGGGAATTATATATTTTGAAACAAATAGGATTTTTATAATATAGGATTATGTTTTCTGCTAAAATGGTCAATAAAAAAGAAACCCAAAATCGTAGTTCTCTTTGTGATGGAAGCCAAAATGTATTGTCATTTGGCAACGAAATTAAGAATTTCACATATTACAAGTCGATAGGAAATTACTTCAACACCAAAAACAGATTGGTTTCACTGGGGATTGAGCGCAGGACCTTCTGCTTGTTAAGCAGACATGATGACCACTACTCTATGAAACCTGATGGAAAGTTACTGTGTATTGGCCAGCGGAGCAGAATTGTGCCTGACGGGGCCTTTTTATTGCTGAAGGAAAGTATTTTTGGTTAATGAAACATTTACAATTTTTATTACATATTTTACCAATTTTATTCCTACAAAGGGATTTTGCTTAAAAGGAAGTTTACATTGAATGTGTTACTTTTTTCCACATAGTTTATTTGTTTGCTTTTGTATTTAAAGGAACTATATATTTTGAAACAAACAGGATTTTTATAATATGGGATTATGTTTTCTGCTAAAATGGTCAATAAAAAAGAAACCCAAAATCGTGTTCTCTTGGTGATGGAAGCCAAAATATATTATCAGTTGGCAACAAAACAAAGAATTTCATCTGTTACAGGTTGATAGCAAATTACTTCAACAGCGAAAACGGCTTGTTTTTACTGGGGATTGAACTCAGGACCTTCTGCGTGTAAAGTAGACGTGATGACGACTCCACTATGAAACCTGTGAAATCTTGCAAAGTAATGGCATTTAGAGACGAGTTTTGACCGCCAGGGGAAAAAAAAAAAATAATTTGTAGTTCTGTTTGTGATGGAAGCCAAAACATCCCGTCATTCGGCAACAAAGCTGAGAACTTCATATATTGTAGTTGGATAGCGTATTATTTCAACACTAAGAACATATTGGTTTCACTGGCGATTGAACCCACGACTTTCTGCGTGTTAAGCAGACGTGATGACCACTACACTATGAAACCTGATGAAAAGTTACTGTGTATTGGCTAGCAGAGCAGAATTGTGACTGACGGGGCCTTTTTATTGCTGAAGGAAAGTATTTTTGGTTAATGAAACATTTACAATTATTATTAAATATTTTACCAGTTTTATTCCTACAAAGGGATTTTGCTTAAATTAAAGTTTATATTGAATGTGTTACTTTTTTCTCCATAGTTTGGTCTTTTGCTTTTGTATTTATGGGAACTATATATTTTGAAACAAATAGGATTTTTATAATATGGGATTATGTTTTCTGCTAAAATGGTCAATAAAAAAGAAACCCAAAATCGTAGTTCTCTTTGTGATGGAAGCCAAAATGTATTGTCATTTGGCAACGAAACCAAGAATTTCACATATTACAAGTCGATAGGAAATTACTTCAACACCAAAAACAGATTGGTTTCACTGGGGATTGAACCCAGGACCTTCAGCGAGTGAAGCAGACGTGATGACCACTACACTATGAAACCTTTGCAATCCTGCAATGTAATGGCAATTAGAGACGAGTTTTGACCGCCAGGGGAAAAAAACAAATTCGTAGCTCTGTTGGTGATGGAAGCTAAAACATCCCGTTATTCGGCAACAAAGCCAAGAACTTTATATACTGCAGGTTGATAGGGGATTATTTCAACACCAAGAACACATGGGTTTCACTGTGGATTGAACCCAGGACCTTCTGCGTGTAAAGCAGACGTGATTTCCATTACACTATGAAACCTTTGAAAGCCTGCAAAGTAATGGCAATTAGAGGCGAGTTTTGACCACCATGGAAAAAAAAAACATATTCGTAGCTCTGTTGGGGATGGAAGCCAAAACATCCCATCATTCGTCAACAAAGCCAAGAACT